>NC_041008.1:45578079-46203357 GCF_004193775.1 Glycine soja | reverse complement strand
AAACCAAACAAAAAAAGGGGAGGGAGCGACACTTCTTAAGCAATGCATGTCGCCAAACAAAGGAAGTGATGACTCCCTCAATCCCCTCTTCTTCTTCTTTTTATGACACCAAGCAGCCCCTCCGAAATGTTCTCCTAGACCTTTGCCAATTTGCATTCTAAAAGCATTTAACCATTATGTATATACAACAATAAGCATTGAGATTTAGGAAGCAAGATATATAGATATACCTTGAGCTTAGCTCGAACAGAGGCGTTCTGGGAAAGAGCAACGAGAGGCGGAATCCCTCCCTCCCTGACAAGCAAGGCTCTGTTGGCAACGCTGTGAGCACAGAGCTGAACAAGAGTCAAAACAGCGAACTCCTTCCCCTTCACCGACCCATCCTCAATCGCCTCCAGAAGCGCACCAATCCCACCTTCTTCCACAATGGCCTCCTTCCCCTCCTCAATGCCCGCCAAGCTGTTCAGCACCACCATCGCCTTCTCCGCCATTCCGCTCCCCTCCTCCGCCACCAGCTCCACCAGCGGCCTCACCGCCCCGGCACTCACCGCCCTCTCCTTGTTCTGCCTCACCGAACACAGCTTGTACAGCGTCGTCAGCGCGTCCTTCTTCCCTCTCTGGGACCCACTCAGCAGCAGCGCTACCAGCGGCGGTATTGCCCCGCAAGCCCCGATTGAGCTCTTGTTCTCCTCCACCAACGCCAAACTCATTAGCGCGCACGCCGCGTTCTGCTTTGAAGTCTCTGTGCCTGTTTTCAGCACGTAAATCAGCGCCTTCACCGCACCGGCATTCGTTATAAGCGCCTTGTTCTCTTCCAGAAGAGACAGGTTCAGCAACGCCGTCACCGCGTGTTCTTGCGTCCACGGATCGCTGCACCGGAGCAGCGGAACCAGAGCAGCCACCGCGCCGGACTCGCCGATCAGAGCGCGGTTGTCGGCTCGGTTCTTCGCCAACAGCCTCAGCTTGGCCGCCGCCGATCGCTTCACGGCCACAGACGGCGAGTGCAGTCCGTCGACGCAGATCTTGACCGTCGGCTGAAGATCCTCCGGCGAGATGCTCTCTATGATCTCGGTGGAGAAGCTCTCCCTCTGGAGAAACCCTAGGCAGGGCTCGTGCTCAGGTTGGGGTTGGCCGTCGACGTGAGGAGCAGCAGGAGGAGGTTGGGAGGAGGAAACGGTGGCGAGCCTCTGGAGCTCGCCGGAGATATCGCTACTACAGGCGGAGAAATCGCTCAGAGCTTGAGAGAGCTCGAGGAGTTGCTCCTCCGTAATGGAAGATTTAACGGATTTGTTGTTTCGCGAGGCGAGCTCCATTAGCGAACCGGTTAAGTTGTCGGAGACGCACGCAGCGCGGTCGTGTTGGAATAGTTTGGAGCGCACCGTTCGCATGGACTTCCCGATGATGGTTGGATGAGTATTGGTTGTTTCATTGGAATCTTTCTCCGCAGAAACCATTCTCACGGATGAGAGAGTAGATTTTATGGATGAGCCTCTTTAATACTTGAACTGATATTTGATATGTGCAGGCACGCACGCAGAGAAAGAGAAAGAGGGTGAAGAAGAAGAAGAGCGAATGGTTTTATAGAAGCCAATAATTTAATTCAAAATGAATGAATAAAGTCTGGTTCAGATTTGAGTGAGAGCCACGTGTTGCCGTACCCTATCTATCTCTATTATTTTTTATTATAGAAAGTCAAAATAGCGTTTATGAATCACACAGGTCGAAAATGACCCGTCGTCCACTATCCCGTTACCTTTCTCACCCAAAACATCTACTACATTACTTTGTAGTTGGAGTAGTTCTATTATTTTTAAGGTAATAAGATTTAAAGCGTAATTAATTATGACTAATAATTCTTTTTATAAATTTTCTTCAAGTCAGTAGCACACCATGCATGTGCATCACTGCGTAGCGAGTTCTGTCTATGCAAAACTTAATGCCAAGGAATACTAGTTGAAATAATTGGTTGTAAATTTTAGCGGTTTGCTAGATATTTTTGTTTCATTTCCTATTTAATAAATTTCATACATAGTTCACTTAATTATAAAAAATACAGTAAGTAGAAAGAATGTAGCTTTGCATTAACAGTTAATGGATTATTATTAAGTGCAGTAAGTTTCGAAACGTGCTCAACAAAAGAATGCAGAAATATTAAATTGAATTTGTTGTGTCTGGGTGCTCTTATAGCTAACGGATTTTACTTGGTCGGGTTAGGCGGAGGTTGGTATTTATTATTATATGAAAGTAGTAGGTAGTTTTCTAGACAAACATATTTTACATTAAAAGTCTAAAATAAAAAGGTTGAATCAATTAATCTTCTGGTCTTTATAATATTTATACCATTTTTTTGGTCTTTATAATTAAAAAGTTTAAGTTTTAATTCGTATACGAATAATTTTTTATATTCTGGTGTATGAAACTGCTATAAATTGAAGAAATAATGATAAAAATACAAAATAAATGTTTATGTAAAGAATAAAAGGTAAAAAAATTATACTTGGAAACTAAAACAAGAAATTTACAAAAGATACAAAGACCAAAAGATTAATTAAAAAAAAGGCCATAGAGTACTGCTTTCGCATTACGTAGTTGATCGAGTTACAACGTTGATGATTTGCATGTACAATTAATATATACTACCATCAAAATAAATATATAATAATATTATAGAGTCTAATTTTAGTGGATAAGAAAGATCTTGCACCATATACAAACTTATTTGTAATGTGTAATTGACATTTCTGTTGACTAAAATGCAATAATTTAATTATTATGTTGTGTAACGATATAACAGTCTATAACATTATGAGCTGTACACAGCCCCAACAGCACCGCTATTAGCTATATAATTATATATAGGTCTCTTAAAGATTGGGTATGTTCCTACTTGCATGTATCTTGTCTCTTCTCACTTTTTTTTTAAAAAAAGATTTATATCTATACTCTCTTCTTTTTTTATTGGGTGAATAGATTTATATCTTTACGTTACAGATTAAAGAAATTAATATCTAATTAGATGTCAATTTGAACACAAAAGAATAACATTTGACGAAAAGGAAATTATGATTAAATCAAGTGCGGAGCATTGGGAGTGCGAGACAAGACTAACAACATCTTGTCAAGGAATGCGGTATATGTTCTGTTAATCGGGATGTGCATAGCTGATTCCAGTTTTATCATTAAACCATGTTTAGACTCTAGATTGGATATTTAATTTCAGCTTATTATGGTTTGAATCCCAACCTTTGATAGAGTGTTTAACATTTGGGTTAATCTCAACTCTCAAGTCTAATGCCAATAATTAAGTAAGCAAATCACAACAACAACAACAACGCCTTATTCCACTAGGTGGGGTCGGCTACATGGATCAACTTCCGCCATAATGTTCTATCAAGTACCATACTTCTATCCAAACCATTAATTTCGAGATCCTTTTTGATAACCTCTCTTATAGTCTTTTTGGGTCTTCCTCTGCCTCGAATTGTTTGTCTTCTCTCCATCTGGTCTACTCTCCTTACTACAGAGTCTACCGGTCTTCTCTCTACATGCCCAAACCACCTAAGTCTATTTTCCACCATCTTCTCTACAATAGGCGCTACTCCAACCCTCTCTCTAATAGCTTCGTTTCTAATTTTATCCTGTCGAGTCTTACCACATATCCACCGCAACATCCTCATCTCCGCTACACCTACTTTATTCTCATGTTGGCTCTTGACCGCCCAACATTCTGTTCCGTACAAAATCGTCGGTCTTACCGCAGTCCGATAAAACTTTCCCTTTAGCTTGATCGGTACCTTTGCATCACATAACACCCCCGATGCTTTTCTCCATTTCATCCATCCTGCTTGAATGCGATGATTCACATCCCCTTCAATTTCCCCATCATCCTGTATTACAGACCCAAGATATTTAAACCGTGTGACTTGAGGGATAATATGGTCTCCTATTTTCACCTCTGAGTTAGAAACCCTCCTTCTTTTGTTGAACTTACATTCCATATACTCCGATTTGCTTCTGCTTAGGCGAAAGCCATGTGTTTCTAGAGCTCGTCTCCAAGTTTCCAACCTCTCATTCAACTCCTCCCTCGACTCTCCAAGGAGGACTATGTCATCTGCAAAAAGCATGCATCTCGGCGCTATCTCTTGGATTTGTTCCGTGAGGACATCCAGAATTAAGGTAAAAAGGTATGGGCTAAGGGTTGACCCTTGATGTAAACCAATTGTGATGGAAAAATCGTCTGACTCTCCACCCTGTGTCCTAACACTAGTCGATACCCTATCATACATATCTTGGATAGCTCGAATATATGCAACCCTAACCCCTTTCTTCTCTAGAGCTTTCCACAAAATCTCTCTAGGCACTCTATCATACGCTTTCTCCAAGTCAATAAAAATCAAGTGCAAGTCTTGTTGGGCCATGCGATATTGCTCCATCACCCGCCGTAATAAATAAATCGCTTCCATGGTCGACCTTCCCGGCATGAAACCAAATTGATTCTCAGTAACTTGAGTCTCCTTTCTTAATCTCCGTTCGATCACTCTTTCCCATAATTTCATGGTATGACTCATGAGCTTGATTCCCCTATAATTTGCACAATTTTGTATATCCCCCTTGTTCTTATAGATTGGCACTAACGTGCTTCTCCTCCATTCCTCCGGCATGCGTTTTGACTTCATAATTTCGTTAAAGAGTTCGGTGAGCCACTCAAGACCTCTATCTCCAAGAGTTTTCCACACTTCAATAGGTATGTTGTCTGGCCCCACCGCCTTACCATTACTCATTCTTTTCAACGCTTCCTTTACTTCCTGTTTCTGAATCCGACGATAGTACTTATAGTTCCGGTCCTCTTCTCTTGTGTCTAGATTGCTAGAGTCATATCCATATCCATCATTAAATAAGTTGTGGAAATACGCCTTCCACCTTTCCTTGATATCTTTTTCATGCACTAAGACTTTGCCTTCTTCATCCTTAACACACTTTACTTGATCCAAATCTCTAGTCTTCCTCTCTCTACCCTTAGCAAGCCTATATATAGATCTTTCTCCGTCCCTGGTTCCTAGAGCTTGGTATAGTCCGTCAAAAGCTTGGGTTCTTGCCTCACTCACCGCCTTTTTGGTTTCATTTCTAGCTATCCTATACTTATCCCAAGTTTCAGAATTTCTACACCTAGACCACTCCTTGAAACACTCATTTTTTACTCTAATTTTGCTCTGAACATTTTCATTCCACCACCACGATTCTTTACCCCTAGGTCCAAAACCTCTAGATTCACCCAACGTCTCTTTAGCCACTTTAATAATCTCTTGGGACATCTTGTTCCACATATCATTTGCACTTCCTTGTGATTGTCCACACCAACTCTCCCATATCTTTTGTTGGAAGATTCCTTGTTTCTCACCCTTCAAGTGCCACCATTTGATCCTTGGTGCTACCAGAGGACTTCTTCTCTTTGCCCTATCTCTAATTCTTACATCCATAACCAAAACTCTATGTTGGATAGTCAAGCTCTCTCCCGGGATAACTTTACAGTTCAAGCAATACTTCCTATCAGACTTCCTGATAAGGAAGAAATCTATCTGAGAACATGTCCCTCCACTTTTGTAAGTGATAAGATGTTCCTCTCTTTTCTTAAACCATGTATTGGCTATAGAAAGATCCAAAGCCTCCGAAAACTCCAAGATGGATTTACCCTCCCCATTCATCTCCCCTAGGCCAAAACCCCCATGCACCCCCTCAAAACCTCTAGCCACGCTACCTACATGTCCATTGAGATCCCCTCCTAGGAAAACTTTCTCTCCTTGGGGTATATCCTGAAGTACCCCTTCTAGATCCTCCCAAAATTTTACCTTAAAGTGTTCTGCTAACCCAACCTGAGGTGCGTACCCACTAATAACATTAAAGGTGTCCTGTCCCACTACCAATTTTAAGACTATGATACGATCTCCTACTCTTCTTACATCCACGACATCCTTCTTCCACTCCTTGTCCACAATAATCCCTACCCCATTTCTTGATCTGATTTTTCCCGTATACCACAGCTTAAATCCCGAGTTGTCTAATTCTTTCGCTTTTTCACCTGTCCACTTAGTTTCTTGTAGACACATAAAATTGATCTTCCTCCTCACCATAACATCCACTATTTCCATAGATTTTCCAGTAAGTGTGCCTATATTCCATGTACCAAAGCGAATCCTCCTGTCATGAACTAGCTTCTTTACCCACACCCGTTCACGAAAATGTGGGAACCCTTGCTTACTTTTCACTACATCCGGGCGGCGATGCAGCGGCCCTTACTCTTTTAACACTGTACTCGAGCCATACAGCGCGTTGCTTCCGGGCAACGACCTAGCATTCACATTATTACGTAATTGATCCATGTCATAGAGATTCGACAAAGTTTAACGTTGGCTGTCGAAAGCCTAACACAACCCTCTCCTTTTATCCGGGCTTGGGACCGGCTAAGAATAGCAAAGCTACCCTAGGCAGGATTTAAGTAAGCAAATCACATTTTAGGAAAATCTCCAGGTCGGGCTGTTATGGACCATCTTGAGCTCTTAAGCCATGGATCAGGGTAACATCATGGATGAGAGGAAGCAGAGGAAGAAGTACAAAAAGAGAAATCAATCAAGCTGGACTAAGTTAGGGTCGAGAGTACTACTAGTAAAGTACTAATCATTATACAAAATATAAATACATGGTTTGAAAAACACACACACACGCATCAGAGAGCAAAATTATTTAAAATAAGTCTAACACAAACACAAATATATAACAAATATATATATATATATATATATATATATATATATATATATATATATATATATATATATATATCAGAGAGCAAGATTATTTAAAATAAGTCTAACACAAATTATTTATTACAATATTGACAAAGTCTATAAAAAAGTAATATTTTGTTAATTAATCATTTATTTCATCAGCAATCAATGTTAATTGAGTTTTTATTAAAATGTGTTCTAACCACTTTTCAGGTGGTTTTGATTTGACCGATGTCTTCCTCGCCCTAGTGTAAGCTTATTTTCTTATGGTGAGAGTGAATATCTGAAAAATGACTTTAACGTTCAAGTTAGTGTATATTTTATGAGTTCTAGTGAGATAATGAATGTAACTTACTTGTCTTTGTTGCCATGCACCTATTAATAGTTCAGGACCATTACCAAGTTGATAGTTATCCACATAACCCACTAAGGCCAATATTAGATATTGGTGGTCGATTGCCACGATGACAGTGATGATCGGGGGTCTACTTGTAACTGACTTGTAGTAGGACCTTTACAATACACAAGCCCTTCAAGTACTAAGTCAAAAATGGACAAAAGAGCTTCACATCAAACATAAGTTATGGATAAGCTCTTGAGAGGTGTTCCAATTTGTCTCATTGAAGCGCGTTTTGTTGTAGTTGACTTGATTTTATTACTGATGTGATTTTATAGAAATGAGTGTCATGATCAACTTGTCTTTATGAACAAGGTGTGCGAAAAGTTAGACCTTAGGGTTACGATTTCAATCAATTAATGTAATGCATGTGGTCAGACGAGGTCATTGTTTTTTCCACAAGATGAAATATGACTTTTCATTTAGGTTGTGGGATCCTAAAAAGAAAAATTTGGACAATGCCTCATGGTAAGTCATGTGTGGAGGGAATACACGTGTCTTTTCATGTCTGGTCATAAAACCCCAAAGAGTGGCAGAGTTAAACCCCAAGGGCAATGTTTCGTTCTTCACATCATTTCGGTGTTTGCGACTCTCATGATGGGTTCATAACCTTCAAGGTCATAGCTCATGGTGGGAAATCAATAGATTTTGCTTGGATTTTTCGAGAATTATAAAACCTAGTTGTCTCTTTGTCTTCTCACTTCTTCTACTTGCCTCTCGTTTTTCTTCTTTTTTGAGTTGTTGCAAGATTTAGTGAGGTTGTCCAACTATTATCCATAATTGAAATATAATTTTTGTGAATCAGCTGGTATAACTTATGAAACAAGATTATTTAAAACAAATCTCACACAAAAAATTTGCATCCTATAATATCGACAAAGCCTATAAATAATATTATTTTTAATAAATTATTTTTTAATCAATAGTCAACATTAATTGTTAGTTTTTATTAGAATGTTAATGTGAAATTCTCTCCAACTTTTCCTTTCAACCCTTAGATCTCCTTGACACTTTTGAATCATCAAACAAATCTTATAACTTTTAATTAATCATGTATATATCCCAGTTTTAACAAAACAAAATGAAGTCAGCATTGTCTGTGTACTGATAAAAGAATGCGAAGCTTTCGTTGCTTACACGATCGATTGAAGTAATAAGCCGAAAAGCTTGCTTGTAAGTTGTGAATGTTGTGTTTATCAGACCTCTTTGAAAACTTCATGCAGAGTGCCTCTCATGCCAAGTCTTAGCGTGAACGAGTCCAAATCACAATGGTGTTGCGTTTTTTTTTATCATGCTAATTACTTGTTTTATATTTTTTTTTTAGGATACTTGTTTTCTTTTTATTGACTTAGCCCGTAATGTAAATTGTAACCCATATGCACCTACATATAGGCCCAATAATGTTTTAACAATAAAAATTGTTAATAAATTGAATAGGAAACGTAAATCAAGTTCTTATAAAAGTATAATGCATTTTTCTAAATTGTGGATTGAAACCTCTAGGAAACAAGGATACTGATTAAAACTAAAACTTATATAGGAAAAAGAGGGGAGGGGAATTTATTTATAAAAATAAACAAAATATTGGAATGTTAAATTTATATTGATCTATTATTTTATTTTTATAAGTAAAAGAATAATCAAATTAGTAAATATTAGTTTAAAACAAAAATTCTACCCTTCTTTATCTTTCCCTTACAAAACTCTTTTAACAGAAAAAAACTATTAGTGATTAAAAAAAAGGCCTTGACTGTTTCAAATATGATTAGCAATCGGGCAACAACTATGGAAATGGATAGATGAAGATGTTAGGCGAACCTTGAACCCATACGATACTTTGCAACGGAACACCTGATTTGAAATTCGCAGTTCAAACGAAAAAAAAGAGAGGAGAGTATGAGATTTTTATTTGGGTTTGATATTATTTTATAATTCAAGTTTATATTATATAAACATATTTTAATATATAAATTTAATTTAGGATGGAGATAAAACATGGTACATTCAAAGAAAATAATTAAGAAGATCAAATATGTAGATTTTTTTATGTAGATTTTTTTTTTGGTACAAATCATATATGTAGATAAAAAAGAGTAGTTTGAGGAGAATGAAACAATAACATAAATTTTACTAGTGGTGGAGATAATATGTGATTCGTACTAGAAAGGGGAAAATATTAAAAACATTTGATTAAGAAAGTGAAAATTTAAAAGTATGAAAACCTCACTTTTCAAATTATATATCTAATTATTATTTAAATATATATATATATATATATTTATTATAAATTTTAATTATATAAAAATAAAACTTAAGAAAATGAATTAGTCTTCCATATATTACGATGAATTAAGGTTTAAATTTTTACTAAAAAGAGATTTTCACATTTAATATTCAATAATAACTTGAATAGAATTATCTCGGAATAAAAATACATGTGAAAAAAAAAAACTGGTGACTTGACTGCAACGAGGGCTTTTAATTGTTTGTATTATTTATAAAAGAATATTACTAGTATGCTGTAAGCATATTATTTTAAAAGATTTTCCTCAGACTTGTACTATCCTACCACCAGTGTCGAGCGAGTACAAAACCTTCTTAAGCAGTCAAACTTGTACACTACCCTACATGGCTGCACCTGCCAAAGCCTCAAGTACTAATGGCATGTTTGATTTTGGTTTGTAATTGAAACTATTACAAAGCATATTAAACACAAATCTAATGAATAGAAATAAAATAAAAATAGAAACAAGAATTTTGATTCTTTTATAAAAGTATTTTTTTTTCAAAGGTCATTTTTCACATGATTTTTAAACATATTATAAATTTTTAACCTTTAAATGTGCTACATCAATAAATGTGGGTGATGAGAGTGAGATATCAATTTACACTAATATGTGTGTGATGAAAGATTAATGATTAATCTACAAATATAAAAAATTACAATGCGTTATAACTATTTTTACACTATTGGGTTTTGAGATAAAAATTTGTTCACTGAAGAATTAATAAATAGTGTAAAATTGAATATAACTTAAACTAGCATAATTCGATATTTATTTTTTCTTTGTATAAATCATTGTTTTATTTTAATTTGATCCTTGAAATTGTGACACAATATCTTATATTTTTTCTTCCGCCTTTGATTGTTTTGCAATCCCTTCTATAGCTTGTCCTGTTATCTAGTAGTTTTTAAAATATAAAAAAATGACCAACAAATTCTTAAATCTGAACTTCATTAATAAGTTAGTTTTTGTCGTTAACAATTCACTTTTTCCATTAGCAACTGTATCATATGTCTTGAGCTCTGCAACTTTGGCAGCAACATGGTTGCCCAGTATAAACATGTTTTTTTTATTTTTTATTTTTAAAAAAACAAAACTCCGGTAGACATATTCACAATAATCAAAATGAAGATTTCAGGATGCTTTCACAATGATTTTCGGTAATTGTACCATTGTATTTTTAGGAACCAAAGTAACTGATTCAGTAACCAATTTGCGGACTAAAAATAATGTTAAATTAATAGTCTAATGATGTAAGTATGCAACTTCATCTTTCTCTTCTTGCCATTGCTCTTCCCTCACTTTCTTTTTCTCTCCTCTATCTTTTCTTTCTAAAAACAATATGTTCATAAGTCATGATTTTAATTTTCTTAAAATACACTTCGGTATAAGTTGTTAAAGTAATCTTAAGAAAAAAAAGGGGATATACACTAACAAATTCTGCATAAGTGTGTGCCTGGGAGAGAGAATCAAATGATACTAAGTATCAAACTTAGTAAAATCACACACATTCAATAAATTTTTATTAAAAGGAAGTTTTCTCAATCTATTGAATTCGAAATTGCATGAAACAAATTAAGTTCACAAAATTTCACATAAATAAAAAAATAATCGATATGCTATTATTTCATTTTGTTTAAAAGTATTACATGTGATTTAAAATATAGCTGTTTTTATTCAATTGCATATTTACAAACATTTAAATTATTTTATTGATAAATTTACTTTTAATAAAAAATATTGAAAATACTATTTTACTAAATTTAACATATGATGTTACTTGATCTTGTATATATTAACACGTTATAAATATATAATAAGATTATAAGATGCCCCGTCACATCTTTATTAAACCGTACATTTCTCATTTGGTGTGAATTGTTTTTTTATTTTAAAAAACATAAATATGTTTCTTCTTCATTCTGCATTGCATTTATATTTCTTCAGCATCTCTTTATGAAGGCATTGCATTTTTTCTATTGAAGACCACACCGTGTGTTTACACTTCATATAATAATAAAAAAAATCAATTGAGTTACTATAACTTTTTATTATTACTTGTTTAAAATTCTTATAGTAATTATATTTAAAAATAACACCAGCAAGGAGCATTTTTTTATAATTTTTTTTTGTAAGTTTAGTTATTTTAAGACATATTCACCGATTTATACATATTTGCTGTCATTTTGTTTTCTTTACTAACTAACATGCGTTGTTGTATATTAATATAAATGTAATTCGTGTTGTTGGGATTGGAAATTTGGAATGAGGTGCAATAAATTATATTTTATGATTAATATAATATTTATTTTATACGGTGTTCATCAAATAATAAAAATATATTTAAAAATGTATCAAAACTGTACACCACAAATGACTTCTTCATAATTTAAGCTCACGTGTGAAATATAAGTAGTAATGAAAAAATAAGAAGAAACGGCAGCGTAACGACTGGTGGCGAGTGTGTACCTGGGTCCCACAACGAAAAGATCAACCAGTTTGACTCAGGGTGGATCCTATTCCACACGTACGCCAGCGTGTTTCGAGTTTTGACCCTCTCTTTAACGATTAATAAACATTTCATATAAAATAATGATTTTTAAGAGAAATAATCACTAACTAAACTAACTAATTACTTGAAAATATTTAATCTATATTATTTATAATTAACCGTGATATTTATCAAGAAAGAAATAGAATTTAGCTTCTTTATTTTTATAAAAACGTGATTGAGATCTAGGAGGGTCCTTACTTGAATTTTTCATGTACAACTAATTTATTAGTTCACAAAATAAATTGAGACCGCATTTTTTATTCATAAAAGTAGCTTAATTATTTATAATAATTATTCTAATACATTTGTATTCTCATTCTTCCATTTTTTTGGAGATATTCTTCCATGTTTATTACTTAGAAAACAAAATAATTTACTAACATGTTCCCACACACGTCGCACGCACACCCAACATGCATCAAACACACCTCGTTTCGTCTTTTATTCCTCGTGTTCTTGCATGTTCATCTTAACATTCATTTATATTAGGCATTTGGTCCTCCCAACATCAAACTACCAATATTTCATGCTACTCAAGTCTACCCATTAAAAAAAAAATCATATGTTACTTAAGTTTTGGCAGCAACATAATAACACTAAAATAACAGGAATACAACATGTGGATCAAATAGAAAAATTTTAGGTGTAAGGATGGTATAGCATTGGATGATTCTTGACACTCTCTGAGCGACCAAAATACCAAATTCAAATAGAGTAATATTTTAGGAAAGTTATAAATGTCCACCCCACTTTAGGGTGGGTTAACTTTAAGGTGAATTGGGATAGAGGAATAAAAAAAAAATAGGAAGAAAAAAAAAAGATAGATATAACATGTGACGTGATAAAAAAATATAAAAAAAAATGAGATAGAAGTGAATTACAAGAAAACGAGATGTATGGATATAACTATCCATTTTTTAAAACCATGTAATCATTGGTTATTTGCCATTGTTCCGCAGACTTATTCTTAAGAGATTACTTTTATTGAGGTCCACTTCACTTTTATCGTGGTTGTTCATTTGAAAAATACAAGCATTACCTCCCATAAACTGTATATGATTTGAACTGAGACTTGAAACTGAAGCATAAGCTAATAAGTAATAATGCTCCTACTTTTCAACAAAATAATCATATATATTAGATCACTGATTTTTAACATAAGTGATAAACTTCCACTACCACACCGTATATGACATCAATGATCGAAAGAAAAAATTTCAATCCCTTGGTCTCTAAGCATACCGATACGCGACTGGAGTCTTTTGCATCGGGGTACCTAGCCAGCTATGCTGGCTATATCATAAAGCCAATAACGCATACAATAATTACATCATCTAAAAAAATATAAAATGTATATTTGAAAACTCAAAATAATGATTGAGATATTTATATATCATCTAACAAGCATTTTAGCTTATATATAAGATAAATATTTATTTTATATATAATTAGAATTTATAATATATCAATATTTTTAAATACATAAGTTATGTTATAATTAAATTTCATAATAAATAAATATTCTTAAATATATAAATTATATTTTAAATTTCCAATAAAAAATTTATATTTTGATACAATATTTTTTTAATCATTGCATTTTATTTTAAAAATTATTGAAATTCAATTTATAAAAAAATGAAAAGGTAGATTCAAACATATAAGCAATTGAGAAAATCAAGTATGCCATAAAAATATTACAACAGAGTGGTTTAAGATAATTGAAAAATATTTTTGACTAATTATTAAATCAAATTAAATCTAAAATCAAAATTAATAAATATTTAAAAATAAATAAATAACTAAATGTTCAATATATAAAATTAGGATACAACATGTTGTCGAATACAACAATAATGTTTTAAAAAGAGTTATTCTTACTTTCATTAAATATTGAAACATTATTTAAGAAAGTAAGAATAACTCTTTAAAATGTTGTTGTTTAGGAATAACTAACTAAAATCCACTCATTCAAGAATAATTTCTAAAAATGTTCTTAAGAAAAATGAGTTAATTTAAATTCACAACATAAGACTAAACTTTGAGGAAAACACTACCGAACTTTTCCACGTCATTTTTAGTTTACTTATTCTTGTTAATTGTTCACTAATTATCTTATTTTGCATTAAAACATGTTAACAATTAAATTTATTCCTATATTATAAATCTGGATTCGATCTCATTACTGAATAAGAGAATCTTTAGAATTTATTTTTGAATGAGTGTTAGTAAAATCACAACAAATTATTATTCTTGTGGCAGTTTCAAGCTATCATAAATAATTTCAAGGACCTAACTAAAATATTGTAAAAAATCAATGACTCAATTACAATTTTTTAATTTAAGAACTTAATTTAAAAAGTCAGTGACCTACTAATGTATTAAACCTTTATATTATTGGTGTTTTTATTATTTTTATTTTATTTTTCATTATTTGTCAATTTTTACAAATTTATTTATCCACCATTGCTTTCATTTCCCATTAACCAAAGATAATATGTATTCATTGAACAATACTAACAGTTATCTACTTTTATATTATTGATCAAAAGATTTTTTATTTATGGTTTAAAAAAAATTAGAGGAAGGAAAGGAAGTCCCAGTTTAAAGTAGGAAAAACTCTTGAACTCAAAAAGAGTAATTACAAAATCATAGACCTTATCTCTAATCCACTAAGTTTTCAAAAGTTTTAACTAAGGGGTTGTTTGATACAAGGAAAACATTTATTTTTCCAAAATTTTGATGTTGGGAAATAAAGAGTTTCTCATGCTTTGGTTGCTTTGTAAAAGATAACATTTCCATTAAATAATATTTATTATGAATTTTTTTATCTATTTTTTTACAAAATTATTTTCATGAAAATTTGAGAATTTATCTTTCACGAGTTTGAAAAAAAAAGTTATTATAATAAAATATTACATTATTCTTTTATTAGATTATTGAATGGGATAAATAAGTACTCTTTGACTTCCTAGACTTATCTAAATATCTTGAGAATATTTTTTTCAAACTAAACAGATTTTAGTTATTTCTAAAATATATGAAATGATTTCCAGAAATACAATTTTCAACCATGAAAATTGTAACAAACGTCCCTAAGAGTTGACTATAAGAAGAAAAATTTAATTAAGAGTAGACTATAAGAGGAAAGTTTAATATTTTGCAAGCAAATTTTCTAATGAAATTCAATGAAGAGAAATAAAAGGCATTAATTCGTATTTGTCTTGAGGTTCAGATTATGGAGGCACGTCGTGCACTTTACGCTCAAACGTTTGGGTAAAGCGGCTAAAAACTCTGGTCGTCAAAAGGCTCCACTCATAAAAATCAAGCATGTTAAAATGACGTAAAAGTTGCATAATACTCCATTTACTTTGCCAAATCAATTATTATTTATTTAGAAGCACTGGTTGGTTTTAAAAAATGATAGACAAACGTTGTCAACCAGGGGAAGTAGGAATACAGATTCTCCTTGGAAAAAATCAAACCAAACGGAAGCTTCCGCACGCTGGGCGGGGATAGTTAATTCTTATGATTGGCGTCCAAGATTTCATAACTCATTAAATTTATTAAGTGTTTAATCGGTTAACAACTGATTATATTTTAGCAAAAAAAATTATTTTTTCATTACACTAAGTCATCGATCAAATTAATTATTTATTATTATTTTCTTCCTTTCTCGCACTCACGATGGTTGTTTAATAAACATTTTCTTTGTGAATTAAAAGCTATAAAAAAGAAATTGGAAGAATTTTCTAATCTCATCCTTTCACATCAACAACTCGCCCACCAAAACCCACCAACTCTTATCTTCTTATAAGTAAACTAATCCTCCCTTCTCCGTCCCTCTCAATCCCTCTCATTCCCTCTACCACCTGCTCCATTCTTCAACTAAAAGCTATTGTTTACATCACAAGAAACAAGGCTACGCTAAACTATTCTTTTGAGTTTTGAAATCCCAAGCCAATACAGATTCTCAAGCACAGCAGCAGCAAGGGATATGATGGGCAGCAGCAGCATGTTGAGGGTAGTGTTGGGCTTGTCTGTTTTGAGTTGTGTGCTAGTGACATCCTCAGCTCAAACGTGCAGAAACCAAACATTCTCAAACAGGGTGTTTGCCACATGTCGTGATCTTCCACAGTTGACAGCTTACCTGCACTGGACGTACGACCAGGCGAGTGGCAGGTTGGACATAGCATTCAAACACGCCGGAATCACCTCGACCAACAGGTGGGTTGCATGGGCCATCAATCCCAGAAACACCCTCGACCCAGCCATGATCGGTGCCCAGGCCCTGGTGGCTATTCCTCAGTCAAATGGAAGCCCACGGGCTTATACCTCGTCCATAGCCAGCACCAGCACAACGTTGGAAGAGGGAGCTATCAGTTATCCGGTGTCCGGGTTGAGTGCCACGTTTGAGAGCAACCAGGTCACCATTTTCGCCACTCTCACACTTCCAAACGGGACCTCCTCCTTGGTCCACGTCTGGCAAGATGGTCCTCTCTCTGGCACTACCCCTCAAGAGCATAGCCACGAGACTTCCCACCAAAACTCCAAAGAAATCTTGGACCTTCTCTCTGGTTCCTCCACTCAGGCAACCGGAAATTCACGCCAGAAAAGAAGAAACGTAAGCACCAATTAATCTTTTCTTATGCTTTCCTTCAACGTCAATATCTATAACTATGCCTCTCTTTGCTTCATGCTTTCCATCATAACATACATGGCACCTTTCTGTTTTTTAAATTTTAAAAGTAAACGTCTTCTGGGCACATTCTGTTTTCTAAAATTTTGCTCATGAGCATTTTAACAGAACGCTTAAAGAAATCAGAAGAAGAGGTTGATGAAAGCATCTTTCAATTTTGGAAACAATTTACAATTTGTAATAGATTGTTAGAAAGCACTTTTTTTTGTGCGAGGGAATCAAACAAGCTCCTATAGTATTGTATTTTGTTGTTTAAGTTAAGATTGAAGAGATAGATTGAGTGTGGAGATTATTAATTTCAGACCCATGGAGTGCTAAATGCGGTGAGCTGGGGCATATTGATGCCAACGGGTGCCATAATCGCAAGGTACTTGAAGGTGTTCAAATCTGCAGACCCTGCTTGGTTTTATCTTCACATCACCTGCCAAGCCTCTGCCTACATAGTTGGTGTTTCTGGATTCGGCACCGGTCTCAAACTCGGCAGTGACTCCGAGGGTGTTGAGTATGACACTCACAGAGCACTTGGTATTGTCCTCGTCTGCCTTGGAACTCTTCAGGTACGAGGTTTTCGTGTTTTGTTTAGTTATGCCATTTTCTGTTTTCTTAATTAATGTTATGCTCTACTAGTGTGATGGTACTGACAGAAACCTATGTATGTGATTGGGTTCATTCAGGTGTTTGCGCTGTTCTTGAGGCCCAACAAGGACCACAGATACAGAGTGTACTGGAATGTGTACCACCACTTGGTCGGATACGCCACCATAATCATCAGTGTCGTCAACGTTTTCAAAGGGTTCGACACCATAGAAATTTACGTAGGGGATCGCTACAATAGCTGGAAGCATGCGTACATTGGCATTATTGGAGCATTGGGTGGCATTGCTGTCTTTTTGGAAGCTTTCACATGGATCATTGTCTTCAAGAGGAGGAAGTCAGAGAACAAAATTCCACACGGAGCAAATGGTGTTAATGGCTACGGTTCTAGGCCACAACAGGTGTAGGATATGAATATATGACGTGTAGCCAGATAGATATATTGGTTTCTTTTGTAATTTTATGCATTTTTACTCCTATACGTGTGCATTTTATTGTTGCTCTCCTTTGTATAATGTTGAGGGTATTTAATTTAAGGATACTCCAGCTGCTCAGAGTCTCAGTTTTGAGGCAATTCTTTCTTAGGGAAGTGACTCAGAGTCTGGTTTAATCCATACTGTTACTTCAGGTTCAGGTTATACATTGTATTGGTTTCTGTTTGAAGAATATTTGTATTTATTATTAATTATTTTTTTACTTATATATTACTTTTTCTAGATATCTTGAGTTTCAAATATCTTTTACGTTCTACTAGGGGAACAACCTTTCTCTTTCTTTTTTCAGCTTGTGGCTAAGCAAATGAAGGAAATCTGACCATGAATTTGGTATTAAAGTATTTCTGCAAACTACTAATAAATTGCAGTAATTTAAAATTATTTCCCCCGGAACATGGACTCGAATATTAAAAACTAAGTCAGGGACTCATCAAATCATAAAAACTCAGGCTATAAATTTATTGGTTCAACTCACTTTGATAAAGCGTCAGAAATAACCGAACAACATAATAAGAAATGGCCGAAGCAAAAAATATAAAGATGTAACTAACTGATTGAAACAACTCTTCTGACCCAATTTTACTAAAAGTTGCTTAAGCTTTAAATTTAATTATAGCTGTAAAAAAAAGTTCAAACGTTATAGCATACAGCTCAGATTCCTTGAACATGGCACATTTAGGGGCACAATGATTGACCCATCCTCAATTAGAATAGACTTGGTCAGACTAAAGCAGAGCATTGAGTTCTTTTATCCTATTTCCCCTCCCCGTCCATCAAGAAAACTGGATTTTTGTAATTCTTTCTTCTCTCAACATAATTCTCTTCAAACTTGTCTTTTCTCTGTACCAAACCAATTATTTTGTATTATATAATCATCGGTGTTCATATATTATGAAATTGTAAACCAAACACGGTCCACCGGGAAGCAGACACGCACGCCAACTCCCTTTATAATAGTTTATAATTTATCGCTTGTAATATTCTCATATTTCTGACAATTTTTTTTATTTGTAAGATCATACCAAGTACCAACTACCCAAAAAATACCAACCACAAAAGACTCAGCCATCTAATAATTAAATAACATGAAATTCAAAAAGGAGTTACGGATGAGAATAAACAGAGCATTGACAAGTTGAAGCAGCAGCTCATAGGCTATGCGATGGAATTATTTTAAAGCAAGTTGCATCGTTACCTATGTGAGATTTTTGGAGAAAAAAAATAAAGAATAAATACTAATATTTTGGTAAGGTCACAAGAGAATTAGAAAAATAATTGACGCCATGAATCCCACAATTCAAAGCATTTTAACAAAAGGGAAATGAATTAACATAAGGCTGACTCAATTTCTCCTTGTCATTGATTAATAGTAAGCTTCTCACACGATTTGGTGCAGAACATCAACAAGGGCATCCTTCAAGAAAGGGTTGGAAGCTGCCACCCGCTGAGATGTGATGTCAAAATCTGCACCAGACCTGAAGCAGACGAACAAACATTAGATTTTGACGTATAAATCTTTGAAGCATATGCATAATGAATAAAAAGGACTGCCAATAGGGCATAAATTTCTTCCCACATTGCATGTTTATACAACGATATCTACATAAATGCCCACAAGATGAAGATCCATGCAGGTAAAAAAATAGCATACCTACTACCTAACAATTCAAACACTCTAGAACAGCATAACATATTATCTTGTAGAGCATCTAATTCAAGTCACTTACGGATCAAATATAACACCTCCGGCTTCTCTAACAATGACAGCACCGCCTGCCACATCCCTGATAAAAAGGAAGAGACTGTGTCAAATGTCAATCTAGGAACGTATCATATTATCATAATGCCCACCATTTAGAGGGATGTTAAATTCCTACCAAGGACCTCCAAAGCCAAGTTCAAAGCATACATCCAGCCTTCCACATGCAATTCCGCAAAGGTTTAAAGCACAGGAGCCAGTCATTCGAAGGGATCTCACCTAATCATATTAAAGGCATGGTTATGGCACAACCATATCAAACTTTAGTCCGATTGATTCCAATAGGAAGAAGACCTAGTTTTACCTTGAAAAGCAAGCTATTGATCCTATTTGTACAGGCATCTATTGTTAACTTGTCACGTTTTGTTCCAACCTGCTCTTTCAGAAATTAAAAATGAAAAGCCTTGATGAATTTCAAATCAATCTTTATTTAAAACATTTACAGTGAAACTGACCCAAGTACTCATGAATGTGAATTGATGAGTTTGGGTCATCCCATCTCAAGTTAGTATTCCAGAAAATACAATAGTGCAGGAACAAAAGAGGCAAGTCATTGGGCATGCAATTTTTTATTTATTTTTGTACAATAGGCAGCAATGAAATTTGAATTTAACACATCATGCAAACTACCTGTACCCCTACGCCCATCCCACTAGGCCTACACTAGTGGATTACCGGGGATACAATTTAAAGCAAACTTAGCAATGACATTGGCGTCACAATCTGTTAAGTGATCATATTTGCAATTAAGGTATAATCTGTCTCCCAGAAAAGACAAACTTTAATTCATTTATTACTTTCTTATATTTTCTTCAACATGTCACAGTTATTACCTGAAGAAAAGGAAAATGTTTAGATTTTGTACCTTCTAAGTTTGCACAAGCTCATGAATACAAAGGTTTCAAATATATCAGGCATGTGTTTAGAAGTTGGAATCCTTGAGAGGCAAGTAGCAAAATAAAACATAACCAGAGCATGCTTCCAAAGCATATAAAAAAAAACTGAGCATACAAAATTTATAAATCCAAAATGATCAAGTTACAAATGTACAAGATTTGAGCATCTTTGCCGTGTGAATTTTATGAGTATACTAATTATTTTTTAAATCAGGAACTCTTCACATAGGTCAGAGGGTTGCTACTTCACCATTACATTGATATTTGTCATTGATACTCTGGAGCAACTTATTCTCGCAACTTAATGCTTCACTAATGCACAATAAGAGGAGGGGACATACCTCAGTCACAAGAAGAGCGCTCATTAGTTCAGTTTGTGATGATACTGCAAAATTTCAAGGCATATCCATGAGGTGACCAAACTCAATTAACAATAACAATCAAAAGACAGAGAACAAAAGACCCACCTTTTATAGGGTTCCCATTTAGAAAAGCACCTTTCCCACGAATTCCAGTGAAAAGCTACACATGGCAATCTAAAATTTCAGTTTGCATACTAAGATAAGCAAGGGAGGAAAATAAATCAAAACAATCCACGTCTTCATACCAATATTGCTAATAGAAAATTAAATTATAGACTGTCATAGTCCTAAATTAATTACTTCAATGTCTGTATGTAGTCCTCAACAAACCATTACAAATACTCAAGGTCACTGAAAATAATGTTGATAAAAGAAGAGAATAAATCAATTGACCGCTTTCACAAACAATCTGAATTTGCATGGTAACCAAAAATAATTAAAACGTCAGGGAATTTGGAATAGTTTGGGGGTCACCCAGTCATGCAAAAGGAAAGATTCTCACCTCATTAATTATTGGATTGTAAACAACGCCAACTGTAGGAACTTTCCCAATTGTAAGACCGATGGAGACACAAACAAAGGGGAACCTAAGAAGGCAGACCAATAGTCAATCCATATGATATGAAAATATGAATGTATCAATGAAAACATTAGATGGATATTTGATTTACCCATGCACAAAATTAGTAGTTCCATCGAGAGGATCAACTATCCACGTGGGTTCATCTGTAAGTTCTGCATTGCCACCAGCAGCTGTGGTTTCCTCCCCAATGAACTAAAAAGAAAACCAACATAAAATGACCTTACAATGGCCAACCAACTCAATATTAATTGTGTGTAAAGTTAAGGGAGAGGTGAATGAACCTTATGAGTGGAGTAAAGTTGCTTGAGATGAGTAAATATGAGATCTTCACATGCTTGATCAGTTTCAGTGACCAAATCAACCTGTGCATGTATGTGCATACCAATGAAGGTGAAGAGAGTTATTGGAAAGAAATGAAGCAGAAAAGAGGAGAGAAAGAATGAATGGATACCAGTCCTTTGTGCTGCACGTTCTTGGTCTGATAGAAACCTTTCCGAATAATCTGCAATGAAAAAATATATTTTACGTTCAAAACAAAAGAAAAGAGAGAGAGAGAGAGAGTGGAGTGGGGACACAACCTCACCAGCCTTGCAAGCAGCGTCGACTGCAGATGCGAGGAATTCGGAGAGCGAATCTGTGTTTGTGATCAAAACCAAAAACAAGTAGAATACCATTTAACAATAGCAAAAACATTATTGAAATGAAATGATTGGATCCTACTCCTACCATTATCACCCATTTTCTCCTTTGCAATCAGATTGAGAACTTCAACTTGAAGCGCACCCTGCTCTCACTCTCAAATCAGGGTTCAGAAGTCAACTTATATACCGTGTAACACGAGTTGAATAGAATACAAGTCCTTGGGTTTGTGCATGGAATTGGAATATGCGGAGACAAAGATGCTTGTGCAATGTGCATTACTAGTACAAGTCCTTCCCGAACCCCATTCTCTCTTATGTAATTTCTACTCTACTCCACATTTGGCTGGGTTCGTTCAGGAATAATGCTTCCAGCATATACCAACTTTCTCTCTAACGAAGCTTCCTGTCAGCAACACAACATAAATCAAGAAGGAAATCCCTTTTTTAATTACAAAAATGCCTCCTCAATTAGGAAACAAGAGTTTCGGGGAAATTAGAGACAAATGTTGAAACTCATTTTTCTACATAATAATCAAATGAATACGAGAAAATTGGAAATTTATTTTTCTCCATTTTCTTTTCTTTATCTCTTGCACTAAATAACATAAAAACTACTTACTTTTTTTTTATTTTCTTTCTCATTTTATTGTCCATTACCAGACAAAAACAGTTTTAGTTGAGTGAAAGACTATAAGTTTTTTAAAATAGTTAAAGACAAAAAATGAAATTGCCGCTTTATTTTCTCTCTCAATCCAAATGTTAGTAGAACCGGAAGTCCAAAGCCTACTGTTTCAAACGAACGAAACAAAAAAGTTATCCATTTAGGGGCCCATAGTCAGGAATTCCATCTTAACAAGGGTGTGTAAAAAGAAGATTTGAATTCTGTCAATGTTAGGTAAGAATAAGAAAAGCATGTCACAATAGAAAAACACAAAACTAATTAATTAGAGTTTAATTTCTATATATTATATCATAATTATAAAAAAAATTATACTAACAAAAAATCATCATTAATATATATCTTAATTTAATAATTATAAAAATTAATAAACTTATCATATATAATAATTTGTTATTAAATAACAATGTAAATACTTTTTCATTTTCAGTATATAAATTATTTACTCAACTAATTATAACAAGACTCACTCACTTTTACCAAAAACAAAAAAGACTCACTATTATTTGTATAAGACTCATTAATGTTATTTTTGTATTTTTCTTTTATAGCGTGAAATGTCTGTTTGATTATACGTTGCAAAGGAGAAGAGGCGTGCCACCTTGAAGAATTCTTGTGCAAATTGTAGCGAAGGAGTCTTTATGTATGGGTTCAAAATTAGTCCGTTTTTTTATTTATAATAGTGAAAATAGTAAAAATCAATGTTTTTAAGACCAAATGACCGATCAAGGCAACTGTTCGAAATTCAATAGTTCAGCCGTTTTCGAACCAATAATAATAATAATACATATCATAACTTTGTGATACTAAAAATCATGACTTTGTAACACTAAAAACTAAAAATAAAACATAAGTTTATAAGCTTTTAACATTCAAAGTATTTACACAAGTTTAAATCAAATATCATAATACTTAGGTCTAAGTTTTAATAATACACAACAATATTCATTAACAGTAAAACATTCGTTTTCCTAACAAAAAAAATTCAAAATGACGTATTAAGCGTTTTTCATTGTTTCGCTATAGATTGATATGTTGCCGGTTTTTACCAATTTTCCAGGTCTTTGTCCAGTTCTTCTCCGGGTTGATTATGTGGTTTATTTGAACCGAACATTTGATTAGTTTACTGATTTTCTAGTCCAACTGGCGAATTTAGTTAATTTTTCAGAACACGGGTAAAAATTAAAACACACCAGTCATGTTAGCCATCATGAAGAAGTAATAGAAAAAAAATTGACATACAAATTCTAGACAGTAAGAATATAACATGGCATCGTATAATTTATAAACTAGCTGCTAGGCAAGCAAAGCTTTCTAACACAAGGAAAGCCGAATACTGCCACTGCATGTTATAGCTCTTTTCAGCAATTTATTCATCTGGGAATTACAGAACCGAAATGAAATTTCAGTAAGGAAACATTGGAATTTGTGTTGAAGGTTAGTCTCATTTTGATTAAGACTAAAAGAACTATAACAATAGACAATTAAATAATGTAAAATACCACAATGCAACTTGCTACCTGACAGAGTCTGAAGAAGCTCAAGCGATGTCCCTAGGTTCAAGAGCAGCAATTTCTTTTATAACTTGAGCTTTATCAGCTTCGAACTGTTCATCCTCTGCACGATCCCAACAAAATGAGATCATGGGAACATAATACCAGGAAAAAAAAAAAAAACCAAGTACAAATTCTTAAGAAATAGCATCACCTCCCTACCTTTATCGATTTTTAAGTCACCCAAAAGTCTAAGAAGCTTGCTTCTGTTTGCAACAAATATGCTGATGATATCAGCTGCTTTCTTTTGGTTAGCAGCAAACGGCTGCATGACAAGATAAAATCAATATAAAGAAGCAAAGTTTGGGATGTATAAGGTTAAGAATAACATTTTAAAATGTGGGCCATTATGTAACTATAATACCTCGAAAACATGAAATGCTTCTATCTGTATGCTCTTGCTTGACTCCTGCAGAAAAATATCAGCAATGACCCATCAAATGCTTGTATCAACATAACTCTAACTTCTGAGTTTTCTGTTCAACATTAAAATGTATGCTCATCAGAAACTCAACATTGAACATATCAGTGTTCAGCAATTCCGTATGTTTAAACGGGTGGGGAACAATAACAAGGCGCTTAAGTATTTTAGCAAAGCTAATACATTTTCCAGCACAAAAACAACAACTGAATAGTTCAACATTATCAAAGTTCATATCATTTCCCACCCCCCCTCCCCCCATTTTTAGTTTTTGTGTGGGGGAGGACACGAGAAAGGCAGGTGAGAAAACATGCCATTAAGTTTTACAGAAAGGACCATACTCGTAGAAGATTCATTAAAATCCTTAAGTTGTCTCATGAGCTGACATATTTGTCATTACGGCTGAATTTGAGATCAAGTAACATATCTCCCAGCAACTGTAAAAAAGGGACCAAAAACCACTCAACAAATATGCATGCATTAATTCAACTATAGAACTATAATAAAAGTAGCAATAATAGCGCATGGACATATTATTGCAAAGACTGCTTGGGATGGCTTGTTTATTTTTAAGTCAAATAAATCCAAATCTACTTTAAACAAACAAGCAAAGATTTATGAAAACATTTTCAAGAGGACAATCTCAGAAGCCCAGACTTCTCCATTTTTGCATCATCCAATAATCTTACAGTTAAGATAAATACCAAAACTTAAATCATACCTTGACAGCTTGGCGCCTTGTAATATAGTTGGAAGATTCCAACAGTTTAGAGTTATATTCATCAAAAAACTGAAAAGACAAAGACAATGAGTAATGGATGGTAACCAACTATAATGAGATAAACCCAATAAAAAATAACGTACGACAAGATAAATTGATAGGCTCACTAATAAAATATATGCAACACAAAGTACCCCCCCCCCCCCAAAAAAAAAAAACCGTAAAAAAGCGATTGTCTTAAATGGGTAAACACACTTAGGTTAATAATCACTAAAAAATGTGATTATGCAACTACAGCTGTACTAAACAGAAAATGTGCCCATCCACATTATCCTGGAAAAAAATTTTATTCCACCATATTTTAAGAATTATTTTTTCTAAAATTGAGTTTGGTACAACTTAAATTTGAAGAAATAATCACTTTTTTTCAAAATCCCTCTAAGAAAACTAACAAAAATAAGTCATTATTTCTACAAAATAAGTTGAATCAAACAAGCACTAAGTGCAATGTTTTAATCTATGAAAGCAAAGAAACAAAAAGAGATATATCTATTTATAAAATATCAACTAATAAGAATGGAAACATTAAGCATTATTATCAGGCATAAAGGAAATGAGGTTCTTGAAATTCCGCCACCCCTGATACTATTTTTCCCTGAATGTCACCCCTTATCACCTTTTGCAACTTGAACAGTTTAACCCCTCACCGGCTTCCTTATTAAACTCTGTCACAGCAAAATTCGCGATCTCTATCACGTGGGGATCATTCATTTTAACTTCACCCTGATCAATCGCAAAACCAAATAGAACAAAGACCAGAAGAATGCACTCCAATTTCATTTTGCTTGTAACCACTAATTTACCTCTTTTTTCTTATTCTAACTTGTGACAAGATATGAGTTATGTTTCTATTGTTGGCTTTCAATTTATAGTTTAAGTTGGAGTGAAATTATTTTTTGGATAAAGATGCATAGATACGACATGTTATTTAACCCTTTGAGCAACAAAGGGAGAGAAAAGAGATAATTGCAATACGTAGATATGATAATGTGTTTGTGTATTATTGTTTTTAACTTTTTGAAAAAGGGTCCTAATAAACGAGCTTATGAAAAAAATGGGCCTAAAGCATGCGTAATAGATCGACATTACTAAGTGCTAAAAGGAATAGGTATTAATTAGTTAATCCGTAAGCCTCCTATACAATCCTGCCTAGGGTAGCTTTGCTATTCTTAGCCGGTCCCAAGCCCGGATAAAAGGAGAGGGTTGTGTTAGGCTTTCGACAGCCAACGTTAAACTTTGTCGAATCTCTATGACATGGATCAATTACGTAATAATGTGAATGCTAGGTCGTTGCCCGGAAGCAACGCGCTGTATGGCTCGAGTACAGTGTCAAAAGAGCAAGAGCCGCTGCATCGCCGCCCGGATGTAGTGAAAAGTAAGCAAGGGTTCCCACATTTTCGTGAACGGGTGTGGGTAAAGAAGCTAGTTCATGACAGGAGGATTCGCTTTGGTACATGGAATATAGGCACACTTACTGGAAAATCTATGGAAATAGTGGATGTTATGGTGAGGAGGAAGATCAATTTTATGTGCCTACAAGAAACTAAGTGGACAGGAGAAAATGCGAAAGAATTAGACAACTCGGGATTTAAGCTGTGGTATACGGGAAAAATCAGATCAAGAAATGGGGTAGGGATTATTGTGGACAAGGAGTGGAAGAAGGATGTCGTGGATGTAAGAAGAGTAGGAGATCGTATCATAGTCTTAAAATTGGTAGTGGGACAGGACACCTTTAATGTTATTAGTGGGTACGCACCTCAGGTTGGGTTAGCAGAACACTTTAAGGTAAAATTTTGGGAGGATCTAGAAGGGGTACTTCAGGATATACCCCAAGGAGAGAAAGTTTTCCTAGGAGGGGATCTCAATGGACATGTAGGTAGCGTGGCTAGAGGTTTTGAGGGGGTGCATGAGGGTTTTGGCCTAGGGGAGATGAATGGGGAGGGTAAATCCATCTTGGAGTTTTCGGAGGCTTTGGATCTTTCTATAGCCAATACATGGTTTAAGAAAAGAGAGGAACATCTTATCACTTACAAAAGTGGAGGGACATGTTCTCAGATAGATTTCTTCCTTATCAGGAAGTCTGATAGGAAGTATTGCTTGAACTGTAAAGTTATCCCGGGAGAGAGCTTGACTACCCAACATAGAGTTTTGGTTATGGATGTAAGAATTAGAGATAGGACAAAAAGAAGAAGTCCTCTGGTAGCACCAAGGATCAAATGGTGGCACTTGAAGGGTGAGAAACAAGGAATCTTCCAACAAAAGATATGGGAGGGTTGGTGTGGACAATCACAAGGAAGTGCAAATGATATGTGGAACAAGATGTCCCAAGAGATTATTAAAGTGGCTAAAGAGACGTTGGGTGAATCTAGAGGTTTTGGACCTAGGGGTAAAGAATCGTGGTGGTGGAATGAAAATGTTCAGAGCAAAGTTAGAGTAAAAAAGGAGTGTTTCAAGGAGTGGTCTAGGTGTAGAAATTCTGAAACTTGGGATAAGTATAAGATAGCTAGAAATGAAACCAAAAAGGCGGTGAGTGAGGCAAGAGCCCAAGCTTTTGACGGACTATACCAAGCTCTAGGAACCAGGGACGGAGAAAGATCTATATATAGGCTTGCTAAGGGTAGAGAGAGGAAGACTAGAGATTTGGATCAAGTAAAGTGTGTTAAGGATGAAGAAGGCAAAGTCTTAGTGCATGAAAAAGATATCAAGGAAAGGTGGAAGGCGTATTTCCACAACTTATTTAATGATGGATATGGATATGACTCTAGCAGTCTAGACACAAGAGAAGAGGACCGGAACTATAAGTACTATCGTCGGATTCAGAAACAGGAAGTAAAGGAAGCGTTGAAAAGAATGAGTAATGGTAAGGCGGTGGGGCCAGACAACATACCTATTGAAGTGTGGAAAACTCTTGGAGATAGAGGTCTTGAGTGGCTCACCGAACTCTTTAACGAAATTATGAGGTCAAAACGCATGCCGGAGGAATGGAGGAGAAGCACGTTAGTGCCAATCTATAAGAACAAGGGGGATATACAAAATTGTGCAAATTATAGGGGAATCAAGCTCATGAGTCATACCATGAAATTATGGGAAAGAGTGATCGAACGGAGATTAAGAAAGGAGACTCAAGTTACTGAGAATCAATTTGGTTTCATGCCGGGAAGGTCGACCATGGAAGTGATTTATTTATTACGGCGGGTGATGGAGCAATATCGCATGGCCCAACAAGACTTGCACTTGATTTTTATTGACTTGGAGAAAGCGTATGATAGAGTGCCTAGAGAGATTTTGTGGAAAGCTCTAGAGAAGAAAGGGGTTAGGGTTGCATATATTCGAGCTATCCAAGATATGTATGATAGGGTATCGACTAGTGTTAGGACACAGGATGGAGAGTCAGATGATTTTCCCATCACAATTGGATTACATCAAGGGTCAACCCTTAGCCCCTACCTTTTTACCTTAATTCTGGATGTCCTCACGGAACAAATCCAAGAGATAGTGCCGAGATGCATGCTTTTTGCAGATGACATAGTCCTCCTTGGAGAGTCGAGGGAGGAGTTGAATGAGAGGTTGGAAACTTGGAGACGAGCTCTAGAAACACATGGCTTTCGCCTAAGCAGAAGCAAATCGGAGTATATGGAATGTAAGTTCAACAAAAGAAGGAGGGTTTCTAACTCAGAGGTGAAAATAGGAGACCATATTATCCCTCAAGTCACACGGTTTAAATATCTTGGGTCTGTAATACAGGATGATGGGGAAATTGAAGGGGATGTGAATCATCGCATTCAAGCAGGATGGATGAAATGGAGAAAAGCATCGGGGGTGTTATGTGATGCAAAGGTACCGATCAAGCTAAAGGGAAAGTTTTATCGGACTGCGGTAAGACCGGCGATTTTGTACGGAACAGAATGTTGGGCGGTCAAGAGCCAACATGAGAATAAAGTCGGTGTAGCGGAGATAAGGATGTTGCGGTGGATGTGTGGTAAGACTCGACAGGATAAAATTAGAAACGAAGCTATTAGAGAGAGGGTTGGAGTAGCGCCTATTGTAGAGAAGATGGTGGAAAATAGACTTAGGTGGTTTGGGCATGTAGAGAGAAGACCGGTAGACTCTGTAGTGAGGAGAGTAGACCAGATGGAGAGAAGACAAACAATTCGAGGCAGAGGAAGACCCAAAAAGACTATAAGAGAGGTTATAAAAAAGGATCTCGAAATTAATGGTTTGGATAGAAGTATGGTACTTGATAGAACATTATGGCGGAAGTTGATCCATGTAGCCGACCCCACCTAGTGGGATAAGGCGTTGTTGTTGTTGTTGTTGTTGTTGTAAGCCTCCTATACTTAGGAGTAGAGTCGAATCTATGAAGTTAATTATGTTATAAAATAAATAATATTGTTATATTTAATACTAATTTTTTTAATGTATATTTAATGCTTATGTAAATTTAAATAACAAATTTTGTAATAATTAATTTTAATATAACTCATATGATTACCTAATTCATATGATTTTTTAATTTATTAATTTTTTAATAGTAAATGTTTTTTATTTATAAAAAAAAATATACAAATTAAATAATCCGTATGAGTTATATCAAAATTAATTATTACAAAATTTATTATTTTAATTTACATGTGCATTAAATATATATTAAAAAATTTAGTGTTATATATAGTAACATTATTTATTTTATAACATAATTAACCTATTAACTCATTGGTTAGAGTATCGTGTTAATAACCTAAAAGTCACATGTTTAACTCTTGTTTGGCCATTAATTTTAAATTAATTCATAAAGTATATTTTTGAAAAAAAAAAACACGGATGGAATTGATAAGGACCAAATCTTATGGGAGTTCAAGAATTATATAAGAAAATAAATAAATAAAAGTAACTAAAAATACAATAGAAAAGTCCTAATTTTAAAAAAAATCAAACTTGATTAATCTTTTAACCAGAACTTTGACTGATTCAATGAACAAAAAATTATTTAAACACAATGGTTTGTTATATATACATTTTTATCAATGTATATATAATATTAATATAAAGTAAAATAATTGTATGTTAAAACAAATTTTATAAACAAATTTTTCAAACTATATATATATGGATATTCAGGTATTAAAATTTATAATAATTTCATAAGGTTAACTAAATTTTTAGTTTCTCTTAAACTTTAGATTTTTATTTTTAGTAATTATAAATTTTTTCAATATTTTTAATCCTTCATTTAATTTTATTCATCGATATTAGTTTTTAAGAGATTAAATTTTGTGAACTGATATTGATGGAGAAATAAAAAACTTAAAATAGTCAAAACAGGAACAAAAAGTATAATTAACTCATAAACATACCGCATTATAAAATATTAAGACACGAATTATTGTGTACTTATATATTTATGAATTTATCTATATATAATCTTAAAATAAAATATTTTGAAACATATTTTATATGTCATTTTTAAATTAAAAAATTAATGTATATTTTAATACATATATAAATTTAATTATTAAATTTAATAACAATTAAGTTTATTTAATAATTATTTTAACATATAAAAAACATTAAAAATCAAACATTTAATAATTATATACTGTACTTACTTTAGAAATTAAAATTTCCGCAGTCCACACTCCACACAATAATCGTAAATAATTTGGGATGATAATGCTAATTGACACGCGCACAGTAATACCTTTTTTATTTTATTTTTGTGGTATAAACGTTTTTAATAATTTATTTAGTCTCAAATATCATACTGTATATGATATGACCCTTTTTTAAGATTATTTTTTATAAAATATACAGCTGTACAAGTAGTACAGGTAATGCTTACATTCAAAAAGAGATTGAGTCTGGCCACAGAAATCTCAGGCTAGATACCTTTCAAAAAATGTGAAACAATGAACTATCACTACGAATAAAAGGTTGATCTTTAAAGACAATGTTGTTCCTCCAAAGCCACATACTACCGCAGGCATTTCCATCTACGAGACTTGGTTCCTCTGCGGCAAAACCACCATCCACCTAAAGACATAATACCAGATCTGCGATGTTTTTGACCATGAAAGTCGGGAGTGAGTCTTCATCTGTGAGACCCAGAATGTGGTTTGTTGACCTCCTCTGACTTTCCTTGTTACAAGATCCTCGAACCAGCCGTATCTTGCACTGTAGTAGTTTGAGATATGTTGTATATCTCTCCACCATTGGGATGGGTGACAATACATCTTGACAAGAGACTAATGTTAATGCCAAACCCCCATCATTCCTAGGCAAAGAGCTTTTATGGAAATGAACGGACAAACCAGAACATGGTTCAAAGGAGCCAAAATTTGATTTGACCTTTTGATGCTATCAATTAATTACAAGACTGTTGGTCATTCACTTGCAAAATGGGGTAAATATTTACTCCCAGAAATAAAAACAAAACGAAATTCGCGGCCACTCTCAGAGGTGAAATGCACACGTTACGATGGACAAGAGAAAAAAACAAACAAAAACAAAACCGATTAAATGCATTACGCCTTGTTGCTTATTTGACATCTTCAAGTTTGATCGTTTTCTCGTTCAGTCAATCAACCATCCTTTCTGCCTACTATTGGTACACGCATAATTAATAAAAATAAATTAAGATAAAGAGGCCATTCTCATTCACTTAACCTTTTTATTGGTTAAAATAATACAGTAGAGAAGATAAGACAAAAGAGGTTAAGCATGAAGAGGGGTAAAGGAGGTAAGGTTTCTGTAATGCTCCCGGGCCCACGCCTTCTCATAGACAATTGCTTGGTAATTGTTGGAGTCGCTGGCGGTGAGGCTGAGGCGGTAGTTGAGGCCTGCTACTACCTGAAGGTCGCCTTTGATAACCTTCACCAACTTTAGCTTCTCACCGGATTGCTTATCGTATTCCGTCACGGCGAAATTCGCGATCTCCGTCACGTGAGGATCGTTAATGTTCTTGATGGGGTTCCATCCGCCGGGTATACCCTCATCCCAACCAACCGCACAAGCCAAGAGAACAACAAAGACCAGAACAACAAGACACTTCTGTTTCATCGTCAACCGCTGGTCTTTTTTCCTCCTCAGTTATGACTTGTGCATGCTACTGCTTCTAATTTATAGTTCAGTGGATGGGCTTGGGCCACAAACATATAAACGCATGTTAGAGTATTCATTATTCACTGTCGGTGGGAAGTTTTTTTCTTTTTTATTCTTTCTCCCCCTAAGGAAATAAAAAAAAAAGTAACTATTTATTTAAAATAATATATATATATATATATCAACATCATTCTTCTTTTCTAATATAATAATTAGGCATAATTTTTGTTTTTGTTAATCCACATTTAGAAAAGAAGTACCATGCAACAAATATAGTAATAAAACAAATAAATAATTTATTTATACCAATTTACAACTTTTTTAGATAATTATTAGATCTGCTACTAAAATTAAGAAGATTACAATGATCATTCGAAAAAGTAATCAAGATTGAAAAACGTGAAAGCGTGAGCGCTTGCAAAACTGTAGCTAAAACGTAAAAACTAATAAATTATAGACAATTTCGCACGGAAACTAACTAATTAGCAACAAAATCTCCAATCCATTTTTCCTTCAATAATTGGTGGAAGAAAAGATTACAACAGAAAATTGATAAAATCTTTTCCGCCAGTAAACAGGGAGATATTTCTATCTCCTCCTCCTTTGCCTGTTGATATCCATATATTATTGATAAAATTGTATTTTTATCTTTTATTTTGTTTTCAATTACGGATTGTCCCAGTGTACAAGCGGACGTTGATCGTTACAAAAGAAGGTGGTTGATCGGAAGATAAAATCTGAAATTAAAGATAAGATGACTGATGAAATTTACAATTTTGCTTATATTATTATATATATTATGGGTTTCCACAATTGCCATGTATTGATCTACATAGTAATAAGGGAGGTCGTGTGGATTGTCAATGATAGAGAACACCAGGAATTTGTAAAGCAGGGTGGAATTTGGAGAAGAAATCAATTTCTCAACCAAGGAGAGTTTATGTTTGGCATCCATTGAATATAGTCATCTGTTCCAAAAACAATAGCTCCTGCAACACCAAAACTTAATACGTTAGGACCCTTTTTCAATCAGATTGATTTTCTCTAAACAAATATCTGCCAGATTATAGACACTAAATTAATTACCTAGAGTTGGCATGAAAATTGAGAGCACAGCTATCCCTGCAACCTTAAGTGGCACGCCAATTTTGAGCATGTCTAGGATTTCAATATGGCCAGTGGCAAATCCCACTACATTTGATGGAGTTGAAGTTGGAAGTAAGAAAGCAGTTGCCACTGCTCCAGGTACCATAAGAAGAAGAGGATGCACATGCATAGTCTTGGCTATGTTATATAGAAGTGGGATTAGAAGTGTGGCAGTGGCAGTGGCATCGTTAGATGTGATGAACTCTGTAATAATGCTACTCATAAGACTAACAGCAGGAGCAATGGCCCAGTATGGTGTATCTTCCAAGAAATCCAAGGCTCTGGAAAGCACGTCTGCTAGGCCACTAGATTGGACTCCATCAGCTAAAGCAAACCCTGCTCCAAGAAGCAAAATAAGGTTCCAAGGTAACTTCTTGCGTTCATTCCAATCCATTAGCTTCTCCCCCTCTTGTTTCTTGTTTGGGATTATGAACAATAACACAGCCACCATAACCTACATCATATAAAAGGATTAATTCTTGCTCTGATTGGAGACAGTAATAACCATAAAACCTCAAAGGGGATGCAATACTCACACTAACACTTCCATCACCAACAAGACCATGGAAGCAAGCTCCCCATCCGGGAATGTCAAATGATAAAGAAGACAAGGCCCGAGAGGAGTCCTTTGGAACATAGAGGAAACAGACGATGCACCAAAAGAGAAGAGGAAGAGAATGGCAACAGGAAAACCGAAGAAGAACCATGTTGAGAAAAACCCAAGTCACATCCGCTAAAAGTAAAGCCAAGTTAGAATACTTAGAGCTAGCTTTTGGGTTGAATTAGGCCTAAACTTACATTCTAAAAATTGTATCAGAGCAAATTGTGAAGTGCTGATCCCTCCAATGGGGGTGGCGTACACCACCGTCAGAACCACCGCTCTGTTGAACTTGGGACACATGGAGGTCACCGGAAGAGGCACGGCGGCGGTGACCCACCAAGAATAGACCCAAGCAATCACGGCAAGCATCGAGGTTGACAAAGAGACATATTACGAGGGACAAGAAGGGTCCTATGATCACATACAAAAGGGATTTCAGGGTGAAGGGGGAGGAGCTCTGTGTTTGTTGGTGAATTGGAAGAAGGGGGGACTTTAGGCTGGAAGAAGTAAAGACTGAGTGCTGCCCTTTTATCGATGATTTTTTTTCCATAAACTAAAACACCAGAAGGAGTGCCCAAACTTGCTTCTTTATATATATTCATTTGTTTCTATCAAATCGACAAAATCTAGCAATTCACTCTCTCACTTCACTACTACCAAACAGAGCACGAGGGTCTGTTTGATTGGATGAAAGAAGAAAATTAAATTTTGAGTTAAAAAAATAAAATTAAAAACTTTAAAATTTTTAGTTTAAGTAATAATTTGTCTTTTTTTTCCATTTTCTCTCTAACCAAGGAAGAAAAATTATATCATCGTCCGTAAATTCTTTCTTCTTTATTTTGTTCCTCCCTAACCAGATATATCACCAAAATCTACACTCAAAAAGTGTCTACTAATATTTTCTTCTTTGAATTTTTTTTTATAATGATTACGTATCCAGCAATATATATATATATATATATAGGGGGTGAACGTATAGTGAAAATGGCTCTTCAAAACCGCAAAGACTGTTTTTCGCAGGCAAATAGAAAAACTGAACAAGTTTGCAATTGGCCAACAAAAAATGCGCAATCAAAGACAACGACAAAAATTGACGATAAGTTTGAGTCTGAACTGGCTCGGCTCCTAAAAGGAAATTCCCAACACAAAATTGAACACACTATTCAGATTATCATATTAGTTTTTCTTACTATTAGCTAAGATATAGGATGTTCAATGTCATTAGTTATCAATCATACGGCGAGGGTTTACTAAAATCTAACAAATAGTTGGTGCATGATATATATATATATATATATATATATATATATATATATATATATATATATATATATATATATATATACTTTTAAATTCAAGAACTAATTTTTGAAGGATTTTTCTTTGTTTATATAAAAGCTGAACAAAGGAGCATGATCAGGAAAAAAACTGAATAAAGTATACGTAAAATAAAATGAAAAATACATGTAATCATATACATTAAGAGAGTATTCCACATCACTTAAATGTATTATACATAAATAAATTTAAGAAACAATTAACAACACAACAAAAAACATTAACATAACGAACTCAAAATTCAAATATACATATTTGAAGAAACATCCCTCGTTACAAGAAAATATTCCCTTATGCAAATCAATAATGTAGAAATTGAACTGAAAAATCATGATGTTTTTGTCTTTGGCAAATTACCATGAAATGGCATCGTATTCGCTTTGCTAAGTTCTTTTTAAAAACTAATTGTGGTTATTCCACCTAACTGTTTGTAATTTGGAGGCATGCAGGGTCGGTGTCACCTTGGATAAGGTTTGCATACCTGATTACTCAGCATTTTCTTATCCGTGACTGGTTCGTATCTAGTGATCTTGTAAGCAAATAAACTTTGTCTAACCCACAAAAGTGCAGGTCTGCGTCATAATGATAAAAAGTGCAGGTCTGCCAAAACACAAATGCTACTTGCAATATTGTTATGCTGATAATAAGAGGAACAAATTAAATTGTTTATGCGGTGGACAAAAAATATGTTTTCTTATAAATTATTTTGATGAATTGGGGACCATGAAGTAAATTGAAAATACTCTTGCTCATGTTTGCGTAACTATTGTTATGTGCAAATGGATACGGTGAAGAGACAATCGTTTATTGCACTTTTGATTCGTTCAAAATATAATCATCCACTTGGAGACAGAAAATGAAAAATGGTGAGGTGGCCTCTAGGTTAATTTCATGTTGGTTTTAAAGTACTACCCAGTGGACAGCGGTGGTCCTCAAATCAGGAAACAAGAATAGAAAATGACTAATTATTTTGTAGCAACCATGCAAACAACATCACTACAACTGCCACTAGCATGCCTTCTCAAAAGTAATCAAATGGATTTCCGATTCAATTATAAGAATATGGGATTTCATTACAACAAATACATAAGAGATAAGCTGTTGTTTTTGTTGTTTACTTTTTGTGACTCAGTAGGTAATTAATAGCTTGATTTTTGTACCATTTTGCCATTCCTAAGCATTGTCCAGAACTTCTAGGGTGTGCTTTATTTTATTTTGAGCGAGAGAATCTGGGGTCCAAAGAGCTTTAGCATTTTTTGCAGGCCCAGGTTGATAAAGAGCTCAAGCTTAGCAGCTCAACTGAATTGAGCCTTAGACTGACCTCTTCGAGCCCACATGAGTCTCTGTAAAGGGACATGCTATGGGTGCAGGTGCACCCAGCAGAATAAGTAAAATTGCTCTCTTGTATTAAAAAAAAATAATTTCTTCTTTCTATCAGAAGAATCTTTTTTTGAAAAAATTAGGGGAAGAAAATTCTTCTGATAGAACAAATTTCTCTGATAATATAAATTGTTCTATCAAAAAAACCTTCTTTTAAAAAAAAATTATTTTTTTAACATAAGAGCAATTTTACTCATTTACCTAATTATTAAATGCATTTGCTAGGTGCACCTACCATGTTCTCTTTGTAAACTGCTTTTGCTGATCCAGTCCAAATACCTTTTAGAAAAATGGAAAATGTAAAACCTAGGAATCAGAACCCAAACTTTTACACCAGAAACAGAAAGATACGTTCTTCTGCCCCGTGAAGATTTCTTCAACAAGTGGAAAAAGCCTTTCGATGATTTCGAGGAGTTGATTTTGCATGTCTTCACTAGTTTTACTTGCATGATTCCCACCGTCGAGTCTAGTTAATTAAACTACACGCAATTGGCATGCAAAAATAAAATACCCTCCTTTTAAGATATGATTGGTTTAGAGAGAGCGAAAAAAAAGTTGAAAGAAAAGAAAAAAAAGCTGATTTTATCTAATTTCTCAAGTGATTTTGTAGAAGAGAAAATCAAATAAAAATATTAATTTTTTTTTCTAATTTAGTTATATAGAAAGTAAAAAGTAAGAAAAAATTACTTGAAATGAACATAGGTTATATCTTTCACAGCGTATTGCAGGTAATTTTTAACTTTATTTAATACCTGAAAAAATTATTTGATTATTAAGTTAATAAGATTTTTTTAATGTTAATTTCTAATTCTTAATTTTTATATTTTTATATTTTTATATTTCTTAAGTGATTTGTATAAGAGAAAATCAAATAAAAATATTCAAATTTCTTTTTTCTAATTTAGTTACATAAAAAGCAAAAAGTAAGAAAAAATTATATATAAAATAATTAATGTTGGAATAAAATATATAATTAAAATATAAACTGGGAAAATTCATCGGGGAGAGAATAACAATTTGGTAAACAAAACTTTCTTGGAATTAACATAGGTTATTTTTTTCCGTTAGTTTTAACTTTTTTATATTAACCAAAAAATTTGTTTTATTATTAGATTAATAATTTTTTAAAAAATATTAAATTTTTCTTTTTCTTTTTATATTTATTTAATTTTTTATTATTATTTTAAATAAATTATAATTTTATTATTTTTATCATTTAATATTTTTTAATAACTAATATTACCATATACTTATAATTTAATAAATTATGGTCTGAAGAGTGGTCTAATATAGAGATAATTCAATAAAAAAAAGTTAAAGAAATTAAAAGTAAAAAATGTGGTACCAGTTTGTCGAAAGGCGAGTTGCAGTTGGTAATACTCACAATCTGGATTTCTCCGGAAGCAAACCCTAGCAGAAAAAAAAAACGAAATCAATGGGAATCTGCAGGAGGAAGTGGGAGGAATAGAATCAATCAGAAATCGAATCACAGTAGTGATGATGGCAAACCTTCCGGTGGAAGTAGTGACCGAAATCCTGTCCCGTCTACCGGTGAAGTCGGTGATCCGGCTGCGGTCTACCTGCAAGTGGTGGCGGTCCATCATCGACAGCAGGCACTTCGTCCTCTTCCACCTCAACAAATCCCACTCCAGCCTCATTCTCCGCCACCGCTCCCACCTCTACTCCTTGGACCTCAAATCTCCGGAACAGAATCCCGTGGAACTGAGCCACCCCCTGATGTGCTACAGCAACAGCATCAAGGTCCTCGGCTCCTCCAACGGCCTCCTCTGCATCTCCAACGTTGCTGACGACATCGCCCTCTGGAACCCTTTCCTCCGCAAGCACCGTATTCTCCCCGCCGACCGCTTCCACCGCCCCCAATCCTCCCTCTTCGCCGCCCGCGTCTACGGCTTCGGCCACCACTCCCCCTCCAACGACTACAAGCTCCTGAGCATTACCTACTTCGTGGATCTCCAGAAACGCACCTTCGATTCCCAGGTCCAGCTCTACACCCTCAAATCCGACTCCTGGAAGAACCTCCCCAGCATGCCCTACGCCCTCTGCTGCGCCCGCACCATGGGCGTCTTCGTCTCCGGCTCCCTCCACTGGCTCGTCACCAGAAAACTCCAACCCCACGAACCCGATCTCATCGTCTCCTTTGACCTCACGCGCGAGACATTCCATGAAGTGCCTCTCCCTGTAACCGTCAACGGAGATTTCGACATGCAAGTTGCTTTATTAGGAGGATGTCTCTGCGTGGTGGAGCATAGGGGAACTGGATTTGATGTTTGGGTCATGAGAGTGTACGGATCTAGAAATTCATGGGAGAAACTGTTTACGCTATTAGAGAACAACGACCATCATGAGATGATGGGATCAGGGAAATTGAAATATGTGAGGCCTTTGGCTTTGGATGGGGACAGGGTTTTGTTCGAACACAACCGTAGCAAGCTCTGTTGGTATAACCTCAAAACTGGTGACGTGAGTTGCGTTAAAATAACTGCTGCAATTGGAAACACGATTGAAGGCACGGTTTGTGTAGAAAGCCTTGTTCCGCCAACTTTACTGAATCTGCGTGATGAGAGCCAGAGCCAGGAGAAAAATGGGAAGAAAAGGTACCAATTATGCAATGTTGATTGTTTCTCTTCTCTCTTGTCACCTTAAATAAATGAGGGACGATGGAGTTTCATGGTCGTACTCGAATTTTTCTAATTTTGATTTTAGTATACCGTGTGGCTCTGGCTCTGTCTAGTTGTGAGTTGACCATAAACTTGAACCAAGTCCACCCCTCTCTACTGGCAAGTGAAATGATTGATAAAGTAAAGGGTTAGCGGCAGATTTTATGTTAATGACAAGTCAATGTCAAGTCAATGTAGGCTGTGTCACTGTGTTGTTCAATTTTAATTAAATCCCAGCATGCATGCTAGTGTTGTGTTCTCTTTGTTAGAATTAATTTTTCTAAGGTAAGCATTTTTTGGTTGGTATTTTATCTTCTTAATTAATATAAAGTAAGTAAAATACCCAGTCTCTTGAGCTCTTTTACTTTAATAATTACCCCAAATTTAATCTAATTCCTATTTGGATTAGTGGGCCAATCTTGATTGTTCAACGCTCCTTATCTTTGTGTGATGTTGTTGTGCTTACTCTAGCTTTTTTGGCAGGGATGACTTCCTCTCTCAGGGGTTCAAATTGACCTTGTAAAGCGAGCAAAACAAGAGGAAATGGTATATAAGCTGAAACTGGTTTATCCTGTGAATTGAGTTGTGATCTTGTTCTGAAATTGGACGCCCTGGTTCATGGGAAACAGTTGGAATTGGAATCATCAGTTACAAAACCACTCTTTTTATTGTTAAATTTTGGGGACTTTCAATTACCCCACCCTTTACTGGCTTGAGTTTGCTCATGTTTTTCTCAGGATTGAATTTGAAGGGGAACCAAAGTGCTACAGTTCACAATTTTCAATACCAAGAAAACGATGATAAAAGATCCCGGGTGGATGCTGCTTGATTCTTTTCCTTACGTTAGAAGCTGTTCATCCCAACAAGGAGAAAACTAATGCGCCATCTCCCGTTTTGTTTGTAATAAATTTGTATTTATATTTTATACTCCTATAGGCTGCTACAAACTTGAGTTCTTTGCCCCATCGGGGTGGTTTATGCATCTTTATATTTTATGGTTGTAGCCACCCTTATACAAGCCATTGGAATAGGTGAATCTATACAGTTTTACATGAATGGTTATCTGTTGAAAGAAAGTAAGTTCTATTCGCTCTCGATTGATAAATGGAAGAAAGTATATCGTCTGCGGACACACCACCGTGATAGACTTCAAATTTAGTTTCTTCGCAAATCACCCTTTGGCATATCAAGAACTGTTAACAGCAGACGTGTGCATGATGTTAAGGATATTTTGAATTGGATGAGAGTCATAGGTGGAGGGATGGGAAATGAATAAAAGTGATTTGAGTTCGTTCTAGTGGAGCGTTGAATTGGGTGATCGTTGATCAATAACGGAGTATTCAATATTCTGTTGTACGCATAACTTTGTCATTACTTTCAATTTTGAAGATTAGAAGTTGCAACAATTAATGTTGTTATATTGTTGTTGGTATACACTAGTGAAAATTTCTAGTTTACAACAATTAATATCGTGAAATATAACACGATATAAGTTTACATAATTAATTTTGATTTAATAATATATTTTATATATATATATATATAATTTTTTCTTAAACTTATGATTTTTATTTAAAATTTATATATGTAAAACAAAATATATTAGAAAATCACAGGTTATATATGTATTAATTGTTACAAAATTTATTATGTAAATTTATATGTGTATTAAGTATCATTAGAAAATTTATTGTTACATATAATGATATTATTTATTGTTTAACATAATTTACCTATTAGTATAATTGGTTAGGATGATGTGCTAATAACAAAATAGGTAAGGACAATGTTGGAATTATAAAAAATATGTTAGGTGTAGAAGGAAATGACATGTGCATAGGTTAAGGAAGAAAAATATTGACTTTTAAATGACATAAATAGAATTTATTATATTGAAGAGTTGAATTACATAGAGTAAAAAAAATGTTACATGACTCATTTATTTATTTTTCATGGAAAAATTAAGTTATTAAAGGTTCATAAGTTTTTTTTAGAGTGAAAGAAGAATTTGCATATGAATAATTATTTTATTTATAAATTCTTATAATTTTAAAGTTTAATTATCCATTTAGTCTTTAATTTTTTTATAAACTAAAAAATTCATGTATTAAATATAAGAAATAAAAGAGATAAGTTTAAAAATCAGAAAAACTAAATAAATAATTAAACCTAATTTTAAATATATTTTAAAAATTTATGAAGTCATTTAAAATTTTGTAAGTCCATACGATCATTTTAAATCTCAAAAATTTATGTTTTATAAATCTATTAAAATCTAAATTACAAAATTTAAATCAATTTTTTTAAAAAAATAAATTAAAAGTTGTTATACTTTCAAAAAATATTTTAAAAATCCATAATTTTATATGTTAAAAAAATCTTTTAAAATTTTCATCTAATACATATGTTTCATTTTATTCCAAAAACATTAATAGACGATAAATAGTCTTGTGAGTTGTGTATGCATCGCCCCGATCGTGCAACTAATTTTCATATTTATTTTCTTCCCTTCTTCCTCCAATCGATAAGTTTGTTTAGTGTAATTGCCCTGAACCAAAACCCAAACAGTTTCTCACACAGCGGAGGTTTAAGCGTAAATTCGACGAGAATGCGTAAGGACGAAGCCAAGGCCCCCGGCGCCATGCCGCAGCAGCAGCGATCGCACATCCAGTTCTTCGTGCGAATGATGTCTGCCGGAAACACGATTGTGATGCAAGCCTTCCCCGAAGACACGGTCAAATCGATTCACGAGCGTATCCAAAGCATGAAGGGAATCCCATTGTTCGAGCAGAGGTTAATTTATCGCGGGAAACAGCTCCAGTGGGAACAGACTCTTGCCGAGTGTTTCATTCAAAACGACGCCAACCTTCAATTAGTTGGCCGTATGCGCAGTACCGAACACCCTCAAGCCTGGCAAGTTATCAACGACATGGTTTCTCTCGTTTACCGTCTTTGCCGCGGCGAGACGGTTCACGATGCCTTGAAAACCGTCAAGGGTTTGATGACCAGTTACTTGAACATGACTCCCAGAATTGACAACGACTCTGCCTCTGGCTACTTTCAGATTTTCATGTCTTCTTCTGCCCCCGCTGTGCTTGTTATGCTCTATGTGTCCCCTTACGCAGGTAACAAGGACTGTGCTGATTCCTCTGTTAGACACTTTTTGAGTTCCTGTCGCAATATTTTGTCCAAGGCATTGCACGGCCAGTGTGCGCGTGTGGTGTTGGAGTTTTGTAAATTGCTTAGGAGAGTGGGGTCTCACGACCCTTTGTATCTCTTTTGTCGTAGTACTTTTGGGTCCTTGTTGGAAACTGCTGGAGTTTCCTATGGTTCCGGTTCGGATAATGTTAAGGGGCTGGTTTTGATTCAGGATATTTTCCCCTTTGTTTGTGAGCTTGCTAACAGCTTGTTGAGGGATCTGGACTTGAGTATTGTGTCCCCCTCGGCCGCAGGGCCTTTGTCAAACGATGTTGGGGATTTTTCTGCATTCTTACTGCCTTTGAGGACTGGAATTAAGGAGCAACAGGCTGTCAAGGATTCTATGGCTCAAGACAAACACCACAAGCTCGCAGAAGAGATTGAATATCTTCATGGTTTGTACGTTCAGTTGTTGAACAAAATTGATCAGTGCCTTCAAAAAATGGACCAGAGTTTGGCTGGCCAGGAAATGATGGAGGGGGATAATCTTTATCCTGCCTGGTCTCATTATCTTTCCATCTTGAAGGAGTTGTATCAAATTTCAAAGCTTTATGATGGTGCTGAAGAAAAGCTTTGGGGTGTTTTGACGCGGCAAAGAAGTGTGCTATGTCTGCTGATAGTTCGATATGCGAAGAGAACTGATGAGCATCAGTGGATTCTGGAGCATAGGTATGTAACCAATTTTGAGTCTAGAAGGCATTTGGCCATGATGATGTTCCCAGAGGTAAAAGAGGACTATGAGGAGTTACATGAGATGCTTATTGACAGGTCTCAGTTATTGACTGAGTCTTTTGAATACATCGCACGTGCTGAGCCTGACTCCCTGCATGCTGGCCTGTTTATGGAATTCAAAAACGAGGAAGCTACTGGCCCAGGTGTATTAAGGGAGTGGTTTCTTCTGGTATGCCAAGCAATATTCAATCCACAAAATGCTCTTTTCGTAGCTTGCCCAAATGATCGAAGGAGATTTTTCCCTAATCCTGGTAAGTTTCTCCTGGAATTCTGATTGATTTTTTTTTTTTCAATACCTCTGCTGTTTGCTATGTATTTGGAATGCTATTGAGTGGAAAATGTTTGACCAAGGCTTGCATTTTTCTTATATGAAAATACTTGTACAATATTTACAAAATAATCTTCATTAGGATTATAAAACATGTTGAGGCTTAATATGATCTTGTTTTTCCAAAATGATCCTAGTGTTAACACCCACACAGTTTAGATTAAGTTCATGTTATTTATTTATGAATCTTATTAGTTTTTCATAAATTAAATATTCTGCTATTTTCAAAATCCTTGGATGATTTCCATTGGCTTGTAATGTAGGCCCACTATGCTTCAATTTATTTGGCTTTGCAGGGGACTATACTTTAGTGTGGACATTGACGTAGACACTAAACATGACACAACATAGCTAATGTCTTAAAAAAATATAGGACAGGACAGCACACATACAACACAGACAAAGGTACTGAAGCAAAGAAAGAAACTTTACATATATTGACTTGGAAAAATCTTATGATTGAGTGCCAACACAAGTGTTGTGGAAGACTTTGGAAAACAAGGTGTTCACATGAATTATATTTGGGCTATACAAGACATGTATTATGGGGTAACTACTAGTGTGAGTCTAAGAGGCAAGACTAATGATTTTCCTTTAGGGATAGAACTACATCAAGGCTTAGCCTTAAGTCTTTAATTGTTTAATCTGGTCTTGCATGTGCTTTTACTAGGGACATAAAAAAGACTATCCCTAATTGCATGTTTTTTGTGGATGATATAGTTTTTCTTGAGGAATCAAGGGGAGTAGTCAATCTTAAACTTTGGAGACAGACATTGAAAACAAAGGGTTTTCACTTAAGTAGGAGTAAGATGGAGTATATGCATTCAATTATAGTAAGAGATGAGAAATATGACTTGGAGGTATAAATGAGAGAAGATGTCATGTGTTTCTAAGTTTAAGTATTTGGGATAATACTACAAAATGATGGAGAAATTAATGAGAATGCCACACGTAGGATACAAGCAAGATGGTTAAAATGTAGAAATGCATTGGGGGTTAAACTTAAAGGCAAATTTTATCATACATCTATACAATTAACTTGGTAGTGAATGTTAGACTTTATGGCAAAAATGAGAATGTTAAGATGAATGTGTGGTCATACACGAAAAGACAACCTATGAAATGATTATGTACGAAGTTAGAGCTTGGTGTAGCCCCAATTGAAGGAAAAATGACAAAAAATTGATTAAGGTGGTTTGGACATGTAGAAAGGAGGCATCGGAGGAACATTGGAACTTGGAAGTAGATTGCATGAGTCTTAGTCCTATGAAGAGGAGAAGGAGACCAAGAAGAACATTGGAACTCGGAAGTTTTTGAGAGGGATCTTATGGTAAATAATATCTTTGAAACCTTGGTCTTTAACCAAACTAGATGATGTTGTGTGATCCATGTAATCGATCTCATCTAGTGCAATAAGGTGTTGCTATTGTTGTAGTATCTATGCTTCCTTTTATCACCTTTGGGAGTATGATGCAATCGCTCTTTGCTTGCCTATTACTCAAAAATTCACATATTTGATTATCACATGTAAATACATAGGTCAAAGGGTTTTCAAACTAACATATTCAAATTTACATTATGTAACCTGTCCAACCATGAATGCTTTAGTTCTAAACCTGTGTTCCCAGCTAGTTGCATGGTTGGTGTTAAATATTTTTTTATGTTTCTGTATATCCTGTATTAGTTGCAATCATTATTATAGCATGTCTGGATAATTGATTTTAGCTTATACTTTGTGTACTTGTTTGTAGCATCTAAGGTACATCCTCTGCACCTTGAGTACTTCAGCTTCGCTGGTCGAGTTATTGCATTAGCTTTGATGCATAAGGTGCAAGTTGGTATTGCTTTTGATCGTGCGTTTTTCTTGCAATTGGCGGGAAACTATATTGCTATAAAAGATATAAGGGATGCAGATCCTTATCTGTATACTAGCTGCAAGCAAATATTGGATATGGATGCTGATTTGATTGATTCAGATGCATTAGGACTGACATTTGTTAGGGAGGTGGAGGAATTAGGACAGAGGAAAGTGGTTGAGCTCTGCCCTGGTGGAAAAAATCTTGCAGTTAATAGTAAGAACAGGGACAAGTATGTTGATCTTCTTATACAGGATCACTTCGTAACATCCATATCTGAGCAGGTATCACATTTTGCGAAAGGTTTTGCAGATATTCTCTCAAACTCAAAGCTCCAGCAGTACTTCTTCCAAAGTTTAGACCTTGAAGACCTTGATACGATGTTGCATGGGAGTGTTGCCATGTTTTCGTTGTAGGATATTTCTCGATCTTCTTTTTTGCTTCACACGTGTTCTCTTTCTTTTTAATGCTGATTTATTAACTATTGGACCGTTAGAAGACCTTAAGCCGTTACCTAACTTAAGGGGTTTGAGAATAACAATAATTTTAGCTTATAGGTTAGGAAATGGTAGATTTTTTGAGTTTTGTTGCCAGTGTTAGCAATAACTTAAAAATTTATGAATGACCCACTTGCAGGTGAGTATAGGAACCAATTAAATTCAATCACAATTGGCAAATGATTCAGTATCTTAGGTATATTAATCGAGATTTGATTCTTACACATATGAACAAAAGTTTTCTAGATGCGTAAACTCTTAACATAGTCATCAAAATTGTATAAGCCAAACATTTTGATCCCTAAATATTTCAAAGCATCCCAATATTTCTTCTCAACTATACAAAATCTTTTTGTTTAGTCATTTTTGGTTGTATTTATTGTCATTCCTTACTAAGAATTTAACATGATGTAAAATGAATAAAGATTTCAACCTTTAGAAACAGAATTTATAAATTTAATCTTTAGGCTTTAAAATATTAAATTAAAAATAATTTAGGAAAATAATATATCAATTTTTAATATTTTTTATCATCAATGTGAAATATTCACTATTGATGATTAATTTTCATGGAAAATCTAATTTTAGTGGCATGTTAATGCTTAGTATATGATCCATGAGTTTTATAAAATAATATATGAAAAATGTTATATGGAAGATAATTATATAGAAGTGTATGAGAAAATAAGTTGAAATTAAATAGAGAAAAAGAAACAAAGGAGAAAAGTAGAATTTTACTTATATATGTAGTTGATGATATAAAAGAAAGAGAGAGAAAAAGTTTATCTATTTTTTTTGTTTTTGTATTCTCTGATTTTAATTTAATGTAATTTATCCTTATTTTACTTTTTCTTTGGTCAAGCAAATGATAAATGATGATTATTTATAACAACAAACAAGGGACCGTCATTCAAACAACAATACATGAGTCGATATAAACTACTGACATTTCTCTTTGATTCAGACGTATAAAAAAAAATTACAATTATACAGCTATGAATAAAGGCTATTATTAGGTGAGATGAGATGAGAGTGTGAACGCGTAACCACTGGGACCGAACCGGAAGGTGGCGTACGCGCGTTGGAGAAAAAAAGTGCAGAACCGAGTTTATGAAGAAACACCGACGGAATGAATGTGCTCTCGATCTGACAAGTGATAAGTGAGAAGAATTCGAATTCCTCATCATTTTTTTTTCTTCAAAATTCAATCCATTCTTTTCTTCATAATATTACCGACACTGCTTTCCTTTCCGAATAATGCTCCTTGTCGTTGGAGTGTGCACCCATTACACATCCTTTCCTTTTTTAAACCTAGTAACCAACCTATACATACTGCACATCTTATATTTTCAGTGGCAGCAAACTTCAAATATAGAAATATTAAAGGGTATAATACACAATATTAGATGTAAATGAATACTAAAAATTTAAGCAGAGCAGAGTTGTTTGCTTCAGTGTGTTCCTTCATTGCACATTCTTTTTTTTTTTCAAGCCAGGGCCAAACAATGAGTCATTGAGCACCCTACATAATTATCTCTCTTTATTGGAATCAAGGATTAAGGAATTTTCTCTTCTTACGAAACATTTGTGTCCAGATTCTAAGACGGGGTTGTGTGTTTGCTCCAAGACAAACAACGATTTTAAGTTTGGGATAAATATACGACAAAATATAAATTTGTGTTTCAAATACTGGAAAAAAAAAACAAGTAAAAATAATACTGAAAAAATAGAAAAGATAATAAAAAAGCAAAAGAGTTAAAAAAGAAAGATGCATTGTTTCATGTTTTATTTGTCAAAGATTGCTGTGGATAAGTGCGTGCGAGAAGCAGTCAAGGAATGATAATAGTGTTTTGATCTAACATGCCCATAATTTCAGGTACTTGGCCTAGTTCCAAAGACTTTCTCGCTTAAGTCCCTAACCCCATAATCATCCTAAGTGTTATCCTAGGTGTTATACGAAAATTTCATTAGAAGAGAAAAAAGATACCATTCATATTCACTTTGTGTACCTGACTCGATTCTTTCAAGGTAAGATCTCAAATTAAAATTTATATATATAATGAAATGCAAAAACGAGCTTAAAATAAATATAAACATGTAAGTTATGTTGATTTGAAGGACATAAGTGCGACAAAATAACTTAATGCCTATAATTATGTGAAATTCTTTTTATAAGTTTTTTTACATATAATGTAAAAAATTAAAAGTCATATACTCGTATATCATGTATCATGTACAATTTTATTATTTCTTAATCGATCATTCTTTTTTAAAAAAATTATTATTATTTATTTTCATTTGGTTGTGCCAATAAATAAAAAAGTGTAAAATTTACACTTTTTTATTTCTTTCCTCTATTATTCTTCTTTTAACAGCATATTTCATTTTATTTTTTCACTTTTTTCATCTCTTTTCGCTATATTTTCTTGAGATTTCACTGCTTTAATATTGTGTTTGATTACCAGGGATAAAAAGAAATGAATGAAAAAGTGAAATAAAGTACAAGAGAATAAAAAAAGTTATTTAGTTGAAGTGAAATAAAATATAAAATAAAAAAATATTTATATTAAAGTTGGTTGATAGATAAAAATAATAAAAGTTGACTTTTATCCAAAAATTACTTCATTGTTATTTCTTTATGTACATTTCATCTCATTTGTACTATATTTATTGTTTTGTAAAATTATAATTTTTTAGGATAAATAATTCTTTTTTATCTCTAAATATGCAATTTGTAGATAAGTTTATCCTTAAAAGATTAAAATCAAAATTTAATCCATGAAATATACAAATGCGATAAATTGATTTGACTGTTAATGTTTGTCTAGCCTAAGTAGAATAGAAAGACGAATTTGTCACATAACTGATTGTCAACATGACTATACTGAATATATTAGACGAAAGTGTCAGTAAGTTACCATTATTAAACCTAAATGTCAATAATTTTTTATTGCACGAAAATGACAGTAATTTTTTTGGAGAAAAATGCCAGTAACTTTTTTTTGGATCAAAATGTCAATGCGTTTACATTAGATCAAAATGTTAATAAATTACTATTATTGGACCAAAATATCAGTAATTTTCCATTTCATTTCAAATCTAAATATCAGTATGTTTCTATCGAAATAATTTGTCAGACTCCAAAATTTGTTTCATTTAAGAGTAAAATATAATTTTAAGATAAATTTTCATTATTTTTTATCGTTACATGCATAACATTACAATAATAACTTAAAAAAATATTTTGACAAACATAATAATAAACATAATATTGATTAACAACCATAATTTGTGTGTCACAATAGAAATTATCTAAGATAAATATTCTACCAATTTACCAAAATAAACATGATAACATTGTACTAATTATTACAAATTTATACAAATTATAATAATTAATTACAATCTACTACAAATAAAAAATAAACATGTATCATATTTTACTTTTTCATATCTTGACGACTCAATAGTCCTAATATATATGAGATATACTTATTTTTATTTATAATAAATTATAATTAATTATTATAATTTAAATAAAATTGTAATAATTGATACATTTATATTTTTATATTTAAAAAAACTTTTAAATCGATTTTATTTTCATCAAATAATTTTACTTTTATATTTTTACTTGTATTTGAGTTTCTTTTCACATATTTAATTTTTTTTTCTCACCCTTACACCGCAACCAAATATAGTATAAAAGAAGTGTTAAGATAGAAAAAAGTGAAAGGAAACGTTTGAACGGCTTTAGTAAAAAGATTATTTGTTTATTTTATTCTTTTAACCTAAGAATAAAATAAAATAGAGAAAGTCTGACAGCTTCTATGCTAAGAATACTGTATGGAGCATAGGCATTCTCTCTCCTCGAGTGAATAAATATAATATATTAATGTTATAATCTTTATGATATAACCTTTTTCCTGCAAAAATTCCAAATAAGCATCCGCTGCTTCCGAAAGGCAGAAGGCCCCACCATCACCTTATTCGTGAAAGGAGAAGCGTGAGACTCACCGTTGGATAGTTCCAACCATTTGCGCCTCGGCACAGCGGAACACGACACCGTTTCGCAGGGAATTAAAAAAACACACACACTCGTATGTAATAAAGCAACAACTACAAGGGAATTAGAACACGCCTAAACAAAAACCCAAACTCTCTCTCGGGGCTCGCCTCAGCTTCACAGCACCACGCGCACACCCTTCCGATGCCTTCTTCGCCTCTTCTCTGATCCACTCGCCGCGCCCACGGCGCCTCCTAAATGTCTGTCATCGACACCCCCGCCGTTCACCACCGCAGCGGGGGCGCCACCGATCACCGTCACCCGTCCAAGCGCAAATTCGACGATGAAGACGACGAGGATTTCTCGGACTTAGTCTGCGTGAGGATGCGGAAAGACGAGGCCAAGGCGGTGAATTCCTGGTCCGCCTCCTCCTCCTCCTCCTCCTCCGACGCCGGCGGCTGCTCCTCCTTGCAGCAGCAGCAGCGATCGCACATCCAGTTCTTCGTGCGAATGATGTCTGCCGGAAACACGATTGTGATGCAAGCCTTCCCCGAAGACACGGTCAAATCGATTCACGAGCGTATCCAAAGCATGAAGGGAATCCCATTGTTCGAGCAGAGGTTAATTTATCGCGGGAAACAGCTCCAGTGGGAACAGACTCTTGCCGAGTGTTTCATTCAAAACGACGCCAACCTTCAATTAGTTGGCCGTATGCGCAGTACCGAACACCCTCAAGCCTGGCAAGTTATCAACGACATGGTTTCTCTCGTTTACCGTCTTTGCCGCGGCGAGACGGTTCACGATGCCTTGAAAACCGTCAAGGGTTTGATGACCAGTTACTTGAACATGACTCCCAGAATTGACAACGACTCTGCCTCTGGCTACTTTCAGATTTTCATGTCTTCTTCTGCCCCCGCTGTGCTTGTTATGCTCTATGTGTCCCCTTACGCAGGTAACAAGGACTGTGCTGATTCCTCTGTTAGACACTTTTTGAGTTCCTGTCGCAATATTTTGTCCAAGGCATTGCACGGCCAGTGTGCGCGTGTGGTGTTGGAGTTTTGTAAATTGCTTAGGAGAGTGGGGTCTCACGACCCTTTGTATCTCTTTTGTCGTAGTACTTTTGGGTCCTTGTTGGAAACTGCTGGAGTTTCCTATGGTTCCGGTTCGGATAATGTTAAGGGGCTGGTTTTGATTCAGGATATTTTCCCCTTTGTTTGTGAGCTTGCTAACAGCTTGTTGAGGGATCTGGACTTGAGTATTGTGTCCCCCTCGGCCGCAGGGCCTTTGTCAAACGATGTTGGGGATTTTTCTGCATTCTTACTGCCTTTGAGGACTGGAATTAAGGAGCAACAGGCTGTCAAGGATTCTATGGCTCAAGACAAACACCACAAGCTCACAGAAGAGATTGAATATCTTCATGGTTTGTACGTTCAGTTGTTGAACAAAATTGATCAGTGCCTTCAAAAAATGGACCAGAGTTTGGCTGGCCAGGAAATGATGGAGGGGGATAATCTTTATCCTGCTTGGTCTCATTATCTTTCCATCTTGAAGGAGTTGTATCAAATTTCAAAGCTTTATGATGGTGCTGAAGAAAAGCTTTGGGGTGTTTTGACGCGGCAAAGAAGTGTGCTATGTCTGCTGATAGTTCGATATGCGAAGAGAACTGATGAGCATCAGTGGATTCTGGAGCATAGGTATGTAACCAATTTTGAGTCTAGAAGGCATTTGGCCATGATGATGTTCCCAGAGGTAAAAGAGGACTATGAGGAGTTACATGAGATGCTTATTGACAGGTCTCAGTTATTGACTGAGTCTTTTGAATACATCGCACGTGCTGAGCCTGACTCCCTGCATGCTGGCCTGTTTATGGAATTCAAAAATGAGGAAGCTACTGGCCCAGGTGTATTAAGGGAGTGGTTTCTTCTGGTATGCCAAGCAATATTCAATCCACAAAATGCTCTTTTCGTCGCTTGCCCAAATGATCGAAGGAGATTTTTCCCTAATCCTGGTAAGTTTCTCCTGGAATTCTGATTGATTTTTTTTTTTTTCAATACCTCTGCTGTTTGCTATGTATTTGGAATGCTATTGAGTGGAAAATGTTTGACCAAGGCTTGCATTTTTCTTATATGAAAATACTTGTACAATATTTACAAAATAATCTTCATTAGGATTATAAAACATGTTGAGGCTTAATATGATCTTGTTTTTCCAAAATGATCCTAGTGTTAACACCCACACAGTTTAGATTAAGTTCATGTTATTTATTTATGAATCTTATTAGTTTTTCATAAATTAAATATTCTGCTATTTTCAAAATCCTTGGATGATTTCCATTGGCTTGTAATGTAGGCCCACTATGCTTCAATTTATTTGGCTGTGCAGGGGACTATACTTTAGTGTGGACATTGACGTAGACACTAAACGTGACACAACATAGCTAATGTCTTAATAAAATATAGGACAGGACAGCACACATACAACACAGACAAAGGTACTGAAGCAAAGAAAGAAACTTTACATATATTGACTTGGAAAAATCTTATGATTGAGTGCCAACACAAGTGTTGTGGAAGACTTTGGAAAACAAGGTGTTCACATGAATTATATTTGGCTATACAAGACATGTATTATGGGGTAACTACTAGTGTGAGTCTAAGAGGCAAGACTAATGATTTTCCTTTAGGGATAGAACTACATCAAGGCTTAGCCTTAAGTCTTTAATTGTTTAATCTGGTCTTGGATGTGCTTTTACTAGGGACATAAAAAAGACTATCCCTAATTGCATGTTTTTTGTGGATGATATAGTTTTTCTTGAGGAATCAAGGGGAGTAGTCAATCTTAAACTTTGGAGACAGACATTGAAAACAAAGGGTTTTCACTTGAGTAGGAGTAAGATGGAGTATATGCATTGCAATTATAGTAAGAGATGAGAAATATGACTTGGAGGTAAAAATGAGAGAAGATGTCATGTGTTTCTAAGTTTAAGTATTTGGGATAATACTACAAAATGATGGAGAAATTAATGAGATGGAGAAATTAATGAGAATGCCACACGTAGGATACAAGCAAGATGGTTAAAATGTAGAAATGCATTGGGGGTTAAACTTAAAGGCAAATTTTATCATACATCTATACAATTAACTTGGTAGTGAATGTTAGACTTTATGGCAAAAATGAGAATGTTAAGATGAATGTGTGGTCATACACGAAAAGACAACCTATGAAATGATTATATACAAAGAGAGCTTGGTGTAGCCCCAATTGAAGGAAAAATGACAAAAAATTGATTAAGGTGGTTTGGACATGTAGAAAGGAGGCATCGGAGGAACATTGGAACTTGGAAGTAGATTGCATGAGTCTTAGTCCTATGAAGAGGAGGAGAAGGAGACCAAGAAGAACATTGGAACTCGGAAGTTTTTGAGAGGGATCTTATGGTAAATAATATCTTTGAAACCTTGGTCTTTAACCAAACTAGATGATGTTGTGTGATCCATGTAGTCAATCTCATCTAGTGCAATAAGGCGTTGCTATTGTTGTAGTATCTATGCTTCCTTTTATCACCTTTGGGAGTATGATGCAATCGCTCTTTGCTTGCCTATTACTCAAAAATTCACATATTTGATTATCACATGTAAATACATAGGTCAAAGGGTTTTCAAACTAACATATTCAAATTTACATTATGTAACCTGTCCAACCATGAATGCTTTAGTTCTAAACCTGTGTTCCCAGCTAGTTGCATGGTTGGTGTTAAATATTTTTTTATGTTTCTGTATATCCTGTATTAGTTGCAATCATTATTATAGCATGTCTGGATAATTGATTTTAGCTTATACTTTGTGTACTTGTTTGTAGCATCTAAGGTACATCCTCTGCACCTTGAGTACTTCAGCTTCGCTGGTCGAGTTATTGCATTAGCTTTGATGCATAGGGTGCAAGTGGGTATTGTTTTTGATCGTGTGTTTTTCTTGCAATTGGCGGGAAACTATATTGCTATAGAAGATATAAGGGATGCAGATCCTTATCTGTATACTAGCTGCAAGCAAATATTGGATATGGATGCTGATTTCATTGATTCAGACTCATTAGGACTGACATTTGTTAGAGAGGTGGAAGAATTGGGACAGAGGAAAGTGGTTGAGCTCTGCCCTGGTGGAAAAAACCTTGTAGTTAATAGTAAGAACAGGGACAAGTATGTTGATCTTCTTATACAGGATCGCTTCGTAACATCCATATCTGAGCAGGTATCACATTTTGTCAAAGGTTTTGCAGATATTCTTTCAAACTCAAAGCTCCAGCAGTACTTCTTCCAAAGTTTAGACCTTGAAGATCTTGATTGGATGCTGCATGGGAGTGAAGATACCATTTCTGTTGAAGATTGGAAAGCGCACACTGAGTATAATGGCTATAAAGAGACAGATATTCAGATATCTTGGTTTTGGGAGGTATGTGCATACTGCTATTATTGAATCAAAAAGTCTGTCTCTCTATGTTTTATCTTCTTTTTTCCCCCCTCTTTTACCAAGTACCTGCTACATGATGTTGATGTTCTTTATGGCAGTCTCTGTTTCCATTTTATCAACTAAACAGAATGGGTTTTATTGCCTTATTGCTTCATAGAAAACATCACTGTGGTGGCTACTTATAATGTTTCCCATCTGCCCAAGGGAATTGTTTTCTATTTGCACTGCTCTTGGAATCCACTTCTTTCCTGACCTGGTCAGCAATCGTGCTGGTATGCCAGAGTCCTCAACTGTGTTAGTGTAAATTATTCCTTTCCTTTAGCCCTGATAGGCTCAACCTGTGATGTGCTTCATATTATTTATCAACACCTCTCTTCTGTTGTACATTATCTCTCAAAATTTTTGTTGCTGAAGCCTGAATCGTAATTGTGATGCCTTGTTTGCAAGGAGACTGGTCAGTTCTGCAGCCATATTTTCCTTCTTTGTAACCGAACTAACAAAATTGTTCTGGTGATGATTGTCAGTTTTGGCCCTTATTGTGATAGCATCTAGCTTTTATACATTTTGAATATATGTTTTTTTATGCTGACTAGTAATATCATACCAAAATATATTTATGTTGTGGATTGCCAAGTGCTAGCATATAATTTCGTCTTTTGTTGAGAAGTCTGAATAAGTTAATATTAACTTCCCTGTCTCTTTTTAATTTATCAATGATCTCTTTAAAACTAAAGCTGGGTGGATTTTAATTAGTTCTTGAATGCTTTTCAAATAATCAGTATTTTAAGTTTTGTTAAGAGATGCTGCTCACTTTGTTCTTTTTTTATGTTATTTCTGTTGAAAAACACTTGACAGATTGTTGGAAGAATGACAGCAGATCAAAGGAAGGTTCTTTTATTCTTTTGGACATCTGTAAAATATTTACCAGTTGAAGGTTTCCGTGGTTTGGCTTCCCGACTCTACATATACAGATCCCTTGAACCTGGTGATCGCCTGCCTTCATCTCACACATGCTTTTTCCGGCTGTGTTTCCCAGCTTATTCATCTATGGCTGTCATGAAAGATCGTCTTGAAGTCATCACTCAAGAACACATTGGCTGCAGTTTTGGTACTTGGTGAATGAACACACCTGCAATCTGAATAGAAGTGGTTTTGACTGCACATAAAATTATCGTTGTACATATTATAGGAGTATTCCATCTGTCCTCTAATTTGATAATGTGACAAAATTCACTAGTCTATTTTCCAAAGTAGTCAAGGGTTGCAGTGGCATCGGTCTTTGTCAAATGTTTATAGGGACAAATTATAAATAAAACAGGGTTTAAAGAAAGAAAAATCGATCTCTTTTGTGATCTAGCTTTGATGTGCTAGTAAGTAGCTTATTTTGTCATGTCATGGACATGGGGATTATAGTTTGGATTTGGGATAATTCTGGTCTCTATTTAAGCCAATTACGGCTTGCTTAGTAAAAAAATTATGGCTTGCTGCTTACTTGCTCCCTCCCCCAGTAGAAACAACAAAATTTAAGCCAACTGTCTTCATCTATAACTATATTCAGGTCTAACGACTATTTGTTTTTGTGGTTACTATTTTGTTATGATTAGTACTTGTTTAGCTATACAAATAATAGATAATGACTAGTTTGTCATAAGTTTTGGATTGATATGAAGGAGGTTTAACTCAATTGGTTGAAAGTTATTGTAAATTCTCCAATGTCTATGTCTTCGATTCTATATGTAAAAAAAACTTGTCATTGATTGTGTTGTAGTATAATCAATGACAAGTAACGGAGATTTTTGGGCTTTTAGTTGCTCTATAATTATGTTGTCTCTTATCATAACCTGCTTCCAGAAATTGTTTTCAGATCATCATATGGGCGAACTCTTCTTTCCTTGATAAATTCGAAGGGTAAAAAAATATTGTTTCCTACTTTTTCTCCATTTTTTCACAGGTATCTTTCATAGAACATAATCTTTTTTAAGTAGAATTGAACACTTAATATAAAGTTAAGTACAATTGAATGTTTTATTAAAGACGAGTCTCTTCTGTTATACTTAATTCCATTACTTATTTGTTTCCATTAAGAATAAAAGAATGTGACACTAGTGTCACGTAACCAGATACAGTTCACACCATATTTATTAATCTTTTATTTTTCGGCCTCGCCCCCAAACTTTTTCTTTCAGCTCCCTGGAATGTTTTATAATCACATAAACCTCAAGCATCAGGAAAGTACTAATTCTTACAATTTTTCTTAATACCTAGTAGTCTGCTAGTTCACATTTATTTAGCAATATAACATAAGATATATAAATTGTGATGAAATTACTTAACGACATCATAAACTTTACGTGTGGAACTGAAAGAAAGGCTAAAAAAATTATAGAGCTTTTCACATAAGAATAGAAAACCATAGAAGTAAATATAATTTATTCAAACCAAGAGGAACAGGCAAATGACCATAGTAATTTGAACCCTCCTGGAACCATCATCCTCAATACATACATAACATAACCCATAGAATTCTCGTATCCTCCGCTTGGCATGCATGCATGCTGACATGGAGCCAAATCAGCAGTGCTTATATATATATATATATATATATATATATATATATATATATATATATATATATATATATATATATATATCGTAAAGCCATACCCAAAGACTTACCATTACAATAATAACATTAATAATAAATAAAATAAAAATGCAAGAAACTTCATCTACTTCAATAATACCGTATCCATGGGCTTAAGCTTCAGTCTTCTCAACAGAAACTTGTTCTGTTTTGGTTTCCTCAACGGTTTCAGCTGGTTTGTTCTCCTCTTGCTTCTGTTCCTCCACTGGTGCTGATTCGGTTTCTTTAGTTTCCTCTTTCACTTCTTCTTCTTCTGTTCTCTCAGGTGCTGGGTTCTCTTCTACCTCAGGCTTCACTTCCTCTGTCACTTCTGTTGCCTCATTAGTCTCAACTGGGGCTTCTTCTTCCTCTTTTGCTTCTTTGGTGGTTTCTTCCTTTGGTTCTTCGGTGGTAGTAACCTGGGTAGCTGGTTGTTCTGGGGTAGTTTCCTCAATCTTGGTTACCTCGGTTGCTTCATTTTCTGTCACAGTTGTTGGTGTTTGTTGTGCAACCTGCAAGATCCATTTTCATTTAACTAAGCATTCGAAACTTCTAAATCCAAGCTTAAGATCGCATATTCTTGTGAATAACAAACTAATTAAGAGGTCGATGGCATGGGAGCATCACCAAAACTAATATGTTACAAGACAAAAAAAAAAGTGAATGAATAGTCTTCATTTTAGTATGTTCTAGAATGTAGTGCTAACAATACGATGTAACATTGTTCATTAATTTCCTTTTTTTATAACTGAACAAGTGATTCAGCGTGGCTGTTACTGTTAGTTAGCGTTTCTTCTTTAATCGAAAACAAGAAGTGGAGAAGGCGTTAGTTTGAAGGCACAACAAGCTTGATAAAAGTAATAGACTTGCCATTTATTTGATGCATGATGAATGATCTTTACTTAAGGTTATAATTTAAATGAAAAACGCCAAGTTATTGATCAGAATCTATTCCAAATGTAAAATTAACCCACTGGAAACTGTTGCGTGAATTTCTATGTCCTGGTTATAATTACCATGGCTATCGGGTATATATATCAGTTTATAATATATGAGCAAGATAGAAACCCGGAAAAGAGAAAAGAGAAACCAAAACAAGAAAAATAAATGAGAGTTGATTTTTATGTTGATGATTAGGAGTAAATGTGCCGTGCTTGAAACTCGTGTATTACCATCCCAAATGCTATGTAGATCGCACATCAGAAAACATCAAACACGTTTTGATTTGATGAACGAGAATGAATCGCAGCAAATAAAATAAAGAAACGCAGAAAAAACTGTGAACATTCTTCAGAAATGGTTGATTGGATAGAGGAGGACAAACAAAACTATAGAGATGGACAAATAACCCAGTGTACCAAACTAGCTATAGACTAGTGTATCTTTGAATTACCTCAACAGTGGCCATTTGGAATGCAAAGAGGAAAAGTAATAAAAGAAATGAAATTGAAGAAACAAGTATGAACAGGAAAGGAAAGCTAAGAGAGTGCTTGTGAGTTGATCAAAGTAAGAGAAGTTTATATAGTGATAGAGTCTTCAAGAGCAATACCTTCCCAGAGAATGTGTGAGTGAGGAGTGGCCACTTCCAAGAATCTTTTTCAAGAAGACACCTCATACCACTATGTAACAAAAAAATAATAATAACAAAGAGATCAGCATATCCAGTTGTAAACGATTTTGTTTCCTTTAATTTATTTTTCAAAAATATTATTGCACATCTTCACTTATTTCACAAAAAGAGAGTAAAAAAAATTAGATATATAATACAACATTATTATTTACATTGATATATTACTTTATAATTTATGCTAACATATAAATAATAACGACAAATTATTATTATTATTAATTTATAATTTTGTAGAAGAATTTGATCCACCTTTTACGTTATACTTATTAATAATATATGTACTTATTAATAATTTAAAGATACTTATAATAATAAATAATTTATAATAATAAATAAAACTGTATAATTTAAACTTAATAATAAATTAAAAATAATATATTTATACTATTAGTAATTATATATTAGTGTATATATAGTAATAGTTGTTGAATTATTAATAAGTATATATTTTTAATAAAGAAAAATTATATTATTTTATATATTTAATTATTAATATAAAGTATGTATAATATTTAATAGTTATGAATTTATGTGCAATTTTGGTTACTCTTTTAAGGTGTATATATATAATAAACATAAATTATTTTTTAAAAAAATAATTAATGATATTAGAGTAGTCGATGAAAGGTTTAAAAATGCAGTTTAGAAAAGAAAATTGGTAAAATTGTAAAATTGGTCCCCCACTTTATCTCCAATTACGGATTTGGTCTCCTTATAATTTAATTCACAAATTTGGTTTTCTAATTTTATAAATCTCTGCAAAATTGGTTCTGAAAATCCGATTTGGACGTTGACCGTTAATCTCAGACGTTGACTGCCACGTGTCAATGTCACGTGTCAACGTCTGAGTGGTTCCATGTAAAGACTTTATTTTTTGTAGGTAAAATTGTACTTTTGGTCCCTCAGTTTTACTTCAATTTTGATTTTGGTCTCCTTATAATTTAATTCACACATTTGGTCTCCCAGTTTTATAAATCCCTTTATAAATTGTTCCTGTAAAATTGGTCTTTTGAATGGTTTAATCACTGGTGCTAGAGACATGGTAGGTCTTGATAAATCTCGCACTTTTTTTTTTCATCGCAAGTTTTTCACTGACTTGGAACCCAGAGAAAAATCACTCTTTGTCTCTCTCCCACTTTCGGGGTTGTTCAACTTGGAAAAGTGACACATGAACCCCAATCTGGGTCTGAAATTTTTAGATCTCTTACTTTAACCGGTTCTGTAATAATTCCCTTTTTTTTTTCTTTTTTTGCTCCCCCATGCGGTATTATATGTATATGACTGTTTAAGTGGCCTATGTATGACAATGATATTTTTGTTTGAAATTTGAAATACAATTTCTCCAGTAATAAAATTTGACTGAATTTATAAAGAGATTTATAAAACTGGGGGACCAAATCTATGAATTAAATTATAAGGGGACCAAAATCGAAATTGGAGTAAGATTGGGGGACCCAAAGTGTAATTTTACCTAAAAAAATGAAGCATTTACAGGGAATCACTCAGACGTTGACACGTGATATTAACATGTGGCATTGACACGTGACAGTCAACGTCTGAGGTTAACGGTCAAGGTCCAAATCGGACTTCCAGGACTAATTTTGTAGGGATTTATAAAACTGAGAGACCAAATTTATGAATTAAATTATAAGGAGACCAAATCCAAAATTGAAGATAGACTGGGAAACCAAAAGTGTAATTTTGCCAAAAAAAATTATATGTTAATGCCGTGTTAAATACTTATTGGTGACGGGTATAGTGAGACAATGAACTCTTTATTAATGTAATCTCATTATTCATACCTAATGAATTGGTATAGTATATTCAAATTATAATATATGAATAATAAAAATTAATATTTTAATTGAGACTATAACTCATAGAAAGAAAATAGATTTATGAATGAAATAAAATATATAGTTATTGAAAAAAATCAATATATTTTTAATGTCAAATTGATTAACTAAGACAAAAATAAAACATTAGGTCTAACTCTTTTTTATGTTAAAGTAATAATTATGAATAGTCATCAATTAAATAACATCATTAAGACTAGCTTATACTAAACCAAAAAAAATATTTCTGAAAAATCATTCGTCAAAAAATAACCTATTTTATAGGGACCACGAGATTATTTATGCCTTAAAAATATTAACTAATTTTTTAATTAACATAAATTAATCATTATTTTGACTTAATTATAATTTTTGTCATTCTATCCTATTCAATTAACAATTTTAGATCCTTTAAAATTTTTTAGATATTTGATCCTAAATTAAAGATTCTAGTTCAAGCGTCAATTTCAGGAGGTTGACCGTTATTTAAAATAATTAAATTACTCATTTTTAATCGTATTATAAATACAAAATATCTATTAATTTTAAATATAATTAATATTTGACAGAAAATTTGTGAAACTTGTTTAACTTTTTTTAATAATTTTTCTTTCAATTATTTATTTTTTTGTCACAGAAAAAAATAAAAAAATATTATTTAAATAAATTAAAGTGAATTTACATGAATGAACTTTAAGGTTGGTACATAAATTATTATATACAGTTTCACATAATATGATTAAAAATTTAGAGTCCATGTCAGCAAATGAAAAGGCAACAAAGGAGGCAGGGGCGGTGCTGATGTGGGACCGTAGGAAGTAGGGATCATGGCAAGTGGCGATCACTACCGTCCAAACGAAGCCCACACCATTTGATTTGAGCACCGCCCCTTTCAAACCCACACGCTCGATGCTTTCCACGTCTTACGCTCACCCCTCATTATTTCTCTCCCATGAAAGCTACTCTTAAATCATTTTAATTTCATAGCACTTTTAAAATATATCCTAATATAAATAAACACAATCCCCAATCTAATTAACATGAATATTAACTCCAATTTTGGACACAAGCTAATTGCGAGTCACAATTTTGTCTGCTTTGTTAGACTTCATTTTTTCAAGAAATTGTTAAAATATTCTTTTATATTTTACATAACTCACGCAGTTTTATATTATTTTGACACGAAAATTCTATAAAAAAAAATAATGAGTTCGACAACATACTCAATAATTCTATATTGATGAAATAACTTAAAAAATTTATGTTTAAAAATAAAATGAAACTCTAAAAAACAAGGTGCGGTTGCTCTGGCTTACAATTTTTTTATTGGAATATGCTTTCCAATAAGAATCGATTGCTTTGTGAGTTGTCTTGAGAGATGTTATTTTAAAAGTTGAGAGTTCAAAAAAGAAATTATTCTAAATATATCATTTTTTTCCTTCTTCATTGATGCATTGAAATTTATTATTAAGCATTAGAATTTGTAAAGTAGTTTCTAAACTTTAATTCAAACATAACCTTAATCCTGATTTCACATCTTTCGCAAATGAGACGTGCCATATTTCAAAACTTACCAGAGATTCTTTCTTTGTCGTATGTATTTTCATTTCCACTTATCGTAATGTGATTTTTTCTTGCCGTATTGTGCTTAAACTCTGATTCTAGTCGATATATTTATTATTTTATTGAAAATGTGATGAATGTAATCTTTATAAAATCAACATTTAAATTTTTCATTCATAAGAAATCTAGTCTAGTTGCATTAATTTGGATCGTACTTGAATTATAATTCCAAGCGGTTTTGCATGGTTAGAATAAATGAATTACTTTAGAGAAAACGATGTAATCGATGTGATGTGAGTTAGGCCATTCACAAAATTTACATTGTTTCATCATTCTAACGTTGATCATATGGACCAATAATTGTGTAGCACATGTATGCCCGTAAATCATGGTTGGACACAGATTTGAGTGATGTGTTGTGACTTGTGATTCTAAGCTTATAATCCCAGCCTGAGCCTCTGGATCCAGGGAATCTAGGATTCAATCCAACAACGGTCTCTCTCCTTTACATTTTAACTTCTGTTTGGTAAAGTGAAAAAAATTGAGGGGATAAAAAAATGATGTAAAAATAATGAAAATTTAATGTTTATATAATAATATAAAATAATTTTATATTATAATTTAATTATAATTATTATTTAAATTATTTTAAAATCAACATATTTATCATATATAATAAGTTATTATATATATATATATATATTTTATATTATCCCTATGTAACTCTTTTTTTTTCAATTAATTATACAATAAAGCGAGTGAACCGGAAGGACAAGGCAGTTTTGACAAGAAAATTTTGGGCGTGTTTGTTTTATGTTTTTAAAAAACTATTTTTTCTTAAAAAGAAAAAAATTTAATAAGAATATTTTTTTTAAAATATTTTTAAAATGAATATTTTCAACTTTTTTCTGAACCAGAATATTTTTACAAAGATTAATTTGACTATACAAAATTATAAATGCAAGCTTAGTCACAAAAATATTTTTAACCAGAATATTTGTAAGAATAAGATTAACTATGCTATTCCATACAAATTTGTAAGAATCAGAGGGATTTATTGAAGAAGAAATTGTTATTCTAACACAGCACAAAGAGCGGGGATCAAAGGTGCTTTTGAGAGACATGCTCGCAAATAATATCGTTTTCCCTTGGATCTTTCTTTTTTGGAACTTTACTTTTTATTTGGGCAATGTTTTTGCCTTTTGCTAGTTCATTTGTGTCCAAAATCAGCAACAACTTAGCGAAAGTTGAGATCAAAGAGGGACTTGTGGTTTCAATCTATGTCTCTAAACACCATACCATAAATTTCAGCTGATTAAGGATCGTCATTTAAATCTTATCTTGACATTGCAGATGAGAAGAGAGGTTCCAATCCGAACGTGTACTATTATTATGTTCTTTCCGTTTAGAAGGTTTTCATTACGAGAAACAAACAACCAAAAAGAGCCTTAGACCTTAGTTGGAATGGGGAAATATAATTTGGTTTAGAAATATGCCATCCATGTATTCTAATCTTTGCGCCAATGATTGTTGCGGGAACTTGTAATTCGAGATTTGTTAATCTTTTGAGGATTGGAATGCCAAGCCGTCCACGTATAACAAATAATTGAATCTTCCAAAGGCTAGTCTTTCCTAATAGGGACCAAACCTATCACAATGGCAGATTACATATAAGCTTTAGCTTTACCTAATAGTTTACCCTGAAAAAATATATATTTAAATAATCCAGAATTATTCCGAATTCAGGTTTTGATCAATTTTTTTTGCAATACTATTTAATTTTTATTATTTACAAGAAAAATTAATAACATTATAATATATAGATAGGTTAGTAAAATATATTGTGCTCTAAATCACTTAATAATTTCTCGAGCAAAAGAGTCAAGTAGATTTTTCGGTATAATAAAAAAATATTTGGATTTTTTTATACCCAACTAACCCTCTCCTATCAAGTTAAACCATTTTAAAATAAAATGTTTGACTGTAAATTTTTCGGTACAATAAAAAAATATTTGGATTTTTTTAATACCCAACTAACCCTCTCCTATCAAATTAAACCATTTTAAAATAAAATGTTTAACTGTAGTTCCATGTCCAAACCAAAAATCAAATCTTAAACATTGATTAAAGATTTAAGTGTCAAAATACTTGTCTTAACAACATAATAAAATCCAAGCACTATCTCACCTTATTAGATGGAAAGAATTGAATCAAGAATAACTTCTATACTTGTAATTCTGGGGTAAAGAATTGATCTTTAAAATATGGAAATCCACAACAAACCCCACTGATAGTCGTAATTTTGAATCTTCAAATCGAAATGTTCTGTTGCGTTTCCACATTCCACAGCTGTTTCAAAAACATCACTTGATAAACTCTAATTATATGCTAATCATTTACTTCTCCCTGTAGTATAAACTAGCTCAATGGCATTCCAATTATGAAAATAATAAATATAGAGAGAAGACTTAAAATATAAGTTCATACATTACAAACTTCAGATTAGCTGCAATTCTGCAAACTACTCATGTATGTACCCAAGAGATTTTTCACAAAATTTGGTAAAACAAGGTGAGCAGTTTAGAGTAGCTGGTGTATCTCAATGTACAAAAGTTTCAGAAATTCGAGTTCAGATTCCTTCAGTCAGTTGAGGTTAGACATTTAGAACTGATAAAAATAAAATGCACGAGTAACCTCAAGGGCAAATCTTAAATACAATATACTTCTCGCCTAGCTCAAGGTATACATTCTCATTCTAAACAACGAACCTAATAACTGTCAGACAACATACAGTTTACACATATCAGTGAACAAAAAGATAAATGAAGTTACATGAATAAGTAAAAAGTTCCTATACGATCTAGCGAGCAGAAACATATAACCAGCATTCCGGGCTGACCATGCCCTGCATCATAATAAAAGAAAAATTGAAGAACTATTTATTAGTCAAATTTCATGTGCAGGCCATAACAGGAGACTCGTTAAAAAGTACAATGAAAGAAAATAACTCGTGAATATTAACTATGGAGTGGTAACAGAGAACACGGAGCCCTGGAAAGGAAAATGAAGCAGGGAAACATACATAGCTATATTGCAAAAGTGGGGAACACAGTTTCAAACATAAAAAAATAAGTAGGGACATAAAGAGGATTTAGTGATCAAGCTAATATAGAAATGGTTGGACTCTTGAATAATAGAAGAAACATTCAAGTTTCAAGTTATTCAGTATTGTATAAAGAAAAAACATATAATTTGAAAGGGGAGATTCATTTCCACCATGACAAGATTATTGACAAAATGCTTTAGAAGAAAAAAGTAAAAACAATCTCATGTGGACAATAGTCAATAGATGAACATAAGATGAAAGAAAAAGTTAACCTTATATGGCAACAATTGATCAGCACTAACAGGTGTCAGACTGTTTAAATAGATGATGGCGTGCTAACATCTCTGGTATTCCTAAAGCAGAAATGCTTTCACATCCAAGTAGCTCTTGAAGCTTTGCATCACATAATATCACCATTGCATTTAAAGGATCCTACAAATAACATGCAGCAATTGTAGATCAAATAATTTATGGATGCCATGAAAATATCAATGAAAAGAACTTCCTTAATGAGAAGGGCAAATATTCCCTAATCTTTGTCCATTACTCAAAAGAAAAAGATAACAGCTATAAAGGTAATTTTGAAACAAATATCATAGAATATAAGATTTTTCTTTAATTTCTTTGTTTTTGGCTTTCAATCATGATTTGATTTCAAGAATGTTTAATTGTTTGCACAACTGTTTAAACTCCACGAGAAAAAACCATGATCTTCTTAATACTTGGTTAAGTGTTGGAACTGTGAACTGAAGGTTGGAGCATGTTTGAGTATGTGGGTGCACAAGACATAGTGGACATATGGCTACACACCTCCAAATGGTGAAGCTTGATGTACTCCCAAACAAGTCTTATGGCTTCAGCTTGTTGCATCTCTCTTCCCTCAGTGCCCAAAAATTTAGCAAGTGCTTCAGATATTACCACAGTAGATGAAGCAGGTTCAGCACTTTCAATTTTAATTTCAGCATCCAGCTTCACTCGTTTAGCCTGTGACTCCTCTGGAGTGACAAAATTGAAAACTATCAAGATTAAAGAACCAATGAAATCCCAGGTAGAAAAAATGGTAACACAGCATCCTCATTTATGTGGCCTTTGGATAAACTTCTCAATAAGAAAGTAAATGGAATTTTTTTTCCATGTTAAAATAAACTTAGACAATTTAAATAAGAAAACTTTTATCAAAGTTGAAGTACATAAGTTATTTTTAATTTATGGGAGAATCTTAATTTATTTTACCTTCTTATTTTATTTTCCTATAAATACTTATTGAGAAGTTTATCCAAACAGAGCATTGGGTATTTACTACTTACTTGTAGGTCCAAGTGGGATAATGTGTTTAGCTAGCAACTGATTCATCTTGAACATGTCGGTGCAGTCTGTCTCAAATACCAAACGCAGTGCATCATCACAAATTATCTTTCTTTTGTTACCAGGATCTTGGAGGTTGTTTTTCTTTATGTATGCCCACAGCTGCCTCACAATCTGAATTGAGCATATAAAAGTGTTCCAAAAGAATTTGTTTCTTAATCAGTGGTTCATTTCAGAAAAATGAAAATTCATGCTTTTACAATGAAATTAAGAGAGGATCTAAGTTAGTTAGGGAAAATAAAACTACCTCAGTTCTTGGCATTGCCGGCTCACCAACAACTGCCTGAAGTTCAGGAGAAACACCACAAACTTTGTTTAGACCACCAGCGCCACCTCTTCTTTTGGCTCCAGTTTGAACACTGGTAAATCATTCATAAAAAATACCAACACACCATCTCATACGTTAATTCCATAACGTCACTCTTATTAGAATTAGAATAGAGACAGATTGGAGAAAAAATCATGCATATTCAAAGCTAATCAGAAGATGACATCTGGCACAGATATTGAACCTCTGCCTTCAAATTAATTTAATATCCAATACTGTAGAAATATGCTAGAAGCATAGAATCTATTGTGTGCATTACATCTCAAGAGTGAAGAAAGTCACAATATAACATGGGCTAGCAAAACGCTAATTATGTTCATGTACATATGAAAAATGTATAAATATAAGCTGTTTTTGAACAGTATATTAAAACAATGCATTTTAAATTTTGAAAAACGACAAATAACATTAAGCAAACAATATTGCCGCACGTCCTGGTCAATGGAATGGGAATAAATACACAAATAGGGGCAGGAGAAGGCTAGCAAACAAGAAGACTACAAGAGGACAATAGTTTTAAAGAAAGATATTTGGGAACCGGGGGTATTCTCTTCCAATAAATAAAATTATTATTATTATTATAGTGTAATAAAATCATCAAACGAAAAATGACATGAACAAATTTACAACTATTTTTACAAAAAAAAAGAAGTTAAAGCTATGAAATTTCAACGAGAAAATAGAAAAAAAAAACTACGGTTTCCAATAATAATAAAAATGATAATAACAACAACAACCAACCAAGCCTTGAGAGTTTCCAGAAATGGAACCGTACTCGAACTACACACAATAGAAGATCAACCCAAGATTGTAACGGTACTTTGGACGAAAGCGAAAGCGGACAACTCTAACCCTAAACTAAATCGAAACAAACAAAAAACATCGGAGCTAAGATCTCAATTAATTAACGGGACAACGACAAACGCCACGAAGACTCACCCACCCAGTTAAGAACTTGAAGAGCAAAATAAAAGGACATACGAAAAATCGCACCTTTCTTTGGGCACTTGAGGAGGGGCAACAGTGTGAGCATTTTGAGGAGGAAAGGTCTCAACTTTGCACGGTGGAGGAGCGCGGGGGTGCTGCTGGAAGTTGATCTCGTCATGGAGGGCAAAATGGGAAGGAAAGTGGGTGGTCGGAAAGTGCGGTTGGGGGTGAGGGGCAAAATAGTCTTTGTGAAGTGGAGGAGGGTGAGGAACAAATGCCTGTGGCTGTGACCGGAGAAGATGGTCGATCTGGTCTCTGATGAAACTGGCCTTGTGAGAGAGGTCTAACCCTAGTTTGGCCTCCAGCTGCTGAACGACACCGTTAACCGTAGTTATGGAGTTTGGGTCAGAGTGACGCAGTAGAGACTCCACCCCTTTCGCTATATCCTGGTCCGTCACCATTCTCCTTCTTCTTCTCTCTTCACCACCTTCATATACCAACAGAAAAAACGGCTGCTTATACCTTCTCTCTTCTTCTTCTGTCTCTATCTTTGAGTTTCTCTCTCTTTATAACACCGAAATCACAAAAATGCCCTTTGTTCCGATTTCGAAATGTTGGAAATGACAACTGTGTTGTGTCGTGAGGTTATTAATGTGTAAAAGTGTAATTTCGTGGGAGTGGATAAGAGGGAGTAGTGGTTGAGGGGTAGAAACGTAAAAAAAGTTGCGGTGGGAAGGAAGGGGCTTGCTTCTTTTTGACGTTAAAAATGAATGAAATGTGCAAGACAAATTGACTACGGTATTTACGAGTAGAGTCGTGAATACAAATTGATTAAATCGATTCAAATAGTTTCAATTGAATTATTTATCTATTTAGATTAAAATTGAACCGATTAAAATTATTTATGTATGAATTATGTTATAGATTTAAATTTATAGATCCAATCAAAATTGAATCGAATTGATCAAAACTTATTAAAAAAATTTAAGTTATCGAATTTGGCTTTAAATACTAATATTAAGACTTCAAATATTGGAACGGCATGTGTTGAGACTATTAATGTTGAAATTTTTTAAAATATTACTTTAAGATACATTGTTATTTGTTTCACCTTTTTTATATTTATTTTTTTTGCCATGTTTATAATATTAATATATCATATATTGTTCATTTATTTTAACAAATCTAGTTGCAATAAATCTGGTTATAATTATTATAATAAATTAATTTGTAAGAAATAGTTGTGATTTAGACTATTATTATAGTAAGTCTAGTTGAAGGATATTTTATTTTAATTTGTATTATTATATTTTATAATAGTGTGTTGATGATGTTAAATGAATCAATTTTATTACTTTGAAATATTTGATAATGTTGTGGCAATTGTATTGGATATTTGGATGAATCATATATAAAATAATAGTTCTAAGAAAGAAAAAAATCAAATTTAAATAGATAATCTATTGATCTAAATCGAACAAAATCGTTAATGAATGAGTTACATTAAGTTAGGTTGAGTTTCAAAAAAAATTTATAAAACCAATCAAATCTAATTAAATTAAATCTTAAATTTTACCAAAAACAACCCGAAACAACCACAAACACCATAGACAAATGGATAAAGTGGAAACCGTCTCCATCTCTTTAGACTTTTGGCAACGAGGAATGAGGTAAAACGGAAGCAATGTGGAAGTACAAAAATGCCATTTATCTTCTTAAACAGAAGATCGTGAGTGTGGGGTACAGAAAAGTTTTGAAAATACTAGTATGGTGGGATCTGTACGGGAAATCCATCGGTTTCAGTGGTTAGGGATTAGGGGAGTTTGGTCAACTAATTAAGATTGTGTAATTGGTGGGGCTTCATCTACTACTCAGCTAACACAGTCAACGTACAAGAATGGAGAATTTCACCCCTAGTCCTAGGCAACAACCATGGTCCATGCCCCACTTTAACCATGTTTTAAGATAGCGAAATATAGAAATCTAACCTCTTTCTCTTTGTTTCGTTTTTAATAATTCGGATACGTGTCTCAATGCATGAATTTACTACACTGTTTGACAGGTTTTCACGCAAAGATATTATAGATCGGGGCAAATTAGACGTTACCAAACTCGGTGTTCATTGGTAAAAATACCTTTTTAGGATATGTTGTGTTTGTTTTACTTGATTTACTGCGCGCGTGTTTGGATTGATGGTCCCGTATATACGTTCACGCAAAGAGAAAAAAATAAACTAAATATATTAAAAGAACGAGGCTATAAACTGTTAAATCTTAAGTACATGCAAATCTACGTAAAAACTAAAAATAGTCATCACAAAATCTCATATAGATCTCAATATACTTAACTGTATACAAATAGCAAGAGTAAGGAAAGGTACCTGTGCTGATATTTCTATATTCTTGTCTTCAAGTAGAGATGCTTTATTTTACATAAATACACTGTTAGGGCGAGACACCAAATATATTCGAAAATCAAACCTGTTCGTGCGAAACATATCAATAAAAATTAGATTTTAATGATATAAAACACTTTTACACTGGCTAATTATAATTCATCATTAATATAAATTTTATCATTAAAGTCAATAAATTTATCATATATAATGAATTATGATTAGATAATTATGTAAACCTTCACTATATAATTATTTTTGTCTAAAAAAATATATTTTATGGAGTTAAGTTTAAATTAAAACTTAAAAAAAATTCTTTAATGTATTTTTTATATTTTAAGTCGTATAAATAATTAGGAAAGGAAATAAATTGAGTTAAGTTAGACTTCATGAACTTAATTTTTATAGATTATGTCTGTCTTGTTTAGGCGGAAGTATTAAAAAGGGTATTTTTTTTTTTAATTTATCAAATGGGGATAAATTTTGAATTATTTTACAAATAAAAATAAGTCATAGGATGGTTCAAGATACTTGATAATGAAATTGTAAAAAACTTGATAATTTTGATTTTTTTTAAATTTTTACTTGAAGTCATAAAATAATTAACGACTTCAAAGTCACTTAATTTTTTTAATTAATTATTTGAAGTCGTAAAAGATTATATGACTTCAAAGTCGTTTAAATTTTTTATTTTAAAATTAATTTTTAAACTTAAATTAGTTTTAATTTATAGTTTTATTTAATATTTTATACATTTTTGTATATTATTTTATTTATTATATTTTCTATATTTTTTATATTTAATATTTTTATATTTTTTTATTAATGTTAAAGATTATTATTTATTTTGTAAATTAGAAAAATAAAGTAAACATAAGACTTGAATTTAAATAAAAAAAATAAAAAGTACTACCCAGGAGACCGAGGCAAGTGACTTTGAAGTTGTGAGGCTGAGACAAAAATAAAATATTAAATAAAATTATAAATTAAAACTAATATCAAGTCTAAAAATTAATTTAAAAATAATTATTTTTATGACTTTGAAGTGATATAATCTTTTATGACTTCAAATAATTAATTTTAAAAAATAAACGACCTGAAATATTAATTATTTTATGACTTCAACTAAAAAAATTAAAAAAGTCATTCACTTTTTACAATTTGAGTGAAAAGAAAATTAAGTCATCCATCTTTTTATGACTTTATTATCAGAAGTCCTAAATAATCCTATTTAAATATTAATTTTAAAATTTTCCCCATTTAGTAAATTTTAAAAAATTATTGCCTTTTGATACTTTTGCCGTCTTGTTTATTTTAACATAAACATTTTTTGCAACTTAATAGACACAATTGTTTAAAAGTTTTGACTTAGTACCACAAGAAAAGTTTTGACTTGATCTTAAAGCATATTTTGAAATTTTGTTTTGCAATAAGTATTTTTAAATACCTTTTTTTATGGAAAAGTCTTTTTAAACAGATTAAGAAATATATATTTCTAAATAAGTTAATAGGATTACATTTATATATAGATTAGCGATCTTAATTCCTGTAATAAGCTAAAAATTATATAAACAAAAAATATTAAGATAAAATGCTTTTTGTCTAAAAAATACATAAACAAAGACATTGACGAACTTAGTCTCCTATTAAAATTATATATAATATATGATTTTTAATTTATATACTAATTAAACAAATACTTTTGTCTAATAGTAATTTTATTGTTGGCGTGTAGGAGTGGGAGTTCAAACTCCACCACCAATATTATGGCAATTTCTTCTCCAATTTTGGAATGCTAAATAAGTCGCCACATTATTGCCATGTTAGCATCTTATTACCAGATTAGCGAATGTGTTGAATTATCACGTAGGACATTATGTCAACAAAATTATAAAAAGCTAAGGAATCTAATTTACAGAATTAAAATTTAGAAAATCAATAATATAATTAATCGTAAAAGAAATTTTAAATAGAAGCGATAAAATTGTAAAAGTGAAATATCATGATTTACAAAATAAAAAGGTCTAATCCATACGATAAAAGATAGGAAAATAAATATATTTAAAGCGTACAGTAAATATTTGTACCTTTGATTTAGATGTGTATTAAAAAAAATATATAGAAATTCACGGATGAACCACCAGGTTTTTAATTTGTTTTAAAGTAAGAAGTAAGTTAAAAAAAAAAAAAGGATAAATCTGTAAGTTAATTTTAAAATCTTATTTTTCATTATATTAAATTGTCACATGTTTAAAATCTGATCCATCAAGTAGAGTAATTAGTTAAAATGATGTTATATTATTTAAGGATCTAAAAAATAAGCATAAAGGATTGAATTAATTTAGGGTAGAAAGGATAATGGTGAAGTGACATAGAGAGGGAAGGATGGCAGTGGCAGAGATTCTAAACCTTGGAGGCCCGCCAAGCTTAAGTGGGAGGAAACTGCCGCCATGCCGTTCGAATTCCCAAAACTGGACTTGTTTGCAGCACAAGCTCAAGTGCAACGGCAGATTCCTTTGCCTTTTCTCCGACAACAGAAAGGAGGTAATTCTCTTTCTCGCCATTCCAATTTTAATCCTTCTACTGTTTGATTTTCCTTATCCTTGCGTCTATGCCTATGCACCTTTCCATCAACTCCCTTTATCAAATAAGCTGCTTTTGTTGTAGAACTTCCTAGCATAAATCCAAATTCACTCCCTAGTTCTTATGTATGGCTACACTGATCTAACATCACATTTCTTAATGAGCTAAATGGTACATTCTTCTCCGACACATTTCCAAACTTCAATAGGAATACTATTCGGACCAATAACTTTACCATTATCCATCATTGCAAGGACTTCTTTTACTTCTCAAATTCTATGATAATAAGTTCAATTTTGTTCCACCCTCTTGAATTTTTAATTCTTCCATATTACAAGTCAATCCTTGCTCATCATTGGAAAATCTTAGAATTTGGACTTATGACCTCAAAAATCGACTTGTAAAGTGAAGATTGCCCAAACTTTATAAGCTCTATTTTAGTCATATCTCTAGTTGATATGGGCCAAAACATCACTTGAGGCGGGCAATTAAGGCAATACGACTTTCCAACACATCTCCTCATGCCTAGGGATATCATCCTGGAGAGTGGCAAATGCAGGTGGCTCGTGGCCAACAATGGATCTGGAACAGAGTTTGATACCATCCTAGAATTTGGACTTAGTAGGGTCTAACTCAACCCTAAAAATTAGCTTGTAATGTGAGAATTGCCCAAGCTTTATAAGCTCTATTTAAATCATATCTCTAGTTGATGTGAGATTTAACACCACCCTTGAGGCTACGATTAAGGGAAGCCCAAAGAAGTCACAATTAAGGTGACTTTCAAATAGAAAACTTATATAAATAGGTTTCCCATCTCTATTTGATATCTTGAGGGGGAGTGTTGAAAGTCAGGATAGAATATTCTGCATTTACTGTATAGCAGTTTATTGGCAAGAAATCTCTGATTTAGAGGAAACAATATATCCTTTAATTATTTGTATTTAATATAACAAACACACTGTTTCTGCAAATATGCTCTCTCTCTCTATTCACTTGATGACTCCTAATCGTGATAGATGCTTCTTCAAACTGTGCCTCTGTGGATGTTGGATCTTCATCCACTGTCTCAGTCTCTCTTGTCATTTTCAGCCATGGAATCATTGCTCTCTCCGTGAGAGAGCTTTGATACCATATCAAATTTTGGATGGGGATGCAAAGTTGGCAAGGTCAAAGATCACAGATCTCAAAGAATAACAGAGGAGTTCCATAGAAGTAACTCTTTGTATTGAATGAATAAAAAATGCTGATATAAGAAGGACTTACAACTTACAAGTATTTATAAGAATGCAATGGAAGCTAAACTAAACTATAGCAAAATGATGCATGCAGGTAGAACTAATTGACTGATCTCTTAATTGAATGATTTGAGCATATGCAAATTAATTTCTATTACTTGTCACATGACTATTAGATGTCAAGGCGATCCCATAATGCAATGCTGTGTTTCAATTCCTTTTCCTTTAGGTAACATTTAGAAGATGCCTTTGTTTATAGAACTGGTTTGGTTTGTTATTTAGCGTAAATATTCTGCTGCCTTCATCATGTTGTGCAAGTACAGTTTTCATGAAAATTATAAAAATTGAATTATACTCTCTTGTTTGTGAAAGAGAATGATTGATGTTTTCACTATCAGTTTATGCTGATATAATTATAAAATTTTGGCCTCATGATTGGTTTCCATGGAAATAGTTTATCACTAAAATAAGTAAAATCTATTTTGAATCATGAGATGATGGACTTTGTATAGTTCTTGATGCCTCACAAAGCTGGTGTGAAGGGGACTAAAAATCTGAAAGTGAATTTGAATTGTAGGAACAAGCCAGAAAAGCATTAGAAGGTGCACTAAGTGGGAAGAAAAATGAATTTGACAAATGGGACAAGGAAATTAAAAGAAGAGAAGAGCTGGGAGGTGGAGGTGACACTGGTGGAGGTGGTTGGTTTGGGTGGGGTAGATGGTTTGGCTGGTCTAATGATGATAATTTTTGGCAAGAAGCAAAACAAGCTATTCTTACTATACTTGGTCTCGTTGTAGTAGTAAGAACTTTCCTGATTCCTCTTTTGACTTACTAATAGTCATGAATTAATAATAAGTACCATGCAATGAGAATTATATTTTTCCTTCCCTCTCTGTATTTTCAGTATCTCCTAATTGCAAAAGGCGATATGCTCCTTGCTGTCATCTTCAATCCATTGCTATATGCACTTCGGGGAGTGAGAAATGGATTTGGTTTCATTTCATCAAAAGTCTTGAAAAATACTTCTACCAGCAATCAGCCTGATTTTGATGGACTTTCAAAGAAGAAAGCTTATCAGCATACTTCTGCCAAGGAGAATGTTGTAAGAAAATGGGGTAGTGACTAGTGAGTAAATCGTCATGTAAAGGTTTGGCATTACCCCTTTGATGCAGACTGCTATTTATATTACCCCTCTTAATTTGTTCAAAATCACCTTTGCTCCATGCAAATCTTAGTGCAGGGGATTTTTGTTGTAACTCAAAGTTTGTTTATTTCCATCACACCTGAACAATGGTTAATTTTTGTTTCGTCTTTTGTTATCCTGAGATGATAGTTAAGATTACAAAATGCTCCTTTACAAGCCTGTAATTGATAAGGAAAATTTGTTTATGTGAAACTGGGTTTTAACTTTCAACTGTGGTTACTTCTAAACTTTATTATCAACTGCCTCTTGATTGGTTTCACCTTGTTGTTTTGTCATATTTTATAAAAATGTCATGTAAGTACAAGATCAGGTACCGAAACAAATATTCTCATTGGCTTGAGCTTGAATACTAGTTTAGTGTACAAACAACCGAAAAATGCTCCCCAAAAGATGCCTGGTGCATCTTGAGTTCTCTGTAAACCTGCAAGGTCTTTATTATTATTATTGTTGTTGTTGTTCTTGATTATCAGGAATACAATCCTTACATGGTATGGCCTGTCATTGAATTATTTGCTCATTTCATTTTCATCTGAGCTGTGTCTCATAATTTAAACACTTAAGACCACCCTCTGCCTTTGTGGTTTAAGGCTGTTTCTATAACAGGGATATATATACCAAATCTTGCAGGATTGGGTTGGGTATTTGCATTAAATTAAATAGAAATTATGTAAACCCACACTAACCGCACTAATTTAGCCGGCTTAAAATTGAGATTTGAGATTTGAATGTTTTGGGGCATATCAGTGGCACGAGCTTTCAGATTTTTTAGCTGTTGTACTTGTATTGAAGGTCGATAAATTAATTTTGTTTTGTTGTTGCCGTGAACCAATTCTCTCGTATGCTTAAGTTGGCAAGGAAAGAAACAGAACGATTTTATACTTCGTAACACCCCTCTAACATGCTATTTTTTCTCACATGATCGTAGATACTCTAATATCGTGTCATGAACGAATTTTAACAAAGTTTTAAGTTACTACAGGTGCTTTAAAAAAAAAAGTTAGTCATAGGTAAAATTATATGAATAGTTTTATACTTTTATCTTTTAAGACTGTTGATGCTAGAATTAATTGTCTGCATCATAGTATCTATTACTTTCATAATTTTATCTCATGTATATTGTATAATAGTGTATCCGCACGTCATATATTTAGGCATGTAAATATGCTGGCCGATTCTGAAGTCGTGAACGAAACCACCTCTCCAATATCTGACCAGTTAGGCTGCAGAAGACTTTTCACTGTTATGACCAGCCAGATTGGCAAATAGAATGTTTTTTTTTGTTAGATATTTTTATTAAAACATATTGACCCCAAAAATGCTCTAGTAATTAATGTAATAAACTTGAAAGCAATTTGTCTACGGTCGCATTAAATCCTAGAATACCAAAATACTTAATGAACAGTTGAGATCGTATTTGATTTTCTCATAATTTTCAACTGTTGATTTTCTAATCATAATTTTAAAGTGTATCTGCATACTTTAGTGAGGAGCCGACTTTAAATAATTTCAACCTCAAAATTTGGAGCAAACCAATGATTTTAAGATTATAGAAAGAAAAATTCAGAGCCGGATTGTAGCTAACCAACTCTCACACTAGGTAGCTGAACGTCAACAAGCTCCCGAACAGCATGATACTCATTAAGGTGAGAAATTCTACTTATCAGAAAAGTGAGAAGAGAGGCAAGTAATACTTAATTGATGTTGTCACACATCATTGAACTCAAAAACAAAGGAACACTAACAAAGCAACTCATTATATTTGATTAAAATTTGATACATAGTAAAAGATATATTGACGATAGGTAAATACTCTATATACTAATATTATTCTTAGGATCTTGTTTATAGTATCTTTAGGATATTAATTAAGGAACCGAAAGAAAAAAATATTTATTATGAACATTATAGAAGAATGTAAAAAAAATTATAAATAACACAATTTTACGATATTTTATTTTAGTTCCTTAACATTAAGGACATTGTTTAGTATTTTTCTTATTCTTAACAGTACTTTCTAACTAATCAGAATAAGTTTCATTGTATTTGGATGTTCGTCCCAAAAGATTAGATACACCACATGATACATGGAAGCAAGAATATGTAGCTTCTACCTTCCCCCCTTAATATTTAACGTGAAAATCAGCGTGAATGTGTGTAACTAACACATTTCCAGACGCGCTTAGGCACTTGGTTTGTCTTATCGGTTTTAGGAGAAAAAGTGACCACGACCACCTATTAATTTGTGGGAAGATTGTGAAATGAACGTGCTTTCCTCGTTATTTTTTCGACGAACGTGATAGACTTGATTTTTAGATGTTCATGTTCCGGAATCTCAATAACGTAGTTCAATAATTTCTAGGACAGTTAAGTAAATCTGTTCAAAATTAATTATTGATTTTTTTTATTCCTTAAAATAGTTGGCAATACATTGTTTAATTTTTGTTTCAGCAAAATGTACGTGAGACCGCAAGGAATCATCTGAAATGATGAGAATAGCTTGCATTTAAAATGTTTTGGTTCCACCCGAATATAATGACTGTTATGTGTGTTATATTTTTAAAAAAATTGTACATATTTCAAAAAATTATTATGGACCTAAAATCTAGGGGTTCAGTTTTTGGTTGGAAGAAACTTCATCATGAAGATGAAAAAACTAGCGTGGCAACATGCACTAACTGATATATTTGGTGGGGGAAATAAAAAGAGTTTTTTTTTGTTTTTTTTTTTAACATTCTAAGACCCATCAATATTTAAAAGTCACGCTAAATATTTATATTTTATTCACAAAATTTAAAGTTGAAACTCTTTAAATGAAACCAAACTTTTCAATTAGTTCTTACACCACGGTAGGCGTGGGATGTATATATATAATATTGAATTTTTTGTTTAGGTAACCAGCTTATGGTTTATTGTCAGATTTTAACGTTTTTCTTGATAGTAATGGTATTACCCATAAAAAGGACTGAAGGAGTCAAACTGCATGTTTAGTTCCACCCAACTCAAACCTCAATCTTTTTAATTGTTTTAATTAGGTCAAGACTATCAATTTTTTTTATCGTTTGTTTTATATATATATCTTGGGTTTAAATGTTAGTATATTTTAAAATTTATTTGCAGTTAGTGCTACAAGAGTGAGCTTCACGATGACGAGGAGTCTCTCCCATATTTGTCGTTGAATATTTGTGAATTGCGGATCACCACACGACCATTTCCTTCTCGCTTTGTTGCCTTCTTGGCATCTTTTCTTGCTACAATCATTTTTTCAATCAACCTTCTCTTCCTCAACGCACTTCAATTCTTCCTTTTTCGCGTACGTTGGAGTCTTGGAGCGAACCTTCAATTCAATTCTTCCTAGCGGGTTTTCTAACTAGGTGGTGGTTCTTGTTAAAAGCTGCCATCTGGGTTCTGCTACCGTTGATGTCTTTGGACATTGGGGTGGTCTCCAATTGCAAAAGCATGGGTTTTGATGACGACAAAGGCAAAGACGTTCCTGAAACGCAGCACGCGGCCGGGAAAACGGTTCATGCTCATGATGATGAAAGTGGCGATGAACGAGGCACGAGTCTCAGTAGACACATGAGTGAAGGCTCCATTGCTGTCACCGAGGATGAAGATGAGGACGTGGAGAGGAGGATTGACTTGGGTCCCCAGTGCACCTTGAAAGAACAGCTTGAAAAGGATAAGGTTTAATTTACTCTTTTATTCCCATTTATTCTGAAAGATCTATATATGTTATGGTTTATTCTTCAGATGCAATTCTATACATTTTTTCTTTAGAGTTTTATCTCGATAATTTGATTAATAAAGATTGGCATTAAAAGTCAACATACGTTAACTCTATTTCCGATTAAGTTTTTTCCTTATTCTTCTGTGTATCATTTATGCCTATGTTGTGTTTTCTGCTTGGGATATTAGGATGATGAGAGCTTGAGGAGGTGGAAGGAACAACTTCTTGGCAGTGTTGACATGACTTCTGTTGGTGGTAATTACTTGTTCAATTGCTGCCCTTTAAAGTTAAATTGGTGATTCGGTTTCTTTTGATTTCTGTTAGTCCAGATTATCTTGATCTCAAACACGTGTCTGGTTGTAAGCTTTTCAACAGTCAAATATGATCTAAAACAGAATGTTGCTCAATTTGAATTAATTATACTGTGAAATGTGAATTGATAATAGATTAAAGAAAACATCTGTAACATCTTTAGAGACACATGAATAATTAGTTTCAATTGTTATTATTACAATAAAAAATATTTTAAACGGTTCTTTATATTTTTCTGCCCCTAATATTGCTGCGGGCTTTTCCTTTTGATTATACTGTTTTGATGAATTACTGCATGTTAAGTGATGATTTTTTTTAATTAGGTTTTTTTCTTTTGTAAGTTGTAAGTTGTTTTATTTTGAGAATAGCAACGAGCAATTATATATCCCTTTGTGGTTGCATGCTTTGTTGCTTCCCCTAATGACAATAATTTTATATATTTATCAGTTCTTGACTTAACTTTTGACTTTTTTTTGTGAATAATTAAGAATCTCTGGAGCCAGAAGTGAAGATACTGAGCCTTGCAATCAAGGCGGCTGGTAGAGAAGACATTGTTCTTCCAATACCAGAATCAGGAAATCCCAGTGGCTTATGGTTTACTTTGAAAGAAGGTAGCCGTTACAGTCTGATGTTCACTTTCCAGGTCAGCCATAATATTGTTTCAGGTCTCAAATACACCAATACTGTATGGAAAACTGGTCTCAAGGGTAAGTAGTCTCTTTCAAATCATGCCAAACAAATTATTCAATTTGAATCAACCCTCAATTTCATTCCTTAAATATTACTCTCTCGAAAATACTAGTTTTCAAGTAAAAAAAATTATATAAGTAATCTCTTAAACATTAGAAATTATGGCTCAAATCGGTTCCTGAACATTATTAGTAAAATATACCACCTTAAGAATCCAATTGATAAAAATTCAATACTTATATAAGATTATTTATATAGTTTTATTACTTTAGAAACTGAGAGTAGTACTTGAAGAACTAAATTAAGCAGACTTGTACGTATATCTCATTATGGGGCCTTGTTCAGTTGACAGCACTAAAGAGATGATTGGAACATTCAGCCCTCAGGCAGAGCCTTACACGCATGAGATGCCCGAAGAGACAACACCATCTGGGTTATTTGCTAGAGGGCAATATTCGGCTAGATCCAAGGTACGTAGTTAATATTTAATGCATGCTTCCTTAACACTAAACAACTGGTTAATATTCCTACATATTGTTTGATAAAGAGGGTTTTAAAAATGCTTTTTCGTGACTTTATTATCGGGTAAAAAAAGTGGATATAAGCCTGCAATCGTCACGAAATCCAGCACTAGTGCATTAAATAAGAAAAAACTTAGCCGATCCTAAATTCTTGTCTATGTCCAACTGTCCGTATTGATGTTGTGACTTGTTTTGGAATGAAGTGAGCACAACTTAATGTCTCTTTTGCTTCAATCATCCCACCAATAAATGTTCTAATAAATTTGTTGCCAGACTTCATGTGATTTAATTTAAGAACTTCCTGTTAAAAATTCAAATTCATTCTGTCAAAAAAAAAAAAATCAAATTCACGGGAGTGCATTTCAAATTAATTAGTCCTCTAAATTACAATATGAATGAGACATTTTAGCTTCTGTGATTTAATTTAAAAACTTCCTGTTAATTCTTAAATTTACAAAACATCACTGACTTTAGTTTTTAATTAGTACGAAAACAACAATTAAAAAATAAAGTAGAAAAAGATTAGAATGGATGGTTTTTTGTGCGAAGTTATAAGGAACTAAAGATTAAAAAGACTTTTTATATCATCTTTAGTTACAGTTTTTCTTATTTGGATTAATGCATTACTTGACCTCGTATTTTTGTGTCACGTTTTTTCAGTTTGTTGACGATGACAACAAGTTGTATTTGGAGATAAACTACACTTTTGATATTCGGAAGGACTGGCTTTAGGAGTCAACTCACCTCTCCATGAGTGATGTTTAATCCGTAGTCATTGCTATTTGAGCTGAAATCGCCTTCAATGTTTACTTGTTTCTTTCTTCATTGTTTATTTATCTCTAATCGTGTCTGAAACCAGTAATCTTAGCAATAACAAAAGGATTTAGTTTGGAGGAAGAAATTGATATTCATTTATTGGCGGATAATTTTGTCAACAACATAATCTCGCTTGCCTCTTTCTTTGGGTGCATTATTATGCTCTGTTTATTTTTCAGTCTCGCTCTTTGTAATTACTAAGCTAATAAGGAGCATTTTTCTGAATTTGTTTGTGCTGTCTTACTATGCTCTTTGAGTTTTTTTATTTATTTATATTTTATTTTTAGAAACATTAGGAAGACTGTGATTACTTGAACTTAAGCAAGCTTGAGGTGTTGCTCTCATTTGGGCTTGCTAATTAAGTGCCTCTCAGAGAGATTGGAACTTGAAAAGATTACCTTGGAGCTTTGTATTATATAAGTCATAATCATACCTTAAAGATCAATCGCAGTGACTGAAAATGAACATGAAAGCAATGAAATCATTGACTTGCGTTGTTGAGTCTGCATATATATGAAAAAAGAATCAAAAATGAAATTTTCCAAAAATAGATAAATAAATAAGTTTGCGTTCCCTTCCTCGATCTGTCCATTCAAAATAGTGAAAGGAAAGTAAAAGCTGGAACTCACTGAAGAGTAGAATAAACGGCAGAAAAATAAATCATCGATAAGTAAAAGTTAATAGCGGACTAAACAGGCTATGAACACATTTTAGACTTTGCATCAAACATATTATGAACATGACTTCATTAAATAGTAGGACACGTGTGGATATACAAAGAAAATGTATAAGGTTCAGATGAATTTTGGGAACACTTAAAATATCAGTTAGATGAAGAGGAGTGGATTTAGTATTAATGGTAGATGTACCAGTGTGACTGAGACAAACCTGTGCCATCACCTAAATGCTACTTTACACATGGAGTGGAAGAAATAAAAATGGAATATGAGTGATATGATTTCACAAGAAGAAATAGACAAGGAGAAGGAGTTAATGAGGTGTTTGTTTGCAGGGTTTGAATGTTCAAAAGAATTACTCTATTAGTAAAAAGAAAAGGGGTCAAACTAGACGTAATCACTAATTAGCATTAATATTTGATGGATGGAAAATTGTTTAGCTTTGACAAACCATAGAATATTAAGACATGTTACAGTTAAAAATGTCAATCCAAAAAGACTGGTTGTAAAAAAGACACGACATAAACATATTTATCATTCTAAAAACTTATCTTATAGCAATATCCCAATTTAATAATATTTTATTTAAATATTTAAAATTATAATTTAACTCTTTTAATAAGGACATTTTTAACCAAGAAAATTCATTTTACCATAAAGTTTGTGTAGTTAATGATTGTTTTTAAAATATGTATTTCAATTAAAATAAATAATGAGATGGAGGGAAAAAAAAGAATTTAATTAGAATGTATTACTTTATAAATATTTTTATACTATTATTTAATCATAATTTATATGAAATTTTTTTATAATAATTATTTAAAGGCTAGTTCGGTTTGTGATATTAAATTTTTTATATTAATAGTATATAAAAAAATAAATTCATTGTAAATTTAAGTCTCAAATTTTTTACTTAAAATTAATAATACTCCATTTATTTTTCGCACTTTTAGCTTCGCTGTGAAATGATATAAAGGTGTAGCACGTTGGAAAAGAACCATACTCCATTTATTTTTCACACTTTTATCCTACGTACATTGTTTACCATTAATTACACGTGCAAACTTTATTCTTTAATTATCATTTTTTCGTGTTCCATATATATGCATTTTCCATGACAAACTTTGAGCAATTTTTGCAAGTTACAGATTCTTTTAATGTCTTGAGGTTGTTACTTAAAATGTTGGTATGAAATAACTGACGAATTCGAATCCTCTTTCGCTTCTCATGAAACTTTTCCAGATCCGAAATCCCAACCCTCTATCGTATTTTCTTTCTTCCTTAGCTACCGTGCAGTATCAAATTTAACGGTTCATATCTTTATCAGATATTGGTTAGGCGAAATCCAACAAGATGAGTTGATAACAGAAAGGTCACGTTGGAATGAACCATGCTCTGGTTATATATCTCACATTCTTTTCTCATGTTGCACATCATTAACTACATGATCATGCTCTATTCACGCACAAACATTGAGCAACATTGCACGTTAATTTGACTTAAGCTTAATGTTTTGGTTAAAAAAACACGATTCCAAGCCATATCAAGTTAATATTACACTTAAATTGATTATGTTGATCGTTTTGGATTGCATTGGTGTCATGATATCCTTCAGGGTGTGATGAATTTGAAACACAAAAACGCACATAAGTTGCAAACCACACAACAGTACATCCAACTTGTGAAGGTTATATACACATATATACATGTATGCTGGCCAACTCCAAACTCATTCTCTTTGCCTTTAGCAAGGGTCCTCTATCCGACCCATCATTTTCACTCAAACAGTTCCTAGTTGTTGCCTCGCTCCTTCCACATCAAGATCCACTCTCAATTCCATATTGAAATCACTAATATTTGCAGGGGTGCTAAGAATCTACTGTTTCAGTGACTACATGCCTCCTATGATACTATACTGCCTTCATTGCTTGTACTTGTATCTGAGCCTTGAGATCATTCTAGCCATGGTTTCGGTCTTGGTTCAAACCATACTAGGGATTCATCCTATATGCCTTACTTCGATCAGCCATAATCACGCGCTTCTTCCTCCTTCACGGCTTCTGCGTGCTCACACCTTGAGGTCACCTAAGGATTAAGATAAATGGCTTTTAAAGACTGTTTTGCCATGCTCTGCCAAGGTTGAATATCACATCTGTGCTTTGCAATGTGCAGGATAAAAAAGCTTTTGCAGAGATCCTTAAGAGAATCTCCAAGATACACAAGACAAGTGGTGGAGCCAGTTATGTTATATTGAGAGATAGGTGACGATGCTGCAATACAAAGAGAAGCTAATGGTTAGCACCATATCTAAGAAGGGGTGGCATGTGTTTTATGGCACTCTCCCGGGTTCTAACTTTTGTTAGTTGTTAAATACGAGCAGCATCATATGACAATAGATAAATATATGCAACAACATTTTTATAACTTGCTACTTTCTTTCCATTTCTTTTGATATTAAAGATTATTGTAAATGAATTAAGAAATATTTAATAGAACAAAAAATTATTATATTTAAATTAAAATATCTTTATTTAATATCTTAAGTTTTTATACTTACACCACTAGGACATCAATTAGACTTCAAAATTTTAAAACATTGATCGGTTGGAGAATCTCTCTCCTTCTATTATGTTCCGAAGAGTAATAGGATCAATTCTATATGTTTTAAAAGAAATAGAAAATTAAAACATCAAAAGAAATAGAAAAGAGGTAATACATGTCAGTATTGTACTCATAAATAACCTTTACTCTTGAAATATTAAAATAAATAAATTGACATATATAGACTGAATAACTAATAATTGTAATATCACTAACAAAAATCTTACTCTTGAAACAATGGTTACATGTTGGCTATTTCGCAGTCGTCCGTATTGTAGATAAATTCATCACTGGGTGGGGGCAGAATCCAGTCTCTAAACTAAGATCTAGCCATATAAGATTGCAAATCCTCATCGAATTATTCTCCTACAGATGCTATTTAGTGGAAAAACTAATAATTTATAATATTGTATAGAAAAAAATTATTATTCTTTTAAAAATACATAATGTCATGTGACAAAAAAGATTTAAAATACCTATCTTTTGACAAATTATAATTGTTTTTTTACATTTTTTTAAAAAAAATATGATTTTTTTTCACCGTCAATACTCTCAAAAACTAAATAAAGTTATAAAATTAATATTCAATATTTTTTTATCTCTTATTACTTTTTAAATTTATTTAAAAAGGAATTGTTTTATGGGAACAACACTAACTTTTTTATGGAGACAAAAATAAAAATTATTAGACATATTCATGTAAAAAAATTGTGGGCACAATTGTCTCCATACTCATCAATGTGAATCTTTTAGTTGTAATACATTATTAATAATTATGTCAATCATTTATCTATTATTTTTTATTATCCTTTTTTAGGTGTCTATATCCTTTGAATGCTTATTTCAATTTTTTTAAATGATATAGATTATGATAATTTGTACAAATATTTTTATCTTTTTTTCAAATAAGATAAATCATTATATATAGCAAGTCATGTTATCACATTTGTGGTGTCATAAGGATTGATTTTAGCTCCATAATTAATTTATTTTAAGTAATTTTGGTGTTAGATAAAAATAAATTATACGAACTTTTACCACTAATATGTTTTTAAAATAAAACATGTAAATACACATCACATTATTTCAAAATTACTTTTAACTAAATTTAATTCAAAATAATTTTGTAAACTCAAACACAGTATATTCTTATAGTCAATACATTACAAGTCACAGTTCACAGAACTTCAATCAACGGATAGCACTCTGAGGAAGAAGAAGAAAAAAGTAGTAGTAGAAGAAGAAGCAGCAATTGGGCCATTAGTTTATCCCCTTGTGAGAATGTAGACAATGCATCTGTGGTGGTTAACTTGTAAAACGTGCAGTTGTGGAAGACACAAACGTTAACTGATTGAACAGTCACTATCCTTGGAATTATGGCACCAATGTGCTTCAAATTTTGGAAGAGACAGAGACATGAGGAAGAACATCCACTGCGAGTTTGATCAATGTTTCGTCTGCAGAAGGGTCAAATGAATATTCTCTGCAGATTGATGAGTAGAATGAGCCTTCACTTTCACTGCTATTATAATAATAAGGCTCTGGCGAACAAGGCTCATCAGGTGAGTAAAATATGACATTATGAGAGAGTTTAAAGCTCACTTTCTTCTGTGATTTCCCAATCGATGTGGAACTTAACAATTCTTCAGCTTCTTCATTACGGTTCATGTTCATGGGTCTGTCCAAGCATAAACTGTCTTTGGCTTCAGCTATCAATGATCCGGGGACTTGAACTTTACTCACACAAGGGTGCACCTTTTTCTGAGACTTAGATGAACATGAAGATGAGAATTCGCCTGGTCTTATAACGTAGTCTGGCTTCAAACCAGGAGAAGGTAATATCCAATCTTCTAGAGTCTGATTTGGAACCTTCTTTTCTGTCTCCATCTCCTTCTTTCTTTTCAATATCTTGCAAAACCTTCCTTGCATCTTCTCTCTCTTCAAGTTGTTGTCATCTGGTATTTGGTAACACAGCAGAACGCAGAGCCTATTACCCATTGAGATTAGTGAACTGATTCAGCATATCTTTGAGAGTTTATAAAGGGATAATGAGACGGAGAGGCCTAAAGCAAGAAATGGATCTTCACGATCATAATTGCTTCCTGGTTATTATCGGCGTTGTATTTTTCTAAGTACTTCATAGGTTGGGTTATTGGCCAATTACTTCATTCTTGGAATCTGACTTCTTTTTTTTATGGATTTGAATTTTATTTTGGGGCTTAGTATAGCCATATGAGGACAGCAGAAACGTTAGTTCCTATTATTTATATCCAGGATTACAAGAAGACAATTTCTAGGTTCATCCCCCCATCTAAGAAGATAGATGAATTCTAATTTTGACAAAATTTGGTGGTAAAAATGATGGTGCTAAACACAAAAAAGGACAGAATTACCAATAAGAAATGGGTGATTCATTTATGTTGTTGTTCTGTGGCATTGCTGGATAACCTAGATTTTAATCCCTTTCTTATGGGCAGATTAATTCAATTATTATGACATATTGCTGTTAAAAAAATTATTATAATGACATTGTTCATTGCAACGTGCAAACATTATGCGTTCACATTGTTCTGTAACAAATCACTAAACTTCTTTGCTCGAGTGAAAGAAACTTCTTTTCATAACTAAAGTTTACATGGTTCATCAAAATTAAAAGAGACAAATTAGTTTACTTGCTTTTTGAAATATGTATTAATGAATATTAAATAATTATGTTAACAGATTCTTATATCTGATAGAGATAAATTACGAATTATTATTATCTATACTTTGTACCACCATATATATCATAAAATTATATAACAATCGATTAGAAATTACAGCTAATTTTCTAAGAGATAGATGCCCAGTGAGAAGCAACAGCAAACTGTGCATGACATTTAAAAGCGCTTCAAAACAAGTTAGTAATATACTCAAATGAACGTGAAGAGGTTACACAAGACATTACAAGTAGAATGTGGGGACTGATTCAACTAGGAGCCTAACAACAAGCAGGACGGCAAAATTATGTTTTTGGGTTGTCATAACAATTTTAGAGCTAAGGTCTAGGCTCAAGAAAGTAACCAACGGGATAATTATGGTACATGTCCTACTTCTACATCGAAATACATAAATAATCAATCATCATTTTCAAGCCAATAATCTAAACAACAAAACTGAAAAAGAAAAAGAGAAAAAAAAAAAAACCTAAGAGGGACACATGGTTTTCTAACAACTTATCTTGCCAAAATGTATCATCAAAGAGAAGCTTCCTTCTTTCCCCAAGAATTTCAGTCACTGGCTTTTTGGTTTCTCAATCTTGACGTAAGGTACACCCATTAAATGAACAACTTTTGGAGACCACCCACGCTGTTGAGCCCGGCAAAACATCAAGAATGTGTTGGCAAAGTAGGAATTGAAACCCATGAACACATGCCACAAGGCATGACCCTGAGGGTTAATAGGCCAACGGGAAATCTCCTTGCAGAAAACACGATCACAGAACCCAAACAAACTGCCTAATACAAAAGTACCTAAAAATAGCTTTGCAAGCCGCTTGGCAGAAACATCTTGTGTGTAAATGTAATACTTGTACATTCTCGGAACGCAGAGAAGAATGAGAATGATATAATGCACTTTGAAGCCAATACCAAAATGAAACACTGAATGGGCAACTGCAAAAAGAGCACCATACACGAAGAGGAAGATGGGCATTGTACTGCGGTAATGCCAATCTGGAGAGTAGAGGATGTACATGTACAGCAGCACCTCCCATACCATAGGAGTTTCATCGCTTTGCTGTTGCCTGAATTAAAGTGCAACGTCTGAACAATAAATAGTCATCCAAAACAGAAAGACATGGAATTATTGACAAACAAAATAAGCAATTAAACAACCCATTTTTACAAGAGACACAAACTCAAACCTAGTAGCACTTATTTAACAGAAGAAAAATGTTACCAAAGATTAACTCCTAGGGAAAACTGATGCATTTATCAGCAAAACCGTCATTTTTTAATTACTAGGCAACTGGTCCCTGGAATTATTAATTATCTAGTCCTTGAATTATTTAAGTATTAAGTTAGCCCTTAATTTCATAAGATTTGTGTTGCATTAGCCTTTCTTGTATCTCACTTTAGTTCTTAAGAATGAATTAATTGACATTAGTTTTGTGAATTTAGGAACTAACTCAAATACATTAATAAATTAAAAACTAAAGTGCAACTGAAAGATAATTTCAGGACTAAGTCGGGGGGTTGACAACCCAACTTAAATCCCGTTATAAACCCTACCCTTGTTGTATCTAAACCAAATTAAGAAACTAATTATCCAATCTGAATGTCCCAGAATTCAACACCTTATGTATAAGGAAACCTGACAATCTCACTGACGGTAACTAGCTTAGTAGTACTAAAATAAAATGGTTCAACATTCAACATAGCCATCAGCTATTTTATAGCACAGCTTCATATTTATTATTCAAGAACCCCATTGGAAAGTATAGACTTTCTCCAAGCAACAGAAAGGGTATAAAATCTCATCCACATATGCAATCACACAAATATGTGAGAAAAAAAACTATCTCATGCTAGAAAACAATTGTTTCTGAGGAAATAATTTTTTCTCCCTCAAAAGCTCAAGTTAGTTGTGTGTGTGTATTTGACTCCAAAGTTAACCTAATCCAAACATGCAGTCAGTGCATGAGCGGAGTATTTTCTTTCGGTTTAAATTTTGTTAATTATGTTTCACCCTCTCCTGTATCTTCGTATCCCACTTTCTATGTTATCTCTTTACATTCGTAAAATAGAAGGCCAAAAAACCTTCAAGGATTGGATTTGCGTGCTAACAATATTTGTTATATCATACATTTCTTTAAAATTAATTAATAAAGAAAAGGGAGATAGAGTGGGCTGTTGAGTGTTCTAGTATTGTCAAATAGCTGCCATGGCGGCAGCACCAACCTTGGTGTGGATGAAATTGAGCAAACCACTGTCAGACATGCATTTATAAGACCAATCTGTTTGTGTTGTCATAGCATAGGTTCTGAATCTGAACCTGTTATGACACTATTCCTAGAATATGTTTCAAAGTTGTTCTTCTTAATATGTGTCTTTAGAATATTTTTGTTAATGTATTGTTTTATTATAGTTACCATGCTTCCACCTTAGGCCAGAATCAGAATGTCATTCACCATAATTATATTGGTGAACTTTTGGCTTTCAGCCATCTACCATTAGTAACAGTGGGGTGTTCAAGTTCCCTTTATGGTAGTATGGAATATAGATAAGATTTAGTTGCAAGAAAAGGGATTAAATAAATAAAAAAGTGATTTTTGTGAGGTCGGACTGTGGGAGAAAGCAACACTAGTTGGTCAAAAATATGAAAAACAATTGAACCATATGCAAATGAAAAGATTTTGATGTATGTCCATATCAATGGTGATAAACAAAAAAAACACCAAAACAAAACACATTCACTTCTGGTTCAATATCTCCAAATGCTGTTAAAACCATGGCAGAAAGGCGTGGCGGATTTCTTGCCAACCACCATAGGCAATTTGTGAAAGGAGACCCACTATGGCAGAATTTTGGCCTTTCACCATTGATAACACTGATATTTCCTCATGACAATGTGTGGCTAGAGTGAGGGGATATATCCCTTGCAAACAGTTCTATAAAATGCCAACCACATTTTGTTTTGTATCATGCAAAATAAACTTGAAACAAAATGAAACCTATCATAAAAGCAAACATTAATTTATGTAAACTACTGCAAAAAGAAAATGATGGAGATACTTACACATGTTGCAGCGTAGCATGGTACAACATGCTTCCAATGGCAAGTGTCATATTTGAAACATGAAGAACACTAAATCTTTTCTCAAACCGTTGTCTTAATGCATTTATAAGACCAATCAGAGCCAAAAGTATTGTTGGAATGTTGGATATTGTATTAAAAAATTCAGCAATGTAAGACGAATAAGCATAATTTATTTCACAACACTCTTTGGTGGACGTGACTGGACCCCAGAAGCTAGATATAGATTCTGCCATTCTCCTCTACAGCCTGATGATTGGTTTATCTATATTTCGGAGCTGCAGAATTAAAAAAATCCTGCAAAGCCATGTAACAACATAAGACAAGCAGTTTTCAAATATCACGTATATGAACATGTTAATTCACGATGAAAGATGAAAGCCAGATAGATCAGCATTAGTGTTATCAATTGCGGATTGTGGAAAATGGCAGAAAGCTAATAATCTGCTATATCATATATCAGAAGTTGCATTACGATTGAAATAGAAGTATGAGTGTAAAATTAGTTCCAAGTGAAGATACGGATGCCATTCTATGACAAAATATCAATAGAAAACCTACAAGGATCTACAGTTAGGTCACTGAATTTACTTGATAACAGTAACTGTGTAGATAAAAAAACAAGAGAGAAACCTCAAAACCGCTATCGAAATATGGAAATGCGATTTATATTACAAACACACACACCGGAAGTCTGAATCTGAAGAGATATTCAGTTTTTAATTAAGGCGTGCACCCTTGACTATAGATCACGCATTAAAATGTTTTTAATTCTAATAGACAACGACGGTGGAGAAAAATAAAAACTCTTAAATGCCAATGCCGAATCCGATTCTCTAGAGATGAACACGGAATCAACAGGAAGCAAGATTAGCTCCTCGGGCAATAAGCAGAGCGAATCTCCTATCGTAAGCGTTCAGAGAGGGAAATGGAATATTAATTGGGGAAAAGCGGCGAAAAGATAATTAGAGTGTATCAAGTGACAAAAGTGAAGAGAGTAATTAGGTCTAGGGTTAGGGAAATTGAGCGAGACAGAGAGAAAAACCAGAAATAGAAGCAAGAGTGATTAATTATGTTATGGTGATAGTTTAGAATGAAAATGAAGCGAGAAATGGTACCTGAAGCCACGAACAGAAAAGAGGCAATGACCGCGAAAGAAACACAGTAAGGATTTTGATAATGCGTGTGCCGTCAAATCTCCACCAATCACAAATCCATACAACCCATCGGAAAGGAACGACACCAACCCAAACCTTACCCTATGCGATGCAATGCTCTACGGATTTTGATAGTTTAGTTATTTTCTCTGCCATGCCGTATTTAATAGTTAGTATCATATAATATATCATATATGTATGTATGTATGTTATATTCTAGCTCCTATGGCCCATTCTATCAGGCCTCCAAATTTCAAAACGGGCCCAAAATAGTCCAACTCGTCTAACACGCTCTGCCGACGACGCATGCTCTCACGTTTCAAACCGCGTTGCCTGAACAGATTCTGGATCTTCTCAATAGTGTGAGTAATCGTATATGTTTTTTACTCTTTTTTTTTTAAAATAAAATAATAAGGAGTATATTTATTGTTAATTTAAATTAGAATATTTTATAATTTGAATTAACATTCAATCAGTAATGATTATATTCATTATTTTTTCACCCTATTTATTTCCAGAAATCCAATTGAAGGAATCGATAAATACTAGAATAGTAATGCTCACTTTTTTTCTAAAATGGAGCAAGACAACATACACCCAAAATCAAATTTAATTGCAAGTTTTCGAATAATATTGTGTAATAAAAATAATTTTATAATATTTATTATCTAAACAAAAATCTCATTACTACATACTCATGTATATGTAAACACACGACATAATCTTCTCAAAATGTTTTACTTGAAATCTTTATTATCTTCATTGCTTTGACCTCAATAATTTTCTTCACTTATATTGGTTATTTGATCTTCATCTTCAACTCCCATAATTGGCCTTCCTTGAATACTTGGTATCTTGAACATAACTTAGAAACTTGGTGATTTTCAACATCATGACTTCTACGAATAATTGAAATTTGACCAACTCAAAAGTTATGTTTCCAAGACTTAGAAAAATCATAAGTGGTTACCAATAATGTGATAGGTGATAAGATGCAATGAGAAGAGAGGGAAAGAGAAATTTTTCTTTAAGACAAGAGTGTAAATTTCATCACAAGTTAACCATGGGCCTTAAGCCTTCTCTCACTTATTAACAAGTGGTGTTTTTTTAATTGATTGTTGACTTTGTAGAGGTTGAGATTAAGTTTAGGTAAGAGAGAATTTTTGTTAAAAGGGTTGTAATTTTTTTTCTTTTTATACTACTATTTAATTTAATTTGATGTGTTTAAGCTATGATTTTAGTTATTTGGGTTTATGGGTTTAGATGTGTTTCCTCGGACAACTAAATCAGTGCAGAAGTTTGTTTAATTTATTTAGGTTGAAACATTCTAACTTGCATTTGTATATCAAAATGTGATCCACTAAATAAAGTAGCTAATGATGTACTATCTAGTAAATTGAATCTAGTCAACAATGCATGTTGATTTTAATATATTCATGACAAAACCTTTTTGTTGTAGATTATTTAATTTTGATATTGGGTCATCATATGACTCTCCGAACTGATTATTTACAATTTCTGCATACTCTTTCTAACTAGATAAAGAATTAGTCAATTGTGACTTAGCAAAAGCATGGCACCATTGTGAGAATTTGCCTTCAAGCCTCAAGCTATTTTTTTTATCAATTAATATTAGTTATTAATTTTTTATTCTTTATTAATGAGAGAAATTTGAACCCACAACTTCTTCTTTCTCTTTTTCTTTCAACCACCAAACAATCTTATAAGTTAGTCTATCCTTATTATTATTAGAGTATAGTCAATGAAAATGAGTCAGTCGCATTTATAAGTTCATTCCTTTACATTCTTACCTCAAATTTTGGAAAAATCTAAGCTTACGAAATAAGAGGCTGAGGCACCAAAGTTTGAATGGTTGCCATTATCCCCATTGCAAAGATTAGATGAATTGATTGAATTGTCACCTTATATACATATGTTGTTCAACAATAATGCTTCATACATGTCTGGCATCTTTTCACCCATAGCTAATATATATATATATATATATATATATATATTCTTGTTAAAGAGTTTTTCCAATTCTTTGAGAACTGCAGGTTGTCGTGTACCTTCTATATATAATCTTTCTTCAAGAACTTGCAACTAGAAGAAGAAAGAACAATAAGGACCCTGGTTCAAGAATAGTAGCAATTAAACTCTAGCTAGTTGTATCAGTTAATAATTCCAAAAATCCTGATATAAGGGGTTGGGTTTTGTAAATTGGTTTGGGTCTTAACAGCATTTTTCGCTGTGTCTCTTCTGTATGTAGCTTGCATCATTAACGAATTTCATTTTTTATTTTTAAAAAAAATCCAATTAAAAGAATTAAGGAACAACAATGGCAAATATAGGAAATTATATATGAGAGAAAAAGAAAGACCTTCGAATATTTTGTATATTCGGGTTCATAAAAAAGAAAATAAAATGGTGAAATTACGAAGAAAAATAAAGTCATGGCTAAAGCTACTTATTATTTAATCTCGTCAACAATTTATATTTGTATATTCATGTCATCGCAATCTAGCTGTAATGATTATTTTAACTATTTTTTCGTAGTTATCCAATCCTATTTATGTATCCCATGCGCCTTTTATGTGGTATATTTTATGAGTTTAATAGATAAACGTGATTGATGCAAAAGAGTTGAAACAATCTTGTCTCAATTGAACACAATAGTGATAATTATAATATATTCATATCATATATCATATACTTTTTTTCTATGTATATAATTTAAAATAAAATATAATACTATATGCTATTACTTGAAGGATTCAAACTCCTTTAAACTAACATATGTAGGCTATTGCTTCAATATTGTTTTAATTTGATGCTTTTAATTTTGAATAATACTATTTCAATTAATTAATTTTACTGGAGAACAAAAAATAATCACTGAGAGGATGTTGCACACATCATCTGTAGTTCCAAGCCGGAAAAATCACACACACACACAAAAAGAAAGAATGTGGATTCTTATGACAACGCTTTAATTAATGTATTTTCAAAGATTGACAGTAGTATTACAAATTGTTTGTGTAAATTTGTTCGTATCCCAGTCAACCAAATTAAAGTAATCAAGGTTGAAGTACATATGTGACATTACTTGTACATGAAGGTTCTACCAACCAATTATGTTATACATACGAGTGCCACAAAAGTTTTACCAAATCTAAGATTCAATGCATGGGGACACCAATTTGAGATTCATTGAACCTAGTCTCATTTCCATATAACAAAACTGGATCGGTACTTAGTAGTAGTAGCTCTCGGGTTTTATGTGAAGTCACCCACAGCCGCCAATTTTCTGCATCCCATGAGAGAAAGAAACACGCGATGAACATGGATTTGGATGTAAAGTAGTATGAGACGTCCCAATTTGGGTTTCTCTTTTCTCTTGTGATAATTAGGAAGGTTGCCAATTCGATAGCCAGGGGCCAATCATTTTCATTTTTTAATTATTTAAATTTTGGTTTAATGACATATTTTATCATTTAATTTTCTTTGTTTTATAAATTTTATCATCTAAGTTTTTTCTCTCCAAATTTTACCACAATTTTTTTTTTAATTTTTGTATATTTACCAATGTTAACATATCACTAATTAAGTTACCAATTTTTGCAATATATGATATGGTTTTGTTATCAATATAGTGATAAAATGCATAAAAAAGTTTAAAACTTGATGATAAAATTTGCGAAAAATAATCTTAAGTAGTAAAATTGAAAAAATGTAAACTTGAGTGATAATAATTTTTTTAAAAAAAATGGATGATAAATTTTGTAAAATAGCCGGATGGTAAAATATGCAATATTTAAGCCTTAAATTTTAAATGCTTTGATTTAAAGTTAAAATTGAGTTAATCCAATTGAACTTATTTTAATTTGTTTTCAGTTTTTAGATAAGAGTATACAAATATTAAAAAGGTCGTTTTTCTATAATGCTTATACATGATGATGGCTAGTGATTATATATGACATTGAAAAGAGAAAAAAAAAAAAAAAAAACTTTACACTCTCGGTGTATATTATGTTTTCTATAACTTTTTTTTTCCTTACAAGATACTTATATCTCACGTATACTCTTATACTATATATTAGAATCTCTAATTTGTAGAGTGAAGTTATCACTTTTTTCTGTCTCTTAATTAGAAATTATCAACACTTTTTTAACACACTTCCACAACTAGTCAAAAAATACCTCTTTCAATTATCTTATATTACCCTATTTTATTTTTATATGTATAATTGATTTTCTTATCGTCTATCTTTATCAATTTAAAATTAATCTCATATGTTAATACCAAACATAAAATAAAAATAAAACTTATATATATATATATATATATATATATATATATATATATATATATATATATATATATACTTTTACATTATATATAAATTTCAATTCTCATTTTTAAATAAAAACATATTTAGGAGTTATTCTGTTATCATTATTGAGCCACATGTTTTATTATAGTACTAAATATTGAGAGTGTAATTTTATTTTTTAATCTTTTTATTGTTTCAATTTTTTAAAATTTAGTTTCAAATGTAATTTGATCTAACAACCAGCCTAAAAAAGTCCTTTATCAATCATCTCAGACCACTCTTCTTTTATTTCTATTTGTATACTTAATTTTTTTTATCTCATTCAATATATCATTTTCATCTTTATTTTTAATTTAAATTTTAATATATTTTTTGGAAAAAAATTCGCAATAACTAAAATAATTTTACATCACATTATAAGTTATTTTTCATAAATCCAATAAGTGGTATGTTCAAAAGTATTTTTTTATTCCAGCAAAAAATATTTTTTATTACTAATATTAATTGTAATACAATTTATGTATATATTTATTCTAAAGTTTAATTATTAAATAATTATTTACATATTCATTTTCCATATATATAATAAAAGAAGTAACATATTTTCATATTTTGTACAATAAATTTACACTCCTCACAATTCACCATACATCAAAGGGGTTCGTGATCTAGTTATAAAAATGACTGCACAGTAGCAAATATTCGTAAGATTTATTAACATATATCTATTTTTTCTTTTTATAAAAAAGTATTTTAATGGGACATAGCTCTAATTTTTTAAAATACAAGTAATTTTGCCAATAAAATTGTTCTAAAATAAATGAAAATACGTTACCAAATTAACCAAATAACTTATTTGATTTTTTATCTTTTTTTGTATTTTGGTTATTTATCTTTTAGAAAAGGCATATTAGTCTTTTATCTCTTTAAACTTATTCAAAAGGCTCCTTTTGTTAGTTTAAGAATAACACTTTAATAATAATTAGATACGAATTTTTAGCTATCACAAAATGAAAAATTCAGAAATTGAAAACCTCAAACCCTAATTTTCTTTTTTCCAATTTTGAAACTCAAATCTCAATCAATCTGGACACTTCTTCTCTTACTCTCACTCATTTAATTCAATTATCTTCTATGATACGAGTTTATTTTAGGAATTGAGACAATGTGAAGAAGATCAAAGAGAGAAAAGATGGTTTTGTACATGAACATCTTGTTGTATGTTGTGGAGGTGATGATGTTCAAAACGCATAGGTGGTGGAGGTGAGGATGCTCACAATGCATAGGTGATAATGGTGATGTTTGCAACAATGGAAGAAATCAACACAAAGAAGATCAAGATGAAGATTTGAGAAATTTGAGATTAAAAAGTTTGGAATCATGATTAAAGGTGATGGCGACAAATTTTTTAATAACCAGACAAATGTGTAGAGGGAACTAGAAAGATTGAGACAAGGAGGTTGGGGACAAATGATGCATGTCATAATTGTCAAGAAATATATTGATTTAATTCATGAAAGATGAAGAAGAGACAAACCAAAAAATATATATTTTGTGATATTGTCTAGACGCTCATATTTTTATATTTCTAACGTTTAGTTTTAAATGAACTGGAAGATTATTTTGAATCAAATATAAAAGATAAATGATTAAAGTAAAAATTTTAAAAATAGTATGAAATTAAAATAAAAAATGAAATAAGTCATTTTAGCAAACAAATTTGGAATATATATGTGAGGAAATAAACTATTTTTATGCGGCGAGAATAAGATTAGAATGACAGGTAGTTACGTTGAACAGATTGACAGCGCTTAAGCTTATTGCTGTACGTAACTTGGTGAATAGAAGCCAATGAATGAAACGCCGCCATGTGGCAAAAATGAAAATGAACTTGGACGCTTTGGCCGTTGGGTTCAGCCAATAATGTCGTCATTTGGACTACATTCATGCTGCAATTTGAGACTGGTAGGCACGTGTATAAATAGCGCGTCGTTTCCCTCTTGTCATTCTTACTCCATTCGTCCTTTTCCTTTTATTTACACCACATAGCCCCACCCTCACCCTCTTACAGAATGGGAAGGACTCCGGTCAGGTTTGAGAGGGTAGCGGCGGCCTTTGACGCTGACGTGGCGCGTGTGAGGCTCTGCAATAGCAGCGAGAATGAGCAGCACTCGCCGGAGGACTCGGCTGATTTGTCAGATCTGGTGAAATCGTTCATGGAGAGAGGGGGAGAGGGAGAAGATGCGGTTGGTGTTCGTTCGGATGATGGGGTTGAGAATTTTGATTCTGAGAAGAGGGAGATTTTGGAGGGAATATTTGATGATGACGACGGGGATGCCAAAGAAAAGATTAGAAGAGAAGTTCAACTTGCATGGGGGCTTGTTGCCGAAAAGGATAACTCATCACCCCAATTCAAACAACAGTTGATGTCTCTCCTACGGTACAGAGGTTTTGATGCTGGTCAGTACTATACAATATATCTTAATTACTCGTACCAATTATCATATTCAATTTTTCATTTTGTCTGTTTCATATGCCAAACCACTAATTCTATGGTTTCGTTAAAGCTTTTGTATGCCAAATTACTAACATTTCCTAGTTATTGATTTTTTTTTTTTACATAGGGCTCTGCAAATGCAAGTGGGAAAAAAATACAAGATTCCCAGCTGGTGACTATGAGTACATCGACGTAAATTTTGCAGGAAATCGCTACATTGTTGAAATTTCCCTTGTCACAGAATTCGAAATAGCTCGTTCCACAGACCAATATGCCGCGTTACTTGATGTTTTCCCTCTAATATTTGTTGGTAAAATGGAAGAACTCAAGCAGGTTGTGAGGCTAATGTGCACTGCTATTAAGGGTTCTATGAAAAGCATGAATATGTATATACCTCCGTGGAGAAGAATTGGGTACATGCAAGCTAAGTGGTTTAGTTCTTACAAAAGAATAACGGACGAGGTTGCAACTAACAGGGCATCATCAGCTTTTTTCACTACAAGGTCCATTGGATTTGATGCAAGGCCAGTGAAATCCTACAATTGCAGGGATGATTATGGGACTAAACCTGCATTCAGAGTTTGCCATTTGACTACTGCATTTTATGTGGACAGCCCTGGGATGCAATTATAGTCAAATGCTGCGGCATGTGCATTCATCTAATTGCTTTTTGGTGAATTAATGGTGTTGATAAATGAGTGAGTGGAAGTGCCTTAGCTCGGGCATAAAAAGCGCTTAAGCAAAGATTTTGGTGCAGTGTTCTGGCGGAATTTTGTTTTTATTACTAGGGATAGTATCATAGCAAGGATGATTGGTAGGAGATAATAATTAGTGAAATCAATGTAAAGTAGATAATTGGTTGGTTGGTTGCTCCAAAATGTAATTTCTCTTCAAATTATATATATTAGTGATGGTTGTGTTTCATACATGCAAAGCGGTATGTGGCAAACTAATCTGATTGCGAGAGTTTGTAAAATGTCTGTCTCAAATTAAACTTGCCAAAGCCACCGTGAAAATTTGCCTAGGTATTGCATCTCATGCAAAATAAAAATGTATCTTTAGGATAAAAGGAATATGAGATAACTCTATATCTTAAAACAATAAAAATTTAGATGGTGCGATTTGACAAATCAAATTGTTCGTCCCGATGCCAGTGAATGAACAATTTCAATGTTATAGTTGTGCCATCAATTTGAACTACCTTTACGAAAAAAACTATTTGAAATACCTTTAATTCTGCCATTGTTGAATAAGGTGAGAACTGAGAATACAAGCCACACATTATTTCACTTTCACTTTACATCAGGTAAAACTTGATCTGGTTGCACCAATATGTAGCTTAGCAAATAATTGAGTGTTTGGTATTTTTGTTTGGAGGAAGCTTTCCCGAACCAAGATTTTGACACCCTGTCCTATATATATATATACAAAAAAAATGTTAAGATATGTAATCAAATATTATGTTAGCTGTATTACAGTTTAGGTAATTTGTGTAGCTGTTATTCCTTTAATAGATGAGGAATTATAAAATCCTTATATATATATAACATTATTCTATGAATAAAATACATTAGACTTATTTTTTAAACCTTTCTATATGATATCAGAGTCGAACACTGACATCCTCTTTAATATAGAAATCGGTGCTTCTTTATTTCTTTGAATATTTCTGATGGCTCTTTTTGATAAAAATCAATCAGTTTATGCAACTGTATGTGTCGAGGCAAACCGCCAAGAAGTTATGCTTGATAGTGAGTCTACTATGGGAACTGCTTTTGCTGTTAAGAAGTATTCTAAGAAAGGAATCTGCAAGTGTACCCATTGCAATAGGGATAATCATGTCGTGGAGACATGTTTTAAACTCCATGGTTATCCGGATTGGCATCCAAAAGGCAAAACTACTCCAAGTACCAAGGTAGACGCTACTTCCAAGAGCCATATTTCTACTGCTGTTGGATTTGTGACCAAGTCAGGTATATCCAACTATGCTTTTAATCTTTCTGTTGTTACTAGGGGTAGTGAGTGGATAATTGATTTAGGTGCTACTGATGATATGACTTGTGATCCTCACAAATTTACTAGTTTTTCTCCTAATTGTTCTAAAACTTTTATTATTAATGCCAATGGGGTCTCATTACCTAATGAAGGTGTAGGTAAAATATGCCTCTCACCCTCCTTATTGATTCCTGATGTTTTATTTGTTCTTACATTAAACTGTAATCTTCTCTTTGTTAGCAAATTAACCAAATCACATTCTTGTGTTGCCTCATTTTATCCAACCCATTGTCTTTTTCAGATCATCCATTCCAAGGAGAAGATTGGCAGTGGTAGAGGGAGTGAAGGACTGTATTATCCAGAAAATGTCTCACAACAAACCCATAAAGGAGCATTGGCTTGTCTTGCGAATGAACACATACAAGCTAAAAACAAAAAGGAAATATGGCTATGGCATAAACGATTGGGACATCCCTCTTTTGGTTATCTAAAAAAATTGTTTCCATCGCTATTTCATAAATGCAATATTTCTGATTTTCTTTGTGAAACTTGTGTAAAGGCAAAAAGTCATCATGTTGTGTTTCCTTTAAGCAATAAAAAAAATGATTTTCTTTTGTCATTAATTCACACAGATGTTTGGGGCCCTACCCCACAATCTACGCATAATGGGAAAAAATGGTTTATCATTTTTGTTGATGATTGTACTCGGGTAACCTGGGTGTATTTGCTTAAACATAAAAGTGATGTGTGTGATGTGTTTCGTTCCTTTCATCAGATGATAGCTAAACAATTTAACACATATATTAAGGTCATTAGATCAGACAGTGGAGGGAAATATTTTAAGACTAAATTAATAGACTTAATGAACTCTAATGGAATCTTGCATCAAACCACATGTCCTTATTCACTACAACAAAATGGAGTGACTGAGAGGAAAAATAGACATATATTAGAGGTGACAAGATCACTTTTGATAGATGGTAATGTCTCATCTCATTTATGAGGTGAGGCTATGAGATTTGCAGTTTATTTGATTAATCGAACCTCTTCTAGTGTGCTTAACTTTAGAAGGCCTCTAGATGTGCTGTCTGATCATTGTATCCTTCCTTCCATGCTTTATTTACCACCTCATGTTTTTGGATGTGTTATATTTGTTCACTTACACCCACATCAACGTACAAAGCTTGAAGAATGAGCTATCAAATGTGTTTTTGTTGGGTATGGATCAACTCAAAAAGGTTATCGTGCTTACCATCCACCATCAAAGAAATTTTTATATCTATATGGATGTGACATTTAATGAGCATAATTTTTTTTATGTTGATTCTACACTTCAGGGAGGAAATGAAAGTGAAGTGCACAATCATGATATTAGTATGTTTGATATCTCAGATATAAAATTATATTGTAAAAATAAATTATCGTATGAGGATCATTCCGCAGGAAGTAAGCCAATCCCAAAGATGGACAATTCTTTTTTGGATAATACAGTGTCTTCTGATCATAACCAATTGGCCCAATCTTCTCCACAAGTTCGGCTTGACTCTTCAGAGGTACCTTCTGATCCTATCCTTGATAATACTAATTTAGATGAAATCGATCATGAAATTGATCCTTGTCTGTGTGAGACCACAAACACACCAAACACTAAGTCTACTATTGTCCAATATAATCTTCCGCCCCGCTCTAATCGTGACCAACCTCCAACTAAATATGAACCAAGCCTCCAAGCCAAAGTTAAATATCCCATTAGTAAATATGTGTCATATCACAAGTTATCCCAGTCATATGCATCATTTGTATCTCAATTATCTTCAATTTCTATTCCTAGTAATATACAGGAAACTTTGGCAAATCCTATATGGACCGAAGCAATGGTTGATGAGATGGCAGCTTTAGAAAAAAAACAACACTTGGAATCTTGTGTCCTTACTAAGAGGGAAGAAAATTGTGGACTACAAATGGATATTTTCAATCAAACACAAAGCTGATGGAACTATTGAAAGGTATAAAGCACGACTTATGGCTAAAGGTTACACAGTCTTATGATGTAGATTACCAAGAGATGTTTGCACCGGTAGCCAAGCTCAACACTCTTTGAGAATACTTTTGTCGCTAGCAGCAAACCAAGATTGGTCTCTTCTACAATTTGATGTGAAAAATGCTTTCCTACATGGAGAAATTTTAGAAGAAATTTATATGGATTCCCCCGGCATGACAAAATTCAAATGGAATGAAGGTTTGTAAATTAAAGAAGGCTCTATATGGATTAAAACAATCCCCAAGAGCATGGTTTGAAAGGTTTAACAAGTCTATGGAGGCTTTTGGCTATAGAGCAAGTAACTCTGATCACACCTTATTTTTTAAGAGAGGAAAAGGAAAAAATTACAGCTTTGATTATATATGTAAATGACATGATTGTTATAGGAAATGACCCAGCTGAGATTTCTAGTCTGCAACAATACCTTGCATTTGAATTTGAGATGAAACAACTTGGAAAAACCAGTTAATACACCAATTGAACAAAATCATAAATTCTTTCAATGCTCAAATTCAGCAAGCATAGATAGAGGGAGATACCAAAGGCCGGTAGGAAAACTAATTTATTTGTCCCATACACATCCATATATTACCTATGCAATGTCGTTAGTCAATTTATACATGACCCACGAAAGCTTCATATGAGGATTTTGAGATATTTGAAGTCCATTCCTGTAAAAGGAATTTTGTTCTCAAATCATGGAAACTTAGAGGGAGAAGGGTACACGGATACTTTACTTTTGTAGGAAGGAACCTTGTAACTTCGAGGAGTAAAAAACAGACCGTAGTAGCAAGATCTAGTGCTGAAGCAGAATTCAGATCAGATTTGGGCTTTAAATCAAATGAAACTATTAGTTTGTACCGTGACAATATGTCCGCTACAACACTTGCTCACAATCCCTGTCCAACATGATAGAACAAAACATGTGGATATTGATAGACATTTCACCAAAGAGAAGCTTGAAGCTGGAATAATTTTCTTTCCCTTTGTAAAATCTGAATTGTAGTTGTCTATAATGTTCTCACCAAATGAGTGTCAAGCAGAGTGTTTAATGAATCTCTATTCAAGTTAGGAATGTGTCATATGTCAAATATTCTATTAGCTAATATCAGGCTTCTTGAATTTGAGATTTAAAAATAAATGTAAAAATTGAGGAAATTGAGAAAAGAGGTGGTGAACGGCAGTGTTGTGTTAACAATGACGTTAAGTAGCGCCATTCTGTATCTGTGGCTTCAAGGCCTGGGTGACTCTGGCCCCGCCAACGAACCCATCAAAAGCTTATTCACTTCTTCCCAATTCAAAGACACCAAATGGTCCTTCCCTTCCGCCCCTTCCTCCCCGTCACTTGCAACTGTATGTCTCTACATCCTTCCCTCTCTATAATCATCTTTATTCCCCGCTACCCTTTCCATGTTTAACATTACTCAATTTCTCTATAGTTTCAAATTAATTTTCATTTTGCATCCCGGTTCGTAGATCGGCAATGCTGTGCACAAAATTGAGCTTCTGATTTACTCAATTGTTATTTTCACTCTTGCTCTAATTTTATTTTCTAGTTCCATACCAATTTAAATTTATATGATCACCACTCAAATCTCAACCACCAAATGTTTACCTAATTCCACAGTATTTTTTTTTTTTTTTGGACTTTTGCTCTTTATTCTCAGGTCCATCCCTATGTAATTGAGGTGTTTGGGAGATCATAGCGTACGTAAGTTTAAGGAAATCATTAGGAACTGTTAATTAGAATTTCCGTTCTGACTGATGGTCCTTGCTTAATATTGAATCCGTTTTCTGCTCGGTATCTTTTATTGTACATGCATTCAAATTTTCTATAGCATATTATCATCATCTAAGATGGCATTTGTTGACATCATTACAATCCTGTTTTCTTTTAGATACAATGCTATGAAAATGCCTTAAAGCTTTCCCACTTTAAAAGATAATTAACATATTATTCTGATTTGCTATTTTTGTAGATGGTTCTGTAATGCCTTCAAGGTTTGACATTCTTGAGATTCCTGTGACAGCTGTAAGCATAGCTTTCTATTCTCTCTTGGATTATTTCTTGGATAAGCACTCTTTTTTTGTTTGTTTTTGTTTAATATTAATGTTGTATCATGAACAATCTTGTAGGGAAAATAATAAACGCTATAACAAGCTATAGCTTTTCCTATTTTTTAGAATGCTAGGGGCTTCTATATCTCCTTTTTTTCTCGTTTCCTGTGTTGCAAACTGTTGTCAGAATGTAATTTGGAGTACATATATTACGTTTGAAGCAAATTATAATTTTTTCATTTACAAAATGTGAGACAGTGAGCATAATTCGGTTGAAAGCTTCGCTCTGTTTTTATCATGGCAGTGTTAACTGTTCACCAATTAAAAAAATCATGAAATCTGTAGACTGTTCTTCTGTGTTGCCTCAATAATACAATAACTTAAGTTCTCATTGTGCTCAAATGAAATATATGACTTAAATTGATAAGAATCTTCTAGACTTGGCAGCACAATATTGGTCCAAACTTGAAGCTGCCTTCTTTGTCATATGTACATTTAGAATTTTACATTGATATGTCAGAACTTTTTACATCTGGTCATAGTTATTCTTACAGTCTTTAATTTTATCAATTGTAATGTTCTTTTTGAAAAAAAATCTCCTTATTTGTGGTCCTAATTTAATTGTCAATTTCTGCATTATGCTAGCTACACCCTTCTCTTAACCATGTAATTTTCAGGTCAACTGTCAACAATTGGGTGATTATGAGCATGACCAATTTTTATAATGAATTTTGTTGAAACCATATGTCACTGCATCTTGTAAATGTCATGTAACAAGCTTAAAGAGTGTCTCTTTTCTTTTTTCATTTTTTACTTCAACTGCTTTGGTTACTAAAAAGCTTAGTGCACTAGCTGAGCAACTTGAGTTAGGAAGTTACTCTTATCCTGTTCAGGATGATGTTGATATAATCAATCTATGCTGAAAAACGTTTTGCTTATTTTTGTCAGGATTCTCCAAATGACGAGAGTAGTTTACTTAAAGCTGTTCAAAATGTGCATGCTACTATAGACAAGGAAATAGCTGCTGGCATAAACCCTAACAATATATTTATCTGTGGATTCAGTCAAGGAGGTCTCTCTTTTATTTCCTAACAAACTACACCAGAGGCAAAGCAGGTACTTATCTTCTATAGTAGTAGTATATGTGCCACCTTAATATTTTTTCTCTCGTGTTTCTTTTTTTGTCAAGCTTAGCTATTTTCCGTCCATTTTCTTCAAGAGTAATTAATAATTATTATCATTTTGGATGGGAAAATAAAAGGGTTGCTGCAACCAATTTGGTTCCATACTAACCACCCTTTGGATCCAAGGTTTTCATGGAAATATTGAATTTGACTTTATCTTTGTTCTTTGGGTTTTGGAACAAGATATTTGATGTATGTCCCAACAAAAGTGCACCGACCCAACTTAGGAAACAACATGCATGGCCTTAAATACACTAAACAATTTAGGGGATGTTTGGTTTGACTGTTTTTTATTTTCATTTTCACTGAAAACAGGAAATGGTAATAAAAATATGTTTGGTTGGATTTTTGAAAACATTTTCAGTGAAAATGAAAATAGAAAACAACCAGAAAATGAAAATAATAAAATTTCGTTTTCAGTATTTTCAATTGAAAACAGTAACCTCATTTTGAGTAAAATATAAATGTGATGATAAGGAATGTAATTTTAAGCAAATATAAAAATACAAAAAAGAAAAGAAGTCAATATATCATAAATTTTCAGTATTTTTAATTCCTAAAAAAAAACAAGAAGTCAAATCAAATATATTTTCAGAATTTTAATCTTTTGAAAATGAAAACAGTTTTTAGAAAATGAAAACAGAAAATGAAAATGCAAACCAAACCCACCCTTAAATTTCTATCTTCATTCACTATCAAGCATGGATGCCAGCTATGTTGGTTTTCCTGATTGGGGCATGTGGTTGTTGATATTTAATTTTCCTTGGAAGAATGACACTTCAGTCTTTAACTGTTCTTTTCATTAGAATTTAGAATCACTTTCATGATGCCCTGAGCCTGACACTAGAATAACTTAGTATCAAAATGGGGTATTTTTAATATGTAAATACATTTGTATAGCCTGTCCTTATAATTTTTTACTCAACTGAATTTTGCGGTATGGAGTTGTCATCTGTTCTATTTTTATTGACCTATTGTATTATATGTAAATAAATATCCACAGACACCCATACTATGGTCCCATGGGCTGGTTGATAGAACGGTAATGTTTGAGGCCGGACAAGCAGGCCCCCCGTTCCTTGAATAAATTGGTGTGGGATGTGAGTTTAAGGTGAATTCTAAGTTTTCAACAATTTGATTATTTGTCCAATAACCCCCCTTCTGGCCATCATCCACACTGACATTTGTTGTGATGGCAGGCTTATTCTGGTCTAGGCCACTCGATAAACAATGAGGAGCTGCGGTATCTTGAGTCATGGATCAAGTCACTCCTACAGATTTCTTTCCAATAATTATTTCAGCCTGGAATAGTATAATCTAAACATAAGCTTGCACCTGTGGAGACCCCAGATCAATTTGTTTATTTTCGTTTTATTCATATGTTTAACGGGAATGGAAATTACCTTAATGTGTATTTCGTATAACGTTGCATACTTATGTCTGAAAATTTTCACGTCAATTTGCAAGTTCACGCTGAAGCTACAATACATGTGCCTATTTGGATTCACGTTCTACTAGCAAGAATGCACAGTGAAACTTTAGACTATTACGTATAGCTTCCTGCTTGACGCAGTCATCAGGTGCAATTTTACTGTGATGCAATGCGATAACATACAAGTACATAGCTTCCATCTTAATGTGTGTCTCCTGTTGGCTGACGCCAAACCAAAACCCCCCTATCTATATGTATTTGGTTGTGTTTTAAACACACATAAAACACAATAAATCTACGCCAACGGAGGTTGGAGAAGTTTCTCTCTTCAGTTTCTGTAATTCATGTTAAATATGCTCTCCCATACCAAATGCACGAGTGCACAACCACATGCTTCAGACCCTGTTTGGTTTCGCATTAGTTCAGAATAAATTTACGTCAACCCTAGATCAGTTTGTGTTTGGTTTGTCGTTAGAGACTTGATTATGGGTCTATAATCGATTTTAAATGTTTTTATATATTTAGTTTTATGTTATAAAAGATTTCAAAATTAATTTTAAGTTGAAACAATTTTGAGTATTTTTTGTGTTGAATAAAAAAATTTGTGTTGAGTTTAACTCTTAACTTGATTCTATAATAAATGTCACTTATGAATCAATTTTAACCAAAATAATTTTGCAAAATCAATTTTATTAATGTTCATCAAAATATGCACCCAGTCTACTGTAGCTTATGCGTATACTGAAATGGAAGTGAAAAAAAAATCATGAAATGGGTGTAATATTAATATAAACCGCTAGCAAACATGCTATTAGTTTCCTTTAGATTCATATTAGGTCATCTAAAATTATGTTAGAAATATAAATTAATAAGAAATTCATTATAAGTTCAAAATTGATTTCAAATTAAAAAAACCTTTACGGTATGTTTGGCTCAACGTCGTCAACGTGCATGTAGCCTGTTTTTCACGTCAAATTAGAAAGAAAAAAAAACCATGAAATTTACTCTTAGTAACTTTGAATATGACCTGAGTCCAGGAAAAAAAATGAAAAACCAAACACATAATTAGTAAATTTTGCATTAAATGAATATTTTATAGTATTAACTATTAAGTTTTACCACTACCTTTTTTAAAAAAAAAAATCTTTGAACATAAATCGTTCTATTTCAAAATCAGTTTTTAACTCAAATTAATTTTAGAATCTCTTACCCAAAATCCAAATGCTTATTACTATCTTCTTTTCATTGGTGGGATATACTGTTAGCTTTTATTATCTTCTCACCTTTTTTTTCTTTTTTTATCGTCTTTAGTTTTTGGATTAATTTACTTTAAGTTAGAGAGATCTTTGCTTTTTACACAATTATTATTTATGAAAACATGGGTAATAATGATCATGGCCATGAATGGGGACAGATTATCTGAGTTTAACGCAAATGTTGGAATATATGGAACTTTTCTGACTTTAGACGGGTGTGGCGGTGAATAATTCACTCAAATTCACCAAACCATGTAGGAGTAGTAAAAATAGTCAAGATGTCAGTGATGCGGTTCCCTGATATATGCCTATTTCCTTTTTGAGCTTTGCAAACAGCCCCACATGTACATAAGATAAAGCACCTAGTGTTTACTCACTGCATCCGGTGGCCAAATGATTTTTTCCTCACGTAGCAACTATGTAACTAATGCATTGCAGCATTTTATGCGTATTCTCTCTGGTGGGACCAATTCGCATGCCAATTATATCGTCATTGGTTGGACCAAACTATCTTTTATTAAGTTGACTTATTACATAAGATGCTTATCTCTCTTGAGCATACTATTGTTTTAATTTATTTTTTTTATAAATAAAAAAACAACCTTGGAACTTAGTCTTCTTTAAGCCAAGATTTATAGCATAATTGAAGATAGGATATAGTACTAGCTAACCCAATAACCAAACTCCAAGTGCCAAATTTTACGGTATACTATCTACAATTGGTAACTTGAGCATGCAGTTGAGAACCTAATTTTGATTTTCTTAGCTCTCGTGAGTGGTAGTGGGTTTTTGTTAGCTTCCTTCATTTGCGTCTTTTCTTCTGTTTGGTTGGGCCAACGCCAGTTTAGTTTTAGGAGAGTACGTAGCCAATTGGGCAGCAGAGGGGGTCTCACTACTCTCTGGGATAAATGATAATGAAGACAGATGAAATACCTGACATTGATACATACAAACATCCAAATTTAACGTCAGTACTCAGAAGTGCATCTTTTGGCAATAATGTTGCAAGCATCCAATGCCTTTTAAGCACACTGGACTGGACTGGAGCCACCGTTTAGCACCTTCCACATAGGTTTCATTTCATAATTTACAGTAGTCTCTGTCTCACTCATATAACTCCATGGTTAATACTTGCTTTTGCTTGATAGTTGTGGACTTGTTCGGCCCCGTCCCCACTTTTTATTTTATATTTTAAAAGTGCCAGATGAATCATCACTATATATGGAACCCTTTTGGAGCTTTACAAGATAATCGATAATGTTAACACCTTTTAAATTCGTGGAAAATTCTTAGTAAAGGACTTATAAGAGGAAGCAATCTTAAGTTTCTTGTGTCAACTAATAACAACAAAGTTCTTAATTGACAGGTTGAGTTCAAAAAGACTCGTAGACAGAATTGTTTGGTAGACTAAAAAAACAAACGCACTAATTTTTTCAACTATTTTTTCAGCTATATAGTTAAATTAATTTCTCATAGATAACACGTACGCCGGTCATATTATGTTCGAAGTCGCATAATGTAAATTTCGTCCACTAATTTGGTCATATTACTTGAATGATTTCATGTATAATGATAATAGGTTGGGTGTTTAAAATACTCTTCAAAAACCCTCCTTTTTCTGCTTGAACTATAACTTTTTAACCCAGGCCAAGCATTAACAGATTTTGAAATTTAAAGCAATAGGAGTAATATTTTTTATTTTATTTTATTTTACAGAATAAAAATCAACATAATTGAAATAAAGTTAGGGTGTGTTTGATGAAACTTAAAAGTAATTAAAAGTTATTTGAAATTTGAAAAGTTAGTTGGTAATTAAAAATGATTAGTTAAAAGTTGAGTACACATCATATATATTTTTAATAAGTTAATTAGTGTAATGGTTAAAATATTTTGAAGTGTAGTATTAAAAATAATAAAATAAATTAACAATGTAAATAGTGTAAAGGTTAACATAAATAGTATAATATAAAACATTCAATAAAAATAAAATAAACCTATCATCTATCATTATTAATATCTTGAAGCAAGATAATAAAAATAACAAATAGTATAATGATTAGAATAAACAAGATAATATAAAACATATTTTGGAATATGTAAATTATTCATAATTAAAATTTATAAAAAAAATATTTAAATATATAAATCTAGAATAATACTTTAATTTTTTATATAAATTTTTTTAATTATTAATATTTTTAAAAAAGATAAATTAAAACACACGGCTGACTAAAAAGATCAAATATATAAATATACAGTAATGCACAATCACCCAGGAGTCAACGAATCTGTCGCTGCGTATTGGAAAGGTTAATTTTATTTCAATTCAACTGAACATATTCCTGCCTATTTTACGCTTACTTGTTCGAATTGAGACTTGAGAGAGTGTAAGAGGAAAAAAAAAAACAGAAAAGACAGAGAGTTTAAAGAAAATTAATTTATTTTTTCATTTTCTTTTATTCATAAAAGGAAATTTTATGTTCCAAATATATTTTCTTTTTTTAATTGAAACGCATGTATATCATTCTGATTTTGAATTTTGAATTTTCATGCATGCTGCATAGTCATAGTCAACTGCAATATATTCTCTTCTAAATTAACACTTGCGTTTATTTAACGGTGTAGTTATTCTGAGACTTCTGAGTCTCGGCAACTAGTGTTTTTAGAATATTAATAAAAAAAATTAAATAAATATTTTAATTAAAATTTAAGAAAAAAATATTTTAGCAATATTTTTATTTTTTTATTATTTTAATTACTTAATTAAGAACATTCATTAATATTTTTCTTATTCTCTGTATTGAAAATCAACTTTTCAACGGAAAAGTTTGCGCGTGAATGTACAAACATCAAATTCGACAAATAGAATTTGATATTTTGTTGCTATTGAAATCAATGAGAAATTCCAACGACGGAACTTTTCTTCCCAACCCATCGCAATTTCTGAAGATACGATGATGTCTAAAGTGGTATTATATGTGGCCATTTACTTATCTTGTTTTTAACAATATCGTATTTTTTTTACATAAACATTGTTTTTGTGATACATTATTTATTTCTCATTATAAATCTACATCTTCATTTTTTTATAACAAAACTTTCAGGTGAATTAAATACCGAAAGTTAAGTTGCTTAAGGACTTTAAAGTTCAAATATTTATAAAAATACTTATAAATTATTCATAGTTGATATATCAACAACCAAAATCAAATACACACTCCTTTAAGATAAAATTTTGTTCTTTACTTAGTAATCTGGGTTTTCATTTTTAAATGAGAATATTCTTTTAGAGATATTTTTATTTTCTATGAAAATGTAACCTTTTTTCAAATTAAGTTTTAATTATAATTTTTTTTATTTTTAATTTAAATTCAAAATCTCTATATATATAAAGAATTAATTTATAAAGAGAAAATATTTTTAAAATGTTAAAATATCATATAATAAAGATAATAATAACAGTATTTTAAAAATTGCACCGATAATTAAACTAGTGAAAATACAGGTCCATGGCTTATTAGTTTAACGTGATTAAATCGTATTGGATCTAGTAATAATTAAATTTTATTTTTAATATGATATAATATTTTAAATTTTAAGTAGTAAATAAATATAAATTATGGTAAATTAAGATAGAAATTTATCAATTAATATATATAACTAAAATATATGTTTTATAGGATAAAAAATAATAATAATTAGAAAATTCATTTATATTTATACGAAATTATTAAATATATATTTATTTATCTTAAAAAATTATATATATATATATATATATATATATATATATATATTAATTTAAAATTTAAGAATACTTCTTAAAATATCAATACAAACCTTCTTTTTTTTTTACCAATTTTGTAATTTTGGATCAGTTTAAGTTGTTCTAAAATACTTTGATTTTGTTTTTAAATTCAATAAATCAATCCCTATACTATTTCTCAATTACATCAATCAAATCAACCAATTTTGATTCATTGTTTAGAATAACTCTCAAATAGGTTTTTTCCTACATAGAAAAATGCCTACTCTAAAGCATTTAAGTTTGAGTCAAGTATTTGATTATATTCATTTAATCGCATTCAATTGGATAGCGACAATTAGGAGGTGATTTATTGTAACTGATGTAGCGACTATTCCGAGTGTATCATGGGCGGTCACATAGAAATTATCTAATGTATCCTCGAACATTTATTCACTGCGGGTATCTTATCGAAGGAATACATGGGGTACTCAAAGCTTGATCAATGTAAGATTGATGGAGTGTATAACCCCTTGACATTGTGTGTGTAACACAAAGAGACTTATGTTATTATAATTAATTAATTGGTGAATGGATAATGAGGTACACAAGTCCTTAATCTCAAGTGCGGTAATGTAAAGAGACTTAAAATTAAGGATCACAACCTAAGTCGGTTTAGGTACTTAGTTGCAAGCTCATCAATGCAAAAAAACTTAAAAATGAAGATCATAACCTCAATTGACTTAAGACCAGAGGACATGATAATTTATTGTTAGATAATAATATAAAAAATATTCAAATTTTCAATACATATAATATAGTTTAAATATGTATAAAAATTATTTATTTATATTGTTTTTTTATAAAAATTGACATAAATAATAATAAAACAAACAGTTTAATCTATCACTTAAATAAAAAATATATATAAAAATTACAATGCAAGAGTCTATATATCTTTCATTATTATAATGGGGCGAAAAACCCTAATGAAAGTATGTACTTGGGGTTGGGGTAGCTGCAGCCGATAACAACACAGAGAAAGAGAAAGAGAAAATGTGTAAAAATGTTAAAGGCGTTTGAACAAATGTGGAAGCATAGACACTAGACAGGGACAAATGAGAGGCGAGGGACCCAACGCTGCACAAATCAGAAGCGTCGAATCTCGCATACGGCAGGGTAGCAGCGAGAGCAGCATGTACCCGCGTCGCACCCGAACACTCCCATAAAAAATGTACGAACACACAGCATTTTCATTTCTCTCTCTTAATAGAGAATCAGAATAATAATAATAAAAGCACATCAAGCCTTCTAAGGCCAAACTTTTGTTCTCTTCTCTTCGTTTTCTCCTTAACCATGAAGAAGCTCTACCGTAAAGGAACCGTCCACCCCTCTCCCTCGCCGTCTCCGCCAACCATCTCCGACCACCTCTCCTTCCTCCCCGCCGCCATCCTCACCCTCACTCTTTCCCTCTCTTCGGAGGACAGAGAAGTCCTTGCATACCTCATCTCATGCTCATCCAACAACAACTTTTCCGGCAACCCTCGCCGGAAACTTAAGGTTGTCGCGGACGGCGATCACCCTCCTCTCTTCAACTGCAGTTGCTTCCGGTGCTACATGAGCTACTGGGTCCGCTGGAACTCCTCTCCCAACCACCAACTCATACACGAAATCATCGACGCCTTCGAAGACTCTCTCACCCACACCGCAAAGCCTTCTAGAAAGGACAAGAGAAACAAGAGGGGTTCAAAACCCAAGCCTCCCGAGATGACTCGCTCCGAGTTTCCCTCTTCGCCGCCGGAATCGTTGCCGGAGAGTAGCAGTAGCGGCGCTGGTGCCGGCGAGGTTGAGGCTGGTCAAGGCGGTGACGATGAGGAGAAAGGATCGGTGAGAAGGTTTGTGAGTTTCATTGGAGAAAGGATTTGGGGCGCTTGGGGTCAGTGAATGAATTTTCAAGGGGAAAGGTGGGTTTAATCTTCACCCTTTCTTTCTCTCTTTTGTTTCTTCTTTTCTTTTATTATTTATAAACTTTTTTTTTTTTGCTTTTTGTACATTAATCACTTCTCTGCAATGTATAAAAGGAAAGTGGCAGCTTCGTTTTTTTGTGTTGTTTTTTGCGTTCTATTAGGTTTTCTTATGGTTTGGTATAGTTTCAATTATATCATAGGCATTGACAAACCGGCTTTTTTTAAGTTTTTAATTTCACTCATCAACTTATAGCTAAATGTTCTCTTATTATTACATTGTTTGAGCTGAAGAACAGAAAAAAGAAATCAAACTGTTTCTTTTAATTGCCTAATGGACTTCGTCCGAGGTATGGTGATATTAGTATGCAGGGTTAACCGCTTAGGTTTTTGCAAGTTCCAGAACTTTTTACCCATATACTTGATGTTGTTTGTTGAATGGCTTCATTTAATTTTTTCAAAGGAGGAGGTTTGTAGGTTTGCATAGGTCTTGATTTTTCTTTTGACTTGGTATGCAGAAACATAACTAAAGCAACACACAAAAGATGTCTGGGAAATTTAAGCTATTATTAATGTCTTTTTATTTTCTAGTTTCCTAATGGTGGGCCTTATTGTATATATGATTTACGATTTCTTATGAAAATGATCATTAGATTTCCCGTGTCACGAAGATTTTGTTAATGGAAGTTATAGAACATTTAGGAAGGGACATAACTTGAAAGTTTTTATTACAAAAAATATTACATGCCAATGGGAAAGGTTGTTGCCATTTGGTAAGTGATGCCAATGAAATGATTTACTCCTTGTAGTGGAAGAGGTAAAAAAAACTCAAATTATATAAAGGCTTAATAATGTTTAGTCCATCGAATTAAGAGGTCTATTTCTGAAGTCCTCAAATAAAAAGCTTTTTCTGTTCTTTTTTTAAAAAAAAAAAAATCTACAGAGTGGTAGAAATTGAACATATTTATCATGGTAGAGTAGGCAAGTGAGAGTGAAAGATGACACGAGGTGGAATTCTTGCGGAAACGGGAACGGCCTGAGATGAGATTTGAAACCAGCGGCGCTTGTGTTGTGTGGTGGGGCGATTATGGCAACGTTGCAGTGCCGGTGTTCACGAAAGCCGCTCATTCGATTACCAAAACTGCCCCGTGGCTGTTGAATCTGTTCGTCGACATACGAGGGTAATGTCGGGAAAACGATTTAAGGTTAAAACAAAAATGAATAATTAAGGTCCTAATAGCGAAACAGGTGTGAAAATGAAAGAGATGGGGACGGGTAGGTGTCGCGAAGAACGAGGTCGGCGAAAGCAAAGGGCTTCGGTTAAAGCAAAATACTCTTTTCTATGGCACTCCACTACAGTCCAAATTTATTCTTTGATTAAAGCCATCTTATGCAAACGTCCTATTTGTTTAAAAATTTGAGAAATATTAATACTTTTTTCATTCTAAAATAGTACTGTAGTACTATTATTTAAGGTTTTTTTTTTAATAAATACTGTGCATTACTAATAATTATTAGTGATTAATGATATGATTGAAAATTGATATTTCAACACTAAAGGTTATTAAATTTGATGCAGTTTGGTTGAAGTAAATTTAGAATAAAAATTACAACATTTCCTTTAAAACTAAAAATAGAGTTTACAAGACCTATATTATCATCATAAAAGTTTACATACTATCTATAATAAAGGAAATGTCTTTGATGTATACATTTTACTATATCAATTTGGTCTTTGTTAATTTAAAAAAAAAATATTTTTTTTCTATCCTAATGACTATCCACTACTTTTTAACTTCTAAATTTTACTTTATTTTTATTTTAAATTAAAATAGGTAAAGAAATACAAAATATCTCTTTTCACTTGTCATCATAAAAGATCTATATTATTTAATAAGAAATTATTTTTATGATTTACGCATAACTAAATAATTATATATTATTTGTTATTCAAACATAAAAATATTATTTTTTTATGTAAAGGGATTTTTGAAAAGTTTAATTAAAAGTATTATTTTGGTAATTTGTAAATCATATCATTAAAAATAATTATAATAAATTTTAAGATTATTATAATAATTATAGAAGTTAATGAGTTTTTTATATGTGAATGTGATCTGTAATTTTGAATGATATGTCTGCTTTAATTTTTCTAATATTTGATACGTTAATGTTTTAATTTTATAATAATGTTCTTTCATCGTTTAGTTAAGAGCTTTAAGCAAGATTTTTAATTCTGTATTTATGTACACTAAGGGTTGTCTGCTTGTTGTGATTTTAGTAAATGGATTAGTTGTTGAAAAGATTATTATACAACTCATGTCACAGCAAAGATTGTATGTCACATTTTGATGAGGGCATGATACAAAAGATTTTCTTTTTAAAAAAATTCAATTCAGAAGTACCATATGTTACTGTTTAGAGGTTCAAAATGAAAAAAAATTGAGAGGTTTTTCTTGACTTTATCCTCGTCAACAAACAATTGGAAAGGCCTTCTTCACGCATTTTGCAACTTTTTTATGAACGTTTTTTTATTTTTAATTATTATAAATGATTAGAGTATTTTATTTTAATTTTCAATAACAGTTATATATTTGAAAATAAGTTACACTCGATTATATTTAAAAGAGACACAAACGATTTTCTTACAACAGTTGTAATAAGACGAAAGGAATAATTAGTTGAGACACTTGGTTAGGGATATCTGAGGGGAATGCGCATCTCCATGTTTTGTGTTCATCCAATAAATAATTAATTGAAGTCTCTAAAGTCCCTTCTCCTTCGCCCACGCCTCTCTATAATCAATGTTTTTCCATCAACCCACTTTGCCACTGTACACGTTTCGCTAAAACTGCATGCATGTCTTTAATTCCATACCCAAAAAGCATTCTCTTTTCCCATCAAACCATTAATTAAATCCTTTATGGTTTTATTACCACCTTTTCATTTAAGTCAACAAGTGGCTGATTTGCCCCTCGACAGACTCACAACATGACAACTGAGGTCTTAGATTGAAAAAATACTTGTTAAATTATAATTGTGGTTTTTTATTTTTAAATTAAGAAATTTAATTTTTATTTTATTTTTAAAATAAATAATTTTGATTTTTTCGTTAGTTAATTGTTAATGGATTGTTTAAAGTTAAATATTAACTTTAATACTAACGTTGACATGATTTTTATGTGGCAAAAAATTAAATAAAAGTAAAAAGATTTTAATTCTCTTATTTCTACATCAAAATATTTATTTTTTTTTTATTTTTTAAAATAAATTATTTTGATTATTCTTATATTTGATCCTCTAATGTCATGCATCATTCAATCGGTTGTTTATTTAAAATCAAACATTGACTTTGATGGGATGTATCGATGTTGATTATATATTTATGTTGATTGTTGACATAATATTTATATGACAAAATATTAAATAAAATGAAAAATAAAAAAATAATTTGATAAGAGTTTAACTTATAAACTTTTATTTAAAGATAAAATAATAAATTATTGAGACACTTACTTTTTTTGGTTAATTTTATAAATAAAATTTTACATGAATAATTAGTGAAGAGTTATTAATTTTTTTGAATTATAAAATTTATAAATTAAAATAAAAAATCCACATTTAAATATATTTAATATGTAATTTTATGTGTATTTATTTTGATTATAAAAAATTATTTTAATATAAATTAATTAAATGTTATATATAATTTTTTTCTTATTTTATTATACTTTTAAAAAAAATTACCTCAACTAATATATAGATTATTTTTAAAAAATTATTTTATGTAATTTATACAAATTACGTCAATTTTAAATAATATTTTATAATTAAAAATTTATTACTTTTTATAATTAAAATAATTTTTTTATTATTTATATATAAAATAAATTTTTATAATTTACATAAAATAATTTATATAAATAATTTACATATTAATTTATGTAACTTTCCTGATTTATATAATTGGTATTAAAAAATTATTTATTAAATAATTTTTTGTAGTTAAAATAAAAATGTTAACATGTAAGTTTTATAAAAAGAAATTAAATATTAAAATTTTATCAATTTATATAATTAGAATACAAATAATTTACATAATAAAGTAAATTTAAGTAATTTTTATAATTTTCATATTAAATGATGAAACTACGTTGATTTATATAACTAGAGTAAAAATAATTTATATATTAAAATAATTTATGTAAATAACTTATATATTAATTTATGAAAATTAATCATAAGTTGGTAAAATGAAAATAAAAATAAAATGGTTATTTATTAAATATTTTTTAATTTATAAATTTTAATAATTAAAAATAATAATAATTCTTGACTAATCACACATACAAAATAGTATTTATAAAATTATTTAAACAAAACAAGTGTATGATTTATTTGTTTTAAATAAAAGATCATAAGTTTAACTCCTACTAAAATTATTTTTATTTTTACTTTATTTAACTTTTTATCAGATAAACATTATGTTAACGGTTTATGTAAGTGATAGATCAATGACGGAAGAATCAAACTTATTTATTTTAAAAAATAAGAACTAAATGTTTTTATTTAAAACAAGATGACCAAAATTAAAAATTATAGAAAAATCTAAATTACAATTTAACCAAAATTATACTAATAAGTGAATCTTATATTATTTATGAAAATGCATATTTAAAATATTTATATAATAAAATAAAAAAAAGAAGAAAAATGTGAGATAAAATAATGAATACAATTAATAAATAAAGAGAAAAATACTAATATAAAAAAATAAAGAAAATATTATTTATTTTTAATACTAGTCTTATTTATTACTACATTTTAACCTAAATATTTAATTAAATTATAACATCTTAATAAAAATTAGTAACTCGATTCTTTATGATAAATTCATTTAATCTTTGTCTGTCTTTTCCTTTTCCTTGTTCAAATTTAGTCTCTTAGTGAAGTGACATTGGATATGACATTTATTAGAGATAAGATATTAGTATCACTAGGATTGGCTATATAAGCCACATTTCTTCTCTAATTTTGATGTTATCAAAGTTTTCTCATGATGATGATTCTGCTTCGGTGATTCCGTTACGAAAGATGAGAAAGAAGATGTATTAGTGTCACAAATAGCGTTTCCAATATTATATGCTACTACTGTCGACATAAAAGGAGAAGAAAAATAAGTAGGAAAAGCTTTAATTTAATATGAGCACACAGTAAAGCTAGATAAGTTGATAAAAATCTAAGGGGTTACATTCGTTGCCCATAATTTGAACTACAATACTACTGTACTTCCTCCGTTCGATTTCATAAGAAAAAAAAAAGATTTCACACTTAATAATAAAGTCAATTTGTTTCAAACTGTGTTATATTTAATTATAAAACAAATATTTTTCTTAAACTACCATTCATTATTAAACACAAACTCTCGTTTAAATGAATAATATTTTGAACATATTCTAATTTTGCTTATATCTGAGAATAAAAAAATTGTTTTTTTTTTCTTATAAAAGAGGAGGGAGTACTAAAATGTTTTGACCGTGTAACCTATAATTAAAGCGTGGTGCATGTCTTAATTGTCTGTTAGTAATTATTGCAGTAATTTGAGTATAAGCAACACCCAATGTGGCAGGAATGAGTGAGATGTCATGATTTTCCAGTGTTGGCATAGTCGTCAAGATTACCCTCAAAGAAGACAAAACTCTTGCTGTTTTCTATCCTAAATTTTGGTTGAGTAATCTTTGACTTCCTTATCAACTTATCATGCTCAATTTTGTTTGTAATAATTTTTTCAAAGCTCTAGTCTCTATTCTTTCACGGCATGCATGACTCTGAATTATTGCCCATCCATTTTTGACTTGGTCAACATTTTCTTTAGACTTTTGCTTAGTCATTAAGGAGTATTAAATTTCCATCTTACAGAATCATGTACTTATTAAAGAGAGAAATAAATGTGTAACATTAAACGAGCGGAATGCTTTAATAATTATGAAATTATATGCACAGGGGCGGTGCTGATATTTTATAGGTGCTAGATACATATAAAATCCTTCCTTTATTGCTTAATTTTTTTTCCTCCCAACAATTTAATGGACAATTAGGCAATTTCCATTGCATAAAAACAGTAACAAAAATCTAAAATTTAAAATATAATTTAAAGTAGCAAAATTTAAAATACAATTAAATGATTAATTTGAATCTCAGTTAATTATTAATCTAATTTAAAATATCACGCTGAAATTAATCATAATAATTACATTCATTTTCAATTTCATGAAGTATTATCACACTAAATGTTTATTATTATTGTTATTAAATGTTGATTGAAAATATTGATTTTAAGTGAATTAAAACCAAATAAATTGTTATTAAGGATACCTAATAATTCACGTACGTTCAGCAACATTATTGTCTCTTCTTGAGAAAAAACCAAAAATATTGACTCATTATGATATATTATTATTCCCGGCACTCATTTTTTATATTATGCATTTATTGATTGGTTGATTATATAAAGGAAAGAAATTTCTATAAATATTTATCAAGGTGGTAGTTCAGTTAGCTAAACAGGTACGTAAGTTGTTATAATTCCGATATAGTTTTTTATTCCTAATAATTTTTTATTATAAATATTTGTATTTATTTTTTATTTCTATTGTTTAGATTTATATTTATTGATTGGTTGATCATTAACACAATTATTTTCTTGTATTTCTATCGACATTATGCTCCGTTGGCTAAGATTTTGAAAATTATTGTAGAGAGTTATAAGCAGAAAATTTTGTCTCTTAATAAAAAATTGGAATAAGCCGAAAGTAGTTGTTACCAGTAGTTTAGTATTTGTGTTTCTTAATAAAGAATTAGAATTTGATACCTGATTTAGAAATGTAGTAACGATTAGAGGTATCGTTTTACTTTTAAATGGCCAACTTGATAGGAAGAGATTAATTAAATGTCAAATGAAAGTTCCATATAAAAAATGTTTACCCAATGAATTATATTTTTTTTATAAATCCCAACGAATTATCTTACATATTAAAAAAATGGTCATGCAATATTTTTTCAAAATGCTAAATATAAACCTAGTTACAATCAAGCTTGCTGAGTGAGCAAAGAAACTTTCTTATTACGGCCTTCGGCCTCAGATTTGATATTTGTTCAGTGGGATGGGAGTGATACAACGAGGCTTTCAATTCATTTTTTTAATGAAGATAAGGTGATAACGTAAAAAGACATGGTAGTGGACTCAACTATGATTCTGATGCGCAGATAAAGCCATGTTATTACAAAATAATACAACAATGATGGAAGTTTCTTTTTAGATTTGGTAAATAAACATATAAATAATTTTAATCTTTAAAAAATCAAAATCATGTTATATTTAAAATCAATTAAAATTAAATATAAATTTAACTACAGTAAAAGTAAAATCAATTTTAAATATTTGTTCATCATATGATGTATGCATTATAAAAATATAATTCTATTGGCCATTAGAGAACACAGCGTACATTTATAATTTTTAGATGCGATAACGAATAAGGTTTAGTTAAAATGATATTAAAACCAACATGTGCGCTTATATTTACAGTAAAATGATTCATATTAATACTCATCTGCACAGTACTAGTAATAAAGTCTTATATTCATCCGCATTTTTTTAACAGGCGAATTCTCTTTAATAAAATCTTGCCTTAAATATTTTTTTTCGTTTTTGTATTTTTTCATTTTCTTCCTTATATATATATATTTTTTGTTTTAATCTTTATAAAATGTATCGTCTTTAAAATATTTTAGATAATGTTTATTTACAGTTAAAACATATCTTTTATTGTTCAAAATACTATTTAGTGTATTTTAAGAATGAAAAAAAACATATTTTACAAAAAGATTAAAATAAATTTTATTTTTTCAAGAGTGAAAATGAAAAAATATTATATTCTAAAGGAAAAAAAAAGTATTTATAGCTAAAATCTAATAATACTCATTTACTACTATCTAATTTATTATTTTAAATCTTACTGGAGTACAATCTTGTAGCAAAAGCAAAATTTATCAATGTCACCGATGCCGGTCTAAAAGTGCTACTGCTAGTCGCATCCTATTATATGCAGTCGATTAATATTCTCCTTTTAAAACAGGGTCATATTAGTTTCGGCCTTGTTATAGTATGAATTATAACTTCATAAGAGAAAATAGCCACTGGCCAAAAAAACAAGAGAGAACATAGCCGAAAGTTGCCTTGAATAGTGGATAACAAGGAGGATGTTTGTGCAGATAAGTATAACCGCTAATGTAAATCTCAACAACTAAATGATCCATAAATAATTGATTTTTTTTTTTCATTTTCATATTTGCTACTGGCCTACTGCTAACTAAGGCTATCTTTCATGATACTGGATACTTTTAATATGCTGCGCCACAGATTTTTCAAGATTCATGTGCCCCACTACCCAACAAACAGCATTTTTTCCCCTTTATTATGTATATGAAGCACAGCCTCAAAGAAAGCGAACAGAAGGGTAATAGAAAAGCAAAGCAAGGCGTGCATCTAGTGTAACATGCCACACTTCTGTGAGTGATACTACTTAAATATGAAATTATAATTATTAGTATGTTTGTATTAGATTCAATTTTCCAATCAATTCCAAAATCATGTTAAAAGTCAAAGCAACAAATAATTATTCATGGGTGTCTATCACAACAGAAACTTACTAATTTGGTTAGCAGACAGTTCCAGTTCTGTGCAGTTCTTTTATAGTTAGCTTGCAGGATGTTTAATTAAGGTGGCAATTAACTTCTAAGACAAGAAGAAGGATAAAATATCGAGGAGGGTTCCGACAATTGTGTAGTTGTAAGACTAATGTCAGCGTTTTTGGTGGGTGGAATTTAACAGTTGCCAATGTATTAATGAAGTAGTACTTTGCTTTGCTCTCATATTGTTTGGTGGATGGATGCTGTTTCTGGGTTTGGTTAATTAGCATTTGGTAGTTGGTGGTTGGTGTGCTTCAGATCACGGTTCACTGCTACAGAAAATTATATAATTGCACATTTTTTGCATGCACAACATAGGATAGCACATAGTCGAAGCAATTAATTCCACTGTATAACTCTGTAATTTGTACTAGACTAAGACTAGTTGTATGTTTGCAAATTAAGAGTTGCTCAGATCACATTCGTCTTTAATGAAATAACTCATCCCTTTGACACAACTGAAAAAGGTACAGTTACATAATACAGTTGAAAGAACATATGAAGGTAGCATGTGTAAATATTCAAGTTATATGATATGAGCTTCAATATGGATTGGAAGGAAAACAACAACAATATATACCTTATAGGGAATCAAGCCTGTACAGGTATGGAAGAGCTCATAGGGACGCAACCTTTTAAGCGCTCAATAATGACATTTTTGTTGACTAGGCCTGAATGATGGGTCAGAGGAAGACCCTCCTTAACACATTCATCGTACTTCTCCAGAGTACACACAATGTCACTGAAATCTGGCCTCTTTGAAGGGTTTGCTGACCAACAACGCTTTATCAGATGGGCAAGTGCTGGCTGGCAACTAGCAGGCAGTGGAGGCCTTTCATTCTGCTCAAAATCAGTGCTTATTATTAAATAAAACAACACAAAATACTGCACTATATGCATCTGCTGTGTAGTAGAAGTCGATCTAATTATAAAACATTATCATGACAAGATTTATTGATTTTTATAATATTTATACTAACAATAATTTTTTATAAGTTAACGATGTAAAATTCTTTATACTTGCAACATATAAAAAATAAACATATAATCCATTATGCTTACTAATTAAGTAGGGAGGTCCATAAGGAAAAGAAGGGAGGAAATCCAAATGCTATTGATTTGTCACATTTATGCACCATAATGGAACAACTTTTTACTGATATATTTTCCTACATATTATTATTGGGCCATCTAGGGAGTGTTTGATGGGACTACGGACAGAACACATTCAAGGCCCATCCATTAAGTCAAGACTCATGTTGGTCTGTGGACCCCCTCCCAGAAAAAGTCAAGACCCATGCTTGCTGTTTAATTTTAAAAAAAGCTAACATAAAAAAAGAATAAAAATTGTAAGTAAGATAGAGTTTATGATGTGATTAGTGGAGTGGTTAAAACAAAAGGTGATTTGTGGATCATTATTTTTTTACATACGATTTCATCTTCCGACAATACTAATCAAAATTCAAAAGGAAGTCTTACCAAAAAAAGATAAAGAATTTCAAACGGAAGATAGTACCATTCCTCACGTGGAGTTAACCTACAGTGGTCAAATAATTCCAAGCTTCCATTCCAAGAATGCTACCTTGCTGGCAACAGTGATTTGGCCGGATACTACGTGTATTAACTATGAAAACGTTTTATATGCCTTCCATAATTCGGGGGAAAGGAGGGGGGGTTTAAATGTGACATGATTAAAGTAATCCCTCCAAGAGTTTTTTAGTTGAAATGAATGACCAAGATAAACAAGAATAACAGCTTTGTGTGGTTATTTGTTGATTTTGTTCCACCATAGGATTCACATTTGTCAGCTGCTCCTTAATTGCGTATTTTCCCATACAGTGGTAAGTGGCCTACTTTATTCTACAGAAACTTTCTGTTCTACACGAAAACGCAATGACCAAGTAAACTTTGATAAAACGATTAATTTAGTGGTTACAATTTGTTTGTCACCTTACGTTTCTGTTTTATAGTTACAATAACATGTTATCGAATTTTTTATATAAGCAAATCAACATTTTGGACGGGATTAAAAGAAGAAAAATATCTGAAGTCCATAACACCCGAACTCTGATAAAAGACATTTATGGCTCTGAAACTATAGTCTTTAGTCACAGACTCAGAGCCAATTGAATTGCGAGTCAGTCGCCTAACTATTAACGTTAAGTAAAATACTAAAGCTTAGCTGTTAGCTCAGTATATGATTCAAGAGTGGCTTTCAAAGCATAACAATGTCCTTTCACATTATTACAAAAAATGTGTTGCCTCTTTATGGCCAGTGTTAATAATATACCAGAATAATAGTTTGATTTATCAAGAGGCAAGATGAAGATTTTAAACAGTGTAAGGAGCAGGAACCTTGTTAATAGAAAAAAAAAAGGGGGACAAGAGGCTATATATGACAAAAGCATAAAGAAATATATTAATAAGCACTATCATAATAAACATGATATGTATATATTGGTCAAAATTTAGGTATAGGAATCTGAGATCTGACCTTCTCAGCAACAGCAAAAGCAGCCTGTACAGGGGTCATTCCTTGGAAGGGAAGAAGAGCGGTGGTGAGTTCCCAAAGCACAATTCCAAAACTGTAGACATCAACTTTACGAGTGTAAGGTTTCTCCTTAATCATCTCCGGTGCCATCCAACGATATGTTCCCATGTTTCCCTTGGTCTCCCGACACCGCGTTTCAAGACACGATGTTCCAAAGTCTGCCACCTTAACCCTCATCTCATCATTGAGAAGCAAGTTATTTGACTTCAAATCTCTGTGAATCACACCTTGCGAATGAAGGTACTCCATGCCTCTAGATATGTCAAGAGCTAACCTTAATATAGTTTCTATTGAAAGAGAGTATGGCTCTTTCTTGTTCAGATACATCCTCAGAGTTCCTTGTGACATGTATTCTGTTATGATACAGTACACCGGCGGTTTTTTACATGCTGCAATAAACTGTAAATTAACGGTCATTTAAACATCACACCTTAATTAGTCACCCTTTCATATTATTATATGGATAATTACACACTCCCCTGCAGTTGCAGTTCAACATAATAAATGCTAAATGCAATTGACGAGTATAACCACGACATATAAATATAAATCATACTATACATGTTGCATCCCGTAAAAATACACGACAAAAAGTCAAAAGTAAGGAAATATTTTTTTAGAGCAAGTTGGTGTTTTGTTATTAAGGTAATTTACTAATTAACATTTCAGATGTTCCTCCCTGCCTACCTATCATTCATGAAAACACTCATCTCTTTTCTTTTTTCATTTTGTTTCCAGTAAAGTGTTAATTAAGTGGCAGTGGCCTGTGGGTATTTATTTATATCTCGGCTGAGTGTCAAAGACTAATCTATTATGACACGGAGATTCATTTAAGGGATTCATCTTTCTCTCAACATCATACGCCTAACTAAAGGACATGATTATCTAACACGTCCCTAAAACATGTTGTCAGGGTCCATGGTAAGTTATGTTTGTAGTAGAATTTTGAAGTCAAAACAGTTCAAACACTGCTTTGCTTCAATTCCAAAACCGACACAGACAAAAAGCTATAAAGCAAAACAAACAAAAACCATGGGGACAAGAAGGTATGTGTATGTTCACAGACTCACAGTTGAGTTCTGTAGGGTGTAAGAGCTTAATTACCTGCACTATGTTAGGATGAAAGAGACGTGAAAGTAAAGCCACTTCAGACTTGAATTGCTGTTCGAGCAAGCCTCTCCTCTCCTCGTTCTGTGTGGGAATTCTCACCATTTTGACAGCAACGGCTCTCTGCTTGTAAATTCCACGGTAAATTCTACTGTGAGCACCAGAAGCAAACTTGTTACCTATGAAAAGTTGAGAAAGGTCAGCAGTCCATTCTTCTTGATCCTCCTTTGATGCTTCCCATGTCTCCACATTCTCAGAGTCCAATATCATGGACCATGATTCCAAGCTATCAAATCTTCTTCTCTCCATGTTCTCCAAGTCAGAATCCAACCGGGTTTTGGAAGATGAACAGGGTTCTGGCAGAGCCTTACTCTTGAACCTCCTCAAACGAAGCGCATGGAAGCATGAGCCTCCCATTGAACCTCTAGCAAAGTGCATGCCTCTCAAAGACTGAAACAATGATATGCAGTGACCGATGCTTGCTTTGCTTGTCAAAACAAACTGTCAAAAGGAGATTTTCTTCTGAACGTGTGAACGGATTTCAGGAAGTGCATAAACCGATTCCGAAACATAGGCTCCAACAAAAAACGAAGAAGAAGAAGAAGAATATGTGTCAATATGATGATTCATCTACGAATTCAGAAAAGACCCTTTTGGCTTGTATGAGAAGAAAAGAAAGATGTGTTCATGTCAAGCAATTGCCACACTTGGCTTATCAATTCAAAGCTGTGGAGGGTGAAATTTTTTGCAGGGAACGTTCATGAAGATGAAAATTGTAAAGAGAGAAAGAGAAGAGAAGGAGCAGTTTTCACGGTTTGTTTCTCCAGATAGGACGGGTTAGGAGGATTAGGTCGTGTAGCACCATAAAGATGAATTCAAAGGGTGAAGCCTCAAGTGTGTCTCGTGAGTGCTTGGTTCAAAAGTAGTGCGAGAGAGAGAGAAAGAGAAAGAGGGAGATAGACTTTTTGCTCGATGTAATTTAATTGAGCTACCTTGCTTCTGTTTTTTTGGGTTTCTTTTCTTGCATGCATCATCACATCATCGATGTTAAGTGGCCAAAGTGCAAAGCATGGTAGATTTGAGCTTTGCGTTTTGCTCATCCAACAATTTTGCACTTTTCATTATTCTCATAGTTTGGGATGTGTCCCATATCCCATCCTTTAACTGTAGTAGTACCACATCCTTGGCACCAAAAAAAAAAAAAAAGGGTCATAGAATACATGTACATGTGGCACGTAACATAACGAAAAGATAAAGATTAAAGCGCACACAAGTGCCAAGTCAAGCACCGTTGGATTTGATCCAAATGCAAGTGAAGTGATGGTGATTAAACTGTTAATTTATCTTTCCAATTGACGAGGTACTGAAAGGTACAGAAAGTGTAGTACCTTAATTGACGGATTCGGATGAACTATATTTATGGTATTGGCAGACATTTTTTTCTGAGGACCCTTTATTCGATCTGCGATAATCAATAGAGCACTAAATAAAAAAGATAACAATTTGATCTAGGCAACATTATGTTCTTTAAGCATTTTAATTGTGGATCATCTAAGCTTATATTCCAAACCAAGCATTGGATTGAAATTTTGCAAAGTAAGAGATTCTAAGCGTGGAATCGGACCTTTTAAAAACAATTTGAAAGGCGTCGAATCTGATTAAGATTAATGTGTTGAGAAATAAATTACGAATGTGGAAAACAAAACGTATAAAGATGAATGAAAGATTATTAAGGGAACATAATACTCGTACCAAACCCTCTGTTTCACCGTCCAATGCTTCATTCCAATTCCTCCACATGGCCCAAAATAGTTTGATTCCGATTTCCAATCAATATATAGCGACGAGCATGCCGTTGATGAAGTTTGATTATTTTGTATTTTTCCTCCCCTAGATACAATTTAGTCATTCTGTTTCTTTTTATGAACATAAATTTATCGTTTTATACTTATATTTGCATATATAATTTTAGTAAAAAAAACAATTTCTATCAAATTCACATGTATTATAAGTTGTTTTTTTTTATAATAATTATCTTAAAATTCATATCTATGATAGTTTCTACTTTATTAATAGTGTAAAAAAAAAATATGCTAACAATGTGTAGATATTAAAAGATTAATTTATATTCAATAATACTTTTTAAATATATTTTCATATAAATTTTATTCAAAAAGTATATTTTCAATAATTTTTAAAGGTAGCTTATGCCTACAAAATGTGAATACAAAAATATAGATGAAGAACAACAAAAGATATGGAGTTTTTTTTTTTTTTGACAATACAAAAGATATGAAGTTGTACATGATTCTCCAACAAAAATCCCGTTAATTAAATCTTGATTAATCATATCTTTTCGGTGTCCTGGACATTGAGATTTTTTCTGGTTTGTTTATCCGTGAAACTTGTTCCATGAAACATTGGATGATGATACTTAATTGAAAGGGAAAAGGTCATTGGAAGCCGAGAGAGAAAGAGAAAAGCTAGATGCTCTTTATAATCGTGCACATGGCTAAGATGGGAGACAAAACAATAAAGGATTTTTTTATAAATATATAATATATGTAATATCAACTAATAATTGATTAATCTGAACAATCTAACTCCATTTTGAATAAAGGTGATCAATCATATTTTTTGACGGAAATTATTCATCAATAGAATTATATTGATAAATACTCCATACCAATATTATGGATAAAAAATAACATTTTGAGTATATTAATTCATTAATTAATATATAATAACCTAAACATGCTACAAGATTGAGATAACTAATGAAATACTAATGATTACCCCGTCTATTTCTTTTTTAAAAAAAGTAAAGATACCTAATGCCAATGTTTCGACATATATTATCATGAGAATTGAGAAAGCCTGATAATCACCTACCTTCCTTTCATAAAACAAACTAAACGGATTGCTTCAAAAAAAAAAAAAACTACACGGATGGGATGATTAAAAGTTATTGTGAAGGGTTACATTTCTCTAATTCAGTCTAAGTGTTTATTCAGTGCAATATGCATAGTTTATGTGCTAATAAATGTGTAAACATTGAAAGAGTAAAAAAAAAACAGCAGAGCAAAGAAAAGAAAAATGTACTTTATACGTAATTTATATAACAAATGTAATAAAATAAAATAAGAACAATATTTTTTCTGGTTAGTTCTTTTAATTTAACATATTCAGAAATAAAAGAAATACATTTTAAAAGACAAACATACTTATCAATAATTTTAAAAAATGATTATAATAAACATATTTATCATAATCTTAATCATTCAGTTTTTAATCAATAATTATAACCATAGTATATTTTTTGAAGTGTCTTCTAACTCCCGTCACGCCAAAAAAACTAAGTATGTATTTGTTTTACATAAATTACGCATTTCAAAGCACGTTGAACATAATTTCTATTGAAAAAAGAAAGTTATTGAAACCATGTTACAACACTTGCAGACTGCAGTGAAAAATTTATCTTCAAAAGCTCCCTCGGCATTAAAAAGGAATATTAAAATTAGTTTTTTTAAAAGATGTAATAAAGATTATAGACAAAATTTTAAATTCAATAATAGAGATATTCAAAATTGCATTATGTCTTGTACAATATTAAAATTAATAATTAGATGTATAAAATTAGTTGTCAATGACATTAAAAACAATTAAGCGATACTATGAAATAGTAGAAACAATTCCTATTGATTATTCTCCAAATAACAGTTCCTTTGTACATTTTAAGCAATATGGAAAAAAAATTATAACTAAAAACAACCAAATCGCACTACCAACACCCTAAGGTGGACTACTAGACTCATGGAGGAAGTGCATGGAGTGTGGGAAGCAAAAGGAAAATAAAGAGAGGGTTTTTACATATTAAAAGGTGTATCCATACACCTCAATTTGAAGCATATTAGACAAGGTCAATATATTGGATGGGCCGTGACCCATGGGGTATAGACTATAGACATCCAAACATCAGTAAATCCAACATTTTTAAACAATCTAAACATCAAAATCTCAGCCAAAAAACATTCATCACATAATAACATGTTTAAACATTCTTTTAATTCAATCATAAGGATTTCTGAATTTCTTTAATAACTCTGGTATTTCATATCCAAGCATATCATCGACGGCTTGAATCATTTTGGGCTTTAGTTTCTCAAATTTGTCAATGCTATAGCCACTCAAAACCTCTCTGAAGTGTTCTACATTGGGAAAATCACCAGCTGGTAGATGAAACTCCCTTTGAACCTGTTTAGCAAGATTAGACATGATAAGCATTAAAAAATTAAGGGAAATATGGGAGAAGAAGGGGAAGGAGGAAACCTTTCTAAATTCGTCTTCAAGATTATCTATAAGCCTTTGTTGAGTCTTAGCTTTGCCCATCATTGCAGGCATCTCATTCCTAAGATGACTAATTATATATGCATGAATTTTAGCAGATCTAGCACGTTTCACAAATTCATTGATCTGCACAATTCCAAAAACATCAGATTTTAGAACCAGATATATTATAAACAAGAATTAGGAGGATATAGCATTACTCATAAATATTATGAAAATAGGACCATACCCGACTGTCGCATGCCTTCCTTGGAATATCTACCAAGTCTGCCAAGAGATCATTCTGTTCCTTCTCAAAAAGTTCCTGTCCTAATGGGCCAACAAAGCCTTCGTTTATAGGCTTAACATTAAATGAGCTGCAGAGAAAAGTAGGATAAACTTACTACTAAAGAATGTCAAATTAATTGGAGAAGGGAACAATAGATGTGATGTGAAAGCAATGTGAAACATCGACAAATGCTATGCATTTAGATGTGAGTTTCAACCATAAATTGTTAAGAGAAGACAATAAAATCAAATTAGTCACCAAAACTGATTGAATCTTATGTTCAACTGCAACAAGACAGTGCAATCTTAAATCAATGGTTAAATACTTGAATTGATCCATTGTAAATAAAGCATTAATCATTAGCTGTATTTGAAAGTTGAGTAACGTACCCAATATATACACGCACAACTTCTGGAGTATTCAGAACTTTCCCCAAAGACCACATCAATGCTCCATAAACTCTCATGAGCTACAATTTTAAAATGAGGCATAGAAGTAAGTCAATGAGTAAATAACAAATTTATTTAGATCAGGTTAAATTAAGTTGCCGATACTGCATTACTTGTTGAGTATCAATTTGGTCTGCCTTATTCAAAACCACACGTATCTTGTCATCATGACCACGTAGAGAACCAATTACACGTTTAAATTCATCACTAATGTCAAGTTTATGAGGATCAAATAGGAGAAGAATCAGATCACATTTCGCAGCAAACCAAGAAATAACGCCAGTGAAATCATAACTTCGTTGAGTCCTTTGCTTTTCTCCAGATAGGACACCAGGAGTGTCCACAAATGTTATTTCATCTAGCAGCTGAAAGAAAAAATTACTTCAAGTTCAAGGATTAATAAATGACAAAAACCAGTTGTCAATGGATAAAAAATGAAATTGAAAATATATAGAAAACTCACTGGATGTGGCATTTGAGAACACTGGAACTTCGACAAAAATGAACCACCAAAAGTTGTAAGGCCACTAAACGGCATATCAGCATCAACAGCTATTGTATTTCCAGGAATACTCCTTTCATCAGGACCAGACTACAAGTAAAATTATATTCAGCTTTGAACCTCCATGAGCGCAAGCAAAGCACAAATGAAAACAACAAGGGAACAAATTAACAATTTTCAAAGCCAGTACTAGAAAAAAGAAGATTATGGTACCATGACAACAACAAATCTGTCAGTTGTAGGCTCTGGTCCAATGTGTGCTCCTGTGTGAAGAATTAAAAGGTGACAAATGATCATTAAAGTAACTTGTATCCCTCGATCCTATACTTTTTGCATGAATGATTTCAAATAATGCATCTGGTACATTATCTAAAAATTAACCAACCTGGATAATCACATCTTAGTAAATGTTTTATGAAGGTTGTTTTCCCTGTGGAATATTGACCAAGGAGCATGACCATTGGTTTAGCATCAAAATCACTGTTGGTCTGAAAGACAAACCAAAACCATTCTTAAACTTAATATAATCACATTTGCATGAATAAAATGTCATTTTAATTGATATTAACATGTGTAGTTCACAAAAATTCCATATTTTATTTATATATTGGGTGTATATGTCACTAACCAATAATGGAGATACAAAATCATTGAATCGATAGGTGACCTCCAATGGCTTAAGCCTCTCCACATACAATCTCTTCAAGCCATCAATTATCGATGTAACTGCACTGAGAGGTAACTAAAATAGACCAAAATTTTATGATCAGAATATACCTGGCAAACAACTGAAATAAAGCAAGGCATATGTAATATAGCTTCAAAAAAATGAGTTCATAAATTCTCCAATACTGCCTTGTATTCATCAACTGATTCGTAAAGGCAATGAATGTATGCAAGATGAATTGCTATCAATTATGAATGCATTTACCTCTCAGAATAATTCGAGCATTTATTCTTTAAAAAAGCATTCACTAATTAAAAGGTGTCTTTTAATTTTTGCACAAGAAAAATAATTATCATTAGTTCATTACAGTCTTCAAATGAATATACAAAATTTAAAACATTTTTACATGTTGGTTGTTCACCTGTAAAACCAAAGTGACTTTTCGTTTCTGCATTTTTAAGAAAAAAAAAAAAAAAAGCAAACTACTTATTCTTGTCAAAATGCACATCTATTTGGGGGACTTACCTTTTTTACAGATTTTGGAGCAGCCCATGAATTGAGTGGCAAAGGCTGAGGTATAGCAGTCCCTACATTATCAGTAAAACAATACAATCAATATTAATGAAACAGTACAATGTCATGAATGTTGGAAAAATAATTACATGTCTAACCAAATACATCAGGTTGGGCATTTACTGTCAAACTCTTTGTTTTCTGAAAAAAAAAGAAGGAAAAAACATTAAGAAAAAGAATCAGCAGCAATAATATGATTTAATTGATAAAGACAAAGTAATATAAAAAAAATGCTTACTGCTATTAGAGCATCTAGCCCTTCCATTACGGGAGATTTAATATTTTCCTTGTCAACTGAAACCAAAAGAAATGGAATAATCAAATGCATTGAAAAGAGTGCATACTGAATATTACAAAGTATGCCATATAGATAAAAGGGAAAATAGTCTCTTTTAATCCAATAGATAATATATATTCATATGGCATCAATATTGTAAACCATTATTACTCAAATTGAGACCAACACCCTCCCTGTTTAGGTGGCTCAAGAAGTTTGGTAGGTTATCCATTTCTATAAGTATCGAGACCAGCAGATTCTCAGTTCTGTTTGCTCGGTCGATGTTCCTTAATATTTAAACTTATAGGACTTGAGAAATAAAACCTCAATGAAGTGATGGAACTTTCTTTCTTTCACGTATCTGACATATCAGTTAATTCAGCCTTGAAGTCACACACTGAATTGCAAGTATAATGCCAAATGATTCACAATTGACACATAAAAGAGGTCATGAGACCTCACTTCAGGCATCCTTACAAGTTACAACCACACATTGAACCCGGATCATGGTTCACAATGAATAGAGGAAGCATCTGACAAGGTAAAGATCAATACAAACAAATAACAGGCACGAAGGACATTAGGTAAGTGAACCTACTTTCAGTTTTAAGGATATCTGAGTTGATATCGTGTCCCACCTGTGCCAGGGCAACGAGCTGTTTATTACAAGAAACATTCAATTTTAAAGTCAGATTCTGATATCAGATGATCCATATTAAACAGCCATAGTCAATATTTCAAAACCCCAAACCTGCATTGCCATAACAAACTCTTGAAAACCCAAATATCCTTGTCTTTTGGCATCAGCAATAGCCCAAACCTGCGGAGGGCAAATAGAGAAGCAAGGATGAAATTTCACAAAAAATCGTCTCATAATAAGAGAATGGCATAAAAGGAAATTCAATTAACCTAACTCAACTAATGAAGAATGATTATAACAGGAAAAAGCATTATCGTCACATAATAAGAGAATGGCATAAAAGGAATATATACCTGCTTGAGTTGAGAGCGAGATAAGTTGGAGAGAGCAAAGAATTTGGTTGCATCATTTCCAGTGATGCGGCCATCTCCGTCTACGATCAAAGACAAAAGAATGAGTTGTAACCGAAAGGAAATGGAGAATGAAATGAAGCGAAGCAGCAAAACCTGAGTCGGCTAAGTTGAACCAGTCCTGGTAAGTCTTCAATTGCTCTTTCGAACACGAATCGATCCAATCGGAAACTGTTTTCATCTTCGGAACTGAAGAGTTTGATTTGAATAATCCCTGAGCGACCAAGGGGTTGAGAGGTCCTTTCCTTGCTTTTCAATTTTTCGAAATCCAGTCCAGGTCCACTTTAATTAATTTGCTCCTCATGGGGATGGGCCCCTTAATTTTACGCAACACAGATCCATAGAATACCTGAATTTACGCAACTCTTCCTTTTCATAGTTAAAGTTCATGTTTAAATTAATTTTATGAGTCTATATAACTAACTATATGGCATCTATTTTCTTGTGAAACAAAAAAAAAAAAGTCATACAACTCACATAAATACTTTTACTAAAAATGTTATTGAATATTTTTTTTCCTCACTTAATACAATGGTAAACTCACTTGAGGATAGCTTGTAGTCTTGTGCACACTTCTACATGCTACTTAATTCATCAAATGATTAGCCTTGGTCATTATAAAAGGAATTGAAACCTATCTATCTTTTAAGTATGTGATTTTGAATTTAGTCCTAATATTTTTATTATAAAAAAATGTTAAAAGAGAAATTCTACTTTAAGTACATGTTCTAAGAAATTAGTCTCTTAATTATCTTATCTTATATGATATGATATATAAATATTTGAGAAATAAAAAACAAAAATGTCAAACAATATTTTAAGATTTTTTTTCACTTGCATCAACCAGCTAATAGATTTGTTTGGTGAACTATTTACTTATTTTTTTTTTCCACTTATCTAATAAGTTATAATTCATGTTATATAAGTCACTTTTAAAAGTTTGTTTCTAGCAAATTTGACATTGAAATTTTTGTATGACAATTATAACATATGTTTTCTCACTTATTGTGATGGCATGGCAAAAGAAAACTTATCTAAATAAAATTAAAAGAAGAGACACCAATTTGTATAGAAAATTGAATTGATATATGGGTAAAAAAAATTCTATAAAAAGTTAGTGAATAACACAATAATAAATAAAAGTTTTACACCAGTGTAAAACAATTTCCATTAATCCACAGTTGTAAAGAGTTACATATATAAAAATGATAAATATCGCACAAACATCATAAACTTTGTGCATACAGAAAATCGACGGCACAAACGAGTTTTTTTAGTTCTTGAACATAGATCATAAAGTCTGATGCACGAAAAAGAATGAAAATTTCCACTTAAAGGTTTAGAGCTCCCGTGTGTCAGAGCAAACGGCAACCCGAGTTCATTGGCTTTCACTCGAAAACAAACAACAGCAGCACTGCATAAAAACCATGAAAGGTAAAGTATTATGAATTTATTCAGTCTTTGACATACAATAATATGAAAGGTAAAGTAGTTACTATAGTTGAAATTGAATCCTGAAACGGGAACTTTTGCAAAGCATGGCCACAACATATTTAATTTCAATATTACTATATTTTGAACCAACGATTTTTGTATATGATGAAGTAACATTACCTTAGGTAAAAAGGAGGAAGGTCTGCCACATTGATTCCGGATATCAGAACGGTTGTTTGGCGATGGTGTCTTACTAGGCATGTGGCCAGACGCAATTTGCTTTTCTTTTCTTACTTCGCTGAATATAGCAGTATATCCTTCTCCTGATTTAGGGTCTGTGACATCTCAAGCACCAAATTCCGGTACTATTGTTGCTTCATGGTTCTGTCCCACACAACACAACCCATAAACATGATTAGTAAAAGCCTTTAGTTTTAGATATCAATAACCATGAATATTGTGCAAGGAACCATTCATATTAACAAAAAATTTAAGAGAATGAGAAACTTATACCACGTGGTCATTAAGGGAATGGCTTCCACCTCTGCCTTTAATATTTCGATTTGATGAAGAGAAGGTACCAATGAAATCTGACTTCACTCTCTGAATGACAGAGTAATCGGAATTGCTTCTTTCACTGTTGACTCTGCCGTGTAGCTACCCTTACTCATGTGGTGGGAGTGACGTTTAGTATTGCTTCTCCCCTCATCATGGCTTATTTGTTCTAGAGAACTTGTACTATAGGAGCGCATACGAGTAGAAAGCCTTTGCTGCTTCATCATTTTTTTCAACTCCTCTTATGATTTTAGGACTAACAATTTATAAAAGTAAAAACAACATTCAAAATTAATTGAAGTCACTTAAATTAAAATTATTAAAACCTAAAATTACTTAAATTATTTAATTATAATTATTAAATACAAAATGAAGGAATTAACCTTTAGGATTGTAACACCTATTCCGACAGTCTGAAGGGTGACATGAAACTATGAAACTTGATGACATCACTTATTATATGACAAAAAGACGCTACTTTGACTTATTCTACCCAAATCTGAAGTAACAAAAACCACTGATGATAAGTAAATAGTTTGAAAACCAAGATGGTCAAATACCTCTCTTTTTGGTGTTGCATCCGGTCTTAAAGTCAACCTTTAGATATCCAAAATGATTTGTTCAAAAGGGTGTGAGTGCTATCATTCGGGATAAGATTGAGAATGTTATGGGGGTTAGGTGTTCGAATTCTCTGGGCAAATATCTTTGGTCAACAGCTTATTGCTGGGCATGCTATTGCCAATGATTTTAATCATATTGTCCATAAATTTCATATGCGGATTTCAGCGTGGAAAGGGAAGCTATTAAATCGTGCAGGCAGAGTTTGTTTAGCCAAAGTCTATAATCTCGTCAATTCCTGTTTATTATATGCAACCTTATTGGCTTCCCAAGTCCACCTGCTATTTAATTGATCAATCGTTGGGCTAAGGATGTAGTTTCAAGGAGGTGGTGTATGGTTTCCTGGAAGGAGATGATTAAAGCCAAGGATCATGGACGTGTGGGTTTGAGGGATTCTATCCAGGCAAACATTTTTCTTCTTGGAAAGATTATTTGACGTCTTATTCATGCTAAATATAAACATTAGGTGCCTGTGTGAGCCACAATTACACGAGACATGGCTCCATTCTCTCAGCCTCTAAGGCTTCAGGAGACTCTTATACGTGGAGGAGTCTAGTTCGAGCTCTTGAGCATTTGCGTGCAGGTTTTACAATTAAAATTGGTGAGGGAATTTCTTTTTTCTTTGATGACTAGCTCGACATAGGGTCCATTGCCAATATGGTGCCCTACGTCCATATAACTGACACTCAGCTCCACATTTGTGATGTTTTGTCGGATGCTGGATAGAATTTAAATGGGGTCTTTTCAGATCGTTAGGAGCAGAGGGGAGGGGAAGAAAACTACACTACTTGGTTTCGAGGACCAAGACCTCCTTACAAATTAAGTTTCTAAATTCTTCTCTTTCTGCCTTATTCATTGATTTTTAGAGCTTTTATACACAATTGCATGTCTATATTCCCACTACAATAACAGTTATAATAACCACTACAATAACCGCACCCCCACTACAATAACCGTTACTAGAATGATAACTACCCCTATGACAGATTTCCATAGCAGAGCATCTTCTTCCTAACATTCCCTAGTCCATCAAAAACACATTGTCCTCAAGGTGTTGGGTGTAGAAAACAGAACCTGGATCCCAAATGAAAATGAGTGTAAGAATTAGTGCCTGAAGATGATTATGGAGACAGAGCCCTTTGGCGAGAATGACGAAGATGAGGAGGAGGAAGGGGTGGTTGAGATTTGTGTCCCTGACCGTGGCAGCACACACAACAAAAAGGGAGAAGTGGATGTTAGAGGGAAGGATGCCACGACTAGAAGACTTTGTGTGGGACCGATGACTGGCGATCGGGAGGGATTCGAAGGAGAGTGCGTGGTGCTTGTTAACGGGAAGGTGGAAAGTTGCCATGGGAAGGGGAGGCAACGTGGTTTTTGCTGTTGGTGGAGGCGGCGTGGTTTCTGCTGTTGGTGGAGGCGGTGTGGTTTCTGCTGTTGGTGGAGGCGGTGTGGTTTCTGCTGTTGGTGGTGGCTTAGCAGAGGAAGAAGATGGGTTGATTATCTTAGGAAGCAGAGGCGGCATGGGTGGTGACTTCGCAGAGGCAGAAGATGGAGAGGGTTGTTTAGGTACCATGGTATTCAATATCCGAATAATGACATCAAGTTTGGAAGTAATGGAAGTTTGGTCTGCAGCAATGGAAGTTTGAATTGCAGTGAGTTTGGCCATGGCGGTCTCGAGACGATCCACATAGGCGATGGAAAGTTCGGTGTCCGCCATTGAAGAGTGGCAGGTCGGACCAATTATTAGGAGCAGAGGGGAGGGGAAGAAAACTACACTACTTGGTTTTGAGGACCAAGACCTCTTTACAAACTAATTTTCTAAATTCTTCTCTTTCTCCTTATTCATTGATTCTTAGAGCTTTTATGTACAATTGCATGTCTATCTTCTCACTACAATAACCGCTATAATAACCACTACAATAACCGCACCCCCACTACAATAACCGCTACTAGAAGGATAACTACCCCTATGACAAATTTCCATGGCAGAGCATCTTCTTCCTAACATCTTCCTAGTCAGGAGAGGAACCAGATCCTGAGTGTGGGTGTTCCCACTATCAGATCTGGTGAGGATACTTTTAGTTGGGTTGGTCACTGCTCTGAGAGATATACAACCAACTCGGCCTACAAATTGTTACTACATCTTAGTAATCCCTATCCTAATTCAATTTGGGAAAGGATTTGGATTTTTCCTTTGGCAGCTTCTTCATGAAGCCCTTCCCACTAATGATAAGAGGCTTCGTTGTAATCTTTCGACTTTCGGTGCTTGCACGAGGTGTTAAGCTCCTATTGAGAATATCTTCCATGTTCTAAGGGATTGTCCTCATTCGCGAGAATTATGGTTAAGGATGGGTATTAATTCTATGACTCTCCTTACCTGTGCCAATAGAGTTTCATGGGTAAATCGTATCCTGTCTCATAAGGATGTGTATCTTCTTGTGGCAATCATTTGGTGGGCTTGATTGTGGAGAAACAATGTAATTTTTCTGTGTAGAAGTGCATCTGCATGAGATGTTACCCTATTTGATGCGGGAAGGAATTAGAAATTAGAAATGTAAACATTTATGAGTAGATTTAAACTTAACCAAATCCAGTATATGCTACTCATGTGTGTTTTAATTTTGTTGGTGCACGACTTCTAATACGTCATCACAGACCAGACGTGAAAGCATCTTATCAAAGATCCTCTTACCTTTTTCTTTTTATTCTCTCTCTTCTAAAGTAAACTCAACTCACCATGCTGCCTGCCTCCTAATATTTATCTATTAAGACCGAGAGATCCCGTGAATCAATTGCTCCTCGACGTAACTAACAACATCAATCGCCTCTTTCACTGTTCACGATTTTCGTGCCAAAACCATGAAGCTTGACTGCTCTAACGGCCAGGCTCCTCTCGCCGCCGATGTTTCTCCGCCGCAGGAAGACGGCTCCGAGGAGGAGATATTCGTGCCGCCGCTCAACTTCGCCATGGTCGACAACGGCATTTTTAGGGCTGGCTTTCCCGATTCCGCCAACTTCGGATTCCTGAAATCACTCCGTCTCCGTTCCGTAATGTGAGCTTCATTTTCCGTTCCTTCATTTCTGACTATTGTTGAAGGATCCGTATATGTAATAGTATTTATTTTTGTGCAGGTGTTTGTGCCCTGAACCGTATCCCGAAACGACTTCGGAATTTTTGAAGGCCAACGGAATAAGGCTTTATCAGTTCGGGATCGATGGCTGTAAGGTTTGTATTATTCCTTTTGTGATCACCGTTTCTGAGAATTGAGATGCTTCTTTTTTATGATTATTTTGCTTTCCGTTGCCTCACAATTAACTGGAGTTACTTGATTCGAACCTCTTGCATATTTGTATGATACTTTTTCCAATCCAATTTTGTCAGATTTCGTATAATTTTTTAATGTTGGTTTCTATTATTATTTTGATCAGTCGCTGCACAATTCAAAGTCGAGTTCGAATATAATAAGATGTTTGTCAAAATTACTTTGTTGAGATAGCATGAATATCTTGAAGACTTCCTCTTATGATTATAATTTATAACTGCTCCTTCAAGGTGCTGTATAAAATCAAAAGCATTTAGGATAACTAACCGATCGCAAATCACCCAATCAGGAGCATGCATGTGCTTGCAACTGCAATATGGGCTGAGAGGCTGTGTACCTTCACTTGTAGGTCTCAGCGTGGTCCTTTTTACGCCTCACGCTGGTTATTCTATTGCAACAGTTGGTTGTGACGACTGGAGTAGAGTTGATTTCTGTTCTTTTGGCTTAATAGTTATTTGAAATGGCTGTATTTAAATGTCCTATGCTAGTAGAGAGTATTGGACTTCTATTACATGTTTGTAGGGCTGGCTTCTCTTAAGTTTCAGGCTTAATTCCATTTTGAAAGTGAACTCTTTGACCATGAAAACCTCACACTAGAGCAATTGATGGTAACTTTCAATTGAACTAAGTAGGGAACCGCTGGCTAGTACAGTTTTCTTTGTTTCTCTGAAATCTGAATTTATAGTGAAAGTTCATTTAGATTTTACTGAAAATCCTTTGGAAAAATTACTTGATTTTACTTCTAGTGTAAGAATTTAGGCAAACTATACTTGGTAATTTCATGTTCTAAATACTGCTCAATTTTTCTTATAAGATTGATAAACTATTTTGTGGATAAAACTTGTTTAAACACATACCTAATCCCCCTCCCTACAAGGTCCTTCCTAGAAAACCAATGTTGATACTTTTGTTTGCTCTTGCACAGTTGCACTGTCAATTGGTTGCCATGTTACCACATTGTCCTGGAAAGAAACCATTTCTATAGTACATGTTACTGCTGTAATTAAATTAGTTCTTGTTGGTTTTAGCTTGTAATTATGTTATTCTTTTCTGTTTTTTTTTTTTTTTTTGCTGTCTTTTGCCATACATCATTTGTAGTTGTATCTATTCCCTTTATTTTCTTCTTCAAGCTAATCTAGGGAAAGTTGCAGACTCTCTTCCTTTATCCTAGCTAACATCTCATGATCTTATTGAATTCAAGAACAGCAGCCAGCCCTTTGTCCTGTGTTTCAAAACAGATCTAGAATCAATTCTTTTCTTCATCCTCTGTCATAAAGCTATTTCAGAATAAGCATACGAACTATTCATTGCCCTCAGCAAAGTCTTGCTTCATTTAAGATGTTTAGCACAAATTAACCTTTTACCTCCGCGTACCAACAAAACATTTATATTAGCTGTATAAACCTCATACTAAAACCAGATTTGGGAACTTTAAAAGAGAATCCAGGACTTTCTAGAAAGATGGCTTTAAGATGCTTTTGTTCATATGAATTTGATCTTTATGTCTAGAGCTTGTTTAACGTGGCAAAATTTTTGGGATTGAGGAATGGCTTACACAACAGAGAAATTTAAACTGATTCTATTTCCAATACATTTTACATGCTATCACACAAGGTGTGTAGCCTGGCCTCCTTAATTGGTACTCCGAGGTAGTCCACGAATTACTTGTCCATTGCAGACTCTTATTTTCCTTTGGAATCAACCTTTAGCAGGAGTTTGATGGTGCCTCCTATGCTGGATTTTTTTTTCCTTCTGAAATCTGTCTTTATGCTCTAGGGATGCATTTATCTCCCTTAAAATTGAATGATAACAATCCCCTTTCCCCATCAATTGCCTTCTTCTGCCTGGATATCAGGCAAGGCTGGAAAAGCAAAAGATCGAGAATATGATGTTTTAATTGATATCTTGAAAAAAAAAAACATAGTTCGGCAAATTGATTCAAAATTTCAAATACTGTGGGCAGGAACCCTTTGTCAACATCCCAAATGATACAATTCGTGAAGCTTTGAAAGTAGCCCTCGGTATTACAAAATCTCAAACTTCACTATTCTAATAGTACATCTTGTTCACTGATATATTGACCTAATTGGTGCATGTTTTTGCTTTCTCCAGATGTTAGGAATCACCCCCTGCTGATTCATTGTAAACGAGGGAAGGTATACACTATTTCTCTGTTCTTTGAATCTTTGTTTTTATTAATATTTTGAATTATTGATCTCCAATTGTTCAGTGATTTACCATGAACAGCATCGCACTGGTTGTCTTGTGGGATGCATAAGAAGATTGCAGAGGTGGTGTCTATCATCTGTTTTTGATGAGTACCAAAGGTTTGCAGGTGCCAAAGCTAGAGTGTCAGACCAGAGGTTCATCGAATTGTTTGATATCTCTTGTTTGAAGCACCACCCACTGTCATTTTCATGCTCCAAAAAATAGAATCTGAAATAATGGTGTGTTCTAGAAAGTTGCTGCTTCCTCCCATGGAATATTTCCATGATGAAGTGAAGTATAATGACTAGTCGTTTATTTTTCTTCACCGAAAATTAGAGCAGGAATAGTAGAATTTTTAATGAGATATTCTGCTTCCTTACGTATGCTGTGTCGTGGATTGGATAGTAGTGAAGGTGAAGGGTTGGAAATGAGCCTGAGGCTTTATTCGTGAAAAATAAAATAAAAAAATTGCTTACGTTTGGTTCTTTTACTTCAACGAGCCAAAATTTTGGAAGCAACTCATATAAAGTGATCAAGTATTTATGCCTTGATCGAAACCCAGAAATTCTTAAGAAAATACCAAGAGAAAAATAGCCAGAAATTAATATTTTTTAAATTTGGTTACTATGAGAAATAGCCAAGAGATAAAATGTATAAAGTCTTTAGCATAATTTTCTTATTTCATGATCCAAGAAGAGGGAAGAGTGAGAGAGATAATAATTTATGTATGTAAACCTTTATTGTGTAATATAATTTTCTTAGAAACGCAAAGAAGTAAACCAAGTACACATTGCTGTGAAAAAAAAAATACTGAAGTTAAAATGCGTATCTATGGTTAATTTATTTAATATGAACACTATTATTTTAATAATAGCATTTTATATATATTTCATGTGCAATTTTAAGTATAAATAATTTTAAATTTGATAATATATGATTAATTTAATAATGAGTAATAAGCACTAAATTATTAATGACTATCTAACCATAAAATTGTTTTTTTTTAATAAAAAAAATTCAAAATGACTTCGTTTTGATTAAAAAATACTAATAACTTAGGCAAATGCATCTATGCAAAATAATTGTTATGTTCACTTTAGTGACTAAGAAAAACTCTCATTATTGATTAACTCTTAAGATTATATCTTTATTTTTGTTTTCAATAACCTATAAGGAATCCTCACATTGATATGTGATTTTCTTCAAGTATCCTATGCCTCAATAGCAAAATTACTTTTGAATTGTCATGTTCACTTCAATGGCTTAGAAAAATTCCCATTTTTGTTAATCGATTAATTCTAAGAGCACATCTTTATTCCTTGTTTTTCATAACTTGTCAGAAATTCTAAAAAAATTTGTTACCAAGTATCTTATGCACAGTAATATGATCATTGCTCCATCACTCCTGTGCAGCTGAATACACCTAATACCCATAAATGTAACAATGGTCTCAATTCTCAAACTCAGCAAGAAACGCTTGAAACGATACTCTTTGTCCTATAAAGCAACCAACTATGACTACCATAATCAAACCAAACGAACCAAAGCAATTAAGGCCACAAGTGCATCAGTGTTTGAACAGAGTCCACATGGATATGAAACTCCATTGGATTCAAAGTGAAGAAATTTTGAACACTTACACGTCCTCTGCACCTTTTATATATATCAAAACACTTAGGACTTTTGAATCCAAAAAATTCACCGAAACACCAAAACAATAAATCGGGCGGAGAAAAATAAGGAAAAACAAAAACGAAATGTAGACGAGGAACAATCGATTCGCCAATCACAGAAAGGGCGACCGAAACGATGACTCGCCCAATAGGTTTGTTATACCTCAATGTTCAAACGATGGCAGAGACACTTTCAACAGTCTCGTCACTCTCATAGAAACCATCGAGGCCTTTCTTTTCTTTTCCACGAAAATTAAAAACAAACAATTGAAACACATATCATAATTAATCTCCTAACCCTGTTTTCCTTCTCCGCCGTCGACCTGTTATTGAGGGATTGATAATCTTAGGCTCAATTTATAGAGGGGTCAATTCGATATAAACCCTAACCACTGGACAAAATTGCCCCGCCTCCTTGGCTTATTTACGAAAATACCTCTAAACCCTAAATAATAGAAGGTCAACAAACAACAAGAGATGAGATGATTCATCAGATCAGAGGGTTGAGGATAACGAAGATACGGTAGACCTACATCTGATAAGAAGCTTAACTATCTAGGGTTTCAGACACGCCGAGTGTGAGTTCTCATTCTCAATCAAATACTACGTTACCATCCATATTCCATAACACCTTTTCTTTAATATTTAATCACATACGCACGCTATCTTCTTCTAGACTCTTCCACTGTCACTTGCTGTCGTACGGCTTCTCACTGGTAAGTGTAAACTCTCTTTCTCCCATCTATCTGTTAATCTGGACTTAGATTCATTGCAACGATAATTTTAGTTTGCGTGGATTTGAATTTGAGCAAAATAATTGTGCGTAGGGAGGACAATAATATGGGGAAATCAGGGGGTAGAAGAAAGAAGGGTGGTTCCAACGCCAACCAAGGTGGTGGCGTTGATAATTCGGGTTCAGGTGCGGCAGCCCCAACGGCTAACGGTGGGGTGGAGGTGAAGAAGGCGAATGAGCTGAAAGAAGAAGGGAATAGGAGGTTTCAGAATAAGGACTATGCGGGCGCTCTTGAGCAGTACGAGAGTGCTCTTCGTTTAACCCCCAAAACGCACCCTGACAGAGCCGTTTTCCATAGCAACAGGGCTGCGTGTTTGATGCAGATGAAGCCCATTGATTATGAGGCTGTCATTGCCGAGTGCACCATGGCGCTCCAGGTCCAGCCACGCTTTGTCCGGGCACTTCTCCGCCGGGCACGGGCGTTCGAGGCCCTTGGAAAGTATGAAATGTCTGTGCAAGATGTACAGTTCTTGCTGGCAGCTGATCCTAGCAATCGCGACGCATTGGAGATTGCCCAGAGATTGAGGACTGCATTGGGGTCGCGCCAGGAGGCCCAGCAGGACCTCCATAGTCGCCCCTCCCCAGCTGCCCTTGGTGCTTCGGCTGTCCGTGGTGCCCCTATTGCTGGATTAGGGCCTTGTTTGCCGGCTCGGCCTGTGGCAAAGAAGGGAGCGCATTCGGCAGTTGGATCTGTTGTGTCGCCCAATAATAACAAACCAGACAAGTCACAGCCAGTTTTACCAACTGAAAATGGTTCTGACACCAAGTCCCAGTTGCCAAAACTGGTATTGAAGTCTTCAAATGGTTCTGCAAAGCCACCTAACCCTAAAAAGGAAGATCACAAGGAACTGTCATCGACCATTCATGGGCAGCGTTCGGATGTTGCAATTCGGTGGAGACCATTGAAGCTTGTTTATGATCATGACATTAGGCTTGCCCAGATGCCGGTCAATTGCAATTTTAGAGGACTAAGGGATGTAGTAAGCAAAAGGTTTCCTTCGTCAAGTTCTGTTCTGATCAAGTATAAGGATTGTGATGGTGATTTGGTTACTATAACCTCTACTGATGAACTCAGACTGGCAGAGTCTAGTGTTGATAGCCATCTTGTGAAAGAACCTGGGGAAGATAAAAGTGATTCTGTAGCAATGCTGAGACTGCATATTGTTGAAGTCAGTCCAGAGCAGGAGCCACCTTTATTGGAAGAAGAGGAAGAAAAACCAGTTGAGAATGAAGGGGGCATGGGAGAAGAGAATGGATCTCATTCTTCTCTCGGCGAATCTGTCTCTGAAGTAGCTGATACCGTCAAGGTTGATAAGACTGTGAAGGATACTCCAAAGGAAAAGCCAGGAACCACAGGAGATACTGAATGCAAAGAAGTGGAGATGGATGATTGGTTGTTTGAGTTTGCTCAGCTTTTCCGCTCTCATGTTGGTATTGATCCAGATGCTCATATTGACTTGCATGAGCTTGGGATGGAGCTTTGTTCTGAGGCACTTGAGGAAACAGTTACTAGTGAGGAGGCTCAGGATCTATTTGACAAGGCGGCTTCAAAGTTTCAGGAGGTGGCTGCTTTGGCTTTCTTCAACTGGGGTAATGTTCACATGTGCGCAGCTAGGAAGCGGATTCCCCTGGATGAGTCCGCTGGGCAAGTGGTAGTGGCAGAGCAGCTTCAAGTGGCTTATGAATGGGTCAAGGAAAAGTATTCTTTAGCAAGAGAGAAGTATGTGGAAGCATTGTCGATCAAACCAGACTTTTATGAGGGACTGTTGGCTCTGGGGCAGCAACAATTTGAAATGGCTAAACTTCATTGGTCTTTTGCTCTTGCTAAGAAGATAGATCTATCAGGCTGGGATTCTAAGGAGACACTTCAACTTTTTGACAGTGCAGAGGAGAAGATGAAAGCTGCAACAGATATGTGGGAAAAACTGGAGGAACAGAGGGCAAAAGAGCTAAAGGACTCAAATGCAACCAAGAAAGAAGAATTATTGAGAAGAAGAAAGAAACAAGGTGCTACTGAAGGTGAGTCCTCCAGTGTTGGAGGTCAGGGTGAAATATCTGCAGAAGAAGCTGCTGAGCAAGCAGCTGTCATGAGATCACAAATTCACCTCTTCTGGGGTAATATGCTTTTCGAAAGATCCCAAGTTGAATGCAAATTAGGAATGACTGGATGGAAGGAAAACCTGGATGCTGCAACTGAACGCTTTAAGCTTGCAGGAGCTTCTGAGGCAGATGTTTCGATGGTTCTAAAGAATCATTGCTCAAATGGAGATGCAAAAGATGGAGATGATAAAAAGGTTGAGAACCCACAGCACAATAAGACTGTTAAACCAGAGATCAACAAGGCTCATCAAGTATGAGATAAATGGTGTGACTTTGAAATCTCTTTTACATCTGTTCAGTTGAGTCTTGAAAGAAGACTCTGGACAAAGGATATGCTTGTCATTCAGAGTTCAGAAGGGATATCTAATTTTTTTGAAATAGAAATTGAAAATTTAGGGTGCCTTAACTAGATGGTTCTGCTCTTCTTTTTCTTTTCTCTGAAGTTCTCAGTGATCTAATGAAGGGAGATTATTTTTTAACATTATTTACACAATCATTTTTGTCCCCCGCTTTGTTGGTATTGCCGGTGCAACATAGTTGAGGTTTGCTTACTTGCTCAAATCTTGACATTTGTTTTGTTAGGTCTTATTTATATGTTGAATGCGTTGCTGGGTGTATAAGTTATAACTTGGAAGTTTTGTAGGGTTATGTCTCGAATTTGTTTGGATCATTGACAGAGCTTATGTCATAAGCATTTGAGACAGTGAGTGGAATTGTTGTAATTGGTAGTGGCATTGAAGAAAAAGTTTATTTTGATAAGTTTCACTTTGTAGCTGCCTTATAATATGCTAACATGACTTATAGGAGGTTCATAAGTCATTTTCCTAAACTTAGTAAAACCAATACCTTTAATCCTTTTACGGAGTTGCTTTAGAAACTTCATATTAGTGCCCAGAAAAGTATAAGCAAAAGTGAAAAGCAATTATAGCAAAGGAAACAAAAGGTGATCCTCCAAACCTTGAGCAATTATAGCAAAGTGAAAAGATGAATGCAAAGGTAGTAAGATTTAATTCTACGTTCTTTACTAATTTGATAATTAGTTCTGATGAGAAACTAGAGGTTAGCATATCGCCATTGTGGAATTGATTTCACCTTGGCAACCATGCGCAAAGAGTATCCCATGTGACCTGCTTTGTCATTGTCCAGCAGCAACATGATTAAGTGCATCCACATGTAAGATCATTGCAGGCCAATTAACTTGCCAGTATGTCAAAGGAGTCTGGAATTTTACCACTCAAAAGGTTATTGTTTGAGTTGGAGGGGTTCTAGCATATTATTCCCATGCTCAGTGGTGATCTGGCCAGAGAGTTTATTATAACTGAATATTTAATGCATTCTGTAAGGATGAGAGGGCACCCAACTCACTTGGAGTACAACAACGAGTTGGCATTTATTTGTAGTTCTTTAAATCGCAAGATTTTTCCCACTGATATTGGAATATTCCTGAAAATAGAAATGTGAAAGAAAAATGCTAACTATATGCTTTTATGAGTGAAGTTTATTAAAATAAAAAGCCTGTTCTGCATGATTTAGTGATTTTAAATAAGTTATACAAAGTATGTTAAAGAATGTATTGTTAATATTTCTCATTTTAGAATAATTAGTCAATGAGAACCTAAGAGCATTTCTAAAGGTGCAGTTAAAGTGCAGGTTTTTAACTCACTTTTCGTGAATCCTACCATGTCATATTGTATTTAAGAACTTTTAAAAGGTTTTGCAAGCATTGCAAACTTTATCCTTACAATGTCTGTTAGTCCAAGTATGACTTGAGTGGAGAATAGTAGCATTGACGAATGACAAACATATTGGTTGTCACAAATGCCTAGGTCAAATTTCTTGGTTGTGTGATTGATGATTGTGTTGTGTGGTGACATGGGTTTAGATAGGTAAGTATGAATACCTTCCACGTTTTAGCTTATAGCCCTTTGATTACGTTACCATGTTGGTACTAAAAAAGTCGGCACGTTTTTTCTGTTGCTCGTAATGGGAATGCATCTGGTGCAAAACCGCAACTTATGAGTGACTCTTGCAATGGGAATGCAAATGCGGTCCTGCCCAAGATTCTTCTCTCTAGTTCGAGTTAATTCAATTAAAAACAGAATGAAAATGGGTCTCGGTGCCCATAAATTCAATAGACAACCTTACTCTCCCTGTCTTCTACGTTGTTTCATTCCCTTCCCTTGTTTTGTTCATGCCTTGCGTGCTCTAATTTTTTGTCAACATATTCAACTGTATACTGAGTAATTTTAGCAGCTTTGGCCGGGAAGTAGGCAGATTAATGGTCCTTCAATCCAGGGTCGACCCAACAATAAACAAGATTTAAAGTATATTTTTTTTAAAAAAAAATATTTTAAATATGTTAGACCTTTTTATTAACATATTTTTTTTATTAATATATGAGGTCTTTTTTATTTTATAAATATTAATAATAAATATTTTTTCTTAGTAGACCTAAAGCGTAAATTTTAATTACTTGCGTCTACACTAATTCAATTCTCATGCATGGTCCCAATTGATCATTTTATCACTAGATAAAATTGTCCATGCAGCTTTTATAAAATCAGAGTAAACATTGAAACCATAGTCTATTATTAGTTCTCGAATCAACTAAATTGACCTACCTTTTTTCCAACTCTTATCGTGATACTGTTGGAAGCCATTCGGGGTTGGTTTTACAAATCCAACGATTATGCTTTCCTACCTACTTTGGATTCTTAATATTATCAACATTCTAGTTTGGTTGCTTTCCAATGTCAAGGGATTGATAATAATTTAATGTACTATTTTATTGGGTGCCGTTTGGTTTCTCTCAAGGAGAAAAACCTCAATAAAGCACGGAATTTTCTTTTTAAGAAAATAAACAGTAATGGCGATAGAACTTGACAAGGAAAGAGAAGGTAGAGACTGATTAATGTACCTGTACTGCCTATAACACACCTATTGAACTCACCGGCGGATGCCCGTGAGTGGGTGTGGGGCAATTGTTCCTACAATTTTTTTTTATTTGTATATGTATAATAAAAAAAATTCCCCCCAAAAAAATAAATATTGTTCTATAAGATATTTTTTTAAAAAAGGAATGTATAAAATATAAAAAATAAAATAGAGAGAAAAAATTAATACTAAATTTGCTATTTAATCTTTTTAATTTTCAGGTTTAATTACTATTGTTGTTATCTAATTTATTTTTTAAGTTTAATTCAATCATCTAATTTATTTATTTGGTTCAGTTTGATTGCATGATTTTAGATGACACTAATAAATTATGTGTTTAATTCTCGATAAATTAACAAAATTTTTTTTAATAAAATTATTTTTGCACTGAATCTCAAATAAAACAAAAAAAATAGGTCATTGTTATTTTGTTTTAGTCCTTTTTACATATATGTTTTTTTTCATTTTTATCCCTATAATATATATAGATCATTTGTTATTAGTCCTTATTAAATATATTTTTTTCAAAATAACTAATACAAAATAAACAAAATTTCATAAAGACTAAAGGACTAAAATAAAATAAACAGAAGTAAAAACAAAATTCAATTTTATTAGGAATTTAATACAATTTTTTTTATTAGAGATCCTAAATGAGATTCGTTAATTTATTAGGAACTAAAAATATATTTATGTTTTTTTTAACCAAATTAACATCATTTCTTATCCCAACTAATAAAAATTTCTACCCATCCACCACTGATTGACCTCATGACCTGTATGCAACATTAAAACCATGGACGTATGAGGGGGGAATGGAGAAAACGTGATGAAATTTGGACGAAAATAATCCATAAAAATAAGAAAACGTGTTGTTACAACACTGATTAAGGAATAAAATAGAAAGTTTTATATGAAAAATATTATTCATACTCTTCACCTAATTTCATATACAAAACCCTTTTATTTACTAATTCTTAATGGTACTAGTCGGGATTATTTGGTTCAAAGACGATGGGAAAAGGAGAGAACAAAAATCTTGATTAAACCATTCTGTTTGGCTTAGAGAAATGCGGGAAATGATTTTTTTTTTTATAATCGGGGGAAATGATTTTAATGAAAGGGAGGAGAAATATTCTTTTTCCTATTTAATTAATAAGGAAGTGAGGAAATTTAAAAAATTAATTTACTTTTATATCTCTATAATTTTAGATTTTAAAACAAAAAAAAAATATTTTAATAAATATACTTGAAATGTATTTTGTTCCTCTCCATTCCTTTGCCTTAGAAATAACTAATTAATGACTTTTACGAAGAAAAACTAATTAATGACCTAATTAACTATGTGACAGTTACTTTTTTCTTAGGTTGCCCACTTGGTAAATTCTCCAAATGTTTATATCCAACATATCCCGTCTGTGAGATGAGATGATCTAAGTACATATTTGAGTTTTTCTTTCCTTTCTTTTTAATTCAATTCATATGGATATTGAAGTTTGACCCAATTTTGTTAATTTTTTTTTGTCAAATGTTAGTTATTAATTTTTGTTGAAATTCTAGTGCAAGGGATTCAAACCCAATTTTCTAAAATACATCCATGTAAGAAATGCTTAAGGAGAGTCATCAAACTAAATTCTTGAAGAAATGTGGAATTACAATAATTATACGATATCTTCAATTTCACAACCCAAAATAGTAAAGGAAAAACAAAACCTCCACTAGTTGTTATGAAAGGTACTAGTTATATGCACTTTATAACATTAAGGTGCTGGTAGGATATGTCGATAGGTAGGTAATTTATTTATTTTTATTATTTTTCTATTGTATGACAAGAATATTTCAAAGCATAATAAGCCAAAGAAGAATCATGAGAGAGAGAGAGAGAGAGAGTTCCTTGTAAAATGGCTAAGATCGGGTTACTTTCTGATAAAAGAAGTGCATCAATACATGACACCAACTTAACCATCACATACATACATTACACAAATAAACTACCATATCAAGCTAATGTTTTATTTTTAAACTACCATAATAAGCCAAAGAAGAATCATGAGGGAGAGGGAGAGGGAGAGAGAGAGTTCCTTGTGAAATACACATGCTGCATAACGGCGCATCCATAGCAAAGAAAGATACCGGTAATCTCAGTTAACATATATATTATAATTAATATAATGCTTCAATCTGAGGCTTAGACCGTTGCTATGGGGCCTAAATTAATGTTGGATGACTCCGTGGCCTTCATAGCTTGAAATCTTGGTTCTTTGGCCTGAAATTTAAGGCCAGCATAGAGCTTCATGTAATCATCAAAAACAAACTTGGGATAAACTTGGCTAGTCTCATCTTCCTTCACCAAGGCTGGTGCTGGAGCGATCAATGCATCATTGCCTGGATTGTAAAACGAGGCTATGGACATTCTGTTACCATCCGTTTGAGTAATCACACGGTGCATCACACTCTTGTATTTGCCATTGGTGATGACCTGTTTTGACCAAAAACAACAAGCTGTTAATCAACAAAGTTAATGTTACATACATTCTTTCCCCCCAACTTATGCTATTTACTGTCACCTTTTCTTTGAATATGTATTTTAAAAGTTTGTGTATTATCAATCAGAAAATATTTTTAATATAATTTTTAGTATAATTATTACTCCCTTCCTTTTTACCTAATTATAAAATTCTTTTCTAATATTCGTTTTTCTCTTTTTATAAGATTATTTTTTAATTTCTAGATACATAAATTATTATTTTTCCTACATAATCTTAATTATTGTATCTCTATATATTAATAAAAAACAATTAAATGAATAGAAAGATAAAAAAATAATAAATTTGAAATGATAGTATAAATAATCGATAGATTTAGTATGATTAATAAAATTAACTATTTTCCTTAAAGATTATAAATAACTTAAAACGATCTTATAATTAGAAATAAAGAGCATAAAAGTCAATAAATTTTAGCAATTACGTGTCATTGAATGAAAATATTAAAAAAAAAGACAATATCAATGTATATATTATTTATTGCATGAAATTTTAGCCAAGATGTAAGATTTTGGTAAGGTGAAAAATGATGAGTAAGATTAAGAAAACAGGGGATGGGTATATATATAAAAATAATATACCTCAAGTTGGTCTCCAAGGTTGATGACAATGGAGTGGCGCATTGGGAGGACATCAATCCAGTGGCCATCTTTGAGGAGCTGTAATCCACTGACCTTGTGATCTTGGAAGAGTAGAATGATGCCACCAGCATCTGTGTGAGCTCTGAGCCCCTTTATCAGCTCTGGCTTCGGACAAGGAGGGTAGTTGCTAACTTTGGTACCAAAATTTGGGCCCTTTGATCCATAGAACACCTTCTTCAGATACCCTTTCTCTAGCCCAAGATTCTCACACAGCAAGTCAAGAACTAGCTCTGCCAGTTCCTCCAGTTCCACAGCAAAATCCTTCATTACCTTCCTGAAAAAAAATGCCCACAAAAAATAAATTGGTCTCTGAAATGAAACACAAAAGAATGACTCAAACAAGTGGAAATAGAGGTTTTATTTATTGGTGGTGTGGAGCAAGACCTGTAATCTTCATCAAGATCAGGGATCTCTGAGATGTTAGAGGCAGGAAGGTGGCGCAAAAAGAAAGTGCTTTCCCAATCCAAATCATTGATTTCAGATTGAGCAGACTCCAAACCTTTGCTTGCTACCATTTCTTTGAACCTTTGCTCCATACACTTTTTGTAGTGCTCTTTTGTCATCCTCTCCACGGTGTCCATCAACTCTATGGATATCCCATGGTTCACCAACTTAATAAAAGAAAAACAAGGAATATGTTAGCTTTTCATTTTGAAACAAAAACATCAATTAAGGAGAATAGATGTTGTTTAAGAGTACCTCAAAGAAACCCCAGTTCTCACAGGCATCTTTGATTATCTCCATGGTTGCTGATCTCTCTTCATTATTAAGGTTCCCCATGTCAACAACTGGAAACTTCTCCATTTCTATCTTTTCTCCTTTGTTTTTCTATATATCTCACCCTTAATAGCCTATGTGACTATATGCTGTGAGGGGAGTCATTGTCTGGGGTGCAATTTATAGGCCCCCGACTTCAGTGAGAGTGCCTAAGGAACAAATTATTTAATTTAAAATTATAAAACAGAAAAGGTTATGCCAAGGTTAGTGCTCTTCATGGGTACCATGATATTAAAATTCTTAAGAAAATCAGTTAAATACATAAAATTTGTTTTCATCTTCCTTAAAACATTATAGGTGTTGTAATTCTATTCTCTGTTTAGGAGACAACTCTTTCTCCTCTTCCTTTTAGGTATTGTTGTATTCTCGTAGTTATTTATAATTAAAACATGAAACAATTGATAAATAGTTTTTTCTATTAAATATATTTATAGTTTGTGAAAATATTTCTTCTAAAAAATAATAGAGTGATAATTTGATAATATAAATTCATTTGGTTTTTAGATAAAATATTTTAATGTCATAATTTGATTTTCTTAAAATACACTTAAAAGTATAATTTGTTAAAATACTTTTTTATATATAATTGAACATACTTTATAAAATCTCATATAACATGCATGTACGCGCGCAGACAACTATTTAATTACATACCGTGACATCTTTTGATTCTTGAAATAATTATTATGAGAATATTTTCAATTGTGTGATAATGTAGGTACGATTAAATAGTAACGTTTTCCTTTGTTAACGAAGTGTGCAAGGAATAAATATGTATAATAATATGAAAATCGGTGAACTTCATAGTTAGTAGGATGTGAGTTACCCCTTATACTTATCTTCAATTTTTATGGGGAAAAAATCAGTGAACCCAGATATTCTCTAATTTCAATCTTGTCAAATTTCAATCGAGTGGTAAAGACTAAGTTCATAAATTAAATATTGTTTACAAGATCGAGTTTATTAACGGTAGGTATGAAGCTGAAATATTTACGGCAAATTATGAAGGGATCATTGATGTTTTCACCATGTATTTATTCTGTAGTGCCCCACTTACAAAGAATAAAGAAATTGGAAAGAGAAAACGGATAAATAATGGGAAACAAAATCTATCTCAAAGTTCTAAAAGACAGTCGTGGAGTATGTGCATGTTCACACAGAATGTGGCCATGAATCATGATCCTCCCTCCCTAGGGAGTTAATTTCAGTCATATATGCATCCTCATTCTTGGTAGGAAATGATGGGACCCTACTTCTTCTTTGGTAGCTGTTCATCCTCTCTTGGTTTCATATATTATACATACACTCATGAATCATATAACGTAACAATAGCATCCCAGAAATTGAAGTAACATATAAAAGATAATTATCAATTAGTGGCATTGTCCTCAAGTTCTATCTGAAAATATTGTCCGTGCATGAAGCTCTCTGTTGTTAACAGAAAAATGGATATATCATATCAGATTAATATTATATGCCAAAAATAATGTATATACACGTTATACTTTTGCTAGTATAGACTATAAGTATTTAATGCAAGTACATTTCAAAAGAACCTATACCAATTGATTCAAGCTCTCATATAGATTAACAGTATATGAAAAGACTGATAAAGAGAAAATATTAATTATTTGACCCTGAATAATGTAGTCCGATTAATTTTTACATATAACACTGTAAATATATTCTTAATTTACAAAAAGAATTAATAACATATAACGTAGAAATTAGTCGAACTACATAATTAATCCTGAACCATGTAACAATTCCTCAAATATCGGATAATGCCGTAAGTAACGGTTTGATATAATCATTCAATCAAAAGAAAAATAATATGTCTTCATCTGGATTTTTTTCGGTATTATTATTATTATTATTATTATTATTATTATTGATAAACTACAAGCAAAGCCGTGGTAACTGCAAGGCTCTCGAGATAGTTGCCTCTTGGGCTCTGAATAATTTAATGCTTAAAAAGCATTTCATACTTCTATAAAAAAAATATTTTTAGTATTAATTTGAATTATTAGGAGATATATTTCAATATTATAATATGATCCATTATTTAATAATATTTTATTATTAATACTGCACAATGTTGTATTGATTGAACAATTGAACATTTTAGATGAGGATGGATCGAAAAAGTATTGTATTTTTTTATATATATTTTGGTAGAAGTTATCCCTACTAATTTAACTTATGCAACAGTTTTCCTTAAATTTTGACAATTTTAATTGAATTTGTTGATTATAGCTAGCACTTTCCATCCAAAGAAGAAAAAGTAAGGAAGGGTGAGTTATAAAATTTTTTTTAAAAAAAAGGAAGGAAGGGTGACAATCTAAATCTAATACTCCACATTCCAAATTTAACTTTTTCTATAATCTTAAAAACATTATTTATTTATAATGATACTTGGTAATAAATGCACTTAGGCAATGATAGAAACAACCACGTAAATTAGTAGAATGAATCTGAACTCATTCATATATATTTTCTTATAGCTAGTGAGTGGTTGGTTCAAATAATATATACTTGACTGTTTTAAATAAAATTTTAGATTTATGCCTTGTGTTTGAAAACAAAAATTGCCTAAAAAGTTAACTTCACGATGTTCTGGATATATTTGGCTTGAATAAGCTTTATCTCCTAAAAATGATTCCTGTAACGTACTAACTAGAAAAAAAAAAAAAAGAATGTGTTTTCTTCTCAAGTAGTATAGATCGATCATTTACAAATAATCGGATTATACGTAAAATGTAATCTATGTAAGGATCTATTCATTATTTTTGGCAGTCTTTTTACAATATTTAATTATCAGTTGTGACAAAGGCAACAGCATTATCATTTCATCAGGGAAAACGATAAAAGCCAGGCATGCCATAAAAAGGTAACCCTTTGGATCACCGCCAATTGAACTAATAAAGGAATCAATTGAGAAGACATGCATTGAGAGATTTCGGAAAATGTTTGCCGCATAATTAAATCCTAAATGATGATCTTCTAACTCAACATGTAAATATAACATTATTTGTCTAAGCTATCACACACACACACACACATAAAAAAACCAAAACACTAGACACACACATACATAAAAAAACCAAAACTCGCACTAGATAGAACACATGTATAAATATAGGTTTAATTGTTAATGTTTATCTTGTAGTTAGTATACGATTCCAATCTCTCAATGATTTTTTATTTAAATTTGAGTTGTTTGGTTTGAAAAAATATTTATTTTAATTTTATTTTCACATTTAATTACAAAATGACGTTTTGTTTTTATATATTATATTTCTCATTTAAGAAAAATGTACAGGAGTCAGTTAGAAAAACAACTTTTTATTATTTTATTTTTGTAGTTTTACTATTTGGTACACAAACTTAAAACAAAATAAAAATAAATAAATCTTAAACCAAATACTCTCTTAATTTATCATGTATATAGGTTTGAGATGGAAAATGATTTAGAAGATTCAAAAGTTGAAAAACTGATAAAAAGAAAAAAGCTTTGAAGAGGAGAAATTTTGAGGTTTTTTTTTTAATTTTGAGTAATGTATGATATTTAGGTTGATAAAAAAAGTGTAAAATATTTGTATTAACAAGTTCAGACAGTTATGGAGATTTTTTTTTTTAGGGGGGGGGATTAAGAAATTGAAGTAAATGAAAATTGATAAAATGACTTGATTACAATAATAATAATAAATTGAGAGGAAATTCAAGAAAAAAAAAAGTCTTGAAATCACATTAATCATAACTCTAAAGTTTTTTTTATAAGCCAAACGACGTATTATTAAATAGAATAGATCAAACAAAAGCACAAGTTGTGCCATAGTTTGAAAAACAGAGGGAATTAATATACAAAGAGAATACAACAATGCAACATAAACCCCAAAAAAAGAATAATCACAAATAAAGTTTACAAGTACCATTGATCGGTCATAAATATAAGTTGATCACTGATCAGGTACGAGTTTTGTTGGCTTCCCTACGATAGCATTGTATTCCTTATGACAAAGTGACAAAACTCCAAAAGTAATCCTCTTTACAGGAGTATAATTTTGATCAGCATTAACTAACCCAGAATTAGCTAGCCGTTTGTCCTTTTCCCTTTTGTTCCTCTTCCTTTTCCTAATCGAATATTTAGGTTTGGCACGGATAAACTTTTTTATGAATATTTATAAGAAAATACTAATATAAGAAAGTAAAACGAATTACTAAACTAAAATCAACTAATGTTATTAATTTTTATATGTCGTCTAACTTTGGCATAAAAATTAAAGTACGTAAGTTAATTTTATTTTATTAAAAAAACACAAATTTTTATTGTTAGCTAGAACAAACGTTAATAAAGAAAGGCTCTAGTCTAGAGTTCACTGCCATTGTTATTGTTAGCCATAAATTTTTACCTGAGCAGATGGCACGAATGTCTAGACCATTCTGTCTGTGTTTTCTTTCTTTTTTGAGGCGGAAATGGCATGGTGGTTAATCAATTTTGGTTTTCTCACTTTTCTGTATGCTACTAAACAGTGGGCTGTATCTTTTCTACCAGCAAAAACAAACAGAAATTTTATAATATACAGTGTTGTTTCTTTCTTTAGTTGTTTATTTTAATTCGTACAAAAGCATGGGCTGCAGTGTTGACGGGAATTGGACTCACCAACTTTCGGTCTTGACTCACATGCAATGTTACTTTCTATAATGGCAGTGGCAGATTGTGTCTCATGTTCTCGTTAGTTAATTATAATTAGCATTTCTTAATCACGAGCAAGCCATTGGATCGGATGGATGTTAAAACCATAACAGTTATGTAGGAAACTAACACGAAGCTGCATGCCACTGAATTCTCTGTCTCTTTTTCTTTATCTGATGTCATTTCAACAAATCGAACCTTTGATTAGTGAACTATTGACTGATTTGGTTAACTTATAATCATTAAAAAAGTTAATGACCTGAACTAAGTTGTTGAAACTTAAAAAGAATATATATGTGGGTCAACATATATGTAACTTCGATTAAAAGGTCTAGATCCATTTCCAATCCAAGCTTAGATCATTTAATGGACTATTATGGTATATTGGTATCTAAGAAAGTTCGTGATAACATTATCATCAAGAGGATTTTATTCTGTTCTTCAGTCAAATTGTTGAACAAACAGGTGAATGCCTTTTCAAACGTGAACAGCTTGTGAATCCAAAGATAACTTTAAAAAAATGATTATTCCGTATATGCAACGTAAAAAGTTGGTCAGCTTATATGCTATAGTTAGTAAATAGCAATTAGATTACGAACATTCCACAGTAACTGAGAATACGTAAAGGGTAGCACAATATATATATATATATATATATATATATATATATATATATATATATATATATATATATATATATATATATTTATATACACACACACGTGTGTATTTCATATCGACGGGTCTACAGCATTGCTTGAATGATTTTTAAATTTATCCAAACTGAACTTGCAAACATAATTCCTTCTACGGATTCCAAAGAGATTAGATAACTTAAAACTTCCATGAATGACATAGAGTCCATATGTATAAGTAGTAATGTTGTATAACTAAAAAAATACATGGATTCTGCGTGGCTCTAATGCCCATAAGTATGTTTTATGAATTTATTTGCAGGGGAGGAACAGAACATACACCACACGTGCAAGCAGGATCTATGGTACTGTCTCATATTCTGAACTCTATGAATTTGTTCTTGCTTTTCTTATTTGTGCTTACCAATCTGTGACCTCCAATGTCTTATAGAGCTGTAGTCATGAAAGGGAATAATCAGGAAGAGCAAATATCTTTTCATGTCCAAAAGGAATTTTCATTTAATGCAGATATTGAGTTCTGAAATTCCTTTCCTGATTGTCGACCTTGTAACTTGTGAGGATTCTGCAGCCTACACCACTTTTTTTAGGGATATTATTAACCAGTGTTCTTAATCTATTTATTTTCTTATTCTGTTGACTAAATTAGTTAATTTAATTAATTATATTAAATTAGTAAATTAATTATATGATTATTTTAAAATTATTTTTTTCTCTTTCAATCCACTTAATTATTTCTTATTAATATTTAAAATAAATTAATAAGAAAAAACGTAATTTATCTATGTAGAAATTAAAAAAGAATCTTATAAAAAGAAACTAATAAACTTTTAAAAAATATTTTATAATTAAAGTAAAAAAATATTCATGGTAAAAAATTACAGAAAGACAAAAAATATCATTAATAACACAATTTTACGTATTTTATAAAAAAAATTAAAAAAATTTCAATACACTCATAACACTAGTTAATATTTGCTTCTTTTTTAAAATATATTTTTATCTATTCAAATATCTTGGTCTCATTTGATTCTTCATTTTCAAAGATTGTAATTTTTTTTAATAATTTTGGTGATTATTTCATTTATTAATTTTTTTAGTTTATTCATTTAATTCTTTTAAATATTGCAGATTTTCTATTTCACTCTTATAGAAATCACCAATTTTATTTTATTTCTATTTTTAGGAGACATGTTGACACTTCCTCGTAAAAAGTCATTTGGTCCCTTAAGCATATATGACAAAAGTGGATTTCAACGTATGTGAATAAAGTAATGCGTGTGAATAAACAAATTGTCCTACATTACTTTTTTCACAAGATTATTCTCATGAATTTTTATTATGGAAACACCCCTAAAAAATAAAAAGTAATATCTAACAAAAGAATTATATGAAAAAATAGACGAGAAATAATTTATACTTTCCTGTCCAAAAAAAGAATTAATACTTTTATATATGAATTAGGGAATATGTTCAATAATGGAATTTTTTTACATCCAAGATTTGATAGAAACGAAGTATCAGATCTCATGTTCATATCTTCTCAATATACTCAAAAGAATATTTTATTAACGAGTAACATATCATTTTAAAGTTAAAATTTAAAAGGGTTGATCGAATGAAATAAGATGAATAAGAACTTTTCAATCCATGAGTATATTATGGAATTACAAAAGTCAGGTCTTACATCTAATAAATTATAGGTTCAAACATTCATTTTTCTCCTTGAAATAAGATAAATATAAGTATATCCATCGGCACTTTTGGAGTACACAGAATTTTTTTTCAAGTGTATAATTTGTGAAAACATTTTAGGTTTAAGATTATTGAGGAGTTATTTCTATGACAAAATGTTCGAGAAGAAGTCTTTGCTGAAGTAAAAAGTAGTTGCACTATGGAGTGAAGATATGGATTTATGAAAGCTACCAGTAAGATGGATTTGTAATCTTTAGAGTTCAAGAGACGTATTTTTTGAAAGAAGATTTCAAGAAGTGCAGTTCGAGAAGTTTCGGTTTACTGAAGTTATGAGTTGAGAGTTTCTTGAAGATATTTTGAAAAGGATTGAGAGGAAATGCGTTCATTTTTAGTTAACTATGCTACTTAACGGTAGAAACTAAACAAAAGTACTAAATATTTTATTTAAAGACTAAAAATAAACTTTACAAAAAATTCAAGAATAGAAAACAAAATTAATCTAATTCCCTCTTTTTAATGTTTCTCTTAGAAGTACTAAATCAATTGACACGAATATATTCACATTTTCAAGAGGGTGATAAGTAATCAAACTCATTCGTGATCAGGAACCTTCAAATAATTAATGATAATCGCTTGTCATATCAATTGAAGAATATAATCTCCGTTTATCAAGTTTGGAAGTGTTCTATTAGAAAGTAGTTTCGAAGTGCTCTATTACAACTTCATAGAATCGCTTCAGACCCATGAAACAGTAACGCATACAATTAATATTCATTAGAAGTAGCCCCATCATGGAGAATATAATCTCCAATCGCAAACCGAAAAGGCAAAAATTATTCCTTTGGAATAAATACATACCGAAAGTGGAAGTAATACGTGATTATGAATTACAAATTAGTGTACTGGTTATTTAATTTCTTTATATTTTATCTCTTTTATAAATAAAGTAATTAATAAACATCTTAATTGATCCTTAAATCGGTTCTTAAATTTTATTCTTTTGTATATAAATACGTTAAACTTTATTTTTTTCAATTAATTATGAAACTTTATCTCTTCTTGCACATATAATTATAAACTTAAATTTAAATTTTATCTGAATTAATTTTTAAAATTAACCCCTATTATAAATAATCATTATATTAAATTAGAGTTAAGTTACTAAGAAAGAAGAAATCTCAACCGTTTATTTGTTTTCACTTTTTGATAAAATTAACCCCTATTATAAATAATCCTCATATTAAACTTTTTTAAACATTAAAAAAACGTAGTATCAAAAAATCAAATATTTTTTATTCTTTTTTTCCACTTTTATTTCTTATAAATTTGTTTATTTTTATTATATTTTAATATATATGTAATTTGACTAATTTCAAAGTAAGATCTGCGTAATCATTGGTGCCGACAAGAGTCTTCAGGAACAATATTGGAGCAATGTCAATTAGAGAAATAAAAAAATGAAAAGTTTTTATTGAAGAAGCTTGAGCATATGTTAAGATAGGAAAGACAGGACTAAAATTGTTCCATCTCTCCAAGTCACTAGCTATCGATAAAGAATCTTGTTATCTACTATTAAGAACCATTGCTCAATGCTCTATACAATACCTTAATGTGAGGGAGGGGGGAATAACCGAATAAATAACATCTTAGACACACATCAACGTGACAACATATCAAATGAAAAAAGATTCAAATTGCACAATTACACCAAATACGTGGTTTCTATATTGGATCAGTCAGCATTAGCAAAAATTGAGACAGAGACACGTTAACGTTTCGATGACCACATAGAAGGAATTAAGCTAAAAAGGCTTTCAATCTTCCTGAAGCTAAACTTACAACATGGAGACTAAGACTACTACTCATCATGATGACTACTGACCCCGACCCATTAACTCAAATTAGTAATCAAAACAATGAAAGCTTTTCACGTCCAAAAACATATGCGTTCCTTGTACTAAACGGGAAAGCATCTACTTCCAAGGGATTAATATACAGTTAAACTCAAACGTATGTACGTAATGCACTTTTATAAAACAGGAACGTTGTGGTTGTAGACTTTTTCAATCTATTATCATTAATTGGAAGAACTCATCTTTATCTAGTTATATGTGATGCCTTTTACACTTTCTATTTCTCATGACTATACGTACAATAAGGATAAGGACTCGGGAGAAACTCTGTATCAAGAATCTTTAGTTGGAATACTGATGAGTTCTCATAAAGTTCTAGTGACACTAAACAATGAATGAACATTTATCTACTATTAAATTTTATTTATTTCGTTCTCAAATTCACAAATTGCAGTTCTTCCAAGTGAGAGCAACTAATCAATAGAAAATTATAAAACCAGCAATCCAAGTTATGAATTTTCCTTTTCCCAATCTCCCAATAATATAAGCAGAAAATAATAAAAGCAGAAAATGGAAAAAAAAAATGTCATCCTAATTATTTGTTATCAGTTGATGCAAGTGATGGTAGAGGAAGTCTAGCTCAATAAGGTGCGCGACTTATGTAAATTTTCTGATATTATTTTTTATTCTTATGGATAAAAAAAACTTGATGCCAAGTTATGTGATTGATTGCTCTACTCAGAAAGCTTATACACGTGAGAGTCCAAAATCGTTCTTATGGCATGACTTCTGGGAGAAAGATTGAAAATTGGAGTGTAATTTGGTGTTCAAAAGTTTGGTGCTTCTGGAATCAGAGAAATTCATGCATATTTAGAAATATTCAATTTGAAAAGGAGATGACAATGCAGCGTATTTTGTTTACTGGGTGGACTTGGCTAAAAAGCTTTGGGTCGGGTTTTGTGTGCTCATTTTCACAATATCTGCCACGTGAATATACTGGTGCTGGTTTATGCTGCAGGGACGACGTAGATATTGAGCAAGCTCCAGGCCCAGTGGGAGTACAACATAACATAACTATACTGGTGTTGTTGACTTGGGAATTAACAAGCGCGTGGCTTGTTAATGGATCAACACAGGATTGCTTGAATGGATCAAATGATGGGTTTCAAAAGTTAGGAGTACTACGTTCGAGTAACCAAAAGGTCCAAAACCCTCCTGATATCACGATACTATTAGAGTATAAGAGTGTTATAGCTTTCAATTTTGAAGCGCAAGATTATTCCATAAAGTTCGATTAGAACAACTCAAAAATTCTTTATGAACAAACTCGTGAGATTATTTCTCAAAACAGATATTAAAAGAAAAACTTCAAGACCCCATTCATGACCTTTCACATATTTTGGATTTAAACTAAGCTTGAATATTGAATAAATTCAAATATCGATCCATCTATGTATGTATACAACAAGAATCATCGGATTGTATTTATATTAAGCTTTAATTGACGCGGACACCCAATTTTTACATGCTTTTATAAAGAATGTAGCTAGATTTTATTAGTTTGAGAGGAAAAATGGAAAAGAACTTTATCAAGTAATTTCTTGAGATAATTTTAAATATTCGAACTTTAATTTTGACACTTTCTTTTTTAGGTTTTTCATATTCTCATCTTATCTTTTTAACTTCTAGGCATTCTTTTTATCTCTCTTTTGTACAAAATAATGCCACTTGAAAAGACATTTTTAAGGGAACTACTATTGGTTGATACCTTCTTTGTTGTTGACCCCTCCTTCCCCTGAGAAAAGACCCCCTTACCCTTCAGTGCAAACCTTCCTCTTTTTCCTTTTTCCTTGTGCCCCCAACCCTCCTCCCCCTTCCCCTCCCGTCTACCACGGTCCAGCTACCACTGTGCCGCCACAAAACCAGCTTTGCAACTATATCGGCACCACACACCATCGTTGTTGAAATAACAACAAAAATACGATTCCTTTGAAATAGTACAACGAAATCGTATTTTCATTGTTATTTTTTTTAACACCCCCTCTAATGAACAACAAAAATATGATTCAACTGTACTGTTTCAATGGAATCATATTTTTGTTGTTAATTTTATTTGACCCCTTTAATATAATAAAAATACAATTCCATTGAAACAATACAACAAAATCGTATTTCCGTTGTTAATTTTTTTATCCCTTTAATATAACAGAAACACAATTTCATTATACAAATATAGTTATACAATGGAATCATGTTTCCTGTACATAAGAATTGTGTTTCCGTAAAAGGAGTATTTTTGAAAGAAAAAAAAGGTATCATCCCCTTGGTAGGGGCCATTAGCAATGGGAATGGGTCAAAGTAACTCCCATTTTTAAGAACCCAGCCCACCCCGGCCCAGCCCACCACACACACCTCTTCCCCGGGCACCAAGTTAAAACCTGAATCTAGGTGCAATATAAAATTGAATATTTGTGCGGTCTAAATGGCTAGAGGATATTGTGGAACTTTTCACTGATACATTCAATTGATTTTTAATTTTTGAATGCTGTACTTGGAATTTCTTCTTTATTTTTCTTTGAAAATTTTCGATCCACTCGTGTATATATCTGTCCGTAAGTGCAACACAAGGTAAATATTGTCGTGTATGTATTGTAGAATATTGGATACATTTGTGCCAACAAAGAGGGTTGGCTACTAACCGACTGCAGAATGCACGTGTCAATGTTACTGTGCCACAAATGTGTGGCATGCATAAGAAAAACATCACCTCATGTGCGTGACAAACTTCACAAATCAATTGTAATTAATTGAGCTTGAGCATAAAAAAAAAAAATGGCAATGAAATTGGTCCCCTTTCTAGAAATTTGATGATTGAAGCGCCAAAATTATCCCAAAATGAGCACATATGAATTTCAAACAAATTTAAAAGATCCGAGACTTGGCTTTGTTGTTTGTCGCAGCCTTTTCCACTGTTTTTGTAAGTGGGGTATAATGAGTGAACCCAAGATAATGACAAAATGTACCCCAACAAAACGAGTATTAAAATACAGAAATAAAATTCACGAAATTCAGACTATGCTGTTACACGTGATGAAAGAATGTGCGTTCCGTGGGGGCGAGGAAAGGAAAAAGGGTGATTTCAGAAGATGTCGAGAATCTCGAGTATTGAACGGTTGCAAAGGGGACAAGTACCTCTGTTCAACCACAGCTCCCTCGAACACACCCTACAGAAGGTGTGCCCACACGGGATGAATGCCGCGCCTTTCTTCCTTCCCATGCACACGCAGCACACCCAATCATTCCCCACACCACCCCCTCCTTTCTCCGCATCCCCGCCCTCTGTTTCCTCCAACAGCCGCATCAACGACACCCTCAACGGCGTCCCCGGCGCCACCACCCTCCTCCCCTCCCCCTCCCCATCCCGGAGCTGCCGCTCCGCTGCCAGCGCCGCCGCAAGATTCATACTCGTACCCGACGGGCTCGGGCTCACGTATTCGGATCCATTAGGATTCGGATCTTGAGCCGCATTTGTTTGCTGTTGATGTGCTTGTGCCCCTCCTCCTTCCTCCCTGACAATTGGACGGAAAACCCACGTGGCTCCACAACAGCCGATTCCGGTGAATCTGAGGCGTTCTTTGAGGGTCCGTCTCCTCCGTTGGGCTCTATCGACGCCGTCCATTTGCTCCGTTAGCAAACCCAGAATGGTTCTTGTTTCTCTCTCGGTGCGGAGCGATTCCTGCAATATCAGACCCAGTTGACTCATATCCACTCAACTCAAGGGATCAAAGATTACACCAGAGAGAGATCCCGTGATGTGCTTCAATGACGCCAACGGAAAACGGATGGGTTGGACGCTCCGTTGTTGAAAACTAGGTGTGTTTATTTGGGAAAAGAAACACAGAAACCGAACAAAGCGGAGCTGGACAAAATAGAAGGAAGGAACAATACAAACAAAACGGAGACTTTCTCCTTCGCCTCACCAAGCCCAATGCGTTACATAATAAGCAATTTTTTCCTCACTGTTTCGGGTCCTTTAGTAATATTTTTTTAAAGGATATATAGAAATTTTTAAAATTTAAATTTTAGTTTTTAAAAGTAAAATAAGTAGATACGATTATTCACATGCTAACTTTAGTTCGTTGCTGTTGACATGATTTATATGGATAAAAATATTATAAAAATGATTATCAATTGTAGAATAAATTAATCAAAATATTAATAAATTTTGGTTAGACTATGTTGTCATACTCCAAATTTTATTTTATTCGAGAGTAAAATATAATTTAATTTTTATTTTTTTTATTATTATAAGTATTGCTTTTCCATAAATATTTAAAAGATAGGAAAATAAACATAAATTAAAATAAATATAATAATAAACATAATATTTCATATTTATTTATGTTTATTATTATCTTTGTTTTAATTTATGTTTGTTTTTTTATTTTTGTAAATATTTATTATTATGTTATGTTTACATAATTATATTGTATTTTTAAATGAAACAAAAATTTGAATTTGATAAATTAGTTCAATGATATTTTGGTCTAAGTCATATTAACAATTATTTTTATGACACTTTCATTTACTTGTGTCACATTGGATAAATAAATTTTTTGTATTTTTTTTACTTTTAGAGACTAAAATTTTAATTTTTATCTTTCAAAAATATATGAGCACACTACACTTTTGTAGACCAAAATTGTTATTTACCTTTTTTAAATTACACTTGCAAAATTCAGATTTTTTTTAAAGGCATTTGTCACTTTTTATTACATTTTTTCATGTATCTTTTACGAATTAAATTTTATTCAAAAATTATTAGAAGGATTTAGTAAGTACTAGTAAAACATCCAATCATATATATATATATATATATATATATATATATATATATATATATATATATATATATATTATAAATTTCAATTGATAAAAAATATACACATATTATACTTAAAAAAAAAAGTATACACATATCAGCTGGCTGCTGGCCTTAGCAATAAAGTCAAAAGCCAGTGGCCATTGAAGCTGACGCGCGAACCAAGGATTTGCCAAGTGGCTCTTTGCCGTGTGCAATTATCTTGTTTTCAATAACAGTTTAATCAACTGTTTATATTTTATTAAATGCATGCATGAATAGATAAACATTTGTAATCATAAACTGAAAAAGGCCAAATTCAAAACATCCTATCTGCTACGAGGCACTAATCATGGTGCTTATGATAATAGTTATCTGACTTTCCTGATAATAATGTCATTTTTTTAAATAGAAAACATCAATGTGTCAAGAAATTGAAAATTTCTCCTTCAAAAATACAGTAGTACTTGAAAATTTCTCCTTCAAAAATACAGTAGTACTTGAAAATTTCTCCTTCAAAAACACAGTAGTACAAAACTTGTGAAGCAGGCATGTAGTTTATTTATTTATTATTATTAAAATGAAATAGTGCAAAACATCTAATCATTTTATACTATGTTTTATTAATTCCAAATTAACGTGTTCACTATATAATTATTTTCATCTTGACTCCAACATAAGTAGTATATCCAAAACCATCATCAAACATTAGCTCACACAGGAAAATAATTAGTAGAACTCTTTTATTCATATCCAATCTTGAGCAATGCAACGTCACCTGGTGGTGAGAGAGAAACTAAAATTATGCTTTGAAAAACGCAGGTCTTTATCAACAAGCAACAACTAGCTATAGCTAGCACCAATATTTATATCACATTCAGTCCACATCATCTGGCATTAAAAAACAAAAATCGAGATTGATAATTTTATGCTTATTTCTACGTAAATAAATCTATTACTCCGATACATCTAGTCATTTGTCATTTTAAAACTAACATAGCTTTTGTTTCTTGAAATTTTATGTTTTGAGTGGACTCTTGTACACAATCACATTTAAAAGGGCGAATAAATCTCTCATCATTGGAAGAAATACAAATCTGTCCACTTTTAATTTAATCCATCTAGAAATCATGTCAAAGAGGAAGTTCATGTGAAATGAAACTCTCCTCCTGAAGGTTGGTTTTGCTTGAATACAGATGGATCTTTGAAATCATCACGAGGTATGGCTACTTGTGGAGGTATCCTGTGAGGTCATCAAGGCAGATGGAAAATATGATTTGCGAATAAAGTGGGGTGCACTTCAGCCTTTGTTGCTGAGTTATGGGGAGTTTTACAGGACTTGCGTATTGCTAGAGATCAAGGTATGCAAAATATCTTGCTGCAAGTAGATTCAGAACCTGTTGTTAAAAGCATTAAAGAAGGCAAAGTTGGATGCATGTCTCGAGTACCCTTGGTTCGAGCAATAATAGATTTGATGAAACAATTGAGACCAGTTTATGTTATTCATAATTTCATATATATGGCTAGTCTTGCGTGTGATATGGAGGTTGATAATATGACATATGAGGAACCACCAGCTCCTTTGCACCTGATTAGTTTTGATGTAAAGGAAATTTTTACCCCACGCTTTATAACAGTATAATCTCCTCTTTTGGGCTTTAAGCCCCTTTGAATAGAAAAAATAAAAATAAAAAATGGCGAACTTTCAAAAAGAAAAACATCAACCACTCAAAAATGTTGGAAGTATTACAAAGTAGCCACCACTTTCCAGTTAATAGGGATGAAAATGAACCGAGCCGCTTGTCAAGGGCTTTTGGCTCGACTTATTTAAGATTCGACTCAGCTTGACTTGTTTACTATAAAGGTCAAACTTAAATTTTTTAAAAATCTTTTTTAGATAAAAAGACCAAAGTCAAACTATAAAAAAAAAATTGTTAAACTTCACAAGTCGGCTTGTTTAAGTAATAATAATAATAATAATAATAATAATAATAATAATAATAATAACTATTATCTATACCATTTTTATGACATTATGAATGACAGGATAAAGTGACATAAAGTACTTAGAGAGTTCACTTGTATATGAAAAATTTTCAAAAAGAAAAAGACTCAAGTTAAAAAGATAATGCAACCAAATTAATACTTCGAAAGAAAAAAATGTTTTGTAAAGACATTTTCAGACAATTTAAATATTTTTATTTGGCTATATTAGTATAAATAATCTCTAATCCATATATTTTTTAATATTATGTTCTTTTTTTTCATTTTCTTTTGATATAATTTGTGTTTTAACAACTTAAATTCAATATGATTTTGTTTATCAATTATTTTTGGATTTGTACATATAAATTTTATAAGTTTCTCTTTTTAGTTAATATTTCACTAGGTTTTAAAATAATTAATTGGTCAAAGACGTCGCAGACTTTCAAAGAGGCTGATAGGCCAAGTTAGACTTTTATGTAAGTCAAACGAGCCTTTAAGAAAACTGAGGTAATGAGTCAAGCTTAAGTCTTACCTATTCAACTCAAGCCTAGATCAAAGATTAACGAATTTTCATTCGCGGATACATATGTATCCTTACTATCCTGAAACGGCTTCCATTATGGGTATTAAACCAATATCAATTCATACAAGCTAAATCTTCTAATCGATATTTTGGCCAAAGAAAATTTTTGAAATTCATTAGTTTTTTTTTCTTTCTCAAAATATTTTTTTTTTAATCAAAAGTGGAAAACCATTTTAGACTTTATTTGGATTATAAAATATTGTGTTTCTATGCATACTATTTATATTATTTGAATTTAAACAAATTAGAATTCTCAATTCTCTACTATGTCTAGCGGATAAAATATTTTTAAAAACAAGTAAATCATAATTATCTTTTTCTTTTTTTTCTAATCTCTTATTCTTGTAATATATTTATAAAAAAATTTCTTATTAACATGAATTTTTTTTGAACATTTTTCTAATAAAATTTAATTTTGATTTGACTCATTTCCACTTTTACCACCCAACCTATCTATGTCAATACCAAAAACTACTATAGAGTCAGATAAACCGCCTCACCAAATTTCACATGATTAAAATGACGAGAAATAGCAATAAGTTCTCCAATACAAGGACAAGATACTAATTGTTTTGAAATAATAAAAAAGATACTGGGTGTTCGTGACTTAGCGGGAATGGTATTCCTTCGTCAGACCTCAGCAAACTTACACGGTATATACTTTTTTTATTTTCTTAAATATATTTTTGTTTTTTTATATATATTCGATTTTTAAGTTGATTTGGCTAAATTTTTCTTTCAATTAGATTTATTTTAAAAATTTTGTCTAAGTCATTGTCGTTAATCGAATTCCATTGTCTGTTACGTTAGCATTGGTATATCACCTGTAACGTAAGAAAATATTTTTCTTTTTCATTTAAAAAAAAAAGTATTTTTGTTCTCTTTCTCTTTTTTTATTTCTTTTTCCCGAAACAGGCCTTATTTTGCCAAAAGTGAAGAAGATGGTGTGAGTAACTAGCATGGAGGACTTAGACGAAACCCTAGGCTCAGCGAATCACCGCGACGACATGCCTCTCAGAACAACGGTATCAGGTTCGCGCCGACTTCGAAATGTGGAATGCTCCTCCCAATCCTTCTTCAATCCTTGAAAATATCCGAAACATGAATAGTAACGTGCGAGTTTGAACTTAACGCCCTCGAGGTTGAGTTCGATCTCGTTAAGCTTCTCTGTTAATTGGAAAAGGGAGCACTTGGCAGAGGAAGAGTTGTTTCCTTATGCGACATATTTAAGCCCAAAATTTAAAAGCTCCAAACATACCCGAACCCGATTACCACAAGAACTGGATAGTAGCTTCTCGCACACCTATATTCCCTCGCCGTAGGAACCAAAACCACATTCCTTGTATCGTGCCCTTCATCCATTCCCACCAAAATTTGCAACTTGGTTTTCAATTGCGTGCACCCATGTCCTTTTTTCTCTTATCACTCTCTGCGCCCTCCCTCCATGGAACAAAGCTCTTTCCCTTTTCTCGAAGAGTGGCACCACGCCGCTTCAACTCTTCCTCTGCCAAGTGCTCCCTCGGGGTTGCCGCGCTTGCGTTTCTGGAGGTCTTCGTCCTCGGGGAGCGTGAGGGAGTGAGAGGAATGGAGGAAGTCGATGAGTGCGTGTTTCATCTTCCATTCGTCGATTGGGTGGGAAAGTGTGAGGGGCGTGGAAGGGTACACCGTGAGGTTGAGCTTCACACGCGGGACTAGGCGAAGACCGTTCTCGATCTCCAACAGCTTCGACGCTTCTTCTTCCTCCTCTTCATTATTATTCTTTTGCTGCTGCTCCTCACAAATATTCGTGCGAGATGCACACCTCGGTGGTGGTAGCGATGAGTAGGAGCGGTGGCGGAGCATGTTGGTTGCAGATGTGTTCGCGATTGCAAATGTTCCAGACATTGGTGGTTGCAATCATTGCATCTTTAGATTTGCGGATGTTGGCGCCGTTGCAGTGATTTGATTTGTCTGGAAGGAGGTCGGGAGAAAGAGTTAGGTTTTCTAAGAAAGAAGAGAAATAACACTCAACAGAGAAAGGGGTTGTACAAAGGGGCAGTTCGGAAAAAGAAAGAAAAAAAGATAAAAGCGAAAAAAATCATTTTTTTTATTTAAAAAAAAATATTTTCCTACCTGTGACATGTCAACGTGTTCAACAATCATGTAAGCAATGAATCTCAATTAACGACAGAATGTTAAACACACATTTAAAATAGTAGGGGTTCCATTTGAAGAAAAAATTAACGAAAAATCAAACTCAAAAATCAGATATATATCAATCATAAAAAATATATGAGTTTTTAGGGACAAAATTGATTCTAATAACTATCCAAACACACTACTATACAATCAAACAACCCATAAGTCTCTTGTAAGATACTAGTACAATTTAACCGATAAATTATTTGCTTTATCTTTCGACTTTATTTTCTTTGAAATCAATACTGTTTTAGCTATTTTCAATTTTCTTTGGCTATGTTCAGATTGGAAGGGGATCTTTTGGAAGTAACAACGACTTGGGTCTTCTTGAGTTATCAGTAGAGAAAAACTATCATGGGCCAGTTTCTTTTTCGGCAACAGAAACAGTAAAGATCAAACTGTTCATTACGGTGAAGAACAGAACAAGACAGAATGTCAAAATAGAGAGCAAAATATTGCTCTCAAGTCTCAAGAGCACCGTAACAAGGATAGGATAAGAGCAAGTAGATGTCAATATTAAAAAAAAAGGGGATAAGAGCAAGGTATATTGAAATTGTGGAAAGTACAATTCTCATGTATACCCAAGCAGGCTATCAGCATGTTAACCAAGATGAGAAAAAAAAGGCATATTTTTCATGGCTGTTGAGCACTGTCAGAGATGAATCTATCAAATGATAAAAAGAAAAGAAAGAAATAACGAATACTCTAGCTGAAAAAATTAATAAATAATGAAGAGAACATTCTCCTGTACTCCACCGCAAATTTTAAAGCGGGTTTCCAAACTGTTGATGCTGCGTAAAATAAAGGTGCAACGTGCAAGGTCCCTTCTCCAACACATAACAAAAATCTTATAAATTACAGATAGTTCCCTTAAATTGGTCCTTCCACTCTCTCTTATGCTCCATTTAATAAGTGTTTAAAGAACTGGATATGGGAGAAAGATCTTGCATAAGATCAAGTACTATCCGCTTGGCATAAACACTATACTTATTGATTGGTATTCTAAATTCATTTATCAAATATTCAGGGAATAGAGTTTATGCAGAGAGTTTTTCTTACAAAGAATGACAAAATGAGTACTTTATAAATATAAATTTACTTTCTCTTCCATCTCATTTGCATCTTTTTCTTTCTATCAATCTTTTTTTTTTTCCATCATATTACTTATCACATTAATTAAGGGCACGGAAGACACTACCTTTCTTCCTTAATAACTTAATTTGCAGCAACACATGCCATCCATAAAAGTACCAACGTACTAGGCCTTCCTAAGTCCCTTTCCTCCTGCTCATGACACGTGCAAGATGTCTCTCTCTAATTACTCTCCCTTGTGTTTGTCTTGCGTATTGATAATGTTGGGTGTACTAATTTAATACCCTATCGACCTTGTTAAGATTAAGAATGGTCCCTCCCATTTGACACTTAAATGTTGTAATGGCATCACTTTTCCCGGATTGATGTGATCAACCAATTTCTGGATAATTTTCTGCTTGTTTTGGGCAAGTGAGTAACAACCCGACAAGCCACGTCTCTTCTGCCAAATAAAAATGAATCACAGTAACGCTGTCATGTACGTTATTTTAAATTTTGTTTCTCTTTTATATAGGCATGCTGAAAAACTTGGGCCCATTCTTGCTTCATATGTGTTAACAAAAGTAATTTTCAGATTGCTACGGACAAAGCAATTCTATGGGTGAAAGCAAAAAATTCTGTTCTTCCAACTTTTTGATCTTTTCATTCATATTCATTATCTGAGGAGAGTGACGGATCCAAGATCTTAACGTAATGGGAGCAAATTATAAAAAAAATAAAATGAGTGGCTTCAATTATATAAATATAAAATAAAATATAAAATTTTATTTATAAATTTGATAAATTTTAAAGAATGAGAAGGTGTAAATGCACACCCTCATAGGTCCGCCAGCCGCTGTATGAGGATCTCCTCTTCCCTTATTCATTTCGGTAAGAATTCTCAAATCTAGATGGGTCAATTGTTTTCCAATAGCATCCGCTCTACTTGATTTTGAAATATATCAAAATGTTGGATAGTAAAAAAAGGTGGTATTAACTTATTAAGAGTTAAGACGTACTACTTTATTTACAATACACGTCCTTACCATTTACCAAGCAATAAATCATTCATATTGTATCCAAAAAAGAATGCCATTCACATTGTATCCTATTTTATTATTTTGGTTTAGGTTTTGCATTCTTCGCTAATTACCAAATGCTCTTTATTATTTTATCATAACTAATTAATACAGTTCAATGACTTGCGCTTGAAGCGTCTTTCTCCATGTTGGTAAAATGTTTTTCTTAATTTTTCCGTTTATAAAAATGGATTTGTAAAGAGCTGAGGCAGTTGAATATCCAACTTAATCGAAGTTTTTTGTACATTAAATTAACGACCACATTCTCTTGTTTTGTTTGTGAAATAGCAAGCCCCCACATAATGCATATGGAATCAGAACGTAAAAGCAAAACTAAACTATTCCCCAGCTCAGCTTGCTTCGTTCATGAATCAATTGGCAATGTGACATGTTTTTTTTTTACCAATTATGACATTTACATGATAAGAACAAACTAGTACAAACCTCATGAAAAACCTCAAGGATAAGACTATGGTACTCATCAGAGTTCATTGAGATATAATAGTTCAATAGACTACGAAGATCTTTGGCGTCTTGAAGGCGGTTTGCAGTAATCATCTCCATCATGGACTCCCTAAAATCCTCTCTTGGATCATAAGAGCTCTTCTCCATTGCTACCATTACAACAAACTTGGTCCCTTCTCTGCTCTGCTGCCTTCTTCTCTCTACATGCCTAGCTCTAATCATTTGGTCAAGTCTCTCTTGCACCATGGCATGTGCAAGGCTTGAAACAGAAGGGAACCTGTCAGAGGCTGATGAGCTTTCTGCTTCCTCAGAGGAAGAAACACTGAACCTGCAACTGCAACACAAAGCCTTGCATCCTCTTTGTTGAAGCTGATGCTGCTGCTTCTGTTGCTTTGAGTTGTTCATTCTTGGACACAGACACTGTATGCTTTGAAGGGGGAATTTGCGCAAGAATAATCACTTATGCACAATTCACAAGTGGGGGCACAGCAGTGAATTAATCATTATGTTTGGTTTTAAGAATATTCAAAACTAGATTAGGTGTTAGCTTGAAGGGCAGATGGGGGACATGCCTATAGTTAATTGAACCAAAGTTCATTATGTTTAACTAGACTTATCATGATCTCAACCCTTTTAGGATAATATTAGGTGGCCTAGCTTTTAAAATCTAACCAATAAGGAAGGGGCATGATTCATGAAGCCTCTTTAATAAGAGCCAGTTGATAACATGGCTAGTAGTTGTAGAACTCTAGCATACTTTGCTTAGTAATTTAACACGCCATATGCCCCTTGACCCAGTTTCTCTTTGAAATTGAGAAAAATTATAAAAGCAATGGATGGCCAAATACTAAAGTAGTTGTGATAAAGATGTCTAAATTCGTTGTATTATGCTTCAATGATGCCCTTCTTTCTCAATGTTGAATGACTAGTAGACGAATCAAACAAGTTCCTACTCCCTAGCATTTCTTTCTCGTTTTTTGTTAATTGAAATTTCGGTTGCATCAATTGCTTTAGTGTATGTGCGCGGGGTAATGGTTGTTAACAAATTATGGAGAAAATCGGATAAAAGATACACACAGCTAATTAAGAATATCTTTGACAGATTCGTCTTTGTATGCTACACAGTACAAAGGCAGCAAAACTGGTTCATAAAGCAAAAGGTCGCTAGCCAGGTGATTAGCATGTGATTATCATCGATTACAAAGCCAATTTGTGAAAAATATGATCCTCGTTTTTCAGCATAATTAGGGTAATTAAATGTCAGTAATCAGTACAACCAAGTCGTTTATGCATGTCTCGAAGCACATGTTGCTATAATGATTTTTACTCACTAAAGATAAAGCTAAAGCGTAAGTCCCCGGAGAGGAAAAAGACAGAGAGTACCGAAACACGAAGACAGACTGTTTCTTAAGTTTTTGCTTTTCTTTAGAATAAGGAACAAGGTGAAAATAATGAATGAACTCGTATGATTCATATGCAAGCAACATAACTAGTTTTCATTTCTTTATGTTTCCTATCACAAGTCATAGCAATCTATGAATGTTTTCTTCTTGACACGACATTAGTAAATTATTCGGAAAGAATAGAGTTTTAGTAAGATTTTCTTTAATTTAATTCTTTTATAATTTATGATAAATTTCATATCTCTCAGGAATGAATGAATGAAGGCAAAGCTTGCATAAGAATAAAATTTAAGGTCATGGGAAGCCGATAATGGAAGAAAATGGAGAAAAAAAACGGATTAATATTGAAATAATGCTCAAATGAACAAAATCACTTTTACATCAATACATTGATTTGAGCATTCTAAGTAACTAAACTAGTAACTAATAACTAACTAAAACTAATTAATGTTAATAATACTAGTAATTTATATCTCAAATAATTTAAAAGGTTTAATTTTACCATCTATCATGATTAATGTGAAATTTTGATACACTAATAATTTTTATTCAAATTTAACCTCTCAAGTTCTTTTAATTATTACAATCAAGTGTTTCTTTGAGTTATGTCATTCTCAAAACTCACAAGATTTAGAGCATGTTTGTTTCTCTTTTCAGTTTTTAATTTTAAAAACAGTTTTGTAAAACATTTTTTATACTGGCCAGCACTCAGCAGTTATTTTTTAGTAGTGTTGACCAACTCACATTACTGTTTTCTCATAAAATGTTCAACAGAATTTTCAAAGACCTTAATTATTTTGTTAATCTCCTCTCCCCAAATTTATTTTATGAATCGAATCATGTAAACTACTTTTAATAGTCGTTTGTCTAAGTTTGCTACTATTGTTAGATCAGCTTATTGTATCTAAGATAAGATAATATTCACTTTAATTCTCACAAACCTTAATAATTTTGTCCTTTAGCTGAGATAAAAATTGTCATTTAAAAAACATTTTGATGCGTTAAAGGAGGACCCTTAGCCTAGATATCTATCCGATATAATTTCTTTTTTGGATGGAACGATTACAATCCTAACTCTAAAAGAATCTTATTTAAAAAAATTTGATTCATGCAACTCTCAACAAGTCACTAAAAAAAATCTCAAAAAGTAATTTGAAATAAATATTAAGTTTTAATGATTATTATAATTAAAAAATTAGGTGTGAATCTGTGCAAAAGCATGATCAATGTAAAAAAAAAAAAAAAAAGAAACGAAAGAGGAAGGGTGCATCCTGTAGCTTGTATCTGAGCTGAGTAACACGTGACAATAAAATGTGGTACTGACACATGGATGAATAAATTGGAGGCAGGATAGATTTATTAATACTATTAATTATCTTCAAATTTTATTAAGTTAAGTGTTTTGAAAGTCTTGTATTTTATATTGATGAATTGGATTTTCAAACTTTAATTTAATTTTTCTGATTTTAAAAAAACTGTGAACCCTTATTTTTTAAAAGTTTGAAGACTACATTCATTAATGTAAAAATAAATGAATTTTGACCACATCTAACAAAATATAAAAACTAAAAACACAATTTTGTCATTAACTTAACGACAATTATAATTACGGGGGCAGCGGAGCCTGGAAGGAAACTCTTATCTGTGTGCAACGAACTGACCTAAAGTTGAAGTTAACCAAAGCCGTCAATTTAAAACTTTTATCTGTGTGCAATTTGGCCTGCCCTTGTTTGGTTATTATCTTTACCAACAACACAACACCAAGGAAAGTGAACGGCAATTCGGAAACGGAATTAAGAAATCAAACCCAGCTCTTAGCCCAAGAGAAATAAATTAGACAAATCCCTCTATGTACCAAAGATCAGATCCGTTTCTTTTGCTTTTGAAATACATGATTTTTTAAAAATTGAGTTTTGAAAAATAATTTTACTTATAATAATATTTTCAGTATAAAATATAATTTTTTATGAATGTAACTTTTTCTGCTTGATAGGCCATCTTCGTCCGGAAAATTTTATAATACTTAAGAATTAGTTGAATAATTACAATTAGATAAAAATTGTTTGGACTTTGAGCTTATAGAGTAACTCTATTTGGAGTTTCAACGTGTCATTGGTGTCGTGTTCAATAAAAAAATTATTTTTTCCCTAAAATCAAGTTTACTAGCGAATAATTAATTTTGTTTATATATTTGGTCGCCGTAGCAGGAAATCCGCGGGTTACGAAAGAATAGGCTGATGCTTCTATTAACAGCGTAATATCGTATCTTTTTTTCGGTTAATCGTAATATCGTATCAAATCACATAGTTAGATAGCCAGTCATCTTTTTACGCAAAACGATAACGATAATAATAGTATAGTTTGGTAAGCCTAATTTTTTTATTTAAGAGTTAAAGTTAGGTAAGCGCTTGATTTTGCATTTTGCACTGATCACTTCACACAGTAACTTGGACACCAACTCACTCTCTCACCAACAAAACAAAATCCAATGGCGCCGTCTTTCGCAATCAACGGTGGTTTCCCCGGCGCCAGAGTCACTCCTCCTTCCGTCACCGGCCGCTTCGCCGCCGTCTACAGCGAGGTCCAAAACAGCCGCATCGACCACGAACTCCCTCTCCCCTCCGTTCTCAAAAACCCTTTCATCATCGTCGACGGTCCCCAAAGCTCCGCCGCCGGCAACCCTGGTCTCGCTTCCTCCCATTTGCTTCTTCAATTTTCCGTTAACAATTCCAGTTGTATGTAATTTTGAAGTCCTCTCTCTCTCTTGCAGAGGAGATCACGAAGCTGTTCCCGAAACTGTTCGGGCAACCGTCGGCGGCTTTGGTGCCGAGTGATTCCCACGCGCCGCATGCAAATCGGAAGCTGAAGATTGGCGTGGTTCTGTCCGGTGGCCAGGCTCCCGGCGGTCACAATGTTATTTCTGGAATCTTCGGTAAAGAATAATCTTCTATTGAGTTGAGTTGAATCAGTGTTTTGATTCTGCGTGTTGCGTAGGTTTATGTGGTTTTGTTTTAATTTGAACGTTTGATTTTGGTTTTAGATTACCTGCAAGACCTTGCAGAAGGAAGCACATTGTATGGTTTCAGGGGTGGTCCAGCTGGCATCATGAAGTGCAAATACGTTGAACTTACCTCAGACTATATTTATCCTTACAGAAATCAGGTTTATTTTCCTATAAGTGTAGTTTTGACACAATATATTACCTTTATTTTTTTTAATTTTATTGTTCTTATGGAAATTTATTACTTGTATATTTGGAGCTGCTGCACATATTCCTTTGTTTTTTCGAATATGGTTGTGTGGATAAATATTTTCCTTTCACTGTCATGCTGTTTGTATTTCTCGACTTCAAAATCTGATGCTGTAAAGTTGATGCATATGACGTGCCTTCTATTGGTGGCTCATGCATGTAAATGTTTTCAATTGAGGTGTCTTGCTGTTGTTTCGATTTTTTCCTAGAAATAATAATCATTCGATTGCGACATCTAATAGGAATAATTTCTGTTGGTAGGGTGGTTTTGACATGATTCGCAGTGGGAGGGACAAGATTGAAACTCCAGAGCAGGTTGGCCTATTTCTCTGCTGCTTTGCTATATAGATTATTCATTTCAACTCTTACACATCTTCGTCAACGAGTATGGGGAATAATTTATTTTACATGTACAGTTTAAACAAGCTGAAGAAACAGTGCAGAAGCTAAACTTGGACGGCCTTGTTGTTATTGGTGGAGATGACTCAAACACAAATGCATGCCTCCTTGCTGAGCATTTCAGGTTCTATGAAGGGAAAAATTACCTTTCCATCTGTTCATCTGTTGTATAATTTGTTTGGCATACACATGAGAGAAAAATTACCTTTCATAAATATGCAGCTGTTCCTGTTTCTTTAACTATTTCTGTTTAATTTGGATTATACAGGAGTAAAAATATGAAAACTCGTGTGATTGGGTGCCCTAAAACCATTGATGGTGATTTGAAATGCAAAGAAGTTCCCACAAGTTTTGGGTTTGATACAGCATGCAAGGTGAATGAAGCTATGTAGTCAGCCTTCTGTGTGCACTTATTATTATTATTATTATTATGGGAATATCCTACCATATAATCAGGGAGTTTGAGAGAATCGGATGCATTGCATTTTCTCCAGCAATGCAGTCAACATTTTCCTTAGAATAGTATTTCTTTAACCTTGGATTTTGTACATAATTTATTTTTGTTGTCTGTTCCATTGGTGCCGATTTTCCTTTTTCTTGTATCATATGGTGTGCCAGCTGCTTGGTTTTTTAGTGATAAATAGCCTTATGATATTTTGAAACCCCATTTCCCATAAATGCTCTAAATAATGATTTGAAATGCATATTTTTCAGCTTTCCCCTTTTGGATTATATGTTGCATGCTTGCATAGTCTGACCTAGTCCTCTTTTTATTTGAATTTAATGCAGATATATGCAGAAATGATTGGCAATGTTATGATAGATGCTCGATCAACTGGAAAATATTACCATTGTAAGTTCTCAAAGCAGGAAACTCTTTAGAACTATAGCAATTATAGATTGGGTGCTTTGCTGAGTTGTGCTGACCAATATTTATTGCTTCACTTAGGACATTCACATATTGATTGTTGTTGCTGCTCATTTGCTTCCCATTTCTTACAAATGTCCACTTAATCTTTTAAGTTTTACACATTGCACTTTAGTTACCAGTATCACTTGTAATTGTGATGTGAAAATCTGAAGTCAGTTTCAAATTTTTTTGGTTCTAAAATTGCAAATTCAGTTATCAGGACAACACAAATATGCTCTAATTTTCTAAGGGTCAATATTTGCTTCTTATATGATGTCTTCTTCACCCATCTGACTTTTAAGATAGAAATGCCTTGTTCCTGCATCTTCCTTGCATTGTGTCAACATATCTCTTGCTTTGTGATTTTTCTACTTCTGATTATCTTGAAATTCTATTTGTGCACATGGTTTACTCTTGTTGAAAGTTTCCTTTACTTTCACAACATTTTATTGAGTCATTCACAAGACCATGATTGAGGGTTAACCCTGGCACAGCAGTAAAGTTGTGCCTTGGTGACCGGTTGGTCATGAGTTTGAATCCAGAAACAGCCTCTTTGCATATGCAAGGGTAAGGCTGCGTACAATGACCCTCCTCCATACCTCTGCTTAGCGAGAAGCCTTAGGGCACTGGGGTATGCTAGTTTTTATTGGCAAGTTCATGAATACAATATGAAGCTTCAGATTTTTGTTCTCTCTCTCTCTCTCTCTCTCCGTGTGTGTGTGTGTGTTTGTGTTACCTGTTCATTGTTATTCTGCTGAGTTTTGAACAATGGGTAAGATATGGCCACTTGTCTGCAGTTGTTCGGCTTATGGGACGTGCAGCTTCGCACATTACACTGGAATGTGCTTTGCAAACTCATCCAAACATTACTATTATTGGAGAAGAGGTTTGTCATAAATCTGATCATTTTATCTAGTGTTTGATCAGTTAAGGGGTTGATGAAATCAAGATAAAATGCATCCATAGTGATCTTGTGATTGAAGTTTTCTAAGTGGCTCTCCACTGCTCTTGAATTTTGCGATATTAATTTAAAGTTGAAACAAAAATCACTGTTTGACACAACTTTGTCACCTAAGAAGTATAATTCAATGAAAACATATGGTATGTTTGAAAGAACTTATTTACAGTTTATATGAGCTTACCTTAATAACAAGTATTTGCGTAAATGTTTGGGAGAGCTTATTAGAATAGTTTATGATATTTTCATAAATTATTTTCAACTTATTTCAATATGCTCTTTAGGATAACTTATGAAATAACTTACATCTTATATAAAAATAGTTTCCTCTTTGATTATAGAAACAACTTATACATAAAATGATTACATGATAAATACATATTCAATAAGCATTTAATTAAGTTGTTTACCCAACATAATCCAAAACTTTCCAGGCCCCTTTGATCACTTTGATATAAAAATGTCTAACCATGATGTGGAAATACTGAAGGGCTGATGGAGTATTTAGCAGAAGCTGAAGTAACTAATAGCTTTCAACAATTGTTCCCCCTCCCTCCAAGCAAACGATGTGTTATCTTGTTCATTTTTTCTAATATTCAGTGACATGTCAGGGCTCTCTATCAAAAATTTGATTTGACATGTAAATATCTTATTTCAGGTTGCTGCCAAGAAGATGACACTGAAGGATGTCACTGACTACATTGTTAATATCATTTCTAAAAGAGCTGAGGATAATTATAACTATGGGGTCATTCTTATCCCTGAAGGTCTAATTGATTTTATTCCTGAGGTAGCTATCACTAGTTGTCAATAGTTTTTTTCTCCCCATATGATGTTTTGGCATCTGTTCACGTACAATCAATATGGAAACACCTATTAATGATGGTCACTTTTATATTCTTTTTTGTTTGCAGGTCCAACACCTTATTGCAGAACTCAATGAAATTCTGGCAAATGACGCTGTGGATGAGGGAGGGCTATGGAAGAAGAAACTCACCGATCAGTCATTAAAGCTTTTTGAATTTTTACCTAAAGCAATTCAAGAACAATTAATGCTTGAAAGAGATCCGCATGGAAATGTTCAGGTGCTTAATGTATTATAGTTCTATACTTGCTGTGTTTATCTTGCCTGTAATGCAATTTGACTAAGCCTCAATGTTGGTATATATTTCCATTTAGGTTGCCAAGATAGAAACAGAGAAAATGCTTATTCAAATGGTTGAAACTGAGTTGGAGAAGAGAAAGCAACAGGGCACATATAAAGGAGGATTTAGGGGGCAGTCCCACTTTTTCGGGTACTCCGTCTATTTTAGATATATCATTCTTGGAGTTGTAAGGTTTGATAATATGATTTGCTATGAGACAGAAAAATATGAAAAGGTCCTATGGTCCTGCTTTAGGATTTACCTTCAAGTTTAACCTGGATTAAAATTCTTTTGACCATACATTTGCTAATGGCATCTCTATCTTTGGTTAGAATTTGTAGTCACCTGTACTCTTTTAAAATATGCAGCTATGAAGGGAGATGTGGCTTGCCAACTAATTTTGATTCTACTTACTGCTATGCATTGGGTTATGGTGCTGCAGCCCTCCTTCAAAGTGGGAAGACTGGATTAATATCATCGGTTTGTGCCTATGCTCTTCACATTATCTTCTAATCATCAAATTAGATATTTCTTCTAGATTGGTTTTAATGATTGATTGTGGTTCAAAATGTTTGGTAATACTGGGTCCATCAACTCAATTTTTTGATTTGCTATGATATTTTGATCAGGTTGGTAATTTATGTGCTCCTGTAGAAGAATGGACTGTTGGTGGAACTGCACTCACTTCATTGATGGACGTGGAGAGGAGACATGGTATATATTGTGATCTAGCAGAGCTTTTGCTTTGCCCCAATATACCTATTTTCTAAATTTTTATTCATTACATGACATTTTGTCTCCATGTTGTTACATTTATTTGAATGTGCTTTCTCTGATGTTCTGCTGTTAATGAATTGTGTGATTTTCTTTTTAGGTAAATTCAAGCCTGTGATCAAGAAGGCAATGGTGGAGCTTGAAGGTATATATATGTATTCATCTATTGTTTGCTCTGCAAAATTAGTGAGAACTATATTTTTCACCCGCATGGAAGGATAGCAATGAAATGAAGGGGAGGGAAAATTATTTTCTTTTATGGGTCCATAATTTTTACCTTGTCATATTAATCACCATGACATGCTTAGTTGCTCAACCTGCAAGTTCATGGATGCAGATTTTCAGTTCTTTACAAATAAGGATTCGCTATATAAGATACTATTATGTATCTGCCCTAATTATCTTTGATACTGATGGACTACATTTCACATTGAATCTTCAGGGGCACCCTTCAAAAAGTTTGCCTCCTTGAGGGATGAGTGGGCCCTAAAAAATTGCTACATTAGTCCAGGTATGCATTGACTGTTCCTGCACTCTTTGTTTCTTCTGTCTGCCCCTAAGTCTTGCTCCTCTCTTTAGTTTTTAAACTGTGTTGTCGTCTATGTTAGCTAGAAATCAAATATAAGTTGGAATTTCTTTTAATGTTTTAACTGGAGTAACGTCCTGATGATGATCTTTACTGTAGGTCCAATTCAATTCACTGGCCCAGGATCTGATGCAATTAATCACACTTTACTCTTGGAGCTTGGTGCACAAGCTTAAGACATTCTGAAGCCTTTTTGATGGTGGCAATTCATGTTTTTTGGGAACTACTACAAATATAATAGACCGGAGATTAGTCAAGTGATTGTGTTTTTCACTTTGGAACTTTGCTAGAGAATAGTTTATGCTTTATCAACATCATCGACTTATATTTATGTTTTGGGAATATGTCGTTCCATGATCTTTTAGTTCAATGTTTAATCGTCTCGTCATTTAGGTACGGTAATAGTGATGTAAATAGGAGGTTGAGACATGAGTACCTGAGTGAGAAAATTTTAAGGTGGATTGTGTTTGCATAAGATATGGAAAACCAAATGGTCCTGTTTCAGTGCTTTGTATATTGGAACTCTGCGAGGTTGACCACGGTAACCACAGTAACGAGTAATGTTTCTCGCAATTTACTCGTTCTTTTGTCCATATAGCTAACAACTAGATTTTTGTAAGAGTTTTGAAAAGTTTAATGGTTAGTGTTTTTTAGAAATAATAATTTACACACATTTTGTTCAACGTAGAACTCTGTCTGTGATGGTTTATACATTTACTTTGGCTTAAATTCAATATAGCTTGTAAAAATAAATGCTAAATGAATAAGACCTATAAACTTTTAACACCAACCGAAATGGACAGATTCCTTGTTTTACTTGTGCTAATTTGAAAGTCAACTGTCATTTTTTCATAATTATTTGAGTTAATCTGAATTGCTTTATTTTATGTTTTGGGTGTGGCAACTGACTCGGTTGTGCCTGTGCAGCATGTTCCTAGTTTGATCTTTTTGGCTGGGGAAGAAGATTTTTCCTCGTGTTCAGATCAAACAATTTTGTTCATCCCTAGCTCTTTAAAATGTCGTGTCATTCTGTGATCATGAATTATGGATGTAACGAATGATCTCTCATCTTGTATATTAGTGGTTATGAGATTGATAACCTGCATTATGAACAAAATATTGAGTCAATCACTTTCCTGTCTTGTTTAAAAAAAAATTAAAATGTTAATTTTTGGTCCCGATAACCATTTGAACCTAGTACTCTACTCAAATATCACAGCTAAGCCTAATTGTGTTGTTCTATAGTAGTATAATATGACATGAGAATTTCGACAACATGAATACATGATCATTTGGATAAAAAAAATAAAAATTGATCACTTTGAAACGCGTGGATGATCGACGATGGTGGGGTGGAATTGGGTGAAGGGGAAAAACCTTTTTGCCATTGGCAGTGTGTGTGACAGTTAATCAACTAGACGTTTTACAGTCTTTAGGTCATAGTAGATAGATGTACATGAAAACGCATCTATTTCTTTATTTCTTTGTACACAATCATACATTCAGATACAGACACGAAGGGTTAAAAAAATGCTGGTTCTGTAGCATGACTCCGTAAGCATGTATCAACTCAAGTAACTTTAAGGTATACGACTTAAATAATGTCCATTGAACATTATTGAACCACACATGACTTAATTTATATCTCACCGTTGGGTTGGGTCCATAATTTTGTAAGCTTCTGCGGGATATGGTATATTATGGATAGCTGTTATGATTTGGAAGGAAATAAAATAAGCACAAGCATACAATCTGCTTCTGCCTGGCTTGTTTTCTTTCCCTTTTGCACCAAATTGGCTTCTTGTGAAGGATGCATTTACACTCACTTGAATATGCACACTGAAAAGGAGAGCTATTTTCTTCTCTTGAAGACACTACATACTCTATTTTTCTTTTGGAAATAAAAGGTGTATTTATTTTACTTTTTAACTATTCATTTAGTCTCTATATTTGCACAATTTTTACGTGTTACTCCTTATACCTAAAATTAACTTGTTTTAATTTTTACAGTATATTTTTTAATCTGTTTTAGTTTCTGACATCCAAATGTGAAGATGAAAATAAGTTAAAAAGTATATCTGTAGGGACTAAAATATATTAAAAATATGTGTAAAAAATAAAAATGTATTTTTTTAAATATAAGAGTTAAAACATAAAGATTGTATAAATATATAGACTAAAGAAGTAATTAAGCCTCTTTTTTTAAAGTTTCATTTCTATGATTTAGTTTTCTATATAGACCTACTTATCTTTTATGCTAAAAAGAGAAATAGAACTTTTCTATTCTTTATCGCTCTTTTTGAATAAAAAAGGTACAAAAACAATGCAACAATTTAAGTATGGGAATGACGTTTTTTTTCTTTCTCAATAGTACTGCTGCTTGGGATTATAATCTTTTCTGTTATACGTGCATCGAGCGAGGACTATGATACTGAGTTGGAACTTCATAGCGAAAATATGATAATACAATTTTGTATAATGTTTATCTAATAAAGGGAAAGATAGCAAGAAAAGAAAAAAAAATATTTTAAATATTATAAAAAAAATCCTATGAATAACATTTTTTCGGTGGAAAAGGAAGCAGGAATCATAAATTTAAAATAAATAGAAGCTATTGATATATTTGATTTTCTTGTAACATGAATTTTTAAATATTTTCTTTATTCTCCACAAGTATATTTTTTCAAAAGTAATCTTTTAAAATAAGGTTCAACACTAAATTAATAAGGATTCAAATAATAATTTGTTATATTAGGATGAATTGGTTTCTTTTGCTAGATTTAATATAATTTTTTAAATATGCAAACTAAAAAAAATTATTTTATTTCATGACAAACGTATTTTAGGAAATATGAAACACACAAGCGAGGACGGTATGTGATGACTGTGCATGCATCATGCATGTCACCCAGGCCCTAAGATATTTTAGCTGTTGCTTTTGTAATGTTGTTATAAAAGCTTTTTCTTTGGGACGCTTTTATTATTTGCCCTTTTTGCACAGCACTTGCCAATTTATGGAATAGCCCGTGAGATCTATAATTTTTCTGTATCTCTTCCCCACATTGGAGAACTATCCATATCTTAGACTTGGTACGAAATCGAAGTGTAAAGAAATAACAATGAGAAATTATAGATGAAGAGCTTACTATAGTAGTCTATAGTACCAACAAAAGCAAAAGTGGATGACTGTAGCAAATCAATGATGCATCACTGAATCACTGAGTAGCAACCAATTGCAACAGGTAAATCGGGTGATTCTCCCCAGCAGATATTATGATTGTGAATCTCATAATCGTGACTTTTCCTTTTGTTTTTATCCTTGTTAAAATTACTAATGTTAAAATATATTTTTCCATCGTCTCAATACATGATATTTAAAATTCATCTCTGATAAAAAAAATTTATCAATGTAAAAAATATATTATATTTTACATCAAATTATATGCATAATCAATTAAAAAAACATTACATTTACATCTTATAAATATATAATTAATGTAAAAAATCATCATCATAATATTTTAATTTATCCATCGAATGAATGAACTACAAATGACACACTTTAATTTTTTGAGAAAAAAAATATATACTAAAAATTTTATAATAACAAATTTTAAACATTTTCATATTTATGAAAATAAAAAATATATTCAATACTGATTTTCTCAACAGAAACCATTTTCTATCATCTCTTAAGCAAATATGATCCAATCTCGCCCTAAAAACAATAAAGACACCATTCATAAATATAATTAAACCCTTAAATTAAAATTTTTAAATCAACTTTAACATTTTAAAATTATTCGATACTTCATCAAATGTATTCAATTTAATGTTTAATATGTTTTTTAAAATATAAGTAACGTTGACTATCAAATTATATGAATAATTATTTGATTTATCTAAAATTTATTGTACATGATCAATTATATCAAAATATTAAATAATTAAATTATTAAATATGATTTAATACAAATAATTACTAAACGAGTAATTCTAGAAAAGTGATTCCTAAGTTATCCTCACTTTATATATGTCTAAAAGTAAAAGTATTTAGACTATAATATTACTGTTACATGCCACATTTATTAAATACTATAATTTATAGTAATTCAATACATTTATTGTGTTGTTCATTAATTATGATATAATTACTTGAAGTGTGAATTTTTCATATTTTTTTAAATATTTTGTATTAATATCATGGTAAAGAAAAAAAAATCCTAAACCAAAGGTAATTATTACATATTTAATATTTAAAAATGTGAATTTAATTTCTATATAAAAATTAATAAACTTAGTTTGTGAATGAAGAATAATATAAAAACTCTTTAATCATTACAGTATATACTGTTTACTCTAAAAATATATACTACATATGTAATAAAAAAATATTTGTTTTCATTAATGCTTATGATGAATATAGTTTATAAGCATGCTTAAAAGTAGCACAATTTAAATACACAATAACACAATACATACAAAATTAATATTATATATATTAATCTATTTGTTAATTTCTAACTTTAATTCTTATTTAAAACCAATAAGCTATTGTGAGTTGTTTTGTATTTAAATATAAAATTATTCTTTTAATTAATTATTACTAATCATTAAATATTTTAAAGTAACAAAATTCAAATGTATATCAATATAATTTTAAATTATCTTATATATTAATAATTTAATCTAAACATTCTATACTCATTACACTTTTATTTTAATCATTTTAATTACAGTAAATTGATTTTTATTCACTACAAATAATGAAAAAAATAATATAATAAAGGATATTTTATACATTACATAAATTGAGTTACATTATTCTATATATAATAAATAAAATAACATGATTAAAGAAACATTACTTTATAAATCTTACATGTGGGGGGAAACATAAAATTTAAATAGTTTGATATTATGAATTTATTTTTAATTTTATTAATGGGAAAAAATAAAATGAAATAAAATTTTAAAGTGTTTCTTTTTAAGTTATTTAGTTATAATAATATACCATTACCTTCTACATATATATTTTTTAATATAATTATATATTTATGTCTTTATAGCTATTATTAGCTCTTAGATATTTTTTTAAAAAAATTTGGAGACCAAATTGAATTATTTAAAATAATTAAATCTTAATGTAAAGTGTAAAAATGCAAGTCACATTTGATTTTATTATTTATTTCTTCTCTTTTCCATTTTGTTTGTCTTCAAACGAACAGAACCTTAAGGATGATACGATAATACTTACAGTAACTTCTAATAGCATTATCAAACTTAAGTCTCTATTCATAAACTCAAACTTATCAGAGTACAAAGGATTTACTAACAATTATCTTTCATAAAACTTAGTCTCTACTCATATTGCTAGGGTAAGGTAAATCTTATCAAAACTGAACAGCCAATGTTTGATTGCATGTGAAGAGTCGGATCTGGTGATATCATTATCAAAATCTCAAACATTGAATTCTATATTATTTGTTGAGAATTTAATTTAACTCAAGATTGTACATAGTAGTATTATTAATTTGTGAGATTTACAAGGCTGATCACCGGGGGAAAACTGGATTGTCTTTCCTTGCTTGTCGTAACTATCAAGTGCAATCTTGACTAAAAAAGAAAAGAGACACTTACAATGACATTAGTAATTTGATACTTTAATGGACTAAATTAAGGATGAAAATAGTAGTAGAGTACTAACAAATTGAGAATAAGTTTCAAACGATTGTACGTACAAATGGACACCTAAACCAACAAATTAAAACAAGTGTTTCCTGTTCCCCTATTGGTTAATAAAATTAACATGTGATTTCCCAATTCCCCCCAACCCAGGGGAGCAATGATAATTGGTTGTGACCTTAATGACCATTAAGATGGTTGGTGACCATCACATCGTAACTAAGAATCCAAGAAAGAAGATTGCTGGTGAGTGGTGACATTGTCACAATGAATATTCAATACAAAGAAAGAGGGTAATGGTGGAAGGAAGGGGAAACCGTAAGCATGAAACTGATCAAAGTCAATAGCGTAATTATCGAGAGAGCAAAATTGAACAAGACCGAGACTTTGTTTTGGGAGCCATGTCCTCTAAGAGGATTTATTATTTCATACTATGCACTGGAGTATTGATAATTAATTAGCCAACAAATAGTATCTTTGTGAATTGATATAAAACATGTTGCAAATATAATAAATCGAATCCTTTAAAAATAAAGGATAAATTGTATCTAAAAAATTAAGATAAAAGACCAAAAATCTAATTTAGCCTAAAAAAATTTATCCAACACATAAATCATCTAAAATTAATACATCTCAAAATCAATTTAGAATCCAAAATTAATCTTCAACATAAGATTAACACATGTAAAAATTTACTTAAAATTATGTTAACTGACATCTCAACAAAATTCTAAAGAATTTAAAGTGAAATCAAAATCGCATTCATTTTGAGTGCTTTATCTTCGTTCTTCCTCCTTTACTAATGCTACCTCATCCAATGGGAATTACCAATGACATGCTTGGAGATGACCATAGTAAAAAAAATAAAAAACTAAAAACAGAATTCTAAAAAATTTAAGGATTAAGATATACTAATTAAACTCTTTTATATGAAAAATAATAATAATTTTCTCTCAGATTTAAATTTTATACTACATACAAATCAAATATAACATGTAGTCTATAATAATTTAACTAATAATGTAGCAAAAAACAAATTGTCGTTGATATGACGTTCGAAATTTATTAATATAATTTTCTTTTGAAACATATAAATATCTAAGTATTTATTTATATTATCCCTTAATCACTAAAAACTTTAATTCCCTAAAACTTTGATAATTCAAACACTAGAAAGGTTACACTTAGGTGACCTAACTATATATGTAAACCTTGAAATATTGATCTATTGCTAGGATCAGATCCTTTCTATCCTATCCTTGGGTCCTCAAGTTTCAGCATATGTATCTCGTGAGGTCAATATGTGTGCAGACGAGCTTGTTAAACATGAAGTTTGTTCCCAGTTTTCTTTTCTTTATCTTGAATTCTTGTCCAGTTAATCTGTCTGTTTCTCTTATGGCTGATATCATTGTAACTGTGTTTATCCGGTTGTAGTTACTTTTCCTTTCTTACTGATAAAAAAAATGTAAACATTTAAATTTACAATGATTATTTATCTTATTAATTTATAATTTGTTATGCAAAACTATTTACACGTTTCTTACAAGTTGCAACTATATTTGTACGTAGCCGTGTATTTGTAAGTTTGACTGAAAGAGGCGGATAAGAACAGCAATGATTCCTCGATTAGGAAAGAAAGTCTATTGTGGCAAATGGAAAAGACAAGTTTCATATGATTTATTTTTTTTACGCCAAAATCCAGACATATCTACGGCCCTTAAATAAAAATTACATAGGAGTACATATTCGAGACAACCAGGGTATGGGTTCCCAAGTCATTTCAAATTTAATAGTAACAAAGCAATGTGAAAAACAAAACACAACGGAGCATAACACATACTATATGCCCAACTAATTTCTATAAGCTCTCAAACTAAAATAGTAAATACTCAAGGACAAACTAGTAGGACCCGGACGAACTACAAATCACACTTTAACCACAAATAATTTCACATATATCACATTTATTTAAAGAGCTTAATTTATAAATCATTATCAATACAAAATGTTTTGAAAAATAGACTATACATTGATTCTCAGAAGGAGAACATCATATTAATAAATAAATGGCATAATGAAATGATAGAATTATCAACAGGTAAGAAAGGTGCCCAGTAAGGAGTAAATTGCAATTACAGACATGAAGAAAAAAAATACTCATCATAAAAAAGCCTCGGTTTGGACTTTGTAGTGGGACCTTTTTCTTTTAAGAAATAAATAGTCCTACTTTTCATTAAGTACAAAAAAAATTATTAACAAGATATTTTAAATTAAAAATGAGAAACTTATGAATATACGTGAAAAATTTAAACAAATCAAACTAAGAAAGTAAATTAAAAAAAAAAAACTTTTTATAATTTTTATAAATATATCATAATTACTATATTTTTATACTTTTTTGGACAAAAATAATACTTTCTTAAAAAACAATGGTGAGGGAAAGAGGTATCCGTGCAAACCAAAAAGTATTACCATTGTTTGTACCCGCACATGGCTCATCATTTTGCTTTTGCCTCCAAACAAACGCCATTAACAGCCTCAACTCTATTCTTGCTTTGGTGCTTCTTCCACATTTCCCCAATGGAGTTCGTCCCCACGGGCCACACACACACTACACTAGCTTCCAGCCACTTTCTTATCATATCCTTTTGGTGGGGTCCAACTGGGTGTCCACTAGTAATGGTCCCACTTTAGATTTTACGAAACCAGTTGCCATATTAATGGGCTTCAGCTGTAGCCCATTTACGATTGGGTTTCTTGTATGCCACTACATGACAACCGTAATAACCGTCTGATTTTGATGCATCCCTTTTAACTTTTCTCCACCACCCTGTGCCCAAAAATTTCAGACTTCTTTTCTCATATACCGAATTTAATGATTGATTTGTTTTATGTAGTAACTCTTATTGCGCATATAAATTATATTATTGAATTTAAAATTCCTACTGATATTTGAATTACATGTCTTTTTGGTAGAAATTTTGAATTCAAGATTAAGAATATTTTTGTAATGAGAAGAGAAATTTACCTACCCTTGCCAAATGTTAATGATAAATGGAATTTTTTTAGTGGAGCATCATGTCATGTGTAATAATAGGGATAAAAGTCAACACTAACCAATTTCGGTACTCTGATTTCCATATTTCCATTGTCTCATGATATTGTTGCTCTGACATCATTCTACTGCTAAAAAATGATACATAATATGGCTTGCATTAGTTCTGTGATTCAGATTCAACCTTTTTCTCTATTTTCTTACAAAATAATATATATTCGTGTTATCTACAAGCACGTAACGAACAAGAGGGCTCATGTTTCTATCAGCATAGTCTATTTCATGGTACATAGTCACACAATTATTAATACATGTTGGTATCACAGGACGTCGATCTCAAACAATATATACATTAAATTGTATTATAACTACTACTATTATTATGTACCATCCGGATCGGATCATTATCCAAATGATCCACTTAAGCTCAATTCGGATCCATATCCGATCCCTGCTCTTAGCACGTACTAAGCTGGGCCTGAAAACGATCAATGTACCATTAAGTTCACACCCTACCTAATCACATACCGAGATTGTTGGATATAGTGGAACATTCTGATGCATCTCGATAACTCCACTAGTTTCAAGTTGGCACATACATAATTATGTAACGAAATTATTGGGATACCATGAAATATTGGAATAATCATAATGTGAAAGGAATATATGCAATTGATAAGGATAAATAATCCTTCTTTTGACTCTAAGAGGAGTAGGTTAAATAATACACTTTAGTTACGTACTTTAGATCAGTTCATTTATATATGCAATAAGGAGGTCTTTTCTGGAACAATTATTACTATCAATAATAGTTATAAAAGGATATGAGAATATCAAGTTTCAATATTTTTATGATTATTATTGCGCAAACTTTTTCACTTTTATAAATTCGTGCGTCCTCATGAGTATAACTGCAGTGCTTTCCAGGTAAACACAATTTATGATACCTGTAACAATAACAACATACCTACAACAATAACACCATATATAACTGCTTGATTGAAACGTTTCCCCTATGTATAAAACTTGATTGAATAAGAAGAGATAAACAAAGAAAATGAATAATATGATTAGATATTTATCGTATTTAAGTGTTAAAAAAATCAGGACTCAAACAACAAATATGATACCCGTTACATTATCCTTTTGTTAAACATAAAAATTTATATATGTCATGACTAGAGTGCTCATGGTTTAGATATTTGTATAATTAATAAATAATTAAATTACAAGGAAATATTATAAATACAATCATAATTAATTATTTTAATATAACCAGTTATTATTTGTTAAAATATGAATATGTAATTGATTATGAATAAACCAGTTATATAATTAGTTATTTAAAAAATCATATCTAAAATCAATTAGATAACCAGCAGTTATAAATAAATAAAAATAAGTTACTTAAAATAATTATTTTTATAAAATTAATTAAAATTTATAACTGGAACTATTTTTTGATTAAAAATTATTTAAAATAACCATAACTATAAAATTAGTAATAAATTTTATAATTATTTATTTAAAATTAATTTTTTTAGCAACCTAGTCATGAGACATTTTAGGGTGTATGATGTGCATAAGCATGGTGGAGTGATGATTAGATATAAAATGAATTATCCTGTTGTAACCAAAGACTACACGCCGGATGGCAGAAAAATGGACCTTGGCCCAAACCCGTGTCTTAAAAATAACTCATCCAACCCCTTCTCTCTCTTTTTTGGTTATTATAATAAGACTTTAAAACACTCTTCTTTCTTGTATGGTCCCTTGCACTCATCTCGATGGAGACGAAAAGCCACTCAGGAAGTGGAATCAGCCCTAGCGCCTCACCGGAATTCGAGTTCTGGATGGTTCGAAACCCCTCTTTCCCACAACCAAACATTCTCTCCGCCGATCAGCTCATTGTCAACGGGGTCCTCCTTCCCCTCCACCTCCTAAACAAACCCGACCCATCTCCTGCTATAACCGACTCCTCCTCCTCCTCCTCCTCCGCCGCCACCGCGTCCAAGCGCTGGAAGGACATTTTCAAAAAGAGTGACAAGAAAAACACAGACGCCAAGAAGCTCAAAGAGAAAAAAAGCGGTGTCACAACTTCAGCGGAGCTCAACATCAACATATGGCCCTTTTCCCGGAGCAAGTCCGCCGGGAACGCGGCTACCCGACCCAAACCATTCGTTCCGGCGACCCGGAAAGCCAACAGCGCGCCGTGTTCGCGGAGCAATTCGGCGGGAGAGTCCAAGTCCAGAAAATGGCCCAGCAGCCCGGCCCGGCCCGGGGTCCATTTAGGAAGGAGCAGCCCAGTCTGGCAGGTCCGCCGTCCCAAGAATCCAGTACCGGAACCTCTCAACCCTGACATCAACAAGTCCAAGCGAGAAAGTCACCGGAGCAAGGTGGTCGGCGGGAGTGGCAGCTCGAAAACGAAGGTTTTGAATTTGAATGTTCCAATGTGCATTGGTTACAGACATCACTTCACCTGCAGAAGCGACGAGAACAGTGCCATTCGTGTCAGTAACCCAAACCCACCTCATGCTCATGCCAATGTTGGTGGTAAACTTTTTACTCTGCGCAGCCTCTTCACCAAGAAAAACGTTGTAACCTCTCACTAGTCTATCTAAGGATTGGGGTGTGAAAAAAAAAAAAAAAAGCCGGTTCAATCGAATTAGTTTATTTTTATAAAATCAATAGTTTAAAAATTAGTTTGAAAACTAAATTAAAAATGATTTCAATCTTAAAATAAGTTAAAAACTAATTCAATTTAGAATTGGTTTTTTAAAATCAGTTTGATTTCAAACTAATTTTTAAATTAATTTAATTATTTAGATATAAAACTAAATGAAACAAATTCAATTTAGTTTTTTACCTCACACCCCTACCTATCGTAATGGCACATACACGTGTGATTATTTAATTACCAGTTAGTATCTACTAGTGCTTATTTTTGGCTCTTAATTTGTTTGGGGCTTGTAAAGAAAGAAGAAAAGAAAGCTACGAGTCTATCTTTTGGTACAGCGTTTGTATGTAACCGAAAAGGCACCTTTTTCTGGTTACAACTTAGGATTTTAAACTAGATTGGTTAGTGTCGTAGCGTGATGAAATACCATCGTTTTGTTCTCTTCCTCTTGCTCCCTCGTGTAGCCTCAAATGCTTTATCAAAATGTATGTATTTATTAATTAGTTGTATTCTGACTTTTCCTTTCTCGCTATCTGCAAGTGGGGCTATGTCTGCTTCTCAACTTGTCTTTTTCCTTCCTTCTGCCTTTGTGCTCAGAACTCATCAGAGCAGAGGATTTCCTTTTGGGAAATAGGTGTCGAGAGAGCAGAGTATATTCCAATGCTTGCTGCATCACGCGTCTTTATTTTCAATTTTAAAAGACTTCGTTTTAATATTATTTATTTTTAAATTAACTTTAGTCACAAGTCTTCTGTTAAGATAAATGTTGTTGTAAAATTAGTTCCGGATGCTCTAAACTTAATTTTGAATAAACTATCTGAAGATCATTTTGATTCCCTTTTAAAAAATTCCTAATTCTCCCTTGGGAAAGTTGGAGAAGCAACAACACCTATCTTTCTATACTGAAGTAGTCTCGGACTTCGTGTTGCTGCAAGTTTATCGGAAAAACAATCACACGCTAAACAAGCACTTAGTAATTAGTTGGATTAGCAATTCTAACTCCCTGCTAACAATGGCTTAATTCTAACCATCTTGGCTGTATGGAGGGAGTTTGTATCTTCAAAGCTTGTGGTGAATAAAGGCTCTTGACAGTTATATATTTCTGTTTTGCAACATAGTGAACATACCCCTTCTAAAAATTTTGTTTTAGATTCTGATATGATTATCATGTTACATGTGTCCTAATAAAGGCTGTAAAATTAGCCTTGTAAATTGAATTTAGCAAGAATTTGAACTACTAATTCCATTTGGTAATGGGCTTTGTACATTCTCAGCTATTGGACATGGGCTTACATGTCACTTATGGCAGATAGAAACTGCATTTATCAAGCAATTCTTATTAAGTAAAATTATCAAGCTAATTTGGTGGTGTCTGATTTTGAGTCAACTTTATTTGGAAAAAGAGAAAATAAGAAGCTCCATTTGATGATGATGTTTTTATTTTCCCTCAACTCATCTTTGCAACTAAATCTCCCACCATGAAAAACTTATATTTTCCTTAGAAAATCACACCCACGGTATAGAATCTAATCATCTAACGACGAATACAATTAGGTGTTCAAACTATCTTATTCCAAAACACGGAAAAGAGAACAAGGAAAATGATATGAAAAGACAAACAAAAACCGAAAAGGATGGAAACGGAGAAAACCTAAATGATCACAAAACGTCCTGGTCCTGTAAAATTGAAAGAAAGAAAAAAAATCTCTGAAATGAAACAAAAATAACACTGACTAAAAGGTTTCAACAAAGATTAATCATTAAAAAAATAAGTGAATATTTCACACCAATAATATTCATGCTGGTAAAAAAAAAAATAGACATAGAGATAGTATGTTATATTTTAAGAAATTATGTTCATTTTTTTTTTCAATTTTAAAATTTCTGTCTCTTCAACTTACCGTTTATCTGCTTTTTTAAAAAACTTACTATTTATCTAATAAAATAATATTTTTTTTGTAATTAGCAATGGCGATATATTTAATCTATTCTCTCTTTTAATATACGTAACTTCTTCGTAAAAAATTGTGTAACTTTATTATTATTTAATAATAAGAGGAGTGCCAATATCTCTTATATTCTTATTTTTATTTTAAATTGCAATTAAAGTTACCAAACACTTATTAGTTTCTTTTTCCTCTTTCCTAAGGATGGACCAATCCATTCTGCCTTTTGGTATACGTTAGAGAGCACATGCATTTTGTAAGATTTTTTTTTTTTTTTTTATCAACCGTCGCATTCGGAAGAAAAGTGCCACAAAGGAGAAGGCCAAAAGTGTATTGCATTTTCATTTTTCAAGTCTAAGTCTCTTCTTAGGTAGGACGAGGACTTCATAGTTCAGTATTTAACTCAATCTGAAACTGAAAATCAGATTGGATTATTATTTCTTCGGTTTCTCATTAATAAGGAAAATGATTTTTGTATGAACCGATTTTGTAAATGAAATTTTATCTTTTTTCCCCGCTTGTTGTAATCATTTCTTTTTATATTTTAATTCATTCAGAAAGTACTTTAATCCTGTACCAAAAAAGAAGGTACTTTAATGTTTAAATTGAGATGTAAAATAAGAAAACAAAGATACGTATATATCATTAATTTGAAATTTTATGAACTCGTTTTAAATTAACTTTTGAGTACCATTATCTTAATCACTATATGTATTATTATTTTAGAAGTATTAAATTTACGCTCACTTCTTGATTAGTTTTTTTTTATATATTTTTCCTGAAAAATTATTCATCCAAATGACACTGTTGCATTAATAAAACTCTCAAACTTATTGTGCATGAGAAATGCTTAATGATGGAAATGTTTTTGAACGAATCATACTCATATTATTTCTTTCAAAAGCTGCTCAACAGTACAATTTGGGATACAGTTGAAACAATAGAGGCCAGCATAATATTAGATGCCTTTGCCAAAGCATGGCTAGCTGTTGAATGTTGATGCGTATATTATTATCACGTATTTTTTTTTTTTTTCTATCAAAAGCTGAATGAAGAAGCAAAGGAGACAGGCCCAAATTCAGCCCCAAAGTATCAACAGGCCCACAAGAAGAACAGACAAAACCCACAAGCTTGCTACTTGCTAGTTGCTACCGAAGCAAATGTAACTCTAACTCTTTCTCTTTTTCCATTTTAGCCCCGGTTCACGAACAAATCTAATTCGTATGTATTTTTTTTCTCACTTTTTTGGTCGAAGAGTGCATTCTTTGTTTTAGCCCTTTAGGTATTCTGCAGGGCATTGCTATTGGCACCATCTATTAACTATGTAGACCCCTCACTTATTCAAAAACATTTTTGTACATAACTACCCTTGATCTTTGATACCCAAAACACAATGAAAATTAATTTTTGTTGTATTTTCTTTTAAAAAAAGTCTAACATAGTAGAAACAAGTTTTCATTGCGTTAAGTTTTTTTACCAAAAATTTAATACAATAGAAATGAGTTTTCTTTGTGTTAGTTTTTTTTTATTCATACAATGAAAATAATTTTTTGTTGTATTAATTTTTTATTAACACAATCAAAAGATGCAGCAAAAAAAAATTCTATATATGATTTTTTTTTTATAAAAAAAGTAGTTACCCCTTTAATAATATTGAATTAATTATTATACAAGTTATTTTTCTGAAACTGAATTAATTACTTTGCAAATTATCCGTAATGAAATTAGTTATATACAAAATAAGAATAAAATAAGGTGAAAATAAGATGAAAACTAAAGAGAGAGTGGTACATGTTTAGTGCTTTTCCTAAAATTTATAGTTTTCCGGCGGCATCTGCACCTTGGTAATTCATCTTCCACTCACTCCAATCTTGCTTCGTTGCTAATGCTTGGGTCCCAACTCCCAAACATGAACATTATAGAAGTGCTATCTTAGTCCTGCACGCTCCTGGTTGCATGACATGAACTAAACAAGAGAGGAAAGACGAAAAAGAATGTTGCAGCTAATTAGTCATACAACTACAAATGTTATTCCGTCTAGAGGCAATTATACATACAAGTCAAACTATATATCGACTCATTTACGAGACCACTTTCCAATCTTCCTTCAACTTAACACATGAACGCGTACTTGTACGGTTTTCCGTTAACATAAATTCTCAACTTAAAATTATGTACTTAAAATTCCTTCCCAACAAAAAAACCAAACACACTTGAGCTTTGCTCAACGTGGAACAAACTAAAACATTGTCGTACTGTAGAACAACATCTGATAACCACTATCCTTATCTTAACTCCCAAAAATATCTTGGAGAAAAAAGACTCAAAAGGATCAACGAGTGGTGCCCTTCCATTAAGGAAAAGCTAAATATGCTTATGAGAAAGCAAGATTTTAGTTTTACTTTATGTTGGAAAATTGTGAACCAAGGACCAGTGAAGAAACATCAATTATGTCTCGCACCAACTTGTCACTAGTAATAAGGTGCCATCTGACTTGCCGAGTGAAATTTTAATTAACTTTAACAAGATGACTCACCTTGGTGGAGAGTACCAAGTACTAACATGTGGGGGCTTCCCCTTTGTCTTGTGAGGCACACAGATAATGTTGCAACGGCAAAGGGAAGCTTGGACCCACCACTACTTGTACTGCTAATTTATTCTTCTATTAGTAAGGTGTCCTCCTAAGTGAGTTTATGTGATTAATTAATATTAATTTGATCGTTCCCATTGGTCGAGAATCTAATTATGTGGCGCACATTAAGTTTTGATTTGAACCTGCCATTCCCAAGTTTTTCACTTTTTTGTGTACTTAACTTACCCTATATGGATCTGATAAAACTATCCCCTTATCTTTCTCTAATTGACTGATTAACGAATGGAATTTTTTAATAAAATCTGTATATGAAACCTTTTCAAATGAAAATACATATCGTAAAGTATTAGCGGCTGAACAATGCAGAAAAATATCTCAAATAAAAGGGCTGAAACCACGTATATTTGGCATAGCAGCCCAGCATGCTATGAACAATACCCAACATGCCATAATCTCTTCCCCTGTGGCACAACTTTATTGTGATTTGAATATAGATTTGACTCCTTAATCAAATCATAATAATCGGTCTACAAAGTGGAAAAGCCCATTATGTCTATCAGCATAAAAGTAAAATATTAATGATAACTTTGGGATAGTAGTATTAAAATATTAAGCAAATAAATGGCCAAATCTTCGGGATTGATGTCAAATTCAACAATTTCTTTGAATGGCCACACTTATATACAGATAACACCACCTATAAAGGTTGTTTGCCTTCTTAAAGCCCCATAAAATATTCGGAATAACAGTGCTAATAGCCATCTTTAGGCTGTCCAATAAATATACTACTGTGCAATCATCATTGATTTAATTTGCCCAAAAGGAATTAAGTTTTGTAAATCTGTAAATATTCTATTCCTTTTGGCGGGAAGGATAACTATTTTACCATTTACATCCCTTGACGACGTCAAGGGCCAGATCCTAATCTAATCAAAGTGTGAACTCATTTTTTCGTGAACATTTTGTCTGTTATTTAAATTTTGAATAAAAATCGTATCAATAGTTAGACTTACACATAATGTTTGCATGTGTTGAGTTAGAAGACGACGAGTTTTGGGTTGGATTCCGCTTGATAATCTTTCGTTGATAGACGATTTATATAAGTATCACAATGAGTTTTGGTAAAACAAGTGTTGAATATATAGAACTAGTAAGTGTCTAAGACATTATAAGAGTGTCTTTTGAGTAAAAGAAAATGTTAGAAAGAGATGGCACATTCAATCCTATTGGATTGGATAACATTGGCCGGTTAGGGAGACTAACAAAAGCTTAATAACTCAGAATTACTATAAGGGTCTAAAGCACAATTATTTTTATCCACTTGTGTCCCCTTACCATGACATGAGTAATTCTATTTATATATCCTATCAGTATAAACATTTAACTGACATTCATTATTTTTTCTCTATTACTCTTTTATATATATATATATATATCATCTAATCTATCGTATTTTTCTCCAGGCATAATTTTCGTCGCATCTTTTTATTATTTTAAATTATTTTATTTGATGTTAATCATGAAACTGTTGATAGACGTGACGTAAAGTGAGAAAATAAAGAAAATAAATTTAAGAAAACAAATAAAATAAAACTTTTGGCAATTACTCATTCGCGTACTATCTCCCTCCCGTCTTGGCGTCTTCCCACATGTAGCAGTAGCAGTACTCTCATTCCTCCTTCAGCCCTGAATCCCAACTTTTCCAAGTCATACTATGCCTCAATATAATAACTAACAAACCAATGCCAAACCAACCTTATGAATGCCCATTTTTAAGATTTAAAAGCTTTAGCTGTTAAATAAAAAAATCAATTTGACATTCTATTAATTAAAGACAATACTATATTTCCTCAATCATGTTGTAATTTTTTATTTTAATTTATCGTTTTTATTTGCAAAATTATCATATTTTTTTACGTGACTATATAATTTTTCAATAAAAGTTACTACTATAAGAATTATTAAAAAGTAGAAAGTTATAAAAAGAAAACTTATGGATAAAATTAACAAACTTGTAAAAAATTACGAAGTCATGAAAGTGGTATATATGTATTTCTTTATTTAACAAGAGTGCAAAATTAATAATTAATTAAATAAAATTGTTAACATCTTAAACAAATGTTATTGCTAATGACTTAAATCTTTGTGAGTCAAGATGTTTAGATCGTCTTGTTTGATACTTATAAGTCTATGAAGAGTATATATGTTAAGACGTTCCAATGCTTAAGGGATTAGCATATCTATTCATAACTTCGAGGTTGCTCCCGTATTATATAGATGGAATTGTTGCGGGTCAAGATATTATGATATTGTTGATAAGACATTCCACACTAAATGATATTTTTTATTTGTCCTAATTATAGATAATAATAATTATTTTTAAATTTATTTAGAATTAAATATTTTTTATAGTCTTTTTTAAATTTATTTATTAAATACTTATTTATTGGAATGTGAGTTTTAACATTAAATGAAATTATCACTTATAATATTTAAATTTAATAGTACTTTTAAAATAAAATTTAAATTTATGATAATATTAAATACGAATAATAATTTTCTTAATTTTGATGATTTGTATCATATTTTTTATATATAAAACCAAATATAATATTATTTAACAAGATAAGAAAAATCAAAAAGTAAAATAACATAATTTTATCCCTTAATTATGGATGAACCTGTTTAGTTAAGATGATTAAAGACGTATTCAAATTAAGGTATATAATAGTTACCTGATATTTAATAAATAAAATATTTAATAGTATTTTTTAAGTTAATTTATATTTAATGAATATAACATTTAATGTTACTATCTAAAAAAAACATTTAATATCAGTGTGGGATCAAATTACATGTGTGTAAATAAATAAATATAAATGCTGTTAAACGTAATATACAAAGTGTAATGTATAAGATTATAGCTGCTAAACAAGATTTACAGAATGAACAAACTTATCTCTTGAAAATTGAAATAGCCTGCAAGGTCCGTATTACGTAAATGGACACGATGCATGAATGACACATTATGTAGAGCGAGGAAAACTACTTTCTATCTTTACATTTAGTAAATCAATAATAACATTGTGCGCGAACAAGGTAACTGTATGTTAATGTAATATGAAAATAAATAAAATTAAATCCGCTCCAAGTTACCTTATTCAGGCCTTGTTTGTCCTAATTGATATTTCTGTTGTTTTTTTTCCTGTTAATTTCCTTCCATTATTTGTGTTTATCCATGTTTTCTCTTGAAAACTTGTCTGCTTTTTTCCTTGTCTATTCGTTTGCAAAAGTTTCATCATGGATGACAAAAAGACATGCATATATATAGCTGGGATAGGAAGTAGGAACCATTAATAATTACATCTTGGGCAGCTCTTACAAAAGACGATATAGTGACAAATAAGATTAATACCACGCAGAATAAATAAAGCCATAAAACATGGAACACGCGCAAAATGGGAAGCTGCCAAAAATCTTAGAAACTATTTTTGGCCCTAGACCTTGTATTTAATGTAACTGTAACTAAACTTTGTCTGTACATGAGGAAAAAAAAGAGAGAGAAAGAAGTGGGATAAAAAACAATAAATAGAAAATGAGTAGAAAGTATATAAAGATTTAGATAAAGAGCAAATAAATGAAGGGAAACAAGTTGAATTTCACTCGACTTATTTAGCTGAATATAAAAAAATTATATAAAATTCTGGTATCACAACTAATCTCAATACATATATAGTTTCTATCCATATATCAAGTTCTTACTCTAGTTTAGAGCTTTGGTTATAGAAACTTGGACACTTGTGAATCAAATTGCAAAAGCGTCACCGTTGATGCGACTGATATCGAAATCAATTTTGTTAAGTAAGATTTTAAGTTTAAATTTTATAAATAAAAAAACGTAATTAAAAGATAAAAATCTCATAAAAAATGTTCAATTAAATTTTCTAATAGATATTAGTTAATCATCGATAAAATTAATAAATATTTCATATAAATAACATGATATAAAAAATTGAAAAAACACTTGGTTTCTCATTTTAGATGATGTTCATCACCTTCGTTTGGTGAATAAGCTTTTGATTAAAAGAATTTAATTGTTTAGGTTTTAGTCATGACAAGTGTCTTTTAACATATTTATCGTGAAAGACAATACTTCTACCTACTGGTTGGTTAAGATCAAAGCTTCTTCATTCTTATGGATATATAATGTCAGAATTTTTATACTGTCAAAAACTTAGGTTAACTCGTGAGCATAAATATCTAATGGTAAACTAAATTCAAGTTATTTGATTTCCTTTTTGTGGATAAAATTATACCCATCAATTTTAAGAATTTTAACAATATACTTTTTTATATATTTTTTTTGTTTAACTTAGATATTAACTCATTTATATTTTTTAGTCAAAAAAGAAACTCATTTATATTTTATTTTAAAATCAATAAATTATTTTAAAAAAAGATAATATATAGTTAAAATATAAAACATTTTTAACGGTAAAAAAGCATAGGTATATCCACACTATTTTATTTTTAACATTAAAAAATTGAGCTATTTAATTCTCTATTACAAAAATGATTTATTTCGTATTATGGGAGCTTGGGTATAGCAATAAGGGTTAGTCCCTCCTAACTCAATAAATTAAGGTGTGAATCTTTGTTAGAAAAAAAGAGTTTAATTCAATTTCGTATTCAATAATGTTTTGAACAAAAGTCCCATCGGAAGAGAATATTTATAAGAAAAAAAAAAAACAGTTTTTTGGATCTATTTTATCATTTATGACCGTTGGTTTCCATTCTTTTTTCATGCAGTGCTTTCACAGATGTTCAAGCAATCCTTTTTCCACGTTTCTTCACCCACGTACCTTTGTCCTTTCAGCTTTGCAAGCTTGCTCTAGTCTTGCAGGCAGTGGAGACGTGGAGGAGGTATACGAGGATGTTGTTTGAATAAGTTTTGTCATCAGTATTTACAAAGAGAAGAAATAAAATAAAAACAAAAACTTTACTCATAAATTAAAACCAATTCTTTAGAAAACCTAATGATTTTTTTGTATTTTTACTTTTTCTCTTATAAGTATTTATATAAAAAAAATATTGAAACAAAATTGAAAGATGCAAGTTAGGAAGTGGATTCCAACAGAGGACTGGTGCTCGAGGATCACAGGGATCATCTTTTCAAGAAAAAATCAGACGCCAGGGACAGCAGAGGGTGGACTCTGTGAATTGTTATTTTCCTTCTTAATTTGTTGTTGATACTACTCTCGTTGTTACAGTACGTAGCTATATTAGTTATTTCGTTAGTGTTTAAGAACCCCTTCTTGTAAAAGAATGGTTCTTATTACACGTGAAAGCTGCCTTCTCCTCCTCTAATACTGAAACTCGTCAAGAACTGGTGCTTAGTTTTAACATATATAAATTCAACACTTTCTTTTAAAGATGTTCTAGTAGTGGAGTTAAATTAAGATTCATATAAATAATTTCGTCAAAAATTCAGATGAGATAAATTTAAGTTAAACTTTAAAAAAAAAAATCCGGAGTTGAACTGTGTGATTATGAAGGACCCTAAACATTGTCTACAATTTTGCAATCATAACATTAAAATTATATAATATACCGCCAAATGACATCCTGAGTGTTCTATATCCAATCCAGTGGCAGAATTTGAATAAAAAAAATTTGGAGTGGCTAAAAATCTCGGACAATTTTTTTTATGTAATTAACATATTGATATATTTTTGTTTAGTTAAAGTGTGGATATCCTTATATACTATTGCATACTCTAATATTAATACTTTTTATTTTCTTATATTTTATCTTTATTTGTGTGTGTATGTGTATATTTTGCGTAACTTTTGTCTCATAATATTTCATTTGCGCAATTTAATATCTAAATTGTTAAATATCTTTACTTTTAATTAGTTCATCTATCAACATTTTTCACATAATCTCTCTTCTAAATTGTTAAATATCTTTACTTTTTATTTTATCTATCAACCTTTAATTTTCTCATAATCTCTCTCTGCTGCAGTTGACGAAAGAACTAAAAAATGAAGATATTTAACAATTTGGAGACTAAATAACATTCAGAGATGAAAGTTATCCGAAGTATCACATTTAAGAACCAATTATGAGCTATCTCAAAATAAAATATGGTGACATATTGTTAACATTTTTAAGAAAGTGATATGAGAATACAACTTTTATTTATTTAATAGATGGAATAAAAATATTTTGATATAAAATATTGTTTGAATAATTTGTAAATTAATAAATGAACATAAGACCTTTTTCACCTTCATAAGTGAGAACAATACCTTTCTATTGTAACTGAAGATGATTAAACTTATAAGTAAGTTAAATAATATTCAAACATATTTTAAAAAAATTCCTATAAATGCAAGAATCTCACTCATAAAAAGAATTTAATTACACAAAAAATCTTATATAAAATACCACGTAAAAAACACTTTTTCTAAAATTGTATAAGTATGAATTTATAGAAGAAAATGAAGAGAGTTTAGGGTAGCCACTCTTTCTGTCATAACACACTTTGTTTGTAACATAAGAAAATTATCAAAATGGAAAGAGAGGGAAGGATATACATTTATAAAAAAAAAAAAAACGTTCCCTCTTAATGTTTTTATGTATATTAAAATTATTTGTGATTTTTTAATGTCACCTTTTTATAATTTGATATTTATATAATATTATTTTGATGACAATATAATTAAATAATAATATTTAGTGTTTTTTAAATTAAACAAATAAATATAAATAAATTCTTTTTTGTAAAATGAACAAATTAGAATAATATTTGTAATCTGGGGGGAAATATAATCGTCTTTTACATTTTAGTTGGATTTGAGTATAGTTAAAAAAAAAGTGGAAAGGGTAAAACTAAGTAGACAAATTTTATTTTTAATAAACTTTTATTTGACTGTTCTTACTCTTAAAGTATTTTTTGATGATGGTTTTAGTTGTTACGGTCAAGAGCAACTTTAAAGATGATGTGGCAGTCACATTTTGTGAGGGTGATTTTTCCAGCAGTGTTTTTACAATGCAAAATCACCAGTGGCTCGATTTTGTAACACGAAATCAGCATCATTCGCACAAGGGTGTTGTTGTCGGGCCATGACATGTACGTGATTATACAATTTTTAGGGATTGTTGCAATATGAGAGGATGTGTGAGGAGGGAGTGAGCTAGAATCGCAAACCAGGGTAGATTAGAGTTAGAGTGATGAGATAAAATGTCTTTAGAGACCTCTTAGGAAACGAGATTGATTCTCGTAGAATGTCAGGGATGTTCAGAAATTGAAGCTCCTCTAGGGTAAGATCCATTCTGCCAGAGAAGATAGAAGAATTGAAGTGTGGCTTGAAGTTGGGGATTAATTTATGGTTTGGTTGTGAGAAAAGAAAAGAGGAAAATGCAAAAGAATATGTGAAAAGAAAAGAAAAAGATAAAAATAATAAAAAATAAAAAGGAAAAAAAGGTGATTTAGTTAAAAAAAATAGATAAAAAATATTTAAATTAAAAGCGAGGGACTCACAATTAGGAATTTAAGAAAGTAATTTTTAACAATTTTAGCCTCCAAAAATAATCAAACACATTTTAAATGATTTTGCCAAGCAAGCTACCTCGAAATTTTTTATATAATTAAAAATTAACTGTTATGTTGTCATTTAAAAGAAAAACATGGCCACAAGTACAAAAGCCAAACAAAAAAATAAAGTTAAATAAAGATCAATTAAAAAAAGATTAAGGATAAAAATATTTTTTATCCATAAAATATATGCAAATAATGCAATAACTAATATAATTAGGAAAGGAAAAGATAAAAAATGTTATAAATATAATTATTCATAATTCGTATACGCACTTGCTACAATGGAAAAAAAGGATGGATGAGCAAGTGGGGTTGGGGCAATTAAAACGGGGAGCAACAGTGCGAACAAAACCAGAAGCAGAAGCTGATGGAGCTGATTTGGCCACGGTGCCATATACGTCTTTATTTGGTATTATGAATGAATAAGCCTGAGGGACATAACCTATAATGCTAGGAGACTAGAGAGAGAATTATTACGTACAGAGAGAGAGGAAGAGACATTCGGACTGTCCCACTAACTTTACCAGCTTTATTTACTTAACTGCAGACGCTCTTTTTTCTATACTATACTATACTGAATAATCTCAGATTAGATGCTATGCTATGCTATAGACAGCCACTGAATTGTAACTCACAGAAAGGCAAGCATGCATAATCATGCCCACTCAACATCACACATCTTCTCAATCTCAATTATATATGGACAAAGCAAAGAATTAATAAAAGCTACTACTCCATTAATCCATTATATCTTGGTTTTGTTACATGGTTAGATAGTAGTATATTAAAAATAATTAATTAAAATGACTGTGGTAATAGTAGTTTGAAGTGGTAAAGAAAAGGACAAAGGTGAAGGGTGATTCCGTGTTATCTACCTCTTCCTCTATTCCATCACCTATCATCGTCAGTAGTATTTACTTGTTGGCTCACCCTCGATTTGATCGTTCCTCTCTCTCTCTTTCTCTCTCTCCTGCTTTTGTTTGCCAGTGGCGCATTGCAGGAAACGAGGGGGAGAGTTTCATTGGGAAGGTAAACCCAGCCTTTGTTTGCACCATTCCCTCAAACCATTTACATCAGCATCCACCACTCTCTCCTCCCTCCTTTCTGCTTTCTTCTTTCTATTTCAACAACCCAAGTTATAGATTATTTATGCGTGCGTGCATCTTCTTTTTTCCTCTCACTAGTGAATGCTCTAGTGGGTGGTAGTAAGTTTTAAGAGACTAAACACCCGTTTTTCCAAGGAAATTTGTGCAGACTTTGTCAGGGAAGTTACAGTGGGAAAAAAAACCCTCTTCCACTTCATGTAACAGACACACAACTACAGCACTAGATCACTGTTTTGGATTTTTTATGTAAAAAAGGCCTGCAACTTGTAGCATAAAATCCGGGGGTGCCCTGAAGTAACTCATCTTCAGAGCTAAACAGAAAAGTAGAAAGTGAGGAAAAACAGAAAGGAGGGTTTTTGTCTTCAAATTTTGAACTAGTGTGGTGTAGGATATAATAGCTAGGGAAAACGGACAAGAGTGTGGATGGGTGAGGAGGCAATGGAGGGTGTAATTTCTTCTAAAGGGATGGGTTTTGGAGAGAATACAAGTAGTAGTGGGGTTTGTCCAATGATGATGATGCCTTTAGTGACTTCTCATCATGTTGGTCATCATCCATTAAATCATCCTATTCTTAATAATCCCAATCCTAATGAACACACAAACACTCTCTTCCTTCCCATGCCTTGTACTAATAATAATCACCACCCGAACCGCAATAACCACAACTCCAACGCCACTGAGTTAGGGTATTTCATGGAGATCCCCAACAACAACAACGATGGAAGCTCCTCTTCCCCTTCTTCAGCTGTCAAGGCCAAGATCATGGCCCATCCTCACTATCACCGTCTCTTGGCAGCCTACGTCAATTGTCAAAAGGTGAGGGAAAGGAAAAAAAAAAAGAGCTTAATCTTAGCTCATCACATCCATTGACCCAACGTTCCCCACTCAGGTGAAAAGTAGATTAATATAGACAACCAGTGATTGAAAACGATGCTTAATTAATTTATTCAACTGGATCTGAGTTGTGACATGTGAAGTAATTTCTTCATATTTTATTTAAAAGAAGTCATTCATTCATACTTGTTACTTGTGCAAACTACTACTACTATTATTATTATATCTTAAAAGAAGAAAAAAAAAAGTTGAAGTAGAAGTAGAAGTAAAAACCCTTTCGAAGAACAAACATGACAAAAGATGGCTAGTTTGGCTATTTATTTAGTTGATGGACGTACCTAGCAGGTTGGGGCTCCGCCTGAAGTGGTGGGAAGGTTAGAAGAAGCATGTGCATCTGCTGCAGTGATAATGGCAGGTGGAACAGCCAGCATAGGCGAGGATCCAGCGCTGGATCAGTTCATGGAGGCTTACTGTGAGATGCTGATCAAGTACGAGCAAGAGCTCTCCAAACCCTTCAAGGAAGCCATGCTCTTTCTTCAGAGGATCGAGTGCCAGTTCAAATCTCTCACTATTTCTTCTTCTTTGGACACTACTGGTGATTCATGACCTCTTTCTTCTCCAACTTTCTTTTATTACACTTTTTATTCTTTAAATGTTTCTTGTTTGGTATTTGCCTATTTGATACCGGGTCAATTAATTGAATATCCATGCATGTCTGTGTTTTCAAGGATGTAGTAGGTTCTGTGGAATTTGTAAAAATTTAACCGGGTGCTTCATCCGCCTTTTTTTCTTTTTTTAAAACGGTTAATATGTTTTTCTTAGAGTGCAGTCTTTTTGTTTCATTATGAATTATGAATGGTGTTTATTTGTCTAGTCTGTCTTTTCGTTGTTTAAGAAGGTTTGAAAGAATAGCATGGGTATGAACATATCTTCTTGGTTCTCAAAACGTGTTTTTTCCTGTTAAAATGTGGATGGGGTGGTACTAATCTGTAGGAGTATAACACTCCTTATTGGTGTGAGTGCATTGAATAAACTTTTGTTGGCATCTTATAAATTCTGTGGTTCCTGCTTGCCCTGATGATATTGACATAATTTCAGGGTTTCTTTTTGGCAAATACAAGTCTTTACCAAATAACTTATCTATGCATTTCCCTATTTGTTTTTAACCCTACTCTACCCCTCTGTCGCTTGATGTTGCATCTGAGGGTAAAGAAAAATTATGCTTAAATTGAATCCAACGATAGAGGGACTGGCAGCTGGAATGTAAATTGGGGTTTAGTGGAGAGTCTAGGGTTTCATTAATCTAGCGCTCAAGAGTCAAGAGTGTTAATTGCGAGGTAGTTGGTAATTTTGTCCAGTTGGAAATGTCAAATGCTCAGTGCAGTCAAACGAGTTGCTTAAAAGAGGTCCTTTGAGGCAGTTGCAGGAGATATTTACCAAACAATGTTCGAAAACATAAAATACTATATGAAATTTATGGTCCTTATGGATGCATATGAACACGCATCTTATCAAACAAAAATGAGTTTTATTTATTCACCATCAATTTAATGTATATATATCAACGTGTGATTTTGCTAAACAAACTTTCTATATACTGATAAATTCATGGGTTTTTGTTGGGTTGCCTTGTTAGTTTCAGAATTAGTGTATCCATGCGTACTGTCATTATTTTACATGTGTTTGTGTCCGCAGGTGCAGTGCATATTGCCATACTTACTAAAATTGTGTCTTTGACATTATGGTACTACCTATTTGTGTGTCTATAACTGGAAATGAATGGCTACCTGCCATTTTTACATGTACATGGTGCTAATATTGCTGATTGAAATTAGCAATTGAATGTGACAACCATCAATATATGTCAAAAAATTGCTGCTAGAGCGTTGATGACTACAATGAATAATAGTAGGAAACTTTTGTATACTGTCTTGGATATGATTATAACCAAGCTTTCTCGAACATCGACCCAATTATGTATGAGCCAAAAGTAGCGCATGTGTTTCTGTTGATGTAAAGGAACAGATCTTCATATGTTCTTGGACCCCCAGTTATTTTAGTAGTTCATCACGTTTCAATTAATCGGTTTAATCTGGATAGAGGAACCTTTGACATTTTTTTATTCTAGTTATTTAACTATTAAACTTTTTCAATAGAATTCATTTATTATTATTATTATTATTATTATTACTACTACTTTTGTTGTTGCTATTAATTTCTTGATGGTTTTAATTCTTCCATGGCTAATGGCAATGTCTTGCGTTTGATTTTAGATAAATGTGCTGTGTAGTTTTTGCTTTAATTATGAACTTTTTAAAGTAAATCAATTTGTACCCCCTTTTCGCTGTATCTACAAGGCCCTGATGAGTGTCGTTTCTTCTAAAAATCAATCTTACTTTTGGCTTGACTAGGGTTAATATGATTGACAAAGTAACCTTAGGCAAGTTATATTGGTGAAGTACACACATTCACATTTAAAGAGCATAGGTCTCTTCTCTAACTGTATTTGGTACTACTATATATGAAGAAAATGGTGGTGTCTACTGTCTCAAGGTCTAGATGGAGGCACTGTGTTTATTAAGAATAAGGTTGTGTAGGAACAATGGATTAATTTTGATTGCATCAATTTAAATTCTCACTTTGGTTCTTCGTTCGTTGTTTCCTAATTAATGTAAAGTTATACTTTTAGTCATACATTAACTTATGGTACACCCTAGTGCAATAAAAAGCGCCCTAAACCGGTGTACGAGGTAGTGGTTGGTATATAAACATATATGCTAGCCTAACTTCATTAAGTTTTTAGTAGTGATATAGAATCGCTTGCGATGGAGAATTTTGACATCTACATTCATTAATAACTCTAGTAATAATTTTTTTTATGGAGAATAATGTGAAGGAGGAAGAGTAATTTCTCCAATGCTTTATTTCTAGTGTTCTTCGGCTCACTCTGAACTGGCATATTTGCCCTTGCATTTATCAAAGAGTTGCATTTTATATTTTTTTGTTATTGGAATTTATACGTTCATGGCCTACCTTTAACTTTCTAGGAGATACATACAAATCGAATTATTTTGAATAAAACCTTTTCCTTCCTAGGCAATCTAAACCTTGTTCATTGTTTTCAAATTTGTGATATATTACAATATAGTTTATGAGTGACTTCTGGTTCTTACCATAGTTGATTCATTTGATCATCAGCGTGTAATGAAGCTATTGATAGGAATGGGCCATCTGAAGATGTTGATGTTCAGACCAACATAATAGATCCGCAGGCAGAGGACCAAGAACTGAAAGGTCAACTCTTACGCAAGTACCGTGGATACCTAGGCAGTTTGAAACAGGAATTCACCAAGAAGAGAAAAAAGGGCAAGCTGCCCAAAGAAGCAAGGCAACAATTACTTGAATGGTGGAGCAGACACTACAAATGGCCTTACCCATCTGTATGTTGCATCTATAACGTGCTCCTTTACCCTATATATTTGCCTAGTTAATTTTATGAATTTATTTTCCATATGTGATATATTAATCTATAACAATAATGATTTAGAAGTCTTTACCTTTCAACTGGAGTACTGGACCTAATAATTGATCTTACTCTCTACTTGTCATAATTGATGGTTTTTTACCACCCCTTTATCTATATTTTAATTATCTATTTTACCCTTTAACTACTATAAAATTAACTGCACACTTTTATTTTCTACTGCATTTAACTTCTTCATTCTTTCTCTTTTATCTTGTGTTTTACTTAAAATATTGTAACGAGATACGGAAAACTGTCTCTCTTTTCTTTGGTAACTGACAACAATTATTTTTCGGTATATATGAAACATGTTATGGCTGTTTTTAGGGGAATAATTTACAAGATTCTACATGCTTAATTAATTTATGCATTAACAGGAATCTCAGAAGCTGGCTCTTGCAGAGTCAACAGGCCTGGATCAGAAGCAAATTAACAACTGGTTTATCAATCAAAGGAAGAGGCACTGGAAGCCTTCAGAGGACATGCAATTTGTGGTGGTGGATCCAAGCCATCCACACTACTACATGGAAAATGTTCTGGGCAATCCCTTTCCCATGGATCTCTCCCACCCAATGCTCTAAAAAATAACGTTTTGGTGCTTGTGTGCTCTTAAAGTATATGTATTGTGTCTAAATGCAAGGCATTCATATAATAATAAGTATGTTACTCTGATTAGTAACGATATTTACACAGTAAAAGATGTCTCAAATGCTAATTATTGATATTTACACATTAAAAGATGTCTCTGATGCTAATTATTGCAACTTGCAAGTCTTCACATTTTGCACTTTAAATTGGAATTGAGTCTTTTAATGTTTTTGTAATTCAGCAGTTAATTTCTCTAGTTTAATGCTTATCTGGGAACAACTTTGGAGATTTTTATTTTAAGTAAGGAATATTATTTTTATTAAAATAAATTGAACTACACACTTCAATAAGAATCAATGAGTTAATTTGGCATTTTATAATTTGTCATACAAGAAATTAATTATTTGTAAGGGCCGGATCCTTTGAATAGTAGTTTTAATCCTGCAAAGACTGGATGAGCTTATCTTAGAAATATGTTCATTATAAATTTCTACAAGCATTACTACAATTTTATGATAATTTGTTTTTCGATTGTAAATTACAATATACAATTGGATGGGTTCCCTCAAATAGATATTCTTAATTTAATCTTTTTTTAGCTTGTCAGAAAAATATATTTTCCGATCATTTAAAATTAAATTCTTGTACACTATTACCTTTTTTATTCATATAAAGTATAAATAATTATGGTTTTGGATTACAAGTACATAAATAATATGCAATCTATATATGCGAAGAAAAAAACTGCATGCAGTCCGTAAGTTTAACTTGTCTTGATTTTGAGTTATTTTAATTCCAAGCAGTACTTGCTTTCTTTCTAAACACATTTTTTTTATAGTTATTATAAGTTACGTTAAATATTGACATTTTTTCTTAAAAATTTAATTTAGGGATTGAGATAAAAGACAAAGAATATTAACTAAAAAATAAAGATAAAAATATATAATTCAAAATGAAATATTGAAAGTTTTTTCTTTTAGAAGTCCATTCCAAACAGTCACTATTAAAAAAAAAACTTTCAATATTTCATTTTGAATTATATATTTTTATCTTTATTTTTTAGTTAATATTCTTTGTCTTTTATCTCAATCCCTAAATTAAATTTTTAAGAAAAAATGTCAATATTTAACGTAACTTATAATAACTATAAAAAAAATGTGTTTAGAAACCGACAATTCCAATCCCTAGTGATAACATTTAGTTGCTATTCTCTGTAGCGACAGAAATAAATCAGTCAAATTCCCAAATTGTTATTAACAACAGATTATTGTTTCGTTTGCTGATCAGCCACTTACTGTGTTGAAAATTTAGAAATTCACTGCTTGAGAAAAAGGGCCAGAATGGAGTGAGTTTGAGATTAGTTAAAAATCGTCCTTTGGTAGTTGAAGGAAATGTGTCGGACGCTCTCATCAGTGGAACCAATTCAGCAACAGAAGCTTTTGGTCTCAATTTTGGTCGCTATTTTTTAAAAAATGTCAATAGTTAAAATTACTATCATAGTTTAAATTATACATTCTAAATCTAAAATATGATTTAAATATAAAAAATTATTTATTATAAATTTTAAATATAACTATTATTTTATCTCATGGGAAATAAAAACAATATATAATTGATTTAAATTAATATTTTTTAAAACTAGAAAGAAAATATGTATTTTGAATTTTTTATATTTTATCTTTAAAAAATAAATGATGTAAAAATATGTAATAGAAATAATTATCCAAATATAGAAGTGTCATAACTTTTTGGTGTGCAAATATTAATTATTATGTTATGTCATTGAAAAATAACGAAACTTTTATTGTTTTCCTTGAGTTTGACAAAAATAGAGTTTTATAAATAATGGTCTAATAATTGGTAAATAGTTTCATTGTGTTTCAATATGATGATAAAAATTTATTTTATGATCGTACATACAAAAAATGTTTTAATGCCGTTTAAGTGATGATTAGAATTTGTTACATGGCAAGATAATTTTTTTTTTCTGAGTGTGTAAATCAATTAGCACAAGTTTATTTTGGTTTAAATAGTGATATGACATTAAATTTAAGTTTTAATGTATAATTGTGTTAAATATTTAAAATAAGAATTTAGTTGTTCATACTTCATATAATCTTACATGACTCGAATATGTAACAAAAATACATAAAACTATTTTATTAAAAGAGGTAAAAATTATTTAAATAGTTTCTACAGGTTAGAAAGAATTAATTGATATTTATCAGTTAAGAATATTTTGATGTTTTCTTAATTGGTTGTAAGATTGACCATAGGAAAGCTAGCAGGGACGGTCTAATTTAGATAAAATTCTTGTGTTTTAAGGAAAATTCATAAAAATATAAACATTTTTAATCCAAATAACTGTATCAGATCGAAAAATAATTACTCTTCTAACAACCAAAATAATATATAAAAAAATCTACCTAAAACAATAAAAAAAAAAAACTGTTCTGAATTGAACCGACTATGTAATCAGGATCTCCTCTTTTTATGACAACAGTTTTGTATGTTCTTGTCTAGTTGCGTGCTTAGCGTGAAGGCCACATGCATTTGTTGACACAATTGACGTAAAAGGTATAATATTAAATTCTCCCAACTGCCTTTGAATGGAATATAGTAACGGTTGGACTAAGAAATGCTAAATTTGCTTACAATGCCAAACTGAAATGTTTGATCACGTTAACAGTGAGGTCACCGTGTATAAGAATCGATCATTGCCATCCAATATTATTCAAAAGCCAAGTTAAAACAATTCGATCTGTTGCAACAATGGCCAAAAGGAGTGTTGCGTCCATAGGCATTTTCATTTCCATGTTCTTGGTTGTTGCTATAACTTGCTTTCAAGAAGAGCGATCAATATACTTGGTCTTATTGGAAGGAGACGCGCTTGCTTTTCATGATCATGAAGGTTCGCAGGACCAAGATTCATCAACAATTCACCCCAACACCAACAGGTTAATATAGTAACTAAGCTAGCTTACTGTATTTACCTAAAATCACTCCCCCCACCACCACTCGGTGTGAAAGATTTTTTATACTGTCATTCAACATAAATTGACATATATAGTTAGTTTTTTGACTTTTAATAATTAGGCATAATAATATGTACCTCGTAAGTCATCATGTATTCTAATTGATTGATACTGTAATTTGAAACTTTCAAGGTATCGAAATTAAACTCATTATTTCTTCATACAAATGTGAAAACAAAAACGAAATTGAATCTCATTTTTTTTCAAGAATTTATTCTTATATTATATATTTAAATATTTGTTTTTTATTATAAAGACATATTTTATTATACTCATTTTTCTTTTGAGTTGTGATACCTGACTTGATGATTGTTTAGCACTTATATATATATATATATATATATATATTAAAAGTATCAAATTTATTGATTTCTTATAAATGTTTATTAATTATATATTTATTAAAACTATCAAATCATTAATTATTTATAAATGTTTCTATATAATTTTTTAATTAAAATTTATTTTTTTCTTCAAATCTCAATTTTCTCAAATTAATTTTATAATTATATTTATTACTTTCTCTTGAATATAAACTAATTATAATACTCAAATTTTTAAAATTAATTATATATATTTTTATAATCTTAAATATTTTCTTATTTTACTTAAAGAAATACACATACAATGCACAGAATCAGTTTTTGCTAGTAAGTTTAAACATTCTTATATCATATTCTTATTTTACGCTTGTTATAAATGAGCATAAAATAATTAATTTTAAAAATATTGATGTTAAAAAATCGGTTTTCATTAAAAAAAACAATATTTTTATGAATAAGTTAAGAAATGCTTCAAAATAAGGTTTAAAGCACAAAAAATAATATTGAAATCACAGTCCATTGGGGATTCTTGGTGGTGACCCTTTCAAATCCTTATGTAGTTGTGTTATATGACTTGTAGCATTTTCTTTTCCTTTATTTTGTTTGGTCATAAGCTTGTGGCATGGTTAAACATAAAATGGGGCAATATTCCTTCCTTAATTGTTATTCACCAAAACGAAAATTAAATTAAGTGCATTACTATTTTGCACCACACTTTGAATGGAACTCTTCAGCTATCTGTATGACTTAATCCATAATTACAGACCTATATATTATGCTGATAAATGATGATTTCCTTTATATGGTTAGTTCCAAGTGACGTGCTGGACCTTGTCGTTTCAGTCATGTAATTAATTATGTATGCTCAAATCATCGTTTCCTTTAATCAACAAACCTGACAATATTTGTGATTCTTTTTGTGTGGCTAATCAGGGAAGCCTCGAAAGCACATACAAATCACTTATTGGCATCTCACGATCTACTTCTGCAAAGTAGTTTAGAGAATGGAAGCTACAATAAACTCCACAGTTACAAACACATTATCAATGGCTTTTCTGTCCACACAACCCCTTCCCAGGTATCCTCTCCTATTTTATTTAATCTAAAATATATCAATTTAGTTGTCTAGATTTAAAAATTTCAATTTTATCCCTCAAAGTATATCTGTTAAATTAAATATTCATCCTTCTAATCATTTTTTGTACTAATTTTATGGCAAACATGACTAATATGACACGACATCTTTTACAGTTTATTTCATGTGATGAGGACCTATTTTAACCTTTTATAAATGTACATGTGTGCATTCGTTGTTATTTACGTGCATGGGGTGGTGATGAGAAAATTTTCAGGCTGCAAGACTAAGAAGGAGCCCAGGAGTTAAGTTGGTAGAGAAAGACAGAGGAGCGAAGATGAGGACAACATACACACCTGAGTTTCTAAGTTTACGAAAAGGGATATGGGCGCAAGAAGGAGGAGAAAGAAACGCAGGTGAAGGAGTTGTCATTGGTTTTGTGGACAGTGGCATCAACGCACTTCATCCCAGCTTTGCTTACGATCCCATGCACCCTTTCTCATCAAATCTCTCTCGTTTTGAGGGTGCCTGTGAGACGGGTCCTCTCTTCCCACCTAGTTCTTGCAATGGAAAGATAGTAGCAGCCAGGTTCTTCTCTGCTGGGGCTGAAGCTACTGTTACGCTTAATGCTTCCATGGATTTTCTTTCACCCTTTGATGCAGATGGACATGGCAGGTATATAACTATATTTTAATTAAATATTATCAGTATATTATTATTATATGCCTCTCTCTTTTAACATTTATTAAGATGTATGTATGTGCCTTGTTATGGCTAATTTATTTAATTGGTTAATTTCAGTCATGTGGCATCTGTTGCTGCTGGCAATGCTGGTGTTTCTGTTGTGGTGAACGGTTTTTTCTATGGAAAAGCTAGCGGAATGGCACCACGTGCAAGGTATGTGGGTTTTCTGGACGCTCCTGTTTTCTGGATATTTATAATTTGCTTATTTTTGGATATTACATATATCAGATTTGAGTTGCTACTAATTAATGTTTTTGTCTTTTGCAGGATTGCTGTTTATAAGGCTATCTTTCCCTCCGTGGGAACTCTGGCAGATGTTATTGCAGCTATCGATCAAGTAAGTGTCACTTCCGTTCTCAAATTGATTAGTTAGATCCTTTAATAATTTCAAATTATTCAAGAATATTACCATCATTTGTCAGTTGAATAGCAAAAATGAAGAAGTAATGATTTGAAAAGGGTTAGTCGGTTAGCTATTTATTGTGTTTTAGACTATACAGATATATAACTAAAGTCCAAATGATTGTGAAACAATTTTGTTACTGAAAAATTTCCTGACTAGCAAGTTAATTGACAATGACATTATGTTGTGAACTTGTAATAGTAATAACAGCTACTCAAATAGTTTGTTTGATTTCTGCAGGCTGTTCTGGATGGGGTGGATATCTTATCACTCTCTGTTGGACCAAATGAACCACCAGAAAGCACCGTGACCTTCTTGAGCATGTTTGATATTTCGTTGCTATTTGCACGAAAAGCGGGAGTTTTCGTGGTGCAAGCCGCAGGGAACAAGGGTCCAGCATCTTCAAGTGTAGTGTCATTCAGTCCCTGGAGTGTTGGTGTTGCCGCTTGCACCACAGACAGAAGGTACCCTGCTTCACTTCTTCTTGGAAATGGTTCAGTACTTAATGGCGCAGGACTATCAGGTATTTCTGGCTCTCAAGATAATCTTTATATATCAGTCTATATTTTGTCTATTTCTAGTACTCCAAATGATCGCAGTGTTTGAGATTCTCATTTCTCACCTACAGGACCAACTTTTGGAAATGGATCAGTTTTGCATAAGCTTGTTTTAGCTAAGGATGCAGTAAAAATAAATGGAACAACTCAGGAGTACATAGAGGAGTGCCAACATCCAGAAGTTTTGGACCCTAATATAGTGTTGGGAAGTATCATTATCTGCACCTTCTCAACGGGCTTCAATAATGGAACCTCAACTCTTAATGCTATTATTGGCACCTCGAAGGCTCTAGGGTTGGAGGGCTTTATCTTAGTTGCAAACCCAAACTATGGTGATTATATTGCAGAGCCAATCCCTTTTGCTGTTTCTGGTATTATGATCCCTCGTGTAGATGATGCCAAGGTACAAACGAAGGACTTAGTCAGTATTATTACTATCATTTATTTAACTGAAACTTTACTATCAGATAAGTAAAAAGGCTTCTTGAAAGTGTAGGTAATATTACAGTATTATGAAGAACAAATAAAGAGGGATAGGAAAGGAACTGCCACAGAATTTGGTGCTATGGCTGCTGTGGGAGAAGGAAGAGTTGCCTCTTTCACAGGGAGATCACCTATAGTTAGTAGATTTTCTTCAAGGGGTCCAGATATCATTGACATGCACAATAATCTTGCAGATGTACTTAAACCTGATATTCTTGCTCCAGGGCACCAAATATGGGCAGCCTGGACCCCCATCAGTGCCTTAGAACCTATGCTAAAAGGTACTTTTTTCATTTTTTTGCAACACAGGCTGAATTGTATTTAACTCTTTTACCAACTCATACAGGGCACGATTTTGCGTTATTATCTGGTACCAGTATGTCCACACCTCATGTGGCTGGAATAGCAGCACTTATAAAGCAATACAATCCATTATGGACTCCAGCAATGATAGCATCTGCAATCTCCACAACAAGCTCAAAGTATGATAATCTTGGAGAGCATATGATGGCTGAAGGCTTTGAGGCCAGCAGCTTGCTTCCCTCCACTCCTTTTGAATATGGGGCAGGCTTTGTGAGCCCCAATTGTGCCATTGATCCAGGTTTGGTACTATCATCAGGTATGTAAATACTAGTTATTAGTTAAGTAGCAGAGTCAGAGAATTTAATGCTTTATCAGCTTTAGTTCTTTTATTCAAAGCAACCTAAATATTCATTGGTCCTAAAACAGAACATCAAGACTTCATCAGCTTCTTGTGCTCTTTGCCAAACATGGACACGGATGCAATAATTGCAGCTACTGGAGAGCAATGCAATCACCCCTTTGCCTATCCATTCAGTCTAAACATTCCTTCAGTAACAATATCTGCACTAAGAGGATCAGTTTCCGTGTGGAGAACTTTCATGAGTGTGGGGAACAACACAGAAACATACTTGGCCTCTGTTCAACCTCCAAATGGAACAAAAGTCTACCTGTATCCAACTTGGTTTACCATAAGTCCACAAGGAACACAAGATCTGGAAATACAACTCAGTGTCATCCAACCAATGTCGAATTTTACCTTTGGTGAAATTGTTTTAACAGGAAATTTGAACCACATCGTACGAATAACGTTGTCAGTTTTAGCAATTTCGGTGTAATGAAGATCAAATTTGCTGTAAGTCGACTTCAGGTTATTAAGCTCGGTTGGAGACGGGTTTTCTTACAAAAGTAATTCTTTCTAAACTACCTAAATGGGAACATTATTTCCCAAAATGTTATAATTTTCTTGAGTTTAATCTTCATATTGTTTTGCTGTCAAAAAAAATTATATTATCAACTAATTAAAAATCACAAAAAGTCAATAGTTTTTTATTATATGACAAACCATGGTTAGATGTTAATATATAAATACTGTTAGTGGATTACAATTAAATTCTTTTCTTTTTGATAAATTAAAGGTTATAAATTTTGTTATATCAGGAAGTTTATTTTAAAAAAAAACAGATGTTAGATCATTTCAAAAAAGAAAAAGAAAAAAAAAAGATGTTAGACAGTTTTCTCATGAATCATAACCAACTTCTCAACCTGCTTTGCGTTTAGTGAGTTAAATTTTAAAACTATTTTTAAATATTCTTTCATCAAGCACACCTTTTTTAATTAATAAAGTCAGTTACATTGATCATAATCTCATAATATTCCATTATAAATTATGTCTATTTTTAAAATATATATTTATATTATTATATATAAAAAGGAAAGTATATATACTTTTATTACATTAATATAAAATTAACATTGTTTTATATAATTGTAAATATTTATGCAACATTATTAGACACGCTATACAATGTCACAAAATATGAGAATTTTCAGCTTTTGTTAACAAAATGTGAGATCAACTGTCACAATGTGAGATCAAATCCCATGCAAAGTCACACGCCTATGAGTGTATTTATAACTATAATGGCACAGACTAACCTATCTAGCCAGAGGGAAAAAATTGAATGGAAATAATGAATAACAATGTTACAAATTACAATTACAATGGGCAATTACAGCCAAGCTAATAAAAATAAATCAATCTGTTCTGCACATACATTCTTTACACCTAGGATACCTGTAAACACTTCTTGCCTTCGGCCTTGTCTGTACATGTTTAGTTTGCCTAACTGCTTTCCTCACTCTCTGTTCAAAAACACGCCATTCTATGGTAGAGTTCTTCATAAATATACTAGCAAGCCTACGTTTATTTGGACGTATTGTTGGCATTCTTCCGCCACCATAATATATTCGATATCCAGACACCAAAGATGATAGCTGACTTCCTGAATCAGTCATGGCGAATGCATCCGAAGCAGTGCAGCCTATGAAGTCCAGTGCTGCTAACTAAAACAGAAACAGCTTATTGTCACTCATCAAAAGGCTAAGTAAAACTAAGACAAATTCAGTGTTCTATTTCAGTGATCATGTTCACAAAAAGAGAGATAGAACAGGTATCCAAGCCCAAATAATGCCAAAATTTGAATAATATGTATGAGAAAATTTGAGTTTGGACCTAACTCAATCTTACAAAACCAGTTTGTAAGATGAGGGTTGCCCCCCACTTTATATACTTTATCAAGAGAAATGTAAATTGTAACATAAAGCACAAAACAAAATTTCTTGTAACAAGGAATATAATTAGACTTGTAAAAATCATCAATGTAAATGAAACAAGAATGAAATTAGCAAGTTAGCAACAAACCTGAGAGGAATAATTAGCAAAAGGTTCAAGTTCAGATGAAGAAAGCAAGTTCTCTTTGGTGACTAATTTAGGGTACAAGTTGGTCAAAGCAACCAATCTTGAGCCACCTCCGTACAAATTAGAACCAGCTACATATATGTGTGTTTTGCGGTTAAAACCTAGAGCAGCAAGCATAAGGATGGATTCTTCAGGTGTCAAAGGACATAGGCCTTCAGACCTGAGCTCAGAAGGAGAAGGTAATCTGCATAGAAGATTCCAATTGTTTTTAATGAGTAAGGGTCTTTTCTTCATAAATTAAAATTGCTGTCTCTAAAAGATATGTAGACCAAGAGTTTCAGATGGAAAATCATGATGCATACTTTGTAGTCCTCTTCAGCAGTGACAGTGCAGGAAAATGGATTTCACGATATGCTTCCAATTCTTTCCTCTCTTCTTCACCTCCCCCAAATTCACATAAAGAATGAGCTACCATGTCAATTTCAAATCTGAGATGCAAAGCTAGGTACTTGGATGCTTTCTTGGCATTACTTTCACTTTTCTCCTTCATTGATTCTGCAAATGGACCAACAAGATAACGATCCAACGGTCCAATAAGACCTGAATGTTCACGCAATCTTTTTAGAAGCAGAGCACCGGTTTCTTGTATTCTGGGAACAAATTGCAGGGCATGAAAATTACATCTGCAACGAAATCTCTATATGAAGTTCCCCAATTAGGAAGAGCATAGTAAGGCTTCAGATCAAGAAAGACAGTAAAAACAGAACATTGAAGGGCTTGAGATCATGAAAATCATATTGTAAATTTATGCTTCAAAGAACATTTACCTGCAGCTCAAATGCTATTGGATCAAAAGCCAGGCGATTACCAAATCCAACAAAGTGAACAACTTGATTTTTAAGTATAATAGGTAAGATGTGTTTCAAGTAAAAACTTGGCTTGGCCTCCTTCTCCATGTCAACATCTGTCACCTGGAAGAGCATTACAACAATTAAATACACATTCGATAAAAAGTAGTCAAGTTTAATCAGTTTATTTGAGGGGCTAAGGTGTTACTTACAACACTACCAATGGCCTCCAAGTCCAAAGATTGTAGCTCCTTAGGAAGCTGCCTCACTATCCGAATATCAGGAGTCAAGTAGTTAATAAAATGCTCCTCCTGATAGATATCGCTGAATTGACTATGAAATTATACAATAAGCAATTATAAGTTATGTTGACAAAGTCATAGCATAAAAGCAGAAGGTCCATGGACTGCAAATGTGGCATTGAAATGATCCAAGACTACACCTAAGCCTAGAAATCCTAACAATTTATGCTATTTTGCATACATGAAAAGTAAGAATATTAAATACAGAAAATCATTAAGTTATCTGTTCAATCTATAGCTCAAAATTATTCACAAAGCACGTAGCTATTTATACCAAATCGATTAAGCATTAGGAAATATTATGTGAGTAATAGGCCAAGGTGGAATGGGAGAAGAACGAGAGACAAGACAGCATTACCTCACATCTCTCCATACACTACTGTACATAAATTTGGGGATAACTAAAGTTGAATTGAGTAAACGGGCCACAACGACAGCATTACAAACCTGTTGCAAATCAAAACTAACATAAAATGACATGCTACGCATTTAAAGTAAAACTTAAGCTTTCTTTCTTCTGCAACAACATAAAAACATAACACTCTAACAAAGACTACTTACAGCTACTCGTTGTTGATTGATCCCACCATTTGCAGTAACCAAAATGTATCCATTTCCCCCCTCTATTAGAGTACAGTACAACAGAGCAGGCTGTGAGTATCAGCTTGAACTTTTATTTTCCTTTTGTAGTTACACTTACACACATACATAATATAAGCAATTGCTAAATTTCAACCACACATACCATTGGGTTCCCAATTCCGCTGATCAGCACAAGGTCTCCAAGAAGAAGCAGGAACGAAGGGTTCTTGCCACAAATCTTTCGGTTCGCGTTTATTCTATCCCATTGGGCACAAAAAGTCAGAGTTACCAAAAACTTGCTCGGCCAATAATTTGAAATCACTATAACTTTATGGCATATAACTAGAAAAATTATAATTGGCAACTTTTAAGGCAAAATAAATCACCATTAGAGCGAGGCATATTTAACCAAAAGTGCTACGAGTACAAATAGATAACTGTATACACATTCATTTACTGTTAACTACTTTCGAGGCAAATTTAACCATTATTAGGCATTTCAATACTCCCGTGACATTATTAACCACTTGCAACTTATAAGACATATTTAAGCATATGTGCCACAATCACAGATTGTATACACACATTCAGTTATTCTTAACCACTTGTAAATTAAAGTTAACCACCAATAGACAGTTCAATAACCTCTTGACACCATTAACTATGTACTTGTAAAGCATACTTGTCCATTAGTGCCACAAATACAAATCGATAATTTTATTATTAGTTATTTTCTCTGAAATCATATATAAGTAAATATAATTAATTTTACGTTAATTAAGAAAATTAGTTCACATCATTTAATTTTACTAATATCAAATAAAAATTAAGATTATTTTTAAAATGTCCTTAAAATTTGTTATCATAATAAAAAAAGTCATTGAAAATAAAAATATAATAGAAATTAAGAAAATGGTTTACCTATATTTAAATCCAATCAAGCAGATCCCTTTTTTGCTTATACATTAGTCTATAGGGAGTAGTTTCCAGGCAAAGGTGACCATATTTACACAAGTAATTAATGCGAGACAGGTGGAGGCTGGATGGAGAATCCCATAATCTAATCTCGGGATTAGGTTAATCATAACTCACATAACTACACAACTACTATACTATCTATAATTAGCCACATAGATATCGATATACCTCTGCCAAGGCATGTGCAGCCAATGCCAGCATCCTTGCATAATTCCCCTTTTGTGATTTTTTCTTATTTGCAGGCTTGTTCCATTTCCCCTGAAAATGTCGGAACAAACTCGTTGCGGAGGCAGAGAAATGTAAGCGATTCAAATATTATATTCAATATAATATAATAATAAAGAAGGGCACATACCTGAAGGGAAAGTGAAACGGAGGAGGAACGGAGTGTAGGTTTGGGAATAGGATCGGGTGCATCGTGCTGATGCTGTAAGCGGAGAAGCATAAACCAATTGAGGAAGAAAACGAAAGCGAGAAACGCAATAAGCGCGAGAAGCAGTTTGGTTCGTTTCCTTGGATACCATGACGAAGAAGATTGGGATTGGGATCTACGGGAGCTTGAGAGGCGCCTCGGAGTCCTCGAAGTTGGCGAGCATCGATCTGGTTCGGAAGCGGATACCATGCTTCGTATTCGGGTCAGATCCTGTAGAAGAGGAGTGGAAATCTGAAAGAATGTGATTAGTGATTGAAATAAACAAGAATATGTGTTTGGTTGGTTAGCACTTAGCAATTGCTACGGTGGCGCCAAGTGGGTGAAGTCAAGTATAACAGATAAATGAATCTCGTCTTTTCTTTTCTTTTCTTTTCTTTCTTGGGCTTCAAGAATTCAGGGTGACTTGCCATTCCACCCAAAATCAAAATAAATCTCAATCCCTGTGGAATATGTATTATCGAATTTATACCCACCATTAATATTATTTAATTTAGATTGTCTCAATTTCATATGGTTCGATTTATATGAAATCCCTCCCAAAAACATACTTCGAGTTGTATAGTAAAATATTTCAGCATTCTTTCACCTTTTTTTCCTGAATTAAAATTTTATTTGATTGTTTCATAAATGAATTTTTTTAATAATATTTAATATTTTTTGAAATATTATTTAAAATAATATTTTATAAAACGTTAACTTTTAGTTTCTAATTTTTTTATATTTATTTTCTTCTTATCTTTAAATATTTATTATATTTTTTATTAAAGGTAAAATTTTATGTTTATTTATATAATTTCATATTTTACAATTACTTTAATAAATAATTTTAGCAAATATTTGTTATTTAATAACATAATTTTTCGACTTTCATTCAACTCACACATCTTCAACTTCAATGAAACCTTGTTATGTGTTTTTTTCTCTATTGTTTTTAAAATGTAAGTTTTCTTTATTATGCTTTTTAGTTTATTAAATGAATGGCCATTCATTTAAAATATAGTATTATTTTTTTACGATTTTTCACGAACTGGTAAGCTAAACGACTCTTAAAAACAATTTTTTAAATGAATTCATGTATATTTATATCTATATTTATTTGTATATAAATGTTATATTTTAGGCATTTTTGAATAGATGTCAAATTCTCCTCCAATGCTAACTAACATTACACTTTATATTATTCCTGATAATGTGTTATTTTCCAGTTATATCAAATGGTTATAATTTCTTGTAAAAAAAACGGTTACAATTTCAATTCAAATAGAGAATGAGTGTGAACTAACTCATGATGTCCAAAGTCTCAAAACAACTTTCATTTTCACCATTTTTTTGTCTTTCTTCTTTCCCATGAGTTTCATAAACCTCTCTGCATCCCCGTTTTGATGCAAGCAGCAGTTACTAGCCATAGGAGCGCTGCACTCAAGAGCAATAGAATAATTAAAAAAATAAGTTCATCAAAACTTATTTGGGCTCTACTTGCAAAGATTAAGCTTGATTTCATAGATGGAAGTATCAAGCAATGAAGAGTAAAACAACTTAAGCTTATCTTTTAGGCCCATCAAAAATAAAATATTTGTTAATAATTTTTATAAAGGAAAAAAGTTCAATAAAAAGGTCATATAAGTTGGAAAAAAAAAACAAACATATATAACTCTTTAAAACATTTTTTTAGATCTCACTCATAGGTGCATCCACCCTATATAATTGTGTATCATTGGTTACGTACTCCCAATTTATACTCAATGGGAGTATTAATTGATAGTAACCTTTGATATGGATATTTATTACTTTGTGTACTCTAATGGCACTGTTGGTATCCTTCTTATATTATGTATTATTTTTTCGTCGACAAAAAAAATAATAGGATTCCTAGAATTTCATGTATTTGACACATATGCTCTAAGTTGAGGAAGATTGTTGAGAGTGATAAAAAAAAAATAGTTTTTGTTCATCAAAATCCACATCCATATTTTTTCTTACAAAAACAGAAATGCAATGATAAAAGGATTAATTTGTAAGTTTGTCCTTTTCCCTTCTTTTATATCTACAAGTTGGGGAACTACTACCCTATGTCCCACTCCCACCTATCTTCCTTCTATTTATAAGCATTAAATATAGGCACCGTTGGGAAAATTATCCAACTCTCAAATCATGCCTGCCTGAAGTTAATTGCGGCAAGATGACAGTTATAACTTGATGTGTCCATATACAATACATCTATTTAGGGACCTCATGCTACGTTATGGGTTTTGTTTTGTCTAGTCATAGGGCACAATTTGGGTATGAGCTTTATAAGCTTTATCTAGTGATTGAGAAAGAAGAAAAAAATTATGAATTTAAGATTTTCAACTGACATTTTAATAAAATTAATAAATTAATATTTATTGATAAAAAATATATATCAATTTTGATATTTGTCCAGTTCGGTGAATAAAAGAAAGAAAATAGACGCTTAATATTGTCACGTTTCAACGTTGATAGGAGACGTTCCATGATTTTCTGGTCACAATAAATAAATAACAGTTCTCTTCTTGGCTCTTGCTAATGTGGAACGTAGTTTTTTTTCTTCTATTTTTTTCTGGGTGGGGTAAAACTAAGATGTGTAGTGTTTTTTGGTAGCAAACTAGTAAAATGAGTAAAGGCCCAAACAAAACGTAGCCTGCGTAGGTTGTGATTTGATTGTCTAATTAAATATCTCATTCCAGACACCACTAGAATTCAGTATGTTCATTAATCAATGTCACTACTTGTTATTTGCATTATAAAACGTATCTCCAAGATATCATTTATGAAAAATGGAAACAGGTCTAATCCCAAGTAGGGTATACATTGCCTTGTTCTATTAATATGAGAATGACTGTTCACTATTTTCAGAAGTGCCATTTAATCCCACACAGGCACACCCGCACACACAGAAAAGTACCATTTTTTTTTGTCCATTTAACTCTCTGTTGCTCTTCATTTTGTATTTTAATTAAGGAATTCTTTAGTGTGCGCTCATAAGCACGTCATGAGAAATTTAAAATAAAATATTTTATTAAAAAACATTGTATCCAAAATATAAAAATCACTTCATATGTACTTTTTAAAGTAATTTAAAATATTTAATAAAATATATACTATTTTCACTTTTCATTTCATGTCTTAAAAAATAAGCAAGCTCTTTTTAACGTTTTGTATGCTCCGACCCCACTCGCATTGTTCGCAAAAACATTTGGGTAGACACCATATCCGATTTATATTGGCTAGCTATTGGTAAACAAGTCTAACACTACAGATTACAGAATAATTCATGTTTAAATTCCACAGCCACACAAACATTATCTATGATCGTCTCGCTGTGATTTGGTCAAGACAAATAATCAATGTCTTACCTTTTTTTCTTGGCGATAATTCCAAAGATGATAATGTATATAAAGTCTTAAAACATACTTATCCAATTTGCTATAAATATTGCATAATCGTTTTGTGAGAGAGAAATGGAAAGTATTAATGTAAATACTGGAAAACCGCAAAGTCTTGACTGATTTTGGGATCGTGCCCTAGGGATGCTATACATAAGTATGTTTTAAGAATTATGGACAGATTTTCTTATTGAATTAATCATATATATATATATATATATATATATATATATATAGTGAAACAAACCTAAGGATGTTATAGAGATAATTTTCTTTTACAATATAAACTAAATAAAAATTACTATAGATATAATGATTTTGTTATAAAAAATAATAATTTTATCATATATAATAATTTGCAATCAAATAATAATACTTAAAAAGTTGATATATAATATCAATACATTAAATTAAATTCTACGTAAGTGCGTCTAATTATTATTTTTTAATTGAGTTAATTAATGATCATGATACTACAGATGCTCAAAGCAAGGTAGAGATGCAACAAGCTTTTCGAGCTTTCCGCCGGCACCAATCCTTTTTGGTTAGGGAAGAGAAAATCCAAACTGTGGAAAGTTGTTTGGGACTTGTGGCAACATGGCAAAAAATATTAAGCTGGTAAGATTTAAATCTTGGAGTTGTTTGCTAGCAATGTTTTAAATATATGTTGTGATTTTGTCATGTTTATTGATATTGTGATAAGTGGTAGACAAATATAATTAATAAGATCCTAATTATGGTCACATTGCTGTGTTCATTATGATAGGGGGTTATGACTTTGTCAGGCTTAGCTTGTTAGACCAAGTCGTCGGGGAGAGCCTTGTTTTCTGTTTTCGGTGTTTGGTACCTTAATAAACCCTCTTTCTTTTGGCTGATTAAAAAAATAAAAGCTTTCGCCCTGTTTGTTTTTGTTTCTTGTAGGGCAGCAAACAAACCAAAGAGTTACTCACGGCCTGTTAGTTTAAGGTTTAACATAATATTTAATTAAAAATTAAAAGAAAAAAAAGTTATATATTTTTAATGTAAAAGGTTTTATATAATTATTTAATCACAGTATATTACGTATGATAAATTTATTTACTTTAAAAAATAATTCAAATCATGATTTATAATTAAATGGTATAAAATTATTACACTGTAAGTACATACGTAGATATTAAACTTAAATTAAAATTATGTAAAATTAATTATGCAACATTTATTGTCTTTAAAAGAAGGAAAGCAGTAATTTCTCTTCTTAGCAAAGAGTTACATCGAAAGTTATTTTTCTCAAATCATATTATACAAAATATTTATTAATTTTACTAATAACTAATTTTCTCTTCCGTTTAACGTTGAAAATGACCTTAGATGTCAATCTTTTTTTGGGGGTGAAGATTTGATGTTAATCTTTTAATTGTTTTTTAAGTCCTATTAATAAATAACTTTTGAATAATTGCATTTAACAACTTGTTTAACGTTGAAAGTGACGTTAGATGTTAATCTTCTTAATTGTTTTTTAAGACCCTCTTAGTTATTTTAATAAACTAAACCTATTAAAAATATTTTTTTTCTTAAATCAATATATTGTTTTTTACTTTTTAGTGATGTTATATAAAATTCTAAAACTAATGTGAGAAACATTAACAACATATTTTTCTTATTAACTAAAATTTATTAAAATCATAAAAGAATGAGAGTTTCATTTCTTATTTAATTATTTTTTCTCGTAATTTTATTAATTTTAATAAATTTTAATTAATGAAGAAAGATGTATAAAAAAATGTATTAGAAAATGTGATCTGTGAAAAAAATTAATTTTTTAATAAGGATAAAGTTCATACCCAATGAACTTCCAATTTCATTACTCACATGAGAAATTTATTAGTTAATAATTTAAAAATATTTTATAGATAATCTTAGAGTCTTATTAAATATATTTAAAATGTTCATCAACAGGTGTGGTGTACCACGTGGCCCATTCCCGCGAGAAAAACGCATTGTCCACACGGATACGCCGATGGTCGCTTAATCTACCTGTCGCTCCCTCATATTTCTGTCTCTGACACCAACTTCGTCTCTTTCGGTTTTATCAAACCTAATCTCTCACGCTTTCTATCAGCGCGTGTACCAACGCCTTCACATCCCAGCAAACAATGAAAAAGTAGCCGTTGTCCGTTGGAACACACCACGTGGCACCTTACCGACACACTGTTTGGAGTCCACGATGATGAGCTTATTGAATATTTCTTATAACTGTTAATTATTCACACTAACATTTAATATTCCATCAATGTGAAATATGTTAAGAATCCTTTTATTAAGAAATAAAAAACTATATTTTTATGATATTTTTGAGTTTTTTTTTTATGTTAAAATATTTTTTAAGCGGTTTGAATGAGACGAGATACTACTACTACTATTTCATAGTATTAAATACTACGTATTAACCTTTCTTCGCAAAATCTCACATAAATAATAGGAGTATAGGACAGTGGTACATTAGAATGAGTAGAGAGTGTTTTGTTGTTCACCTGTAATGTAACAAGTAAGCTCCAGCACTGTCTTTTATTCCCTTTATTCTCTCTCTCTCTTTCCTTCCTTTGATCCATGGAAGCCTGTGATCTCTTGTGATAGTTGGTGTGTTGGGTAGGGAAGGGTTTGAAAGTGTCGTGTCTTCTAAGGAGCTTTCACTGCACGACGGTGGCCGAATCTTCTTGCTTCTTTCTCTTTCCAAGATATCCTTTGATTCAACTTTGGATCTTCACCTCTGATTTCCTTTCATTTTTCGGTTTATACACACTTGGGGTTTCCCCTCACCCAACTGTGTGCAACAACCACAAAGTACGAACCTTTTCTTTTTTAATTTCTATTTCTTGGAAATATAAAAGGTCTTTTTATTTATTTCTGTTTTAGCCCTAGAGGAGTAAAATCTGTTGTAGGAAAGGAAACGCCTGATAAATTAGGGTACGACAGAAAATAGTAAGAAGGTACAAACAAAGATCAGGGATTGGTTATGAATCATTCCTCTGGACTTTATGGAGAAAACAAAAACCTCTTATTTCTGACTAATTTGCTCGTGTTTATTTTTATTAAAGTATGTCTGACATAAGATACAAATTCTTTTCACCAAGATTTTTACTAAATTGTTCGTGTTTCTATCAAAACCTTGTTTTGTTATTCGTTTATTTTGATTGCTTTACAGGTGTATACCGTGTGTTCTTCCTAGAGGGGGGAAAAATGGCTACACTTTCAGATATTGGGGTTGCAGCTGGCTTGAACATTTTGAGTGCATTTATTTTCTTTGTGGCATTTGCTATTTTGAGACTTCAACCTTTTAATGATCGGGTATACTTCCCAAAATGGTACCTGAAGGGTTTAAGAACAGATCCTGTGCACGGAGGAGCGTTTGTGCGCAAGTTTGTCAATTTAGATTGGAGATCATACCTTAGGTTTTTGAATTGGATGCCAGCTGCACTTAGAATGCCGGAACCCGAACTCATTGACCATGCTGGATTGGACTCTGTTGTTTACTTGAGGATTTACTTGATAGGGTATGAACTATGAACAAAAATGAGTGAATACTACATCACTACATCAGCTGAGGAGAATATGATCTTGAAGTTTTCTGTTTCTGTTATGCAGACTTAAAATCTTTGTTCCAATAGCATTTCTGGCATGGGCAGTTCTGGTTCCTGTCAACGCCACAAGTACCGGTCTAGAAAGCGCTGGTCGGGACAACATAACTTCGAGTGACATTGATAAACTCTCAATTTCAAACGTCCATAGTCGATCTGAAAGGTTTCTAAACCATCATGCTGTGCTATTACACTTTTGCTGTTGCATCTTCGTGTTATTTAGTAAATTACTAGTTTCTAATCCAAAGTACTACCTGCATTTAAAGATGTATTGTTGACCAAATGTATATAGTTTAACTAAGTTGAGACTTTAGGTCTAGTGTTTAACTTGGTGCAACCCTAATATACCATGGAAACCTTAACTGCTTTGCATATTTTCTCTAGATTTTGTGATTATATCCTAATTACTTTTCTTCTTATCAGAATATTTATCATTATTGCTTCTCTTCTCCAAATTCTGTGATTATATCTTAATTAATTTGCCTTCTCATCAGAATCCTTATCATTACATCTTAAGATAGCACCCCTTGTTTCTCCATTCCTATTATCAGCAATTCAATTTTTATGCATAATCTCACTTGTTAAAAGTTATGGAATTACTGTTGTGGTGCATTCATCTCACTTCTTAAATTGCTATTATGTCTGTGTGCTCCTCTAAAATTTTGTACTCTGCCTCAGGTTTTGGGCACACATACTAGTTGCTTATGCATTTACCTTTTGGACATGCTATATTTTACTAAAGGAGTATGAAAAAGTTGCCTCAATGAGATTGCAATTTCTTGCAGCTGAAAAACGCCGACCTGATCAATTTACGGTAAAGTTGATTTTTCTCCATTTTAATGAGGATTTTTTCTATGTAATACTTCTTTGTTGCATATTGTGCTGTTTTTATCTGCCGCATTCACTTTTATCAGTTTTTGGGCAGCTTTGAGATGAAGCAATGAAACTTTGATGTTTTGTTTCTTGTGTTAGAGGTGGTACGCGACTTGGTCATTTTTTAGGCAGACCTTGATCGTGTATATATCATGATTTTCTGTAGTTAACAACTCTGTAGATTATTGGTGAGGATTTTCTGGTCATAGGCCAAGCATATTATTCAGCTAGCTATGTATATCAATAAATAAGCAAAACAATGGAGTGATGACTGTTATGTGGCTTTTAGATGTATGGGAGGGATATAAAAAGTTAAAAGGACTTTGAAGAAGTTATATAAAAAAATGGTTAAAACAATAAAACAGGTCAAGAACAAATATTCTTTCAATATAGAAGAGCTCTCCAATCCGTCAGCTTTTTTTTTTTAATCTTTTAACAAGTTTTGGGAAATTGTAGTTATGGACTGAAAGGTTACACCACTTACATATTAGCATTTATATATATGAGATATTCGATCATGCATATTTTGCTTATTGAAAAAAATATTATTTTCAGGTGCTCGTTAGAAACATTCCACCAGATCCTGATGAATCTGTAAGTGAGCTTGTGGAGCACTTTTTTCTGGTCAACCATCCAGATAACTATCTTACTCACCAGGTTGGTTCCACCTGTGTACGCTATGCTGCTAGGATGTTCTGTCATTAATTATCTCATTTATTTTGATATTAAGAATTTAAGAAGTGTTGGGTGGTTTCTACTTTGAAAATTACATCTTTTAATGCATTGTTAAATTCGTTAATTGTCTCATTGATTCTGAAATGATGTTCATGAAACATTGAGTTCAGTATTAGCTAGATCTATCTATTATTACGACAATGTAATTTTCCCCTTTCATTTGGGACTTTGAGAGGGGGGAAATAATGTTTCAGCATATTTATTGTGACATTAATGCAGGTTGTTTATAATGCAAACAAACTTGCAAAGTTGGTTAAAAAGAAGAAGAAGTTGCAGAATTGGCTTGTATATTATCAAAACAAAGTTGAAAGAACTTCAGAAAGGCCTCAAATAAAGGTATTTAATTTTAATCTGACATGGCTTCAAAAGTTTGTCGTGGCCATCTTCAGATTTACTGCAATCTTTCTCTCTTGTATGTTTTACTAGACTGGCTTCCTTGGTCTTTGCGGAAACAAAGTAGATGCTATCGATCATCACAACACTGAAATTGACAAACTGTCAAAGGAAGTAAGTACCATTTGTTTTCTGCTGGGAATTTTAAACAGATGCTGAAGGAAGACGTTTAACTCAAAATTATGGGCCTTATTATGTTTTCATAAATTGTCTTTCGAAATTCTCATGATGATTGCAATGATTCAAGTTTATTTCCTTTCACAGATAGCGTTAGAGAGGGATAATGTCAGCAATGATCCCAAGTCCATCATGCCTGCGGCATTTGTTTCGTTTAAAACACGATGGGGTGCTGCAGTTTGTGCACAAACCCAACAAACCAGAAACCCAACAATGTGGTTGACAGAGTGGGCGCCAGAGCCACGTGACATCTATTGGTCGAATTTGGCAATTCCATATGTTTCCCTCACCGTGAGAAGGTTGATCATGGCTGTTGCATTCTTTTTTCTCACCTTCTTTTTTATGATCCCAATTGCAATTGTACAAGGTCTTGCAAGTATTGAGGGAATCCGCAAAAGAGCACCATGGTTAAATCCTCTTATTGATATGTAAGTCTCATCTCATAGCTGTACCTCTGAATATATAATTCCATCCCCATGCATCCCTGGAGGTTACTTATTTGAATTTACTTTATTGTGCAGTCCTTTCATTAAGTCGTTCATTCAAGGTTTTCTACCCGGTATTGCATTGAAGCTTTTTCTCATCTTCTTGCCAACAATATTGATGATCATGTCAAAATTTGAAGGCTTTGGATCTATTTCATCTCTGGAGAGAAGAGCAGCTTCTAGATACTATCTTTTCAATTTTGTGAATATATTTCTTGGGAACATACTTACCGGAACAGCATTTGAACAGCTGGACTCTTTCATTCACCAACCAGCCAATGAGTGAGTCATTCAAGATAAAAGGGGTTTTTTTCTCCTCTAAAAATTATTTACTTTTTTAATTGTCATTATGTTTGCTTTGTTTTGATTGCTTACATATGTTCTACTATGCCAATAAGTTTACATGTCTTTGTAAATTTGTTGTATCTGTGGTCAACTATTTCATCATGTTACATGTACAGAAGGGGGGAAATCATCCTACTTTTGGATATACTTTATGATTTTGGCTATTTACGAACCATGATGTTAGTGCTCTTGTCTTAATTTACACCGTGTTAATATGATTAAGAATTCTTTTTATATTCATGTCAGATATCCTATTACAATTGGCACTGCAATTCCTTTGAAAGCAAGTTTCTTCATCACTTATATAATGGTTGATGGATGGGCTGGTATAGCTGCAGAGGTTTTGATGTTGAAACCCCTAATCATATATCACTTGAAGAATTTTTTCTTGGTGAAGACTGAAAAGGATAGGGAAGAGGCTATGGATCCTGGGAGTATTGGCTTCAACACTGGAGAACCTCGAATACAGTTGTACTTTTTGCTGGGTCTAGTCTATGCTTCAGTTACACCTACTGTTCTTCCTTTCATAATAGTTTTCTTTGGGCTCGCCTATGTTGTGTTCCGTCATCAGGTAGTTCCAAGATGTTAGAATTATATTATACACGTCAAAGTATGATTGTATTATTTGAGTCCCCTATTTTTGTTGCCATATATATAAGGTGAAGACACCTACTTTCCAATTGCAGATTATCAATGTTTATAATCAAGAGTACGAGAGTGGTGCAGCATTCTGGCCTGATGTCCATTTTCGTGTCATTATTGCACTGATAGTGTCACAGATAGTTCTGATGGGACTCCTTACCACTAAAGAGGCTGCTTCATCAACTCCATTTCTAATTGTACTCCCAGTACTGACGATATGGTTCCATATATACTGCAAAGGCCGTTTCGAACCTGCATTTGTTAGATATCCCTTACAGGTATGTGGATTAATCATTCCGATGGCTAATAAGCCTAAGAGTAGCTGTATGCAATGATGGATTTGTTAGATATCCATATCATCCTTCCATCAGATCATATACAAGGGCATGCATATAATTTGCTGCTGTCTGCTTGAGTGTAGAAATGCTCAAAAGCATTAGCTAATACTATCCATAAAATGATGCCTGAATCCTTTTTATACTTATAATACTGAACCTTATCATTTTTAATTTTTACGTTGCTTTTATAAAATTGTAAACAGGAAGCGATGATGAAAGACACATTGGAACGAGCTACAGATCCCAACTTTAACTTGAAAGCTTACCTTCAGAATGCATATGTTCATCCAGTTTTCAAAGCTAGCCTTTTTGATGAGGACGAAGAGGACGAAGAGGTAATGAGTCTAAAGTTGGAAACTGAGAGTGTAACTGTGCCCACAAAACGGCAATCAAGAAGGAACACACCATTGGCTAGCAGAATTAGTGGTGCATCATCTCCTTCTCTGCCTGATCATGGCATCCGAAATCATAATCCAGAGCCATAAATCATGGACCAAGGATTCATATCATTGTTATTGGACCGACCACATATGTAACATACAATGGGCTACACATGCTTCCAGCATAAACTGAGAGAAGCAAGCTAGTGTGATCGGCACAAACTGTAAGGTAGAGATTCTTTGATATATTATTATTTCCGATTTTGTTAATAGTGAATTTGTTCCCTTACACCACGGAATGCTGTAAATTATCCCAGAACTTGTCATGGTTTAGATCGTGTGTATATTTTTTTCTTCTTTTTTTTACCTTATGCTTTTCCTTCGGATTCAGCTCAGTTTATATGAGGAAAAAAAGTGTGTTTGCACTTGTGCACGTTTTTAAGTTTTAACACAATCAATGAACGACTTTCCTTTACGTTTAATATTTGCCTTTTTTTAGCCACATGCTTTCTGTGTTAGTCTCTTGTTTGTTTGGTCCTTGGGCCCTTCTATTAATCATCTATTTAATATAAAAAAGGCTATATAAATAGTCTCCATTATTGTCAATTATCAACGAATTTAGTTATTGAATTTGTAATTATTAATCAAACGGGTCCCTACAATAAAAAGAAAATTCATAATTACACTTTTTTATCCCTTAAGTTTAAAATTATGCAAATTATGCTCTAAATTTTATTTTCCTCGATAATTATGCTCATAAAGTTTTTTTTGTTCATGTATTCTGACACTGAACTTATACAGTTTTGCGAATTTTGTCCTAATTGGACCCTATCACTAACATGGCAGATGTTATACAAGGAAATATATTGCTTAGAAATTTTATATATATATATATATATATATATATATATATATATCACTATTGCATTTGTTAATTATACTTTTAATTCCCTAAGAACATGTTTATATTTGTATGAAAAATATTAAAAGTTAAAATAATAAATTTATTTATTAAATATTTTCTATTTTAGTTCTTTTATATAAAAAATTATTCATTGTTTTTACATCTTCCACCCTTTAATTTGTGGGTATTTATTTAGAAATAAAATAAGTTAAAAGACTCAGACACTTTGGTGATAGTGGGAAAAGAAGGGGTCAAAGATTCGAAGGCTTGTACTTTTGGAGTAAAATGTGCAAAATTTTGAAACTAGGAAAAAAACCAATTAAGCATTTTTCTAATTAACATATTCTCTTGGCACGAACAAAATGTGTAAAGTTTTGAAAGTAGGAGAAAAGTGCACTTAAGTTCTTTTTAAACAATATATTCTCTTACGTCAACATTCACAAAATTATGTAAGTTTGAAAAGAAAATACACAAGAAAAAACTTTAGCCGTATAATTGAAGTTAGGATTTAAAAAGTATAATTAATCCCTTTTAATTTTGGAAACCAATTTGACCCGCTATTATGATTTTAAGGAGTAAATTGATTTATATTTTACAATTTCACGAACCAATTTTCTATTTTATTATTTCAGGGTTCAATTTAATCATCTATTATATTTTTACGGACTACATTGGTAATTAACTTTTTTTAATTATTTATTTTACTGGCATACTGATATTTTCTGTCTTTTTTTAATAATTTTTTTTTATATATTTATGATTCTTCTATTAATATTTACTCCCTCCATCCCATAATAATAATTATATAAAAAATTGTCTTAAAATAACTATTGTTTTAATTTTTCAATGTAATATTAATTGTTTTTTTCTTATATATTCTTTATATAATAATGACATGTGCTAAAAATGAACTAATTAAGATAAGATTAATTTTGTAAAATTTTTATTTTTTTAATTTATTTATTCATTTTTTTTTGTCCACATAAAACAATATAGGATAATAATTATAATAGAATAGATAAAGTAATTAATTATGCTTAGTTTTTTTTTATAATAGATACATATATTAAGTGATTCTTTGAATGTTTTAATGTATCAAATAAATATATTTGTGTTATAGAAATTATTTATCATTTTATTAATGATAGGGACCAATTTAACTTATCATTATAATTTCAAAGATTAAATAGGTCATTCACTCTTATTTATTTATGTCTTTAATTAAGATATTGATATTTTCTTTCTCTTCCTTTAACTATTTTATTTATACATTTATCACTCATCTATTAATATTTAATAACTATCACATGTTTTTTAAAATATTTCCTATAATAAATACAAATATTAAATGATTATTGAATTTTTTAATGTATCAAATAAATATTTTTTTATACAACCATTTTGTCATTTTATTAATTTTAAGAACTAATTTGACCCATCATTAAAATTTTAAATACTAATAGTGAAGTTTTTTTTTTTAGACAATGAAGTGTTTGGATAGTATGCTTCAAATGTTAGATTTAATCCTTATTGTTGCTTTGTATATAAATAAGTGATAATTCATTTTTGTAAAATTATTTCTTTAAGTATATTGATATTTTTTTTGTTTCTTTAATTATTTTGTTGATATATTTATAACTCATCTATTAATATTTAATAATTATGGCTAGTGTTTTTTTAAAACTTTCCTATAATAAATACAAATATTAAATTATTCTTGAAATTATTTAATGTATTAGATATGTATATTTTTGTTACAGGTACTAATTTTGTCATTTTATCAGTTTTAGGAATCAAATTGACTCCATAGAAAAAGGAATCAGATTGACTATTCACTAATATAATTTAGGGATTAAATAGATAATTCACTTTTTAAAATTATTTATTTACTGGCACACTGATACTTTCTTTATCTTTCTTCACTTATTTGGCTTATACATTTATCACTCCTCTATTCATGTGTAAGAACTATGGTCAATGTCTTTTTAAATCTTTCCTATAATTAATACAAATATTACATGATTCTTCGAAATTTTTAATGTATTAAATAAATACTACACTATTAAGAAAATATTTTTAATTAAAAAAATATTGAAAAAGTTTAAAAAAATTGGAAAAATTTAAACAAAATAAACTAACTATGAAAATAAATCCTATTAATTATTTTAAAAAAATAAATATATTAAAAGAATAATCGTCTAATTTGACACCCTTCATTAAAGGAAAATTTTATCATTCAGTTCGTAATTTGTGTATCCAAAATTATTATTTTTCACTTATTTCTCATTAAAAAATTCAATATAATTTAATAAAGAATAAAACTATATTTTCACATAGAAAGGGAATAAAACTACAAATACATCTTATTTAACATTTAAAGATAAATATAAACAGAAGAATCTTTAAAAGTTTATTATTCTCCATTTTTATATTTAATATTCTCTTTAAATTCAACCAAAATCGACTTGAACCGGCGACAAACACCCCTAAATCCATGCGTTATAAATGGAAATCCTTAACTAAAAAAAAAATAATCTATATAGAAAAGGCGGAAGTTAATTACCACTTTCCCCTGTTCGTAAAGAATAGCGGGGACTAACAAATCTTTCTTCCAATGATTCTGGACTCAATTTTGTTTCAAATTTTTTTATTAAAATCTCAGATTTAAGATTTAAGTTTTGTGAAGGAAAAAATATAACTAAGAGAAAAGACTTCATTTGTAATAATCAGTCAAATTTTTTAATAAAAAATAATAATTAATAAAATTGATGAATAATTCAACTAATGTTACAATTATAAATAAAAAATAATAATATAACATGATATGGATGGAAAAACTTGTCTTCTCGAGGGGTAAGAAGGCGAACGGATTTGTGATCCACGTGGTTCAATGTTAGTGGTTAAAATAATCAGCATCTCGAATCCTAAAATTCCAAAAGGCTCCAACAACACAACGCAGTAACAGTTTATATAAAATTGTCTGTCTTCTGATACAGGCAAAGCAAAGGCATCTTTTCATAGCTGACTCCTTTCTCTTTCAACTAAACTGTGCTGTGTGTGACTTACGTGTTTTTCTCTGCAAATGGTAATGCTAATCATATGAATGATCCTTACCCCTATGATTTTGATTTTGATCGTGATCACAATCTCTTTCTCTAATCTAATCCTTTTTTTTTTTTTAAATCATTCATTCGGATTTTTATTATTCGCTTTCAGATATCGTGCCACATTTATTCCTTTTCTCATTTCTGAACGCCACACAGACACCGTTGATAAAGCTATCTATGAGTTTTCCGGCTTGAACAGCTTTCCTGATCAGGTTCGTTTCTTTCTTTCAATTGTGTTTTTATTTTCGTGTATGAATGAATTCTGAAATTCTGCTCTCTCTCCTCTCTCTCTTATTCCTGTGCCATTCACGATAATTGCCAAGTTCTTTTCGTTATTCTTCATTTCGTTTTGTTTTCCTACGAATGCAATTGGACTTCTGGTTTGTTTCATGTTTTCGGAGTAGCCGGTGTTGTTGGCTTGACACGGTCAACTCAGTCAGGTTGACTTTAAACATTCACTGGAGAAATTTTTCCCCCCCTTCTGAAAACGTATATTCAGTTCTTTCTGAAATTCGTTACGGGATAGATTTTATTGAATTTGTTGCCTTATAGTTTCTTGTTTTCGTGACCGGTTATCAATTTTGACATATCTAAAGAAAACTGCTACCTTGCTGATTGATTCATCATTGCCACTGAATTATATTGTGGTTTTACAGAAAGATGTTCTGTTGGGTTTATAGTGTGGCTTTGTATCTTTGGTTCTCAGTTTCCTTTGCTGTGCTTATGAATGTGGTAGTAAACTTGTTCTGGCTCTATGGATAGGTTTAGGAATTGATGTTCTATACCGGCTATAGGTTTTTCTCGGACTATAAAAGATTGGCATGCTAGTGCTTAAATGAATGGTAATCTGTATTGAGATTTTTGGATTTTTGTAATTATTTGAGTGTATTTTCCATGTGCATTCTGCAGTAAGAATGGAGGTTGCAGTCCCCAGACAACAACAGCCAAAAAATCAGCACAATGAGGATAAGATAGAGTTCTCAAGATACTCAAAACATTCCAGAACTGTTCAGAGGAAAGCTGACAAAATCCCTGAGTATGGTCACAATAAACAAGAACTAAAAGGGGAAGAAACTATGAGATGTTTAAAGAAAAATAACGCTGTAGGATTGGAGACTACAATTACACAAGGAGAACAAGTAAATCAGCCTACTAAGGACAAAATCCTAAAAAGCTCGAAAAGTCTTGGAACTACAAAGACGAGAAAGGTTGAAGAAATTTATAAGTGTGATGATACAAAACTGAAGTTATGCAAGAAAGGACATGAGACACAGAAGCTTACTGTCTCAAACAAGAAAAGGAAATTTGAAGGTGATCTCTTGAATGACGATTTTGAAGATGTTTTAAAGTCAAGGACCAGGAGAAGAAGAATGAATGATGTGATGGTGACCATTTTTCCCACTGCATATTTTCTTACACTGATCTTTTGTGACAGATTTTTTTTGATAGGTGGAATATTATATCATATTTCAATGATGCTTAACTAATTGTCTGAACAGGATGTTGGACAAAATCCCCGAAAATGTCATCAGTGCATGAAAAAGAAGAGAACATTTTGTGTGTCTTGTACTAAATGCCCAAAAATGTACTGTATGCGATGTGTCAATAAATGGTATGGCACTTTACATCTAATTAATCAATTCTGCTGAAGGGTAATGTGCTTGTTTGTGTAGTTTATGAATTGTCATTACAAAATGGAGCTGCTTGTGAATTCTGCCCACAGGTACCCTGATATGTCAGTAGAAGAAATTGCTTCAAGTTGTCCATTTTGCCGGAAAAATTGCAATTGCAATGTTTGCTTGTGTTCAAGAGGGATGATTAAGGTTTGATTTGTTCTCATGTCTACCCCTAAATTAATTTCTGTAATGAAACAAAAATTTCATATATTAGAATTATATCTGCACTATTAACCTTCTCAAATTCTTATATATTTACTTTCAGACATCTAACAGGGACATCAGTGATTATGAAAAAGCTCAGTATCTGCAATATATGATTAACTTACTCCTACCATTTTTGAAACAAATTTGTCATGAACAAAGTCAAGAGGATCAGATTGAAGCTAAATTACTAGGTTTAAATCTTCACCTTTAAGTTTTTCATTATTACATTGAATGAATTACCAACAATAAACTCTTCTGTCAGGAAAATCTTCTTTTGAGATTGAGATACCCCAAAGTCTTTGTGGTGATGTTGAACGTGTCTATTGGTAAGTATCCTCTTATTTAAGATACTAGCACGATTGTTTACATGTTCTTTAATATCTTTGTTTTAATTTTTTGGTCTTGGAGCAGTGACCATTGTGCTACTTCAATTATTGACTTTCATAGAAGCTGCCCCTATTGTTCCTATGAACTCTGCCTTAGTTGTTGCCAAGAAATACGTGATGGAAGCATTACACCCCGGGCTGAGCTGAAGTTCCCATATGTAAATAGGGGCTATGATTATATGCATGGTGGGGACCCTCTACCTGTGCCTTGTGATTTAGAGACATTAGAAGGTCATATTGAGCCGTCTACTGTGTGGAATGCTAAGAGTGATGGAAGCATTAGTTGTGCGCCAAAGGAGTTGGGGGGTTGCGGTAGTGCTGTATTGGAGCTGAGACGCATCCTCCCAGATGGGTGGATATCTGACTTGGAAGCCAAAGCTCGCAATATGCTGAAAATTTGGGAAATTGAGCACACAACTCTTCAGCAAAAAGAAGCAGTATCAAGCTTCACCTTTTTGAGAAAGGAAGCTATTAGAGAAGGCATAAATGACAATAACATATACTATCCAGAGTCAAGTAACACTCAAAAAGAAGGGCTGCTGCTTTTCCAAAAGCATTGGGCTAATGGTGAACCAATTATAGTCCGTGATGTCCTTAAACAGGGAACAGGTCTGAGCTGGGAGCCAATGGTAATGTGGCGAGCATTATGTGAAAATATGGTTTCAGAAATCAGTTCAAAAATGTCAGAAGTGAAAGCCATCGATTGCCTAGCTAATTGTGAGGTTTGGTCTCGCTGTCCCTTTGGTGCTGAGTTTGAACATTTGGTCTAATTAGAGTATTATGTCTCTAAATTTGTAGTGTTTTCCCTTTTCCAAATCCCTCATCTGTTGTGGATTGGCTGTGATCTCTAATTTTTTTAAGGATGCAAAAAGAATGCTTTAGTAACTACTTTTCTGCCCAGTATCATTATAAGAAAGATAACTAACTTTTGGTATAAGGCATGTCATCTTGACTACACTACTGTAATATACCACATCCATCGCCAACATGCCTTATTGTGCTTTAGATTCCTCATATTGTGGAGCTGAAACTGCTATCTTAGTATTTCATCTTCCAAAATCCAAGTGTAATATTTTTAGTTTGCATCTCAGGCAACATACTAGAATTATATAATTATTCACCCTTCTAAACTCTATGCAGGTAGAAATTGATACTCACACGTTCTTTAAAGGTTATATAGAGGGAAGAACATACAGAGATCTCTGGCCAGAGATGCTCAAGCTAAAAGACTGGCCCCCCTCCGATAAGTTTGAAGATCTTTTGCCCCGCCATTGTGATGAGTTTATTCGCTCCTTGCCATTTCAAGAGTACAGCGATCCTCGGGCTGGAATTCTCAATCTTGCTGTGAAGTTGCCAGCGCATGTCCTAAAACCTGACATGGGTCCAAAAACATATATTGCGTATGGGATTAAAGAAGAGCTTGGTAGAGGTGACTCTGTAACAAAGCTTCACTGTGATATGTCAGATGCGGTAAGCATCAAGCTTTGTTAGGCTGTAATTTCATTGCTTAAGAAGTGGTCGGCCAATTCTCTTTCATTTGAATATTCTACACACACACACACATGTGCATACTCAATCTTCTTTCTTAGTTTCTTTATGAGAACTCGCATTTTGGTTTCCGATTTTACACATTGGATTGGAAACTTAGTTTCTATAATCTTTCTATTTGCTTGTTTGTAGAAGATGGCGCCTTAAGGTGTAGATTTTTTATTTTTTTTTGCTTTATATGCTATTTTACTGCCCCTAGTCTAAAGGGATATTTTCATAAGGTTTGAAGTTTAGTCTTTTAATATGTGTAAGGTGGCATAATATAAAAAATTGGTGAAGAGTTAAGAGAATAGGATGATTTCTATTACTCTAATTTGAATTACATGGCCTGGAATGTGAAAATATATTACGCTTAAAAAGAATAAATAAGTGTTCACGTGATGTGCATTTGAGGTGTATATGTACCTTTTGGTTTAGAAACTTTTTTTATATCATGTCATTCATGCGTCTCAAATGGAAGCATATTGGCTTATTCTAATTTCTTGTTTGGTAATTCATAGGTGAATATTTTGGCCCATACAGCTGAGGTGATATTAACTGATGAACAACACTTTATTATATCAAAGTTGAAAGAAGCACACAAGGCACAAGATGAGAGAGAACAGTGTGCCGAAGAGAGGGTTGCTGACAGCCTGGATGATCAACCTTGCAAAGACAACAAAGAACATATAGAAAATAAGGAAGTTTTTGAAGCCAAAAGCATGAAGAAACAACCTATTGAAATCAATGAAAATATCTTTCCAAATAATGTTCTTGAGGGGTTCACTTCTCCTGCTATAGAGAATGAATCAATGGAAACTGGTAGTGCCCTCTGGGATATCTTTCGGAGAGAGGATTCTGAAAAGTTAGAAACATATCTTAGAAAACACTCCAAAGAATTTAGGCATACTTACTGTTCTCCAGTTGAACAGGTATTAAAATTATAATGATTTACATTCTACTTATCCTTATTTTTTATGCCAAATGCTCAAATCAAATTCTTTGTTTATTAGGTCGTACATCCAATTCATGACCAATGTTTTTATTTGACATTGGAGCATAAGAAGAAGCTGAAGGAGGAGTTTGGTTAGTACATAGAAATTGAATACAATTGCTTGCTCAGTGTCTGTAATTAGTTATTTATGCAAATCTTGACTTTTAGGTGTAGAACCATGGACTTTTGAACAGAAACTTGGGGAGGCAGTATTTATTCCTGCTGGATGCCCGCATCAAGTCAGGAATCTCAAGGTTAAATATCTCTTGACACATTAACTTTCTCGAATCATTTGATTGTTTCTGGTGCTCTAATCACCATATGCCAAACCTTGCAGTCATGCATAAAAGTTGCTGTAGACTTTGTGTCCCCAGAAAATATCCGTGAGTGTCTACGTTTAACTAATGAGTTCCGCCAGCTTCCCAAGAACCACAAGGCTAGAGAAGATAAGCTTGAGGTGATTTGCTTCTAAATTATATTTCCTTCTGCCTCTTTATGATGTCATAAGTTATAGGATTATATGGTGATGTGTTTTATTCTTGATGGAACAGATAAAGAAGATGATAGTTTATGCCGTTGATCAAGCTGTCAAAGACTTGAAAGATTTACTGAAGTGTTCTTGACTGGTTTGCAGAAAGCTACTTCATTTTGCCATGGTCGATGATACTCTAGATTGCTGTGAATATAATAACAATGTCCAGATAGAAATTGTGAAGTTAGAATGTTTATTGGAGGGTTAGAGTCCAGATAGAAAATTGTGAAGTAAGAATCTTTATTGAAAGATCAGAGGCACTCACAATCGAGTGTTTTCCATTTTGGTAATAACATAGTGAAAATGTTGTAATGGCCACAAGAATTAAAAAAATAGTTAATGGAAATGTTGTATTCATGGCCTAAGAAAATACAAAGACTGCCATTTTTTTTCCTTGGAAAGATACAAGATTGAAGATAAAGCTTATGAAAGAGTTCAAGACACGTGTATTTTTTTTATTTTAACCTTTCAGTAATTTAGGGAAAAAAGACTCTGAGTTCAGTTAGAAAGGAAGTAAAGTCTGATAAAAAATTATTTTTGTCAAAAATCAAATTCGGATAGTGCCTGAATGATCTAACCTTAATTTTAACATATTAAACAATTGTATCCAATCGTCTTAAACCATTTATCTTGCAACCTTGGGCCATCATAGAAATAAGTAGTAATCTGATGTGCAAATCTATTGCTTTCATGTCAAACCATTTACCTTGCAACCTTGGCTATCATAACTGGGTAGTTTGGGAGCTCCTTTAATTATGATTAAAAAAAATGGCCTAAATACTAAATAGGACCCACGTGGAATGTACGCATACTAGTGCTGGTTTTGGCCAACATCCAAATAATGAATAAGGCCAGACTTAAATAACATAATTAAGAATAGATGGCTTCTACCAATAATGATTAATATAAATGGTAGTAGTTTGTATATCTTAATCAAGTGATTTAAGATTTGAATCTTAACTGACCCTTGAGTATGAAATAAATCATATGAGAGGAGTAAACGAAAGAAATAAATAAAATTATTGGAGTGTGATAAAGTAATTTGGTAGTTGGGGTGAGAGACACAAGAGTTGGGATGATAAAGAGGTTAGGAGGTCACTCTCATTAACATTACATTATTATTACTGGTTCTACTTATGAAAACATAGGACAAATTATCAAGACCAAAGAAAGTGATAATCACATTTTCAATACTTTAATAAATAATTTTATTTTAAAAATGCTCTTAAATTCAAATGTTATAAGTGATGGTTTATGTTAGTATTCATAATCCAATGAATGAATGTCTAGTAATAGACTTAACCATAAATTAAGGATATAAAATAAATTTAACCTTGAATAAGTTTAAAAATTAGCCATTATGTTTTATAATTAAAACTAAAGAAAAAATCAATTTGTTGTTTATATACAAGATCGTAATTTGCCTATAAAAATAAATAAATAAAGTATTGGCTATTCTTGTGAGTGAAAAGCAATCTTATCGTTCATGTTTAGGTGTCAAGTTATGGCGACTTCTTTCAACTTGTTATAAAGTTAGCGAAATGGAGGGTTGCTATGATTTGCAGATGATGGGGTATAAAACAAATCACCTCAAGTTTATTTTCTCTGGCCTTGTGGTACCTAGGAAGCTGGCGGAATTCTTCAGTTAAATGCAAATACTCGTGGATATTTTTTGAAATGCAGACACTCATGGATATTTTCTGGGGATGCAAATTCTAGAGCAACTTCTGTGTACTGGGGATGGCAATGGAGCAGGTAGGGGGCGAGTTTGCCTATCTTCATCCCCATTCTTATTCCCTTAAAAGCTGGACGAATATGAGTGAGTTTATAAAACATGAGGGTGAAAAAATAGAACTCAATCTTACCTTCATGAGTTTGGAAGAACTAGTGAGAAGCCCATCTCATATTTTTTAAAAATAATATTTGTTCATATACTTTAAATAAATATAGATTAATTTATTAATTATATTTTTAGTTAAATGTATAATTTTTATTTTTTTTATAATTAATATTAGAGTTATAATATTATTTATTTAACAATTAAAATAATTATTCTATATTTTTAATAATTATAATAAAGAATATATAAAATAATTACATAATTATATAATTAACAATTACGTATGATATACAATAACAGATTAAGTATAGAAATATACTTAACTAAACGAGTACAAGGCGGGACCGTACATACCCAAGTCAGCATCAAAATAAATTTGGGATGGGGTGAGACGGTTTTCGGTTTTTATTGTCTGCGTATGCATGACTACAAGGTTTGGCATATGGTAAATAGGGAAGAAGCAGAAACAAGCAAATGATTTGAGAAAGTTAATCAAATGTATCAAGAGATAGTTTACGTTGAGATTCTTGATTTGATGTGAGCATCCAACAAGAATAGATACTGCCTCCCCAGATTTTTGTTCAAAAGTTCATGGTCCTACACCTAAAACTCAAGATTTCAATAAATAAATAATTACAGGCATTGAGCAAGCAAATGAATTTTAATGTGCTAACCAAACTCCTTCAACTTCTTATGCTCCAATGTCAAGTAAAAAAATTGGTCATGAATTGGATGTACAACCTAATTAACAATAGAAGGTTGAACAATGTGTTTATCCGTAAGAATCCTTGATACATATATTTTTTTATTTAAAAAAGTTTAATTGATTTTAGGTCTCAGGATTCCTCAAGATCAGAACTTTTTAACAAATTTAAGTGCTTACAAAGATATTTTGTAAAATATTAATATGATATTTATCAACTGGACTTACTTTTGTTGACCCTTAACCCATATTCAAAATCTTGATCTAATATTGAGGTAAATGTTAATTTCATTGCTTATTACAATCTTGATCTAAATTCATAAAAAAATGAGGAAAAAAAAAACATTCTTTATCTTGTGGCCAATGTTTCTCAACAAGACAAGTTGTAAATGTAAAGTTATTTAAGCACGAAGTAAGAGCTCATCCCATCAATAATTCATTCATGTTACAAACTCAAATAGTAAACAATTATCATTATAATTAAAATGATATAATATTAAATTCAATAATCAATATCAAAATAATCTAATAATTGTATAATACTAGTACTAATTAAAAAAAATCATCAATCTCCCACTTGAATAAAATTAATTTAATTATTAGAGACAAACAAATTATTATAACAAAATATCATTCCTAATAAAAATAAAAATACATATCCATGGTTGAGAAATATAAGTACAACAAGAATAATAGGTCAATATACAATCTCAAACTCCTCACTAATTAAAAAAATCAAATGACTTGACTAAATCCATATATGATTTTAAAAGCTCCAACGATTAAGCTTTTAATAAGGATTTGCCAACATGTCAAAAATGACATAAGAGAACAAATAGTTCCTCCAACACAATAATTTAAGAGAACGAGAAAAAAAGTGTACCAAAATATTGATAATAAAATAAGGAATGCCCACATAAAATTCCAGATCCAAATTGCAAGAGTATATAATTTCAAATCTCATACATCTCAACTTTGAGAATAGAAGTGGTTCATTTTGTTTCCATGTGTAATTCAAGATTTCGCTAGTATTTTAATGATTTCATTTAAAAAATAAATGAACCCCAAGTTACTTTCAAATTAATTATTATAAGATATTTCATGGTATGCTTTTTTTTTTCTTTCAAAAAGTAATCCAAAAATAATATTTAAAATAATTTTGTTCTAATAACTATTCAAAACCCAAGATAAGCATGCATGAGCCAAGCTAGCAAAGTGGACATCAAATTAAAACCAAGAGCCACTAAGACAAGTGGTTTAATACTTAAGTCACTTAATCAAGGACTAAGCTTCAATCCTTGATTTGAAAATGGAGTCACCACTGTAGATATTATTTCACTCTAAAATGAGCTCATCTTGTGGAAAAAAGATTAATTAAGTACCAAATTGAAACTCTAAATACTCACTTAAAAAAATAAAGAATTTTTTATTTCGTAAAAGTTAATGTAAAATTCTATCAAAATAGGATGCCATTTGTTGCATTTTACAGGGGTAGGGTGTATAATGATTGTGAGTGGAAGCATTAAGTTAATTTTGTAAAAGTTTTGAAAATTGTGGAGGAAAAACAAGTCAAAGAACAAAGACGAGAAAGCAGATTCGACCAAAGATCTGACAAATCTCTCGAAAAGATTGATGGAATCAGACAAAAATGCAATATTATTTTCATATAATTTCTAAGGAAAGCCATAAGTTAATTTTATGAATAATTGATACAAAACAAAAAACCTAAAAACAAGTGTTATTGGATCTAAAAAAATTCAACATGGTGTTTTTCATTGTAATAAAACTTGCTTTTCCATTATGATTGATTGAGGTTAGATGGTAAAAAAATATAACTACCAAACCAATTTTGTGATCAATGTATAAATAATAGGGTTTTAGGGTTATTACTTAGTCTAATGGGTTCAAATTAATTAGAAGATGTTACGTAAGAATTAGATATAATATGCATCAATCAAGACTTTGATACCAAATGATATTTTTTTGGCAAAAACAATATTGGATCTTAGGACATAGTGACACATGATATGTGTTGATCATATCACATAAATTGAATCAAATAAGGTTTAAGAATGTATGTACCTCAAAGAATTCTTAATCTATGTGTGTAGCTTGATCTAACATTGGAAGGAATCTTGATTCATGCTTGCAATCCTGATCAAAACCCATAAAAAAAGATGAGAGAAAAATACTTTTTGTCCAGTGATGACTATAGGGTTTTTCTCTCATAAAGTTGTGCATGCAAAATTGTTTAATGAGATAACAATTTTATAGTTATAAAATGAGAGCTAGGACTCTTCATTTGGTTCACAAGTGAGAGCCCAACCTATTATAAGTTGACATTTGAATTATACACCTTTCATTTTGAATTTTGTACCTCCTAATTTTTAAATATTTCTAAATTATCCTTTTTACATTATATCTTTCTTCTTCCTCAGTATGTTACTCCATGAGGGAGTCCCATCTGTTCTTGTACTCCATCTGTGTTTTCTCTGCTATTAGGCCTTCCTCTTCATTTCCATTTGTGTCAACTCTGTCATTGATTTCTTCTAGATGCACAACTCCAATAAGGTTGGGTCGACGTGTAGGCGCGTTTTCTCCAATTTTTTTTCCATTAAGCTTTTGTTTTATGGGCAACCCTTTCTGGATGAGGAATAATGGCAATCGTATTCAGCAATAGGTATTCCAGAAGCTTTTATTTCAATTACAAAATAGTTATTCTAGAACATAATTTTCATTCCAGAATATGTGTTCCATACTAGTAAAACAAAGTTTCCAAAATATCTATTTTGGAAATATGTATATTTGTTTAAGAACATGCAATCCAGAATGCTAATAACATTTTCTTGAACACCTATTACGGAAGCATACTTTATGTTATTTGAAAAGCCTATTCTAAAACTCAATCTATGTTTCCGAATGGTAATTTTATAAGTTATTCTGGAATAGAAATAAGTGTTTCAAAAATTTATTCTAGAACATAAAAATTACCTTTCAGAGTGATCATTTCGGAATAAGGTCTGTTTCGAAAACCTATTCCAGAAGGTAAGAATTACTTTCCAGAATGACCATTCCAAAATAGGATGTGTTCCAAAAACCTATTCTAGATGGTAAAAATCACCTTTCTGGTGAAAGGGCTATATTTGTCCATAAAAATAAAATGAGAGGTGCAGAATACAAGTTGGGCGGTGCAGGATTCAAATGCCTTATAAGCCCAATCTCATCGACCGCAAAGTGACGGGCCCAAATGAGAAAAGTAGAAGAAAGAGCGTGGTTTCAGTTTTTTTAAGCGCCATCTTGAGTGTTGACGTTATCCCCTTTCTCTCCGCTTATCTTCATTCCAGTCCAAATGCTCCTCCACACTCATCATCTTCATCCTCACCTTCTCTTCCCTTCACCACACTCCCATGCATCACCATTTCCATTTCCATTCCCATCTAGAACCAACACCCTCCGCTCTCGAACATTCCCCGCTACTTCCATCAGAACAGGTTCTTCTTCTCTCAGGTTCCACAGCTATGGCCGCAGAATCCGAAACTCGGCGGCGAAAGGCGGCGTGAGCGAAACGGAGCATAATAAGCAACCGGTCACTAGGGCGTACCCTTTTCACGAGATCGAGCTCAAGTGGCAGCGTTTTTGGGATCACAATCGCACTTTCCAAACCCCCGATGACGATATCGACACGTCGAAACCTAAATACTACGTTCTCGACATGTTCCCTTACCCTAGGTTTTTTTTTTAATTCTAGTTACTTCGCGTTTGCATTTTCTGATTCTCTTGAATTGCGATGAGAAGATCCATAATAATATCTTGTTTTGCAGTGGAGCCGGGCTTCACGTTGGTCATCCACTGGGATACACTGCCACAGACATTCTTGCTAGATACAAACGAATGCAGGGATATAATGTGTTGCATCCGATGGGGTGGGATGCTTTTGGATTGCCAGCAGAACAATATGCTATTGAGGTCTGTTTCTGAGTTGTGTGTGTTTCTGATATTCTCGAGGTTCTGTTGTAATTTCCATTTTTGGCGGGCTTTATTAAAATGATGCCATGTGTTTCAGACAGGAACTCACCCGAAGCTCACTACGGTGAGGAACATCAATCGCTTTCGCACCCAGGTAAACTGATGATGAGATACTTTTACTCTAACGAATGCCAGTAATGCTTTTCTTAAATTATTAAATGATTTGAAATGGTTTAAACCCAGTTTACACTGTCGTCCAATCATGTATTGCCATGTATGATTAGATTATTAACTTTTGCAATAACTTCTTTAAAAACCATACATATGGTGATTTTATTAGTAGTTTTATTAGGATATGGTGTTCACCAGAAAACAGAAACGGCTTGCTTGGATGCATTATTAGTAGTTTTTTAGGCTGAATGCGGAAGATCAGCATTTTCATGATTTTAGTCATCATCTCTAGTCTTAAAATTGCATGTTTTCCCTTCATGTTATGTCTTCTTACGTCTTTGCAGTTAAAATCATTAGGATTTTCATATGACTGGGATCGTGAAGTCTCTACCATAGAACCTGACTATTACAAATGGACTCAATGGATCTTTCTACAACTTTTAAAAAGAGGATTGGCATATCAGGTTTAGTAAATAATAACTACTTAGAAGTTTTTTCTTGGTTTATTTAAATCCTCAGTATTGTAGATCGAATGGTATTCCTATGAAAAATTCAGGCTGAAGTTCCAGTTAATTGGTGCCCTGCACTTGGCACTGTGTTGGCCAATGAGGAGGTGATTGATGGTGTCAGTGAACGGGGAGGTCATCCTGTAATAAGAAAGGTATTGGTTTGTATATATCTTTCTTTCACAATTTAACTTTTTGGGTGGTTTTCCTCTCATTTTTTTTGAACAGTTTCATAATCTTTACAGTGTCATTGTTTATTACCAAGCAGCCAATGAGGCAATGGATGCTCAAGATTACTGCATATGCTGACCGTCTTCTCGAGGATTTAGATGACCTTGACTGGCCCGAAAGTGTAAAAGAAATGCAGAGAAATTGGATAGGGAGGTCAGAAGGGGCTGAGATGGAATTTTGCATTCTTGATAGTGATGGAAAGGAGAGAGATATAACAATTATTGTGTATACTACAAGGCCTGATACAATCTTTGGTGCAACGTATTTATCTATTCATTTTTCTAATATATTTAATAAATTTTACAAATCAGATGAACCACTCTTGAAAGAAACTAGTTATCTTTTTCCTATTTGCTTTGTTTGTGTTCAGTTACCTAGTCGTGGCCCCAGAGCATCCCTTGTTGTCATCATTGGTTTCCATTGCCCAGAGCAAACATGTAAGTTATTATGTTTCATTCCCTAATTTATTGGAAGGATTTTAATCAAGGGTGATAAGGAGATGGTTATTCTTGGGGCTTTTCTTAATCACAGGTAGAGGATTATGTAGACCTTGCCTCAAGGAAGAGTGACCTTGAGAGGACTGAACTTCAGAAGGAAAAGACTGGGGTCTTTACTGGCTGTTATGCAAAAAATCCAGCAAACGGGGAAGCCATTCCAATATGGGTGGCAGATTATGTTTTGGGGAGGTGGGTGTGCACAAGTTAGAATGCAGAATGTCTTTATTGATTGCTCAATATGCTATGGGCATAAGATCTAGGGGTCTAGAATGATCAACAATGTTTAAGAAGTTTATGAGACCATAATATAATTGTTGTGACTGGTGCAGTTATGGAACAGGAGCTATCATGGCTGTGCCTGCACATGATTCACGTGATTATGAATTTGCTTTGAAGTATGATGTTCCAATTTGCTGGGTTGTAATGCCAGATGATAAAAGTATCGAGTCTGGAAAGGCTTTTTCAGGTGAAGGCACTATTGTAAATTCATCAAATACACTGGTGGGGCTTGACATTAATGGCTTGTCTAGCAATGAAGCTGCTCTGAAAGTCATTGAGTGGGCAGAGAAAAGTGGGAATGGAAAGAGAAAGGTTCATATCTCAAATTAGAATCATCATTTTTTTTATACTAAAATTTCGTACTTTATGGTTTGTATAATATAAAATAAAATACATTTTTCATCCTTCAGGTGAATTACAAGTTAAGGGACTGGCTTTTTGCTCGGCAACGTTACTGGGGTGAACCTATCCCTGTCATCTTCTTGGATGATAGTGATGAGACTGTCCCACTGTGTGAGACTGAACTGCCCCTTATTCTACCTGAATTGGATGATTTTTCTCCCACTGGAACAGGGGAGCCTCCTCTGTCTAAGGCAGTGTCTTGGGTAAGTTTACACCAATAAATGCTTTTCTTTCTTCTTCTTACCTTGTTATCAATATATCATGACAATTACATACTAGGTTAGCATCATTTGGCATTGGCACAAATGTTAATCATGTATAAAAATGTTGAAATTAAAATTTTTCATAGATAAAACGTAGATACTGGTTTATGAATTCATATTTCCCTTGCATACCAAGAGATTTAACTTTTAAGACATGATTGACAGATATTTGACAGTGATATGTTGGTTTGATTTCTTGTACTATTTTGTTTTTGTGGGTTGGGTGGCTGGTCTCTGTTATTGCACTATGTGCTATTTGATTATGCTAGGGGTTCGACCTCTTGGTTCATACTTGACCATTAAATATGTGGAGTAAGACCCACATAATTTCTTGATTCCCAATAAATTTTCTCAATCATTTCGGCCAATAGTAAAATGAGTTTGAAAGTGTATGTTGTTAGCAGTTTTCTACTTAGATAATTCCGAGTTTTCTTAGCTAGTCTTTTGCTCCGATTTTAATACTCTTTTATTTCTTGGCTTGGTCACTGTTTTAGGTGAAGACCACGGATAGCTTATCTGGAAGACCAGCTACCCGTGAAACTAATACCATGCCACAGTGGGCTGGTTCATGCTGGTAAGGCACTGAGGTTTTGAGGGGTATTAGATTTGTTAAGCACTAAGCATTTCTTTGGTTGCCAAGTTTAGTAGTCTTGATTCAGGATTTTTATGCATTAGATACAGATGAAAAATTAAAGGCTTAAATATCTTTGATCCCTAATAGATTTTCAAATTTTGTTTTTAGTCCCTAATATTTTATTTTTTTTACTTTTTGGCTCCTAATAAATTTTTTATTTTGTTTTTGGTTACCAAAAACAAAATAAAAAATTATTAGGGTCCAAAAAGTTTTTTAAAAAAATTATTAGGCACCAAAAAGAATTGAAAATTTATCAAGACTGAAAACATAATTAAATTATATTCGTATGCACATGTCACATTTTTTTTATCCTGCCCAGGTACTATTTGAGATTTATGGACCCACATAATTCCAAGGAATTGGTTGATAAGACAAAAGAAAGGTACAGCTTCAGCTAATATTGTCTTTGTTTTTCATTAACCATCCATTTTCTGCTTGTTTCTTATATTTTGCTTTCACTATTTCTAAATGATTTGATTTCCCAGCTTTAAAATTGTTATTCTCCTGCAGGTATTGGGGCCCTGTTGATGTGTATGTTGGGGGTGCTGAGCATGCAGTTCTCCATTTACTGTATGCTAGGTTCTGGCACAAGGTCTGTATTTTATGTCAGTCACAGTGTGGGACATGTTGATTTGTGATTTTCTTCAGTCTAAGCCATTTGAATTTAAGCTTCATGTCATGTGGAACAGCTATGTCTTTGTCAATCTTTTTCCATAATTATTAATATCTATGATTACTGGTACAAATGTAGTTTGATGAGTCTCAAAATACAAAATCACTTGTGTTCTTCAGGTTGCCACATAGTTAGCAACTTAGCATTCTAAATGGAACTTATGTTGGTCCCTTTTTTAGTGTTAGACATGCCAATATTGCAGCAAAGATTGGCTATGATTTTTTTTTTTTTTAACAATGAACTACAATTTACATTTTAAATTGTTGTAGAATGACAAGCTACCCACAATCATATTACCAGTGTTCATAACATACAATAATACCATTATTTGACAATTTTTAATATTTGTTTGTCCAGTGTATGGGGAAAATAAAGTGTTTGTTGTAATTAATGTATTTATAAAAGAAAATCAGATAATCCTTCTAGAAGTTAAATAAGGAATTGATGTCATGGTTAAGTGTTGTCAAAAGGATTGGGAAATCCACCAATTTGGGATTGAAATGAAATAAGGCTTCAAATACCCTTTTTAACATATTGTCAGTGTTGCTGCAATATCTGTGCAGATTTAATTTGAGTTTTGTATCTCAGGTTCTTTTTGACATTGGTGTTGTATCCACCAAGGAGCCCTTCCAATGTGTCATAAACCAGGGGATTATTCTTGGAGAGGTAATTTCAATTCTTTCTGCATGAAAATTAGGAGAAAAAATAACTAACTGTGACAAGTTTCTAATTGCTTGAGTGGCAGGTTCAATATATGACTTGTAGAGATCAAGTTGGCAATCTGATATCTGCTGATTCAACCGACATGTTGAATGAACATAAACTAGAAATAATTCCTGCAGAAAAGGTTTCTCTATTAAGTTTCCACTTTTCACTTCTCAATGCATTAGTTAATTACCAGAGATAAGGTATTGGACCCTAGTTTTCTTTTCTCTTGACAAGCATTTGTTCTCTTTTACCTTGAGCATAGGTCATGAAATCTGGGGATTCTTTTGTCCTGAAAGAACATCCTGATATACGTTTATTTGCCCGCGCCCACAAAATGAGTAAAAGTAGGGGAAATGTTGTTAATCCAGATGATGTTGTCTCTGAGTATGGTGCAGATTCTCTTCGATTATACGAAATGTTCATGGGACCATTGAGGTAGGTTTGAAGCACAAACCTTATTACTAATGATATTGTAGTGATTGTTCCTTAATCAAAATTGCTTTCTATTTATATTTTTTTTCACGTTTATTGTTTTCATTTCTTTGGGTGGGTTGGGGGTGAGACTATGAAGTTGCGGGTCATGTTCTGAAAGGACTTTAACTTCAGCTCATGTTATTCCTTGATTTTCTTTTAATCCCAGAGACTCAAAAACATGGAGTACTAGTGGCATTGAAGGTGTACACCGGTTTTTAGGAAGAACTTGGAGGCTCATTGTTGGTTCACCTTTGTCTGATGGCACATTTAAGGATAGAACTGTATCAGTTGATGAGGAGCCTACTATAGAACAACTTCGTTGTCTTCATAAATGCATTGCTAAGGTCAATATCTCAAATTTTAATCGGAGTTTTTGTTGTTTCATTGTTGTGACTTTATATAATTTGCAGATTTGAGACAATTCTAAGGATTTAATTTCAGTATTCAGGTAACAGAGGAAATTGAGGGCACACGGTTCAACACTGGAATTTCTGCAATGATGGAGTTCCTCAATGCGGCATATAAGGTATTTTTCTGTTGTCTATCATTCTTATAATATCTCGTCACCCTCTAAATATGTAAGGTATTTTTCTGTTGATATACCAGCAATGGTGTAAGTAGCATGCCAATTGGTAGTGTGGGGGGTGGCTGTTGCAATGGTTGCAGCCCTGTGGCAGTGAACCTATGGTTCCAGGAAAGGCCAGAAAAATTGAAATGGTCATTCCTTCCAATTTGTATTGAATGATGTTATATTGTTATTTTGAGGGAATGACTGATTCCTTTCAGTAGTTGCTATTTTAAACAGTTGCACCTCATTTACATTTCATTTCCATTCTTTTGAACATGATTCTAGCAAACCAAATGTCACTTTTAAGATTTGGGGGGTAGGAATTGTTTGATAGAAGACTAAATACATTGTTTATATAAACACTTTCCCCCAAATGGAAAGAAACCTGGAAACCCAGACCTATTTAGAGCGACTGTTTGTACAAGTTTCTCTGGGTTATTTATAGAAAACTAGTTTCCCAGTCTGTATCCATAACACAAGGATCTTAATTTTAGCTTTTACAAAATTCCTGTAAAAGAGCTGCTAGACTAGCATTGCCTAGAAGGTCTCTAGTCTAGGAGCTAATTAGTTTAGCAGATTATAATGAAGTACAAATTTTTTATCTTATTTATGTGTTTGGCTGTCTGCAATGATAAGTAAAATGAAAACAAGCTTCTGAATAGCAATATCCTTTGTGATGGTACAGGGCATGCCTTTATGAAGTGTATTGTTCTTTGCACACAACATATCAATATCCTTTTCTTTGTACCTCCTTATCTCATTTTCTTTTATTATTGGTTAATAGGCGCTGAAATTCCCTCACTCTCTGTTACAGACAATCAGTATAATCTCTAATTTTCTTGGCATATATTTTCAGTGGGATAAACATCCAAGATCGGTTATTGAGGCATTTGTTTTGCTGCTTTCACCATATGCACCACACATGGCTGAGGAGCTATGGTCTCGGCTAGGGCACACAAAATCATTAGCATACGAGCCTTTCCCTAAGGTATGAATTTGGATCAATATCAAATCATTCCTATTCTTTCACAGCCTGTCAAGTTGTGTTCACTTATTTTCAATTTCTTTAATGATAACATACTATCCCCAATGGCCTAAAACAGATATTTCACACCCTGTTGTAATATTGTTCCATAGCTTACTTCTAGCGGTAACTCAAATTAGATAATTTCAGGCTTTTCTACCATACAGGAGTATAACTTAAAAATTATTTACGTCGAAGGTACATAGTCACAAGCTTAAATAGGAATCTGCCCTATGGAGGACTTAATTGTTATTAAAAAAAATGCATAAGTATATAATTATTTTACTTCTTATTTCAATTTTCTTGCCTAAACTTCTAAGCAATTTTTTAAATTTTAAGATTATAAATGTTTGAAATTTATTCCGTTTTCTTAATTTTAATCATGATCAACTATAACTTTAAGTGAAAGCATTTTTAAAATAAATTTAATCTTTGTCTACAATCATAAGCTAGAAATTTATAATTGATATTTAAAAACATCAAATTTACTCCAAAGAGAATTTGAGAAGCAATTTGTTGCAAATCATATATTTCATTACTTTACGCATCATTAAAAAAAAAAATCACTTGCTGTAAGCTTTAGCTGTGTTATGACAAGCTGAAGGTCAAAGCACTAAAAAAATCACTTGATATAATGGCTTTGATACTTAAGTGGAACAAAATTTTGGATTTTTCAAAGGGAAATGTTATACAGGTTGAGTTTTAATCATGTAGAGTGAGTGACGACATATTATACATAAAAAAATGATCGAATTTGGAATATGTTGTAATTTCAGGCAAATCCTGCTTACCTGAAGGATTCCACGGTAGTACTTCCAGTTCAGATTAATGGCAAAACAAGAGGTACCATCCAGGTTGAAGAAACATGTACAGAAGAGGATGCTTTTGTACTAGCATCTAGGGATGAAAAACTATCCAAGTATTTGGATGGTCAATCTGTCAAAAAAAGAATTTACGTTCCTGGCAAGATTTTGAACGTTGTTTTGGACCGTAAAAACATTAAGGTTGGTGTACAGTAGCTGCTTTCACTCGTGTCCGTTTCTACTGGAAGCAACGATCAACCGTTAAATATATGCTGTGCCTGGTCAACTTGGTAATGGCCCTGCATCCGCCGCTTTAAAACTAAAGCATATGTAAAGAAGGTGTCTTTGGCCGGAGAGTTATGCTTCTGTTGGATGGAAAGTGACAGCTGGGCAAGTATTCACCTCTATGACTGTTAATTTATACTCCGCTTTAAGAGGTGCATAACTTAATAAAAGAGAGGCAGCCTGGTTTTCCGGCTTGCTTTGATCATTTCATGCTCTTGATGCCTAACCAATTTTTATTTAAAACACCATCACATAAACAGAGTGCATTTTAGCACCTATAATGGTTGTATTTTATTTACTGTATATATCTGGTTATGGACCGTCTTGTTGATTGTAATGGTGGTTCTGTTTTTTATTGTGCGATTTTATAATTTTATGTGGTTAGAACAGAGAATAAGTTCTTGCTTTTTTTCTTTTCACTTTTCACTTTTCACGTGTCATTACTTATATAGTCGGAGTCCAAAAAAGTTACATTAAGGAAATATAACAATTAGAAGATATAAAGATGTCCTCGTTCTTAAAATGTCATGTTGGATTCGAATGAAAATAGATCTATACGATCAACACCTCTAATTTAAGTGCCTTTTCAGATGTTATAAATTGTGGGGACGCTGCTCTCAACTTTGAAGCTTTGTCATAAGCGTGACGCTTTTCTTTCCTTTACAAGCTAGATAGTAGATGGTGATATAAAACGCAACCCAACAGAGTGAGGGACATAACATAGGTACTAATGTCGATATCTTAATGGAACGTAAATTTGAAGGACCCCTCGCCTACTTGCACTTGGAATTTATTTTTGGTAGCAACATTCATCTTGTTTAAATTCTACTGTTTATGTATACTTTCATCATAAAGAAATGATCAAATATTAATTAAAACTAATAAGATGATAATGGAGAATCGTTGCTGGATAAAATCTTTAGGCTATACACTACTAGAGGGCATATGAATTTAATAAACCCTGTGCATGTCCGGTAATTTTGGTTATATATACTTAGAGAAGATATCACAGAGCATTAATTCACTCCATTAGCATTAGTTTACCTGGTTGCATTGCCTTCGGACATCACCCTGCACATCTGTGAGAACATTGGTAGAAGAAAGTTTAACAAATGCCGATGAGAAAGCCTTGAAGAAGTAGTTCTGATCCATAGCAAACCGCATGACAAAGGGTGCTGTTCGCGGATCTCTAGAAATGCTGGAGTCAATACCAAACAAGCCTCTCCCCATCATAATGTCCCGGTAATACTGGTTGTCAAATATAACTGGGGTCATGTCGTTAGGCACAAATGTGAGGTTTGTCAAAGGAATCTCAGTTGGGCATGCTAGTCTTAGAGAGGCTTCCAACGCAAAATCCATCTTGTCCCCTAGCCGTGGATCATACAATCTACCAACAATGTTGAAGCAGTGTCCAATCCCTAGTGTATGTGCGCCTACCAATAGTTACAATCAATAACAAATCAATAGTTAACAGTTTTAAACACCTTATAGTGTCACCTCTTTAAGGTTGACATGCATTACCTAAAATGGAAACAGACTCTTCGATGTTCATTCCTATAGACATGAAAATGGATATAAATTCATCAACCGTTATTATTGGTGAAGGAAGCTTAGCATCGGCCTCATGGAAACTACAAGTTCTGGAGTCTTTTCTTCCAAGTGGGATCTCAATATGTGGTCCTCCAGAGAGCGACACTGATTCCTTAGCAGCTAATACAATGATATCTGCACAAGACACCTGTCCCGGACATTCTTCTTCTAATATTGACTTCATTTGGCCGATCGTTTCGCGCTTTCTGATGCCAAAGTTCCTTGAAGATATCATTTCAGAGCTGTGACTGTGAGCTAGGTAGTTGGAGTCCAACAGAATTGAGGCATCACATCCCTGCATGAAAATAAACACAACAACAACAAGGCTTTATATATAAATCTTGAATTAATGAAACAAGAACACGGTTGGGTTTGTCTTGAAAATGTTCTGCAATAATGCTAGTTGGTGAAGCAAGCCTGTGAAGAGCAAAGTATATAAGGGACAAAAAGAGAGAAGAAACACATTTACTTGAACTTGGCAGTCATGAAACATGAGCCTGAGAAATGCAGCTGGTGCAGTAGCATCTGTCAAGAATAAGCTTAGCAACTCACTCTTGACTATGCTTTCCAAGTTTGGGCATGAAAATTTGTAGTAGTCGTAAGAAAGTTGGTTTGCTTTTATGCGAAATGAAAGTGGCCGCATTGCCATGACCATTGTGGCCACCAGAATCCAAGGAAAAGATATTTCCATTTTTTTCCTCCGAGGAGACACGAGTGTTAGTATTAGCCTAGTAGGAGTAGAAGCATGTGGTGGAAAATTTATTGATGTTTTCCCAACCGTGATTTCCCTCTAAGAGGGAGAAACTATTACGTATCCCTGACTACTATGGCCCCAATTAATCTCCACATTACATGTAATTGAGTATTCTTTTTCATAAACCGTAGAGACCATAGAGGTTTGAAACTATCTAATATTTTCTTGGGAAAAGCGCGTTTGGTAAAGTACTATTAATTGAGTTGGCAGAAGTCCTCCCTATAAACTGTGCTAGCTCTTCTATTTACACTTCGGTTAGCTTTTATAGCATTGGCCTCTTCATTTCAACCTAAGCAAAAGAGTACTTACTACTAGTTAGTCTGCATGCTTTTGCTGAAAGTCAGTTGTAGTGGGAGTGGGACCATCATGCAAGAATGTTGAAGAACAGCTACAAGCATAATTAGACCAGTATTTGTGGAATTGAACTACCATTCTATTATCACGTTTTTAACCTCAGACTGTGTGAAAGTTTGTTTATCTATCCCCTCTATTCTCCAAGTCTAGTTATATTTGGTCCCATACTTCACCTTTGAGCACCCAAATAAGAGTTGCGAAATGATTCTTTGTTCTCTTCTCTTCCCTATTGGTTTTCTTCATTCCATGAAATTAAAATCATTTCCTTCCCCATATATCATAAAAAAAATACGGTGCTTTCTATTTTAAAAAGCCACTCCATCTCATCCCATGTCTTGTTCAGTTAATGACCAGGCTCGCAGTTTAGTTGGTTATGGAAGAATAATCATATCATAGGGCGTATGAAGTGAAGTTATGGGGCGAAGATTTGAATTAAGTAACCATGCAGACAACCGCACATGGCTTAATTAGTAGTTTGCCATAATAATGTAGGCATAATATCTATCTGCCCATGATTAGGTAGTACTGCTTGTTAGTAGTTAGTACTAATTAATTTGCATTGGGAGAAGGTAAGGAGCCAAATTCTAGCAACCTATCTGTATTATTTCCTCAGTTTTAATAATTGTAGTATAAAAGAATAATTGTTATTTTAAATTTTTAGTATAATATTAATTATTTTTTTATTTATATCCTATATATTAATAATAATGAGTAACAGAAATTAAAAATGAATTAATGGTGATAATAAAATTAATTTTATAAAATTGATAATCTCTTTCTTTTATTTATTAGTTTTCTTTATCTATGTAAACATAGAATGAAAATTATAATGGGATGGAGGAAGTATTATTTATGCAAATGTAATAATATTACAGTTAGTAATGACATTAATTATGTTTTTCTTTTCATTCTTATTATTTTGAGTTTAATTTTCATACACTCTTGTTATACGCCCGCGATGAGTCTGTGTGTTATGGTTTAATGCTATCCTAGACCCAAACCCATAAACATTAATGGTTTCTATAGGTGAGAACCTTTCATTAATTTATTTTAGTGGAATTTGTGTGTGAAGTTAATTAACTAAAGTAGCTCTCTGACAAAAGTATAGTGAAAATTAAATGCGACTCAACTATATAGGTGGCCAAAGATTCAGGTCGACTCAACAACAATCTAATCAACCTGAGCCAAATGGAAAAAAGAAAATTGGATTGATTTGAATTTTAAAATTGTAAATCCAATAAGGTTAAATGACTATTTTAGTCGTTCTTGATCTTATTTTTTTATTCAAAGTAATCGTTTATCTAAATGACCAGTTAAGATGATTTTTTAATTTTTATGTTGTGTAATTTTATAGTTTTGTAATTTTTTTTGTGTAATTCTATAATTTTAACTTGAAATTATTCATTATTGTTATTTCATTTTATTATATTTTTTAATTTTTTTTCTTCCTATTTTTCATGTTCTTTTGATTTTTAATAATAGGTCCAATTATTCAACCCGAAAATGATAGAGTTTGTTCAAATTATTAAAAGAAAACTGAAAATTTTATATCAATCCAAATTGATTAACATTGAATCATTGATTAACTTAAATTTAAAGATCCTCTAAACTTTATTGACCTAACCCATCCCACCACTATACTGACTTGGAGTCGAGAGACCAATAGGCAGTCAGTTGCAACAAAAAAGATCCACGACCAGCTATACAAATATGCAGTAATGCTATATAGTTTACAATATTTTGCTGGCAGCATGTTGATCTTAATTGTTGACTACTATCCTAGCTTAAGTCGTTTAGTTCTATTATTTGAAATCAAATAATTGATATGATATTATATATAATTAATATGGTATATAATTATATTCTCCATTATCGCTTTTTTAATCTTTTTTTTTCTTATAAACATTTCAAAAGACTCTCACAACATCAAAGGAACAATAAAACTTGTCTTCAATTAGTTATGAAAAACAAAAATCTTAAGTCATGTTGCTCTAACTATAGAAACCCAGTACTTTAGTTTCTTGAATATTATTGTATTTAACTTCTTTATCTTCTTAAAAGTTAGTTGTTTATTAGGTCTTTAGTCTCTATGATAATTGCCTTATGACAATGATCATAAGATACAAAGTTCGAGCCCAGTATATCTATATATCAAGATGATAAAAAAATTTAATTGGACGTGAGTTATGGTAAACACTTGAGTTGGATTTCTACAAATATATATATATATATATATATATATATAATATTAAAAAATTCTTGAAATACTACCTTAGCCTGATGTATAGATTATAGTATATTTCAATTGTATGTCCCATTCCAACATGAAGCTTAGGGATTAATAACATATATTTTTTAAAATATCCAAAAGCTAGAGTCACGTGTCTTCGTCACGCTTGCTCTAGCATAGTTTCATCAACTTCCTTCTCGATCTGTTCCACAGTTCACGGTGAATAATCACAGCATGATGCATTATCTGAGACTTGCATCTGTAAATTTCAAGCGGGACAACTACGACAGCCAAAACTCCAAGTATAGCCACATAAACCCGTTTCAACGTTTCAGCGTGGAACCCTGCAAATGAGTTAGCTATAACTATTCCAATTATGCCATACCCAAGAAGATGGTGACATATGTTCCAGCACTTGCAATAGCCCGCTTCTTTATGTAGTCGTATGAAGGTGCCAAGTATCTCATTGAAACAAAATGTTAATTAATAAGACCTTAAAAATTTGGACACGGGCGTGGAGTAAGATTAAGACGGAATTAATTTCTCACATACTCACTTGTTGTTTAAGAATGTGAAAGCAATGATGCTGAGAGTACTTTGTGTGTTAGATACCAAATGATTTGATGAGTTTTGAAGCACCAACAAATTAAATGCACCACACTATTGTGCCAATAATATATCCCAGAGTCTGGCGCCATATGTGATTGAACCATACATCACACAGCACAGGAAAATTTCTCAAGTATCTTGCAATAATTACCCCAATGGGTAGCAAAGTGCCCCATCCTATGAGGATTGAATCTCGTGAACCTAGAATATATATAATGTATATGCTCAAACATGTCAATATATATATATATATATAATCATGATTTAAAATTATGATATATCATACATATGTTTGGTGTTAATAGTTGACCTTACATTTTGGAAGTGGCGCTGGAGATCCCGGGTGAGAATATGATCTTTGTCTTTGTAAGATGTTACATTTACATCCATTTTTTTATTAGCTGTTTCTGGATTTTGTATAGATATACCATGCATTTGGACCTCCATTTCATTGATTTTGGTGTTAAGTTCCAAGAGAATTCTTCTTTCATTTTTGAACTTGAGACAATTGGTTACTGGAGGAAATTTGGGCATAGATAGGATGGAAGGGAACAAATAAACCAAGAAGAAGAATAAGGCACAGAATGCCATGACATATATATGTCAATGTCAATGCGTCACTCTCAGAAACAAAAGCAAATTAAAGTAATTGCGAGAGGCACATTCTCGTTCCTCAGACAGAACACATATAAATACTGATACAACAGAACTCGTCAATTAATTATCCCCATGGATCTAATTCAATACAGGGCTTCCTTTTTTTATGATATTATTTGTACAAAGTATCTATTAGTTTTTATTATCGTGGGGAAACTTACCTAATCAACTTTAATGTGATTCTCCTTTTCCAACTATATTTTTTTCATCCATAAAATTTAAGCATAAAATCTTTGTAAAAGAAACCGAGTTCAATATTACTAATAACAACGACTTATTGGTATAGGGCTTCCTTGTTTATTAGTTTCAAAGGAATGATATTTGTGTTTTAAGAGATGAAAAACAGATACTAATGTTAAAAAGTTGCAGCTGCATGCGGTTGTCTAAGTGATGTTTGGTTGCTGCGAATATGTGCTTTACTTAACAAACTAAAAAGAAGAATATATGACTTGCTTCAATAAAAGTTAACACGATTCAATCAATATTATTCCTCCCTTACGTCAGGGGACGCACAAAATGTAATGAAAAATTTACTAACAGATCTTTTCTTGAATGAAACGGTTTCTGCATAACAGTGCCATGTTGCAGTTGTGCGTGCATGTGAATCTTGATCAAATGCATTAGAAAGACAATTGAATGCCTCTATAACGAAATTAAGGAAAAAACATATAGCTTCGTAATCTTGTTTGCGACTTTGACTCCTCTGTTTAAATTTGATCGTTAAATCCTGCCAAATTTTGAATGAAATTAGGAAACTTGCGTTGTATTTGCATAATCGATGATAGACACTAGCAGCTAAGGAATTTGACCAGAAGCCACTTGTGGATCATGCTCTGTACTCCAAAGTTTGGTTTAGAAAAACACGGGATTTGTAAGCCTGATCAAATAAATTTCCCGTGGTCTACTACTGAAAATTCCTGTACGTGTAGGGTTAGACATTTTCCTAAACTTACAGTTAAATATTTTGCAGAATACACAGATATTCAAGATTAGAAGTTAGTTAATAATTTTACGATCACTTTAAAAAGTTGTGTTCATTTTTCTCTTAATCTTGATTATTCATATATACATATATATAATGATCTAAATTTATAATTTTTGTTGTTATGTCAATATTCATCTATATTTGGTTTATTCGGTCAAGCACTTTTACTGTTTAATTTTTTTATCAATACTTTATTGTTTGAACGTTTGCACAATTATTTTTGGTTAAAACTGATTTTCAATTTATTTATCTTTTTGGATGTTTTTATTTTAAAAACAATTTTCCTATAAAACAAATGTAATCGAAGATTTTTTTTTAAATAAGATATAATAATAGCAAGAAGTTAAGGGTTGTAAATGTAAAAAATATTATACGTACAAATATGTTTACTGAAATAGTTGCTAATTGTTTTTCAACTTCTGTTTTTATTTCTTAATTACTATATATTTTGTTAAAGCTGTAAATATTTTAATTAAAATGTAAAGAATAATGAAATGGTGCGTGAAAAAGTTGCACGTGTGTATATATCAGCGGGGTCACAAAGCCCTAATACTATATATATACTTGGTTGTTCGTGCTGCAGCAACGTAACGTCAAGTGCATGTTCATCTTTATTTTATTGCCGAATGGCCCAACTCTGAAATCCAATTCATTCCATCAAATTGTCAAATTGTACGTCTGCTAGCTGGAACCGAACGGTGGTACTGTAACGGTTTCTTGGTTTACGACTTTACGTACGTAGAATTGTACAAGAATACTGTTTCTGATTAAGACTATATATACGACGGATATATTATTAGGAGCTAAACTAACGTTAATCTTTATCCTTAAGCAAAAACCAGAATAGTTGTTCCAATTGTATCCAATTTCAACTGATTATTAGTATGGACGAAATTTGATGAAGTTGTTGCCAAACAAGCCTAACAAGTTTAGACCACACCGCATTAACTAATCAATACGTATAGGGGCATTCTTTCATGAAAGCAATTTATGCAAAATATAATACCAACTCGATGAACCTACTCGTCTATAAATACGTCTACCATCTTTTTATATCTTGTGTCTATCATAACATATATGCACTCTATATGTAACTTCTTTTTATTTGTCAACAAAAACAAAATGAAGACCCTCTTCCTTCTAGCCATGCTAATGGCTTTGGCTGTTTTTGTGTCAGCAATATCTCCCGGAAGTGAAAAACCAAAAGGGAAAATTAATCGATTTCTTTCTGACAGGGTGGTGCTGACATGTGAAAAATACCCTGAGGTATGCCTCATTAAAGGAAGCGCAGGATCTGATTGCTGCAAGAACAAATGTGTCAACCTTTCCACAGATGTCTCCAATTGTGGGAAATGTGGAAAGAAATGTAGCTATGGTAAGATATGTTGCGAAGGTAAGTGCGTGAATCCTCGGACTAACGAGAAGCATTGTGGGAAATGTGACAACAAGTGCAACTCTGAGAGTTCATGTATCTATGGAATGTGTAGCTACGCGTAGTACATACTATATGATACGGACGAGCATGTGTGACGTTTGGGGCCAATGCAACAAGTATTTTGTGTGATTAATTAATTAATAAAGCAGCTACCAGCTAGCTTAACCAAATATTAATAAATAAAGCAGCCATCATGACTTAATGAATTCTGCTAGTGTTGTTTTAAATTTTGCATTGCATTAGTGGGTGGCTTTGTGTAATTAATGTTATTAATAATGTTTTAAATTTTTGTCATTGCATAAGGATAATTTGTAATTCGTTGTTTATGGAATAAATGAATAAACTTATTTGTTTTTACAGTTCAATTTACTCCATATTATCTTTATTCATTTGGGAATTTTAGAGCATAATTGAATTGTTCGGACCAGAAATTATTTTCTCCTATCCGACTTTTATTTATTTATTTATGAGACTAGCAATAATAGAAGACCTGATTGTTTTACTTTCTCAAAAATAGTCATTTATTATGAGTAAACAACGTATGTACTTATTGTACAAAGAGTTTTTTATATCATTAATATTCAATTACAAAGTATAATAAATCTGGAGACTTTAAAGTTATATCAATGATAATCTTTCATTGACACTACAAAAAAATTATACTAATAGTGCAAAGAAATTAAACCATTCATTAATATATTATTTGGAGATTCCGCGTAAAGTAAAAGGTTGATTTGTTTATATAGTTATAAAACACTTATTCTAAAAGTAGTTTTAGTTGTTCTAGGAGTTGCTTAAAATAACTTTTCAAAATAATAATAATATATTTTTTATATTCTAAAAGTAATATTTTTCAAATAAAGTTGTAACAAACATGCACATATCCCTTTACTATATCTTCTTATTAATCATCTTAATGCGTTATAAAGAAATATTAAATAAAGAAAATGCATTAATTAATATTCACTATCTTAATAAATAAATAAAATTATTTTTTTAATAAGATTAACAAAAACAAATGTAACTGTACGTAGATTTAGAATTATTTTTAGTATTGTACAAAAAAAATATTTTTAGTAGAGTTATGTACAGACCCTTCTAATGAATTAGAAACATAATGATAACAGACCAACTATTGGTATTTTTTTCTTCACAATATGTCAGAGAAATAGTAGTTTTCAGTTTTTCTATACTGATTTTTCTAATATATTTGAGAACCAACTCGATCCATTTAAGTTTATTTATATTCAGCCAGTTATTAACTAAATGGGTCGGATTGATTTAACCCACAAAACTAATGGGTCAAGATTTTATTAGTATGCATCCATACGGTACGGTGGTTAGCATCTTGGTTGCGAGTTTGATAATAAAATTATATAAAATCTAAAAATTCTTTTAAAATATGAAAAAAAAATATTATTAATAAAAATAATTAAAAACTATGATAAATAGGAATCAATTATTCAAAATACTGAAATATAAAAAGGATTTTATTTACATTATTTAAATAACATTAACTCTATTTGGAATTTTAAAAATAAAAATGGATTCACGAGTCAACCCACTGATCAACGAACCCAATTAACCTACTAGCTCTATAGCCAAGCACAAAAAAGTCCACAACTAAATGGGCAAATATTTTCACTAATTTGCACGGATAGTAGGTTATATGGGCTAACCTATGGGCTTAGACCCATATATCCAGCTATATACTCAATATTAAAAAATCATTCTAAATATATTTTTTTTAACAGAAAATCATTCTAAATCTTAAGTAACTTGAGTATTTGAGTCAAATTAGAAAAAATTATTCGCAAAAATTCTTAGGAGAATTAATTACCACATAAATTTACAATAGTTAGTATTTCGCCGAGTTATTTTAAGAACTTCCATTTCATAATTTTTTCACACCCTGAGTTCTATCGCAAAATTATTTCAACTGCAAACATTTCCAAAATCACATTCAAAGATTACTCATTAAGTTAAAGTAGTCTTTATAAGCTAATTTACATGCAGTGTTATAAACTTATTGTTAATTTGTTATAAGTATCAGTGATACTTGCAGCTTAATAATTAAAAAATAAATAAAAATAAAATTATTGACTACACCCCCCTTTTTTTTTACTAAACTACACCTAGTTTTTGACTTTAATTTATTGAGTTATTAAATTGAATCCCTAGCTCACGACTGTTTTACAAAACTTGCTTGTTTCTAGTATGAAGCCGTCCAAATATTAGATTTCTAAGGAGCATTCTGCTTTTGTGAACTATATTGAACTTCCCATGTCCATTGAACCATCATATTCTAAAGTTATTAATACAAGAAATATAATATGGATGCATACGTACCCTTTAGAACTCAAAAGTAAATTTAAGTTTATAATTAGCAACTCAAAATATTGCAGCCACGTTTTTGTAACCCAAACCCAAAAAAAATATTTGTAAGGCAAGCTCCTAAATTTTGTGGACAACCTTCACTGCATCTATTAAATGAGCTCATTTCCTTTGCAATTGCCTTAACAACAAGCATGGCCACGTCAACCTCACTGGTCTTGCTTTCATGCTACACCTTTCTTCAACCTTCGTTATTGTCTATTCAACAGATAACAAGTACTACAGCACTTTATTACCTACCTCAAAGTATATCCCCGAGAGTCCGAAGAAAGCATTGCTCAATGTGATAGACTCTTGTTGGCGTGTAAAGCCTAATTAGGCTTCAAATCGCCAAGCCATGGCTGACTGTACAATTGGCTTTGGCAAAGATGCCACAGGAGGCAAGTATGGTGCAATATACCCAGTCACAGATCCCTCTGATGACCCTGCAAACCCAAAACCAGGCACACTCCGTTATGGTGCAATCCAAAAAGAGCCTTTCTGGATCATTTTTGACAAAGACATGGTTAAAGTGGAGATTGCTGATGGGCCTTGCATCACTATACAAGGTGTCAGTCATGCCATTATAAATGGCATTAGCATCCATGATTGTAAACCAGCCAAACCTGGCCTTGTGAGGAGTACTCCTGACCATGTTGGCCATCATCTAGGCTCTGATGGAGATGCATGTCATTAGCATATTTGGTTCCTCCAATATTTGGATTGATCTTTGCTTTTTGGCTCGCTCCACCGATGGCCTTAGTTCATGACCCAAATACAAAACAGGTAGTTAGAAATACAGTAGCATGAAATTAAATCCTCTTCCTTTAATTTTTTTCCCTCTCAAGCCCAATACAAATGTAGTAATGCTTCATCATATTGAGTGTTGTTCTTAGGTGATGACAGGTTACCAAGAAGGAAGGGAAGGAAAAGTGGAAGAGTTGGAAATGGAGGTCTTCCAAGGATTTATTCCTAAATGGTGCTCATTTGGTACCATCTGGGTTTGGAACCTGTGCCCCAAATTATTCACCTACTCAATCTTTCACTGCTGCTCCAGCGTACATGGTGCCTGCAATGACTCTCAATGCTGGTCCCACAATTTGTGTTGTTGGGAGAGCATGTTGATGTTAGTATGCCTTAGAATCGTGTCACCAACAAAAAAGGTTTGACTTAGAATCGCCATAACTTTTCTGTCTGTGTGTTTGTCTCCCTCTTTCCTTTTCCTTTTTTTCTTTTAATATTTTGGTTGATTCCGGAAAGCCCGTTTTAGAGGCGTTTATCAGAGGTGTGTGGGTATCAGTGTCTCAACCAATGAAGAATGAACTGCTTTAGTTTGTAAATTAACACTGACAGATTCAATATTATAAAGGAAGTCAAATATTAATGTTAACACTTAAAGTAGTGTGGAAGATGGCTATGCAGCGAAGTGCTTTCTTGCAATATTTGGGAGAAATTACAACCCAACATCACATAAAGATGCCAACTGGGAAGCAAAAAAGGTCTTTATATATAAATATTGTATAAATAAATAAGCTTAATAGCTAAGGTGGGGAAAGAGTAACAAAAGGAATTATGATGTACTCCGTAATTATGTAGTTCACGTTCTTTGGTCCACTTCAGAAAAGTCTATTCTCGTTGCTTTGAACTCCACATGTTACTGGCGCTTTAGCTCTCACTTTCTTCAAGTACCAAATACCAGCTCCAATTCCAAATGCCCCTGCAGCTGAAACACCGCTCACTGTCCCTGCAGCCAAATTTCGAACACACAGCCACAAGCATGCATGAACCTAATTTTCTACTTACAAAAACTATCATTGACAAATTTACTCCATTAACTTCATTTTTGTCACCTGCAATCACATGGACCTTTCTGTTGTGCCGTGCAGCATCATAATCTGTCAGACAAACAATATCCAATCAATTTTTTACTTTCTCAACAAATTTCAAAATGCAAACCTTCTTAATTGTAACTCAAGTAAACAGGGTATGCATGGTTTTACACCTTGTCATCCGATTACAAGCCGTTATGTATGTTAATTTTGATAATAATTAGTTAATTATCTTTCATTTCAAGTGAAATCAAGGATGACTTTTGATTAGTTGATAGTTCAAATTAAACTTTAAAAAGAAGTGATCACTGTTAGACATACCTTTACAATGGGTAGTGAAATTTCCTTCCTTGCAAAGGCACATGAAACTCTGAGTCTGAGTGTCAAATCCACAAGTTCCACCTCCTTTGGAAGGATCCTGGCACTGAAGGCAGCGCGTAGTGACGGGGATATCAAAATCAATTCTGATCCCGTATTCAGGAACTTGATCGTGAGGCTGAGGAGCACCAACGTTTCTCCAATAAACACTAGTATAACTAGTACAATACTTGAGCATCAACCTCAACGATTCAATGGATCTTGGAGAGTAAGAGCAGCAAGAGCTACCAGTCATAGCAAAGGAGCACCCTGGCATGTGCCTGCAGAGATAGCTACCACTGTCACACGAAGAATCGCAACGCTCGGGGAAGCGCTCACAGAAAATAGGCTTTGGCTTAACGATCACATGATCCTCACTGCAATTGAAGAAGAGGTACTCATTCTGAGGGGAAAGCTTGAAGCGTGTGCTGGTGTCCAAACTGAAAGGCCTTGTGGGACGGTAATTCTCACCATCGTCACAGTTCCACATGAATGGATCAGTGACCAGAATGTGTGGATCAGCATAGCTAACGTTGTGAACGTGGTATCTCCCAGAAGGGGTTCTGACTTGGAGTTTTCCTGAGTCAGAACAAACCAGGATGTAACGGTAGTATGGGCTTCCACACCCATCGTCAATGCCAAAAGGGTATTCGATGGGAATGTCACCACAAGAAGTTCTGCATGGCGTGGATTGAGCTCTTGTTGTGAGACTCAACAACAATGAGTGAATGAGAATTAGTAATAACATTGCTATTTTTGGTTGTGGGTAAGATACAAACCAATTTCAGACTATGTAGCACCAACAACTAGTTGCTTTATGCAACAAATGCGGTCAAGTCAAGAAATTACTAACATCCAAGACAGAATAATATCTGCAACTGTTGCCTTTATACAGGCCCCCTTCATAATTCTCCTTTTGCTTTTATTCACTTTTGCTATCTTTAATCTTAATTCCTGATCCTGCCTCTTTTTTTTTTCTGCATTCTGAAGCCGCGCACAGAATGTGGGGAGAGTAAAGAGAGAACTGACTTTCTTATAAGTTGCACATTTTTTGGTAGTACTATGGAACATTTTTTTGGGTCTCGTATAGCATGTAGGCATATACATTCAAGTCCTCAGCGTAGCATATCAAATTATGATATTCATATAAATAGACGTTACGATGTACAGTAATAAGCCTCAGTGGACGTTTATGTTTTAGTTCCAAATATTTTTTAGATTTTCTTTTTAAAATTATTTTAGAAAAGTAGTGAAATTAAAAATAAATAAATAATCCAATAAGACTATAAGAGGCAATTGAGGTCATCTCCAATATATTTTGGAGTGGAAGAGTTGAGGTCCAATCTATGTAACAGGCTACCTTGGTCCAAATGTTAGATCAATTAAATTGCAATTAAAATGCAAGTATTTACTGAAGTTAACAACCAAAAATAGGATTCTTGAAATGCCCTCGAGAGCATTAAATCATGCCTCAATCTAAACTAAAGTTACTTTACCACTGTACCAAAATAGGATAGTATTGTTTATGCAAAATCTTAAGTTACGTGCCAAAGAAAGTAGCTCATCTCAAACTTCTATAAATACAATAAGCATCACTATGACAAATAGTCATTACAGTAGTACAATTTCTATTGACTTGAGTGCCAGAATATCGTATAATATAATCTTGTTAGATAACCTTTTGAGTTTAGAAGATGTCGAACCTTAGTCCGCTCAAAAACCTTACTCATCTTACATTCATCAAGAGTTCAATTTTAGTTAACAATTCATTTCAGATACACCTCAACATAGTTCATCTCAAACGCATTGCAATATACTGCATATATTCAAGTCAAGTTTGCTTATCAGCATATTTCAAAATTAAATCATTATGCTCGAATCCAGTGTTTGATCTCGAACTAAGCAAGGCCATTTATTAGTTTTGTCTAGAAGAGTTTTTGTTTTCATTTTTTTTGTTAATTTTATTCAAACAATGGAATAAGCTCGTCTAGCAGTACGTGGGGCATGATGGTTTAGAACTCAATTGATAAGTGAAATCTTAGGAGGTGTTTGGTTTGACTGTTTTCTGTTTTCATTTTCAGTGAAAACAGAAAATGGTGATGAAAATGTGTTTGGTTGGATTTTTGAAAAAAAATTTGATGAAAATGAAAACAGGAAACAATCATGAAAATAATAATTCGTTTTCAGTGAAAACCTCATTTTAGGTAAAATGAAAATGCGATAAAAATACGATGACAAAGAATGTAATTTTAAACAAATCTAAAAATACAAAAAAGACAAGAAATTAAGATATCATAAATTTTTTAGTGTTTTTATGTCCTGAGAACAGAAAATAAGAAATCAAACCAAATATATTTTCAAATTTTTTGAAAATAAAAATAGTTTTCATAAAATAAAAATAAAAAATAAAACAAAAAATAAAAATGCAAATCAAACACACCCTTAAAACATACATGGATTTAGCTTTGAAGTCTTGGTTATAATTAAAATGCAAAGTATATAAAGTACATAGGAGACAACAGCAGACGGCCCACTTGAGCCAAGTACGTGGGCTTATGATGATCCCTCTCAATCATAAGTATGGCCCAGACATTAATGGATGCATTATTCGCGGACGAGGCTCATCCGCACGCATTAATTAGAAAATACGTGCCCAAGTTAAATCCCCTTCTAAAAAAATCCCTCCAACCCTCACCCAAAATAATGGAGCCAATGCTCTGCAGACATTTTAACTCATTTTAATTAGCATTTTTTTTTATGTCGAACTGGCATTCGATAATATATATGTCAATCTTTATAAAAAAAATTAATATTAGGTGTCTCAGTTGTTAAATGAATAGCTGAATAAAAGAAAAAGTTGACTGAATCAATAGCTTTCGTATTCATTGGTTTGTCATGATCTGATGCACTATCGGAAAAGATTGAGCTGGTTTTTCAGTATTAGTAATACGTAATTTGATAAACTCTTTAAATTAAAAAAAAAAAAAAGAGAACTAATGTTATTGAGACGAATATCAATTCCCATCCACAAGCTATGACTTGTATTTAGCACTCGCATCATCAAACTTCTGTTCATGATCAAACTTTAGCACTAAATTGTGAATGCTAACATAGTGTGAAAGTAGATATTCAATTGAGGTTACAACTTTAAACTTTATTGGAGTTGTTTCATAACCACCTAGCCGCAATTCCAACAAAAGACAAAACAAAAATATTCAAAACAATGTAAATACATCCGTGCTTTTACTTTAGACATTTAGGTTTACTGATCGATAAACTTTTTACTAAATATTTATAGAAGAAAAACAAGTACTTAAATAAAAAGATTCATAAATTAAAATTGATTCATTAACCTCAACTTTTCAAAATATTTTTCTCATCTAATTCTTAATAAAATTGAGACATATAAACTAACTTTAATTTATAAAAAAAAAACATTTTATCCTTTATTTTTCTCATATAATTATTTCTTAAGAAATTTATTCAAATTGTTATGTATTCACTTTAGATAAGTCAGTTGATGGAACAGCTGGAGGTCTTAAGTTTCATACTAGCCCCGTGACTGATCAGATCAAAAGGAATGGCATATATATATTGTTAATTTCTTTATTATTAATTGTTGTGTGATTCAATGAAACTTCTATGTGTTTCTATTCCTCGTAGCCAAATCCACAACATTAAGTCAAAGTATGCCAGATGTTTTATTTGAATTTGACGTTCCAAAAATATGAATACCATAGTTAACTTCTAATTGCACCTGCGCAGTACATATGCATATGCATCCAATTCCAAAGGAAGCACGGTTGAATTGACTGTTTTCGTAAGTTTTATAGACAAGTAAACTATATTTTTTATGGTTAGTCAAAAACATAATAATAAAATAAAAACTTTTTGAAAAGAACAAATACGATATAAATTTATATATTAAAAAACATGATACCGTACAAAATAAAAATAGTTATAAATGATTTAAATTTAGTATGTTACTAGCAACAACGACAAGGCATACACGATAAATTATTTGTGTATAATAATATGTTATATGATAAATTGATCTAATAAAAACATGTAAATAATCATAGAATTTTTTAATTTAGAAAACAATTAAAATAAAAAAAAATAATTAAAAGATTAAAAGATATTTTAATCTTATCCAAATTTATAATTATTTAAAACAAAAATGTATAAGTGATGATTGTAAATAGACATAACAATTAAACATGACAAACACGAGTATGTTGTTTCACATCTCAACCCCCTCTTAGTAATATTAAAACAAAAAATAAAATACTAATAGATATTTTAATATTATCAAAATTTATAATTATTCGACCTAAAAAGATGTATAAGTCATAATCGTAAATATGTATGATAATAGAACAAGATGAGAATGAGTATGTGATTCTTTGTCCTTGTCTTTGTTCTCATCTCACTCAATAAAATTAAATCACAAAAATAAAATAATTAAATATATTTTAAAAAGCATAATTAATTGTTTAAACTTTTGAAAATGGAGAAAAAGTAAGAGTATAATATTATAAAAAATATATTTAATTATAGTGGCATAATTATTTCTTATTTATTAAAAATATATTTAATTGTAAACATAGAGTCAATTTTATATGAAACATTGATTATATTTAAATTAGTTTTTACTATAAAAATCTTAATCTTATAATATAAATATTAATCCATAAAATAATTATTTATTAAGTTATTTAAATTTATTTTACACGTTTTCTAAATAAAAATAATTTTATAGAAATTTAAACTAAAAATATTTTTTAATTAAATTATGATTAAGTTTAATAAGTAATAAGTAATTATAAAAATTTATCATAATATAATATTAAAATATAAATATTTTAATATAGCACATAAATAATATATAATGTCATAATAATATTATAAATTATAAATATATTTTTACATATGCAATAAGAAGAAGAATAGGTATTTTTGGCTAATAAAATGATAAAGAATTTTTTTCTTTTCACTATAAATATGAAAAATGAAAAAAGATAAAATAAAAATTTAAAAAGGAAGAGAGAGAAAAGTAGAAAGAAATATAAATTTTGGAGGAAATCTTTTTAATGAGAGTAACGCATGTAGAGGAAAAAAAATCATTAAGAGTAATAGAATAGATAGACAGACAAATATTATATAATATATTATAATTGATATTTCAAGAAAAAAACAAATATTATCATTCAATTTATATATTAAAAGAGTAATAGAATAGAATAGATAGATATTATATAATATAAATAAAATAGTAGCTATTACAAAAAAAAGTTGTGTGTAAGTAAAAAAAAGATAATGGAAAAAAAATTGAGATAGAAAAATAAAAGTAAATAATAATAAAAAGTTATAAAGGAAGAGGAAAATTTTGGAAGGAAGTTTTTTTATCCCATTGACATGTGTCCCAACCAAACCTTATTTATTATAACAATAATAGATAATAGAAGTCACAACATTTCATCCTTCTTGTTTAAAAAAAAATCAAATGAAGGAACTATTCACCTTAATGTAATGTAAAGCATATCATTAACAATATACGGCAGCAACACGTGCCATTGCAACTATGTCTATCGATCAATACGAGAATTATATGGCCACAAAAAATATTTGTTCGAACTGCATAATAAATATAGAAAGAAAAATCTATTTTTGACTGAAAAAAGAAAAATCTTAGGAACAAAGCATACAAACAGACTTAACCAAACAATTGTTCAAATCAAATATCATACCACTTGTTTACTTGTCCTACACATTTTGTTGCCTACATATGCGATTAGCACGATAACTGTCAATGAGTTGTGAATTAACTGGATTTGGAATTAAAGACATACATACCAAAAAAAATTATAATGTTTTTTTAAATTTTTTTTAATATTTTAAAATTAATTATTTTATTTTTAGTGAGGGATAAACGAAAAATATAATTAAAAATATATTTTTTAAATAGTTATATATGTTGATTATTGTTATTCATGTAACTGGGTTAATATTGTGGTGTAACTGGTATAAGACTTTATTGCATTGATATAAAGATGAACGATTTATTTAACTAAAAGATTGTCTTCAGTTTCATATAAAATTCTCTTATGACAATAACAATCATCTATTATTTTATATGTATCTTTGTTCAAGAATTACTAATTTTTTTGAATTATAAAAAGTTATAAATTATATAAATATTTAATATATAAATCTTTTAAATTTTATTTTGAATAATTTTCATATTTTAATTTTAATATTAAAAAATTTATAATGAAATTTCATAAATCAATATATAAATTATTCTATAAATTAATTTTAATATACAGATTATCTTTACTCTAATTATATACATAAATATAATTGCATCAATTAATATATAATTTATAAAAATTACATAAAACTATTTTAATACGTAAATTATTTTTATTCTGATTATATAAATTAAAAAAAATAATATTTATTTTTTTAGGAAACTTATCTGTTAATATTTTTATTTTAATTATAAAAATTATTTAATACAAATTATATAAATTAAGAAAATTACATATGTAAATTATTTATATAAATCATTTTATGTAATATAGAAAAATTATGTAAATTTTTTATATATAAATAATACAAATTTTTATTTTAATTATAAAAAGTGATAAATTTTTATTTTTAAATATTATTTTGAATTTACGAAATTTAATAAAATTTTAAAATAATTTATATATTATTTTATGTATTATTTTAAAAAATTATAATTTAAGTAATAACAAATTTTTATATATAAAAATTTATTATTTTATATTAAAATAAAATTTTATAATAAAATTTAAATATATGTAAAATGAAATTTATTTATTTTAATTTAAAATTTTTATAATTAAAAAGTTAATAATTTTTTACTAATGAGACTTGATACATGTAAAATAGTATTTATAAAATTAACTAAACAAAATAAATTCTCAGTGATTTATTATTTTGTTTTTAAATGAATGGTCATAAATTTAACTCTTACCTGATGACAAGGACCAACATTATTTATTTAAAAAAAATAAAAGAATTAAATGTTTTGATTTAGAAATAATAACTAAAATTCCAGCTTTGAAGTTATATGAGAATCAAAATTATAACTTAGCCAAAAATTTATTCAGAAGGACAGCATTATTTTTTCCCTTTGCAAAACTTGCTAAAATCTTCTACCGATGGACGCTTTTCCGATTTTTGTTAGATTCAAATAATGAGATAAATAAATTTTTTAGTCTCTATTGAATTTTTTATTTTCAATTTAATTTAATTTTAGTTTATTTATTTATTTTTATTGCTCATAAGTTCTTGATGAGATGTTAAAAAAATGTTTGAAACATGTACCATCCACAACTTTCTTAAATTGTCATCAACCTTCTATTTTTTTAAAGAGGTTGATGTGCATCCCAGTGGGCAAAAGTTGGAGCTTTGTCAAGAACCACTGTAAGTATCAAACCTACATTATGAACATGTAAATAAGAATTGAATTTAGAATGTCACATAATTAAACTCAAATGTTTACTTAACTAAGAATCAGGATCACTAATTACCAACTTAAAATCGAGTTTTGCATTCTTGATAGTGCCTAAAAATCTATTAGATCTTTGGCTCAGCGTATGATGTATAAAATTTTCTATTATATATAGTTAGTCTAATGAATTAGACTAGCGTCTAATTCCTAAGAAAAATACTGAAATCTTTACTTATTAAAAATTTATATCAAACAGGAAGCCATTCTATTATGGGGGGCACATATTATGTTTTGGGGAGAAAGGTATGTGCAAGTATCACTTAGAATGCAAATTATATTCCTATATTTACTCTAAATACTATAATTTTGTATTTTTCATTTGTATTGTTTTTAGTAGAATTCAGATATTTGTTCTTCATAACCAACTTTCTGTTAGATATAGTTAGTTATATTTAGGTATTGGTTACGTTATTTGAACAACTCTATAAACTTGAGTTCATTTTACAAAGCAGAAGTAAAATTTTCATTAGATTTTTTCTCAATTCTATTAATTAATATGTTTTAACATTTAAATTTTGGGGCCGTGCCTTTACTACTAACGTCTATTTAATATTAATAGACATTCAGCAGAAAAATATTAATAGACTCCCACATATCTTCCTTCGGGCCCAAGCATACCAACAAGACCCTGACTAAAATAAAATAGTTCAATAAAATATATCAATTACGTTTTGGTTTGTATGCAATTTTATAAATGTAATGTACTTATAAAACTTTTAATTTAACATTTGAATTAAGTAACTTCAATTTTCTTAAAAAGTTTATTGAACGATATAATTAAGTATAAAAAAAGACATCAATCCGGTATCAATTTATATTGCCTACATTACTACAAATAAATATGTCTTTATATGTGTGTGGAACATTCATAGGTGTATAGTTTTATTACCAACACTTATTTATATTTTGAAAATTATATTATACTCTAAAATAAGGTTGCAACTGATTTTTCAGTCGCTATCTATTTTCTTGTAGTCTTGATTAATAGTGAAATAAAAAATATATTTTAAATTGTATAAAAAATTGTATTCTTCGTCTACTTAATGCGATTTCTTAAACCAACATTTAAATTAATAAAAAAATTATTTATTAAAGATAATAAGTAATGTTTGTATTTATATAAAAGTGTTATTATAATTTATGATTGTTATTTGCAAAAATGTAATAGTGTTGTTATTTATTATTATTATTATTTTATTTACAGCATAACTGTTTTTATTATTTTTATTGGAATAAATTATATATATATATATATATATTATTTTTTATTATATTTTAAGTAATTTTATACTATTAAAAGAATCTAACTCAATGGATAGAATAAGGTGTTTGAATGTTGTAAACTCTCTCATATTGTGTTTGATTCTTATAGATATAAAAAAAAGTAATATTTTTGCTAATATTGTGAAAGATTTATTCTACCAAAATATATAAATATATTTTTATTAAATGTATACAAAATCAAATATCTTATTATAGCAAAGCATGTGTAAGAAAAATAATTTAAGATAGGAAATGATTCAAAATTTAATTTGTAAAATTAAAATTATTTTTTTACATGTATTCTATTTTTGTCATGACTTTAAATTATTGCGAGATTCTTCAAAATGCCATTATTTTTTTATTAATTTTTCAGGAAAATATCTCTTTCAATCTAATGATTTGATTTAATAAAAGTCTTACTAATAAACTGTAAAATGGCTAAAGTTCACCCTATTGATTTTTTTTATAAAGAAATTTATTTTTTTCTCTCGAATAATTCTTCATTTTAGGATCTAAGATGTTCAAATTCTTTAAGTCAACATGCATTTAATTTTTCATTAAATGTTTTCTTTATAAAATATTAATTAAATGCATTTAATTTTTCATTAAATGTAAAATTAAATGCATTTAATTTTCTTCAAATATTTATTTTATATGACAATCGGAAGATATATGAAAAAAAAAAGATCATACATCCCGCCCGCCCTAACCGGCTGACCCTCTTTATAGTCTATGATCATCTTACATTATCATTTAATTAATTGATAATTAAAAATTATGATACAAAATAAAATTTGGTTGATTTTTATATTGAGAGAAAGAGAGAGAAGAAAAATAATAGTACTACATTAGATAGTCAATGGTTCAGAATCACCTTAGTGATTTTCCATAATGAATTAATAACTTTTTTTCCCTTGAATAATTCTTCATTTTAGGATCTAAACATTAAATTCTTAGTCAACATGCATTTTGCTGTAAAAAATGTCAAGATGCATTTAATTTTCCATTTAATATTTTTGTATAAAGTATTGAATGAATTTAATTTTATTTAAGATTTCTTATAGAAAAAATTAAAGTAAACACCCCGTCCCTCTGTTTGACTAGTTTCTAATGTGAAATCTTTTGGTATGAGGCTTTTACAATTTTGCTATTGGTTTTTCTAAAACTAGTTTGTTATAATAAAACACGCTGCACTTAACCTAAAATTTCAACTGAAACTGATGAATGATATGCAACACAAGAGGATGAAGAGGTGGCAAGACCGTGGGTATGTGGTGTGGGGGCATTGAACATTTTTCTTGATTCTGACGCACCATCTGACGCCAGAAAACAAAAAAGAAAAAAAAAAGGTAGGAAGTTAATGAGAAAATGAATGAATAATCCATTTGGTCTACGATGTCCCGAGTCAACAACAGATCTTAACCCTTTTTATAGCCGACCCTATTGCACCGTTACAAGACTTGACACACTTGAATCCCTCCCTCTCTCTCTCTCTCTCTCTGACTCTGTCACTCTCTATTTCTCTCTTCTCCACGTCTCCAAATTCTTAATGTTTATGGAATGGAGTCTCACTCTTGATTCCTCTCACTCTTCCTCCTCCACCACTAACCACAACATGTTCCCCACTTTAGGATTTCCGGTCAACCTTAGCCCCTCCTCCGATCACAATCGGACGGTCCTCGGTGAAGTTGACTTCTTCTCCGGTGCTAGAAACATCTCATCATCTCACACCAACAACGATCATGGAACCCCCCTTAAGTGTGATCCCCATGTAAATGTAAGTCTCCTTCGTTTCTTCTTTTTCCTATATATTATTTCACCGTTTCTCTTTATTATCACTTTAGAGCTTTAGAGCTTGGGCAATACAGATACACTAGTTTAATTTTTTTTTTAATAAATTATATAGACTGGTTTGCAACTTCTCACCGCTAACGCTGGAAGTGATCAGTCAACCGTGGATGATGGGGCTTCATCGGATGCTGAAGATAAGCTTGTCAAGATCACTGAGGTGCATATTTTCATTTAATTTATTTTTTGCATAACTTATCAATATTACTTACTGTTACGAAAATTAATTTAAGTCTTTATGGTTATTTATTCAAACTAAGGCGTTATACGAGTGGTTTTTGAACGAATTTATGATAGATTTGTCATTATCATTTATGAAGCATTCAGTCATTCGGTAGGATTATGCACTTGCTTAAATTTATTTATCTGTTGACTACTATACACCGCAATTAATTGAGATGAATTATATACTTGGTTTTAGCTGGCACGATTGCAAGAGGACCTTCGGCGCATGAATGCAGAGAACCAAAAGCTGAAGGAGATGCTCAGCCATGTCAGCAGTAACTACGCGAACTTGCAAATGCATCTTGCAGCAGTACTGCAACAGCAACATAACCAACGCACTGAGAACACGGAACAAGAGGTCATTTTAATATATAATTAACATCTTTAATTTCCCGTTTTAAATTATTTTCATGACTAGTTGAAATCAATGACATAAATGAATTAACAAATTAATTATTACTACGATTAATTTACACCCTGACCGTTTTTTTAGAATGGCAAGAAACATTTGAAATTGTATGAAGATATTTAACTTATTTCAAAGAAAAATAGAGTTAAATAATTTCATTGTATACGATTAATTAGTGTAATTTTAAATCTATTTAAAGATAATAATTGGCATAATTTTTTTAGTTACACCAATTATTTATATGATGAGATGAGATTATATAATTTCATTTTTATTTGGGTAAGTTAGACACACTTCTTAATAAAAATCTACACTAGTTTAGTAAAAAATGTTGATAATTTTAACAAGTTCCTTATTTTAATTTATTCCAGGTTGTTCAAGGAAAAGCTGAGGAGAGAAAGCATGGAGGAATGGTGCCTCCTAGACAATTCCTGGATTTAGTTCCGAGTGGTACGACCGAAATAGATGATCAAGTATCGAATTCTTCTTTGGGTGAAAGGACTCGATCAACCACACCTCCCAGCTGCAATAAAAATGATGATAAGGATAAGAAAGAGACTACTGATATTCCACACTCTGGCAAATTATTGAACCATACGACGGATCCATCCACTAGTCCGGAAGCCGCTATGAGAAAAGCTCGTGTCTCAGTTCGTGCCCGATCAGAAGCACCCATGGTAGATTAATTTATATAGATTGTCATAGCAAGTGATGAATATATAGTATAGCTCTAACTTATTAATTATTATTTCCAGATCAGTGATGGGTGCCAATGGCGAAAATATGGACAAAAGATGGCTAAGGGAAACCCTTGTCCTCGAGCATACTACAGATGCACCATGGCAGTTGGTTGCCCAGTTCGCAAACAAGTGAGTTTATTAAATTTTCGGATTGATCAATGTATTAATTGAATGCCTATGACAATATTATTAGAAATTAAACTTACATGCATACTGGTGGTTTATATATATAGGTTCAACGTTGTGCGGAGGACAGAACAATTTTGACAACAACGTACGAGGGGACCCATAACCATCCACTGCCACCAGCTGCAATGGCTATGGCATCGACCACTGCAGCTGCTGCTAGCATGTTGTTGTCTGGGTCAATGACCAGTGCTGACGGAATAATGAACCCCAATTTGCTAACTAGAGCTATTCTTCCATGTTCTAGCATGGCAACACTTTCAGCTTCAGCACCATTCCCCACAGTGACATTGGACCTCACACACAACCAAAACGCGTTTCAGAATTACCAAAGACCTCAAACCCCATTGTTCCCATCACAGCCCCAGGACTTTATCGCTGGATCCACGCCACCACAACTGCCGCAACTGATTGCACAAGCGCTCTATAATCAATCCAAATTCTCAGGCCTTCAACTTTCTCAGGATGTGGGGCCTAATAATTCCCAAGCTCCAAGACCGTTTTTGCAGCCAAGCCAACAGGTCTCGCTCACTGACACCATCAGTGCCATCACCGCCGATCCAAACTTCACGGCAGCGCTCGTCTCCGCCATCTCCTCCATCATCGGTGGTGCTAATCCAAACAATAACAGCGCCAACAACAGTAGTAGCAATCCCAATGTCATCAATAGTGCTACAATTAATCAATAGCTTTTCATCAGGAAACTAATAGGAAGTTCTTTGGTTCTTTTCTTTTCTTTTGTCATAGATTATATTCTTTTCTTTTTTATTCGTTTAAACGTGGGAAAGGGAAAATGAATTTGTGATCAATGTTCATGAACCTGGCCAAATTCTACAGTGATGTTTCTACCGCGTGGTCTTCTTCTCCATGCTCACTGCTCAGGCTGGTTACAGCTTAAGGTGAAGGATACTTTTGAAGGCACTTCAATATTTTAGTAAGGATTTTAGCTGAATGACAGCAATGGTCATAAATATGTACATGATACTTGTGACCTATTTATATGGATATATATTGAGATGAGTTGAGGTGAGCGTAAGATTCAAGGCCTATCTTTAGGAAATACCTTTTTGGTAGCATTATACTATATATATGTGTTTTTCTTGCTTGTTCTAGGTGTATCTAATTTGCTTTGTGACTAGTTCATTGGCTATGAACTTCAGCTCAATTACTCTCATAGGCCATTGGGTTGGCAGGTCCAGAAATATTACTTTTGTCGGCATGGTAGGGTTTAGAACACGGCAGTTTCATTCTCTCTTTGTTGTATCCTTCTTGAATAATTAGGATTCATAATTTTCGGAGTAATCTGTCAGAAAAAAAATGTAACGTCTTTATATTTTTTTATCCATTTTATTTTCTAAATCTAAACGTGTGGTCGATCTGGATATGTTCTGTACGTAAATATTGAAAACAGCCTATATATACGCGCTCTTCCCAACAACCGAAAAAAAAATCACCTACAAACAACCCTTCAAAATATCTGTTTCGGTCTTAAGAAGAATACTAGTATTCTGATTCTTTTTCCCATTGGTCAAGAAATACTGCCCTTACTATTTGATATTGATGATGACTCTTAAAATGACATTAATGTGACTGTGTGTAACCAAAAAAAAAAAAAATACAAAAGTGGACTATGCGAGTTTCTCAGCAACTACGTTTGCACCAGTTGTGCGTGATATCGATCAATAAATCAATAATCGTTTATATCCTGTATTTATGAATACTTAATGAGAAGGTCAACTTAAGACTAGGAAAAGGAGGGATGAGGTGGTGCACTTTGATTGGAAAAATGCGATACGTTTTTGACTTTCCGTGCAGTGTTTCATCACGTTCGCGTTAGTACCATCTTAATGATCACGTTGAAGTGTTGAACATTGAACACACCATGTGACAGTATTTAAGCTAGGAATGGAGCCAACCACGTCAAGGTTGTGCCGTTTGCACGGTCGCACCGTACTTCATCCATCGTACAAATGGATCTTTGATCTTCAGCTCTATTTGACTCGATCCAAAGGAAGCTGATGATGCATGACTAGTTTTAATTTGCATCGGTGTACGTGTGGATGTGTTGTGGTCTTGTGGATATATATATATATATATATATATATATATATATATATATAAACCAGCTTCTTAATTTGAATGAAGCATGTGCTTGCATGTGACGGGTAAGACTAATTTGGCCTCCTTTCAAAACCCGGACCAACCTTGATGGAAGGAAGTTATTACTTGTGAATGGTGATCACCGTCATAGTCATAGGACTGCGTTCTGGGTATTCAACATTTAAATTGAGTATTATTATATTCACTCTATACACAAGAAAGATATGCTGCATTTATTGATCTGCATGGTTGGTTCATGACTATTAGGAGCAACAGTAATTGCAGTAAAAAAAAAGGAACAACAGTAACTACCCTTATACAATATCCGTATTGATCATATTTATATCTAGAATTTGAACATGAAGATTTTTGTAAGGTATTTCGAGCATTTGATTATTGATATAAGCGACACAAATTAATTAAAATTTAGTGTTTTTATATTTAATGCTATAATTAATTAGGGTTTATTGACAACCTTAAAGATTAATTAATGACAATGTTGATATGATCTTTCTATCAAGAGAAGATCGGGAATTGCCGCTAGGCTTATCTTTTAGCTCTCACTCATCCCGGGCGATTCTGATTCTTAGTGGCCAATAAGGAGTAGTTGTGGCTTTTGACCAAGAGAACGAGCTAGACAGAAAAGGTACCACCGAAAGAAGGATGGAATGGAGAGATAAATGATAAAACAAAATTGAAGAACAACCTACTAGCTATATTTACATCTATCGTCTATAAATTAAATTAAATCACACACACTTTAAATGGAATGCATTTCATCATCAAATATGAATCAATCATACAAGATCCTCTCAGTTTATGTTATATCAATTTTGATTCACTTTTAAGTATGTGGTTGTGTTAAATAAAACTTTAATTTATCACCATTTTGTGAAAAATAATCGTGAAGAACTTCTAAAAAAACATGCATTCTTCCTAGAGAAAGGTATGTTCGATACTTCATATTCAATTGTGTTTATTACTAATAAAATTCACTTTTTAGAATAACATATTAATTTCAAAAAGTAATTTTTAAAATTGTGTATTTTGTTAAAACATAATTTTGTCAATTACTGGAATTGATTTATATTTTTCTGAAGTATTTTCTATAGTTGTGTTTTAATAAATAAAAGGATATAATCAGCAATAAAAAGTATAAACAATAGGATGTGTGTACGTGGCAAACATGGGGTGTAAATGACAAGTGCCAAAAGAGTGTGTTCCAAAAAAAAAAATATATAGGAACTAAAATGACACTAATAACATTGTTAAAGTTTAAATAATGTTTTAAAAATTGGATTAGTAATTGACTAGTGAGTCATTGATTGAATAACATGAATTGATATATAGATAAACAAAGTGATTATAAATAAAGGAGGGATCAACTTACTCAAAAATAGTTTTTTTATAGTTATTCTTCATTCTTACGAAAGGTTAACTATTATATCAGAAAATCAAACTATACCGGTATAACTTTTATAACTATTACATCATTTTATAACTTTTAACTAGATCATGTTTTTCAAAACTAAATGTTAGATTGAAAGTTTTTTTTACATATATTACATATGTAAAATTTCATATTAATCTAAAATTATTTGTTACCTTATTCATATAGATTAAAATCAATGTAATATAAAATTTTTAAAATATTCTAAAATATAGATTATTTGATCATCTTTTCGTTGTTTAATTTGATAAAATTTGACACAAAAAATCTTAATAACATGTAAATATAATTCAACGCTTGGACTAATAAAAATCACATCTTATATCAAGTTGTAAAAATAATATAATAATTATCAACCTAAAAATATATAAAAACAATATTTTATTTGCGTAAAAATATTAATTTTCTCAAAAATTATTTATAAGTGTGTATTTTAATTTGTTTGTAGTAAAAGACCAAAGTAAAACTAAACAAAATTATATTTTATTTTCTAGACATAGCTAATGTGTATTTTAACAATTGAAAAAAAATAATTTGGTTTTTAAATTTTCAAATGGATCATTCAACTGGAAATTTGTGTTTGATTTAAAAAAGAAAAAAAAAGAGTGGATGAAAATAGAAGAGAAATAATTTTAAAAAATGAGAAATATAATAAACATAAATTGATATTTTTTGTTGTTTGATTTAAGAAAAATACCATAAAAATAAAATAGAAATAATATTATAAAATTGTTTAACAGTGATAAAATTACAAAAATATCCCTTAAAATAATTAATGCCACATGAAAGAAAAGATTCAGAGTATAACAAATTTTTTATCCTTTGTTGACTGAAGACTGCTACGTGGAGCTCACCATACTCATCTTATTCCTCATTGAATGATATGTATCAAATCCCCATCTTAAATTTCCGTCTCCACTGAATTATTTATGTCGCACTTAACAAGCACATCATTATGCCTTTTAGGCTCACTAGAGATACTGTAGATTGTTTGACTGACAATAGAAGGTTTGTTTGATTTAGATGAGAAAAATAGAGTAGATGAAAATAAAAGTGAAATAATTTGATAAAAGAGAAATAGGGTAAAAATGAAATAATGTTATATTTTTTGTTTTAAAAAAAATAGGTGAACAATAGAGAAAAAATAATACTGTAAAATTATTATTTGTTGCTCTGGACACACCTAATTTAAACTCAATTCTTTGCTGTTGCAACAAACGAAGCTGGTGTATTTTCGTTTGCACGATAAATTTCAATCTCCCAAACCAAACAGAGCCTAAATGCCCACTCCAAACTTAGGGCTTGAGGGGTCGTATGTCTAGTTGATATGCCCAGTATAAGGGTTGGACATGGCTAACCAAGTAAGGGGATTTGTTATTCTCACTCCATCAATTGCTATTTTCATCCCTCATGTGTTGAAATTGTTTCCTATTTCTATAAATACTCTTTTGAATGAAATATGATTTGGTTATACAAACTATACGAGATAATGATATTTCTGTTTTGTACTTTTTGCACTCCTTAATATAATGGAAATTTGTTTCTGTTTTATACTTTTTGCACCCTTCATTAATATAAGGAAAATGTGTTTCTATTTCATACATTTTGCACCCCATAATTTAATATAACAAAAAAGTGTTTTTTTGTGATGTTTCTCAATGAGATACACAATGAAAATGCATTTCTATTATATACTTTTATCAAATGTTTAATGGAAATATGATTCCGTTGTATATTATTACACAATGAAATCACATTTTCATTGAACACAAGACACAAAAATGCACGTCTCACATGCTAAGAAGACAAAGAAATAAGGTAGTGGGAGAGAAAAAAGGTAAAGAAAGTGAAGTAGGAGATGTGAGTGTGAAGCAAATGGAGAAGGAGAAAGAGAATAAGATGGTATCAGGTGGGAGGAGAAAGGGAAAGAGAATAAGATGGCAGCAGGTGGGAAGAGAAGGAGGAGAGGTGGGTAGGGAAACTGCCAACAGGGGTAGTTTCGTCTTTTGACTGAATATGAAAAGTAGGAGGTGTGAGTTGAAATTTTGGGTGGTGATAATAGCAACCCCCAAGTAAGTGCTTTAGCGGACCACAGTCAAGATACAACCCTTTAAATATGTAATAGGCTTCAAACTGGGCTTAAATTGAAGAACCATACATTTCAGTGTCACCCTACAAAAAAGGTGAGAACTATTACAAAATTGTTGGAATATACAATCCACAAATAAAGCGTGATCTTTCTTGATCACATCGGGTCATGATGAGATTTATTAAAGTCTTAACCGACCTTAAGATTCTCGAAAGGAGAGAAGATTTTGGTTTTTCAAAAAATATAGGATGAAAAACGTAAGTTTTTATGTTTGGTATATATTTTTAAAAATAACATTTTTGAAAAAATATTTTTAATCAATTTTTCACAAAAGATTTCCCATGATGGGCGAGTATTTTATTTTTTTGAGTTTAATATTTTTTTACTGTGATAAAAATGTTATATTATATTTTTTATTGAATTATATAATATAATTAATAAAAATATGTATAATTTTTTTATTCTTAAAAAAATTATTTAAAAATTCTTAGTAATCAATCAAACAGATTTTATTTATTTTTAAGAATCATAATTTTTGTACATAAAAAAAAACTTCTTTTCTATCGAATATTCAAGTTCTATTATGATTGCTTTTTATTTAACATCAAATTTCTTGATGAAAGGAAAATTCAATTGAATCCCTTTAATTAAAGATTGGAATATACTTAAATTCCTTAACTAAAACATGATTTGTTAACATTGAAAATATTCAGCATAATAATAGGAAATGAAGGTGTAACTGTGTAAGTGAAGACAAGCATAAAAGAGAAGTGAAGTGGTGCAGATGCATATGCATGTGTCAGGTGCAAACCATTCTTTTTCTTCCTTCATTCATCTTACCCTGATTCGCGGATTACGTGTACCTATGTGACTTTACCCTTTTAGATCTACGGCCAAGATCATGTAGAAATGGACGGTAAGGATTGAAAGATTGCACCGCCTAGTTAGTTTTTTGGAGGAGTTATTAGGCGAAAAGAAAGGAATAAAGAGCAAGGAAGGTGTGACACTAGTGTCATACTGCACTGTTTATAAGTTTTACTTTTCTCTTTCTCTCTTCTCCATTCTCATTCATTCTTCACAGCCGTGAGTGTCTCATCTCGTCTGTTTCTCCTGTTTTTATGCGCAGATTGTCCCTGCAAATTGCACTTTATAATTATAATATAATAATCGCTTCTGATTTTCTGTTTATGTCACCCGAATTTAAATCACTTTCTCTTGCTTCCCTTCTTTCCGTGAAATCAAAATTTCTATTATCTAGGTCTCTTTCTATTAATTACTATTTTTTTTTTGTATTAATCCATATCGGTATGATCGATCACATGATTATTATTTTTGGTTCTTATACCATTCGGTGTTTTTTTTTTACACAACTCAATTTTCATTATTCTGTTTGCAGTGGTACGGTGGAATAGACTATAGAGATTAGAAGCACTGACACGAGATTTTGAAATGTCTCGGTTTATTTTTTTGTGACGTCCTCGTACTAATATATTTAGCATTTTCACTTGTTAACCTCACATCCCCTAATTTTGAGTAATTATTTTTGTGCTAGCAAATTGCAATTGAACTTTATTAATTTGGATGAATAGGAGAACATGGGGAACAGGATGAATGCGATCGCGTTGTGCTTGTTAGTGTCAAGCCTGTTACTTTCTTCGGTGTATTGTGCACCGAATGATGGGCTGCGTAGGATTGGGCTGAAGAAGATTAAATTGGACCCTAAAAACAGGCTTGCTGCTCGAATTGGGTCCAAGGATGTTGATTCTTTCCGGGCTTCCATTAGAAAGTTTCATCTCCAAAACAACTTTGGTGGCTCTGAGGAAACCGATATTGTCGCGTTGAAGAATTACTTGGATGCACAGTACTATGGTGAAATAGCTATTGGAACATCTCCTCAAAAGTTCACTGTCATTTTCGACACTGGCAGCTCTAATTTGTGGGTTCCATCATCTAAATGTACCTTCTCGGTGAGTTTTTATTTTTTAATTTTTTTATATACTAATCTGTTATTTATGACTTGTGAATATGTATCAATTTAATTCCTTATTTATTGCATTTTGGTTCAGGTTGCATGCTACTTCCATGCTAAGTATAAGTCTAGCAAATCAAGTACTTACAAGAAAAATGGTTTGTCTTCCTCCTCATTTCTAATAAGGCTTTAAAAAGTTAACTTCATTCTTTTAGTCCGTGATTGAGCTTGTACTGTTTGCAGAAGTTCCCTCGTTTTATAAATTAAGAAACTGAAGTTTTGAGGTTTAAGTAACTGGCTGATACTCTTTCATTTATCAGAGTAGATTGAAGTCGTGTCTTTCCCGTTTCTGTATAATATCAATAGGAACAAACATATATTCCTTTCCTAGTTACTGAAACGGGGTGGGGTGTGGTGTGAACAACATTTACTTCTATCATATGATGGAGCTGAAGTTTGAAATTTTACCATCCATCATATGGTTAACGGTAATAACCTGGTCGGAAGATTGTAGTTTATGACGTATTGTAATTTGCTTTGGCATATCTCTACTTGCGACTTGTGCTTGTTTATATGTTCTTCTATTTTTGCCCACTTGCTATTCTGGACCTGTAAAAGGGATGCTGATATGATGTCTTTCTCTGTGATAATATTTTTCTCCCTGTTATATAGGGACTGCTGCTGCAATTCAATATGGTACCGGAGCAATTTCTGGTTTCTTTAGCTACGACAGTGTCAGAGTTGGTGATATATTTGTAAAGAACCAGGTAATGCTGAACTGCTAATCATCAATGTTTATTTCAATAGAGGGTGTGAGAGGGCTTCTTTCATAATATGTTGATTAGTAATTGGTATAGTGCCTTTTGATACCCATCAGGAATTTATTGAAGCAACTAGGGAGCCTGGTGTTACATTTTTGGCAGCCAAGTTTGATGGTATACTGGGACTTGGATTTCAAGAGATATCAGTTGGAAATGCTGTTCCAGTGTGGTATTTGTTACAATTTAAATTTTGATTCCTCGTTTTGTTAGAAGTTTATTGTATTTATTGAATCAGCCTGTTGCAAATGCAAGGTAAGTCCTGCTTATTGCTTTCTCCAGACCCTAGTGGGTCCTACTGGGTCCAACTCTTCCTATAGTGAGAGTCTTATAGAACCAGGCTGCCCTTGTTATTGTTCTTAAAAGTTTATTGAATCCCCATGTGCTTATTGATCTTACCTGTCGCAGGTACAACATGGTTGACCAAGGTCTTATTAAGGAACCAGTATTTTCATTTTGGTTCAACCGCAAACCGGAGGAAGAGGAAGGGGGTGAGATTGTTTTTGGTGGTGTTGATCCTGCTCACTATAAGGGAAAGCACACTTATGTGCCTGTGACCAGAAAAGGATATTGGCAGGTTATAATTATTTTAATACTTGATGATGTTTTCTTTGTTTACTTCTTTCTTCTTGTTAATTTTCATTTTTGTTTTCAGTTTGATATGGGAGATGTACTTATTGGCGGTAAACCCACTGGTATGTAGAGAATGTGTTAGCAGAAATGCCAATTTGTTCTTCCTATGATGCATCATTGGCATTTTTTGTAAATGGGTCAGAATTTTTATTTATTTGGACTGACTGATGTAATTGTCTATCAGGATATTGTGCTGATGGCTGTTCAGCCATTGCAGACTCAGGGACTTCTTTGTTGGCAGGTCCAACGGTATGAATAAATGCTTATAGATATAGACTGATTAATATTTATATAGTATTCAATTAACATGGTTATATTATATGCAGACTTTTCCCGTGAGATATTGTCTCTGTCAGTTCATGATCAATTTCAACAATTATGGGGTCTTTAGACATTGATAATTCTCATTGCATTGTTTATATTGCATATGAAAAAGGTCTAACAAATGCTTCTGACTAGTTTGTTTCTATGATCGCATATTGGGTTTTGTTCTTGTAGACTGTAATAACTATGATAAACCATGCAATTGGAGCATCTGGAGTTATGAGCCAAGAATGCAAGACTGTTGTTGCAGAGTATGGACAAACAATATTGGATTTGCTTTTGTCTGAAGTGAGTACCATTTGTAATTTGTTCTCCCCGCATATTTTGGTTTATTAGATTCTTGCCTATGATCATGAGTGGGTATGTTTGAAAGATCTGATTTTTTCACTTGACACCTTTTAGACACAGCCGAAGAAGATCTGTTCCCGAATTGGATTGTGTGCTTTTGATGGGACTCGTGGTGTTGAGTGAGTCCCAAAGATATTTTAGTTCCTTGAATCTTTGGTCGTTTATTTAAATAGTTTAATATATTTTGTAAAATTTTCATTTTATTATTTGTTCCTTCCTCCCTTCAGTGTGGGGATCAAGAGTGTTGTGGATGAGAATGAAAGAAAATCATCGGGTGGTCATCATGGTGCTGCTTGTCCTGCGTGTGAGATGGCTGTTGTTTGGATGCAGAACCAGCTGAGCCGAAATCAGACACAAGATCAGATACTAAGTTACATCAACCAGGTGAGTCAGTTGTCTTCATTTTTCTATTCAAGCATCCTGCTGCATCTCTTGATTTATTGCCTCATGATGACATTGCAGCTTTGCGATAAAATGCCTAGCCCGATGGGAGAATCAGCTGTTGACTGTGGGAATATCTCTTCATTACCTGTAGTGTCCTTTACTATTGGTGGAAGAACTTTTGAGCTTAGCCCAGAGGAGGTATGATTAGTTGCTTTTCCAACGGCTGATCACTAACCAAATTTAATTTAATTTAATGAAAAAAGATAAATTCATGAAGAGCAGTGGGAGTTATAGTAGGGGAGGACCAGGCAACATTTTATAGAAAAATAAAAACAAGAACAAAATTGAAATTAAAGCTAGTTACATCGAGAGCTTTAAGGTGTCTCTGCAATTGCATAGCTTTACCTAGGGAAACATGTCCTATAGGTGCCTTATTTTCCATACATTAATGTTAGCCTGATTTAATGGTTTACTAGTTAAGTGGTTTAATCAGATTGACATTTGGTTAAAATGTGATTACGTGAGTCTTCTTCTATTATGTGCAACTGATATTGTTTTTGATATCTCCCAAAATATGGGTACTTAAGTACAAAGAAATGAGTAAACTAAAACATACATGTGACATCAATCTGGTCCTCTAAAGAATTGAGATCAAATTTAGTCCTTTAATAATAAAAGTTGACATTAATTTAATCCCTAATTTCGAAGCTTCATTGATGGAATTCCAATGATCTTTAAATAGAAGGATGACTTTCATGTTGTCAAATTATATGATTGAGGGATTAAATTGATGTCAACATTTTTGTCCTCTATATAATTTAACCTTGAATTTGTTGCTCTATAAAGTTGTTTCTGACCTTCGATCATCAGGGGAAAGACTTGGAAAAAGAAAAAAGGTTAACAGGAATATAACATACACATAAAGATTGGACGTCAGTTTTTACTAAACTTGTAAAATTTTATATGGTAGCAATGGGGATTTGCATGATTTTTATGCACGAACGTTCTCTGTTGTCCTCATTCAGCTTCTATTTGGTTTATTCAGTACATACTCAAGGTGGGTGAAGGTCCTGTGGCTCAGTGTATTAGTGGCTTTACTGCTATAGATATTCCACCTCCACGTGGCCCTCTCTGGTACTTAAATTTCTTCAACTAGCCCCATGATATTTACCTCACTTTTTTTTTTCATCCTCTGTTGTCTTTGGATTGTGACTCATCTGATATTTGATTCTCACTCAATGGCATCTCCATTAATGTAGGATCCTTGGTGATGTCTTCATGGGGCGTTATCACACAGTATTTGATTTTGGCAAACAAAGAGTGGGATTTGCTGATGCTGCATAGAGTGTACGCGTGTCTCAGAATATGGCGATCCATGCTATTGGTTTATATACTCTTGCAGTCGAAATGGACCTAAAAAGTTCTGGCTTGTACAGCTTTATATTATTAATGTTAATACTTTGGGTGTTCCATAATAGCTTAACAGATGTATCTGTGGCTGCGACATAGCTCATAATTGGCTCCGAAGACTCTTGTGCATGTTTAGTTGAAAGGGTATAGCTATGGTTCTCACAATTCCTTCTTAGTTCCATATGTTCGTCTTCTTTTGCAAGATGCGCGTATGGGGTTATTCATGCAATGACATTCCAAATTGATAGTTTGTTCTTTTAAAAATAACAAATCCGGGGTCATCTAAGATTAGAATAAAACAAAAAAAATATAGATAAAATAGAAATCGGAGTGAGCTTTCAAATTTCAAATTACTGATATAATAGGAGTGTGCAATCAACAGATGTAAATAATTAACTTGTTTATGTATATTTACTATTATCAATTAAATAGTTCTTGGTTCATTATATTAAGATGAATAATGATTAATGAGTATGTGTAGGAGTTACTCTTGAATGAGAGCCTTTTTTAGAGTTATTTTTACTCATTGGGTCGCCTCTATCTTATCTTAATCTTGTATAATTTAATTTGATTTAACAACTAGCCTAAATTTTTTATCACAATAATCTCAAATAAATTTTATTTGATCTATTTTTTAAAATTATTTATCTCTTGTAATCTACCTTTAAATCTTTATGTTTAAATTGAATTTCAACTTCTTTTAAAAAAATATTAAAAATTAAAAATAATTTGTTAAGTGTAAAATAATTTATCATAAATTCAAAATTTATTTATATGCATAAAGAATATTTATTTATTACAAATTTTAATTGTTACATAAATTATATGTTTTATCTATTATCAATTCTATATGATTATAAAAATAAATATTTATCCTACGTTATACTGAGTTAAAATGATTAAGCGTCCTCTTGGGGGCATGAAAGGATAATATGTTCATTTGGATGGCAAGTGCAACTAGTAGAAGTGGAATCCACGATCAAAGTTAGGTAAAGTAGGAAAAGATTATATAATTTTTTAGCCACTGCATGTTGAAAGGGAAAAAAGATTAAAAGAAAGACAATAGAGGCAATTAGCTGAATATCATTGCTTTTCCTTTAATTAAAACGCTCATATTTAAGTCTTCTTTCCCACTAATTGTTGGTTTTACCAATTTATCCCTCGCTAGTTGACAATAGTTGGTGTCCAACTGTCCATCTTGTTACCCAATATTGAATAATCTGTATAAACTATGAATGTCCGCTTGAACAGATTACGTCAGAAACCACATTAAAACACTAAATTGAGAAATTTCTTATCTGCTTCATAGAATCATAGTTCACACTCTTCGCCACTAATTGAATATTTATGTTGTAATAACGCCATACTTTATACTAGTACAGTTGACAAGCAACTCGTAATTAGTCCCATTTTTGCTACGCTGTTCCACGGTAGCCACAAACAATTAATGTTTTCAGATTTAATGACTTATAATCACTTCTAAACCCAGGCATGCATGGAGGATTATTGTATAACTAGAACCCCGCCCTCTTGTGCGTGTTTCGAATACAACACTTGGAGAATTGAACATGAAAGGACAATTGATTAATATCCGACATAAAGCAATAACTTATAATTATAATGAAAAGAGGTTATACAAAAATAAAACGCTATTATACAGAAATGAAGGGACAACTTGACATACTTAACCCAAGCGGTAACGTGAGTTTTATGTGTGTAAATATTGTACGTACAGATGACTGAATGAAATGTTAAGCATAATAAATACTAATTGTTATGCTATTTGGTTAGGATAAGAAACTTTTGCATTTATATTTGTAAATATATACGTATAGTATTTCCTCTCAATCTACTTCAGTTATTCAAATATTTAAATTCCAACTCTGCAATGCATATCTTTCAATTTACTCTCCCCTTTCGTTTATTTTCCTCCAACCTATAAATATTATGTTATTGTTGGTATTTATGTTAAAAAGGTGAATTAAAAGAAAAGTTTTACTAAATTAATAGCCAAGGTAATGTATTTTCACGTCTTCCGTAAGAAGCCATTGTAAAAATAAGACTCTTTTAAAGTAAGTAAATAATAAACATTTATCATTGGTTGAATATTAATTTAGAGTATATCATAACCAACGACCCACTAAAATTTAATGTATATTATAACCTTCCTCACTTTAGTTTTTTTTCTTTTCTTTTCCCCATGTATCCTACCGAAAGCCACTCCAAATTTGGGAAACCTTATACTTTGCACTATATAAATCCCCGGAACTGGAGCCAAAAAATGAGTGAGACAATATCACACATAATATAATTCCAAAATCACTCCTATTGCTATAGCAATATGATGGGTGACACTGAGATCAAACCATCAGTTGAAGTAGTCATATGTGCTTCCATGAACAATAACAATAGCGCAAACAACCACACCCTCCCAACCGACATCACCAAGTCATCACAATCACACTTACCAATCTTGACCAAGCTCCATGCTGGTTACTTTTTCATATGCCTTTCCTTTGGTGCACAAGCTTTGCTCTGGAAGAGTTTGAGTAAACACAACAAGGACTCACAAACTCTCTGGCATGGATTCAATTTGATGCCTTCCATTGCGTTTCTACTACTTTGGTGTGTGGCACTGCTCACTGCCACTACTTTGTCTTTACTTTACGTGCTCAAGTGCATCTTTCACTTGGACATGGTGAAGGAGGAGTTCTCACATCATGTTGGAGTGAACTGCATGTATGCTCCTTGGATTTCTTGGCTTCTCATGCTTCAATCAGCACCCATCATCGTTCATTCAACTTCTTGCTACGGAGTTCTTTGCTTGGCCTTTTCGTTTGTAATATTGCTGCTTGACATAAAACTATATGGACAATGGTTCACAACTAAAAAGAGGTTTCTGTCAGTTGTGGCAAACCCTACTAGCCTGGTGTCGGTTATAGGGAACTTGGTGTCTGCTCAAGTTGTTGCAGAAATTGGTTGGAAAGAGAGTGCACTTTTAATGTTCTCACTCGGATTGGTATATTATCTAATTATATTTGTAACGCTGTATCAACGTCTGACAAGTGGCAATCAGTTTCCCACTGTGCTAAGGCCAACTTACTTGTTGTTTTTTGCTGCACCAAGCATGGCAAGTCTAGCCTGGAAATCCATCACAGGTGCTTTTGTCACCCCATCAAAGATGCTCCTCTTTCTGTCTTTATTCCTTTTTATGTCTCAGGTACCTTTTCTTTCTGATTCTAATTACTACTTCATAGTGTGTTTAATTTCTATTTTTGAAAATCACTTTTAGTTTTTTTTTTTAACACTAAATTCTTCATGTCTTACCACATATAATATCACGTCAGATGATTCAGACTTGCTGAGTTAGGACCACAGAACAAAAGACGAGAATGAGAGAAATATTTCTAAGTTGTTTCTATTTTTTATTTTATTTTTAAAGCACGGTTCTAGAAAACTATTAATTATGAAATTATATGAAATGATAAGAAAAAACTGCTTTTATATAAAATAAAAAAGTGAAAAGGAAATCAATATGTAAGATCATTAATTATATATTAACTTCTCGGTTGTTTTGTTTGTTTGTTTAATCAGTTTCAATTTAACGACGAGACAATTAACTTTGTTGTTGAATACAGGCTTGCAGGCCAGCCATGTTCAAGAAATCCATGAAGAGGTTAAACGTTACATGGTGGGCGTATTCATTCCCTTTAACCTTCCTTGGACTAGCTTGTGCTGAATATGCTCAAGAGGTGAAAAGTGGCATGGCCTCTTGGTTAATGCTGGTTATATGTATGGTCTCCGTGCTGGTTTTTATTGCTTTGATGATCATCACTGTACTCAAAATTGAGAGACTGTTCCATAAAAATGCTCCCATTATGACTTGAAAATAAAATGTCTTTAAACTCAAAATTGTGCGGCTGAAAATAAAATGATCCATTATAGCTGGCCGGCACTTCTCTCTTGTGCTCTTTAATTAATTAGTAAGAAGATTAACTGAGATAGCACAAGGGTAAAAATGGAAATGGAATTTATCCCGCTGTCTCCCAACATGTTATTTTTCTCTCTCTCTCTCTCTCTCTCTTCCGTTTCTATGGTATGAATTTCGTATATTACTTTATCTCTTTTCTTTTAATTTACTAGGCATATAGACCCAATAATTAAACATCTTCTATCCTATAAGAATATAAGCATATTTGGTAATCTAATTAATCTTCACCCACATGTGGCAATTAGCCTCCTAATTAGGTTGATATTTCATTGGGCCTCCAATCTGTTTTTTTCACCGACCTTGTAGCATTGTCACACACACACACTCACACTCTTATTACAAAGAAATCTAGAACAGCCATGTGTTTTTCTTCATTTTTTTCTTTCCTTTGTAATTTCTTTTGAATTTGCACATGTTCTGGCGCAAAATAGATTAAAATGACCTAAATGGCTAAATCCAACCTTTTGTTGTTAGATCTAGTTGCAATATGGGCCTCTAACAATAGTTTCATTGAAAGGGAGAAATGTGATGGATAGAGATCAAAACAGAGGGAATGGTGAAAAAGCAAATAGAAAAAAAATATATAAAGCTAGAGAAGAGATTAGAATGGCAACTAAAAAAGGAGAAGAGAAAGATGTGGAAAAGAGACAATGGATGGAAGAGGTGGTGAGGTGTTGTTGGTGAGAAGGAAAAAAGGCAATTGATGGTATTATATCCGTCATTTGTGTTTTTTCTTGTTGAGAAGAAATGCTACTACATTTGCAATTGTTTTCTCTTTTATGAACTTACTTATCTTTCTTACCATCCCATCTTTCAATGTCACATCATATATGGTTAACGAATATGACTTGAAAAACTTGTCATTTAGTGACAAAAAGTTGGCAGCCAATTGTATAACAACCACATATATATTGTTAAATCATTAATACCAATAACCCAAATTTCATTGGCGCGGAAAGCTAAACATTAGCAATTAACGGTATTATATCGTCATTTGTATTTTTTCTTGTACTAAAAAATATGTTACTACATTAGAAATTATTATAACTTTGAATTTGTTCAAATATACTCTAATGGACGCAACTTATTAAAGTATTCTTTTGAAAAACAGTTAAAGTTTACTACAAAGTGCCACTCGTACTTGTTTTCTAAAAAAGGAATATTTTAGCAGCTTACAACTTATTAAATTTTTAAAAATATTTTCTAAAAAAAATTGTGATAATATTGGCAAATTACATTTACCTCACAAAATAGTGAATCACCATTTCACTAAAAAAGACATTTACAATTAATGAGAACCACCCCTCCCTAGAAAACTTGAAAAGAATACATATAAATATTGGTATGTCGAGAATTATAAATTATAAATTAAGACCAAAACTATACACATAGATACTAAAAATTAAAAGTTAATTAATAATCATATTATCACCTAAAAATACTATGTATTTTTCTTTTAATTTTGACCGTTTAAATACGATCTAATGTGTTATTATTTTGTAATTCTCATCTTTTAACATGCCTCTTTATATATATTTATTGTTGAAAATGATATATATGATTGAAGATCAAATAATTGACCTACTACTGTCCTGTTGAATTAAGTATAGCATAGGTTTCTGGCCATATGATATGGCAATATATACCACATAACGTTGATGGCTTTACTGCGTCTCACATTGAAAGGGTTGAAAATTTGAAACTTACATAGTCCGAGAATGAGAGCTGGAAAGGGTCCGGCAATAGGGCAAGGCCAAGTCTAATCATCAACCTTTTCGTCATAGAATAGTCAATATTTTCCTTCCGTGACCTCTTCCTTTCCGTTTCTCTCTTTCTATATATATATATATATACTCCCACCCTACCCTTAATTCTCATTCTCATCTCCAATCTTTCAAATCCCTTCCAACCCCCAATCTGATCTCCTCACCACAAAACATATATACACAAAGAGTATAGAAAACCTCCAATTAATCCCATGGCTTCTTTACAAACCACATCTATATTCTCCTCTTCATCCTTTTCTTCTTCTCTAAGAAAAGTCAACGCTTCTATCCATGTCCCTAACCCTCCACGAGTGACTTATTCGGTTCCAAAAGCACCAACAAGAAAGTTGCAGGTTGAGGAATTAATTAATGGATCAGTAGATTCAACCCCATTAGAGAAGAATGCCTTCACCACACACATATATGAAGGTTTATTCAGCCCTAGCAAGAAGTCTAATATGGCCACTGTTCAACTCTATTCGATTCTGGAGGCAGTAGCTGACAGAATTGAAATGCACAAAAACATTTGCGAACAAAGAAACAACTGGAACACCCTTCTTCTAAATTCCATCAACATGATCACTCTCACTGCCACGGCCATGGCCGGTGTTGCTGCAGCCACCAGTGGTGACACTACACCGCTTTTGGCCCTTAAACTATCATCCGCTCTCTTGTTTTCTGCGGCCACTGGAATGTCACTTATCACGAACCAAATTCAGCCCTCACAACTCACTGAGGAGCAACGCAATGCTACAAGGTTGTTTAAACAGCTTCATACCCAAATCCAAAACATAATCGCTCTTGGAAATCCAACCGAAGAAGATGTGAAGGGTTCGATGGAGAAGGTGTTGGCACTTGATAGAGCTTACCCTCTGCCCTTGTTGGGAGCCATGCTTGATAAGTTTCCCGAAAAATATGAACCTGCTGTCTGGTGGCCTTCATCTCAGTTCCAAAGAAGAAGTAGAACACAAGAGAGTAATAATGGATGGAGTGAAGATCTAGAAATGGAAATGAGGGAAGTGATTGAGGTGGTAAAGAAGAAAGACATAGAGGACTATGAGAGGCTTGGGAACATAGCGTTGAAGGTAAACAGGAGTTTGGCGATTGCAGGGCCTCTATTGAGTGGCATAGCAGCGGTGGGGACTTCATTTGTGGGTAATGGATCGTGGGCGGCGTTAGTGCCTCTCATGGCTGGTTCATTAGCTTCAGTTGTTAATGCTTTTGAGCATGGTGGCCAAATAGGCATGGTCTTTGAAATGTACAGAAACTGTGGGGGATTCTTCACGCTTTTGGAACAGACTATTCAAGCTACACTTGAAGAGAAAAACTTGGACAAAAGAGAAAATGGTGAAGTATTTGAAATGAAGGTAGCAATGAAGTTGGGAAGAAGTGTTTCGGAGCTGAGACGACTTGCCTCAAAATCTGCTTCCTGTTGTATGAAAGGAATCACAGTAGATGAATTCGCCAGCAAGCTTTTCTAATCAAGACAACATTTCATAAGGGATGATGCAATATTCTTTTATTCTTTATTAATTGTATAGTCTTCTGACATTTATAACTTTATACCAAAGACAGAATGTATATATATGTATGTACCTTCAGCCCATTGACTCAATGATCGATATTTACTTCTCACAATTTTTCTTGTCTTAAGAAGATTTTTATTTATTGCACAATGCAAATTTTTATTTTAATTTGAAAGATTGCCTTTGATCTTGATGGAAGATTATATGTTTTTATGCATGTGTGTGTAAGGAATTCAGTTCCAAATATAAAGCGCATATGCATGCCATGAAGTATAAAAATAAAATAAAAAATATCATTCTTAATTGCACATATCTTGTAAAAGGATAGCTAAATGGGTACTCACATATAACTTAAATTGGTTTTTTTCTCTACCCGTTTCTTAATTGGACGGAAACAAATAGGACTGGCAATGAACTAATCAATTCAAACACAATTTGATATTTGATTTGATAATTAATTTGTTAAACTTAGTTTATGAATTAAATATATATTTTTTCTTCTAAACTTGGTGTAAGTAACACCACCACCCATCATTACGATATTTTTTTTCGTGAGTGCATGTATATATATTTGATTAAACAAATTAGCTCAAATGCTACTTCCAGATATTTAATTGAGTTACTCAGTCAGTTTTTTTTTTTCTTTCAAAAAGAAGAAGATAAAAGCTTTGATCAAGACAAAATTATTGACTTATATAAATCAAAATAATGAAATAATTGGAGAAACAGTATCCGCCCTCATGTTGAATTAAGTATAACCCATATTGATGGCTTTGGTGGCTTTACTTCGTCGCACATTGAAAGTCTGAGACTGAGAGCCAACAAGGCCAAGATGTTGAAATTTCGAACTTAACAAATTCTGAGAGCTGGAAAGGGTCCCCCAAGTAACAAAGGCCAAGTCTAATCTTAAACTTTTTATAAATATTTTTCGTTGTAGAATAGTCAACATTTTCCATCCCTGACTTCTTCCTTTTCCCCCTCTCTATATAAACAAACGCTCACCATACCCTTAATTCTCATTCTCATTCTCATATCCATTCTTTCCAATCCCTTCCAGCCCCCAATTTGATCTCCTCACCACAAAACACACAAAGAGTAGAGAGACCCTTCAGTTCGTTAATCTCATGGCTTCTTTACAAACCACGGCTACACTCTCCTATTCTTCTTCTCTAAGAAAAGTCAAAGACGCTATCCATGTCCCTAAACCTGCACGAGTGACTTATTCGGTTCCAAAAGTAACAAGAAGAAAGTTGCAGGTTGAGGAATTAATTAATGGATCAGTAGACTCAACCCCATTAGAGAAGAATGCCATCACCACACACATATATGAAGGTTTATTCAGCCCTAGCAAGAAGTCTAATATGGCCACTGTTCAACTCTATTCGATTCTGGAGGCAGTAGCTGACAGAATTGAAATGCACAAAAACATTTGCGAACAAAGAAACAACTGGAACACCCTTCTTCTAAACTCCATCAACATGATCACTCTCACTGCCACGGCCATGGCCGGTGTTGCTGCAGCCACCAGTGGTGACACTACACCGCTTTTGGCCCTTAAACTATCATCCGCTCTCTTGTTTTCTGCGGCCACTGGAATGTCACTTATCACGAACCAAATTCAGCCCTCACAACTCACTGAGGAGCAACGCAATGCTACAAGGTTGTTTAAACAGCTTCATACCCAAATCCAAAACATAATCGCTCTTGGAAATCCAACCGAAGAAGATGTGAAGGGTTCGATGGAGAAGGTGTTGGCACTTGATAGAGCTTACCCTCTGCCCTTGTTGGGAGCCATGCTTGATAAGTTTCCCGAAAAATATGAACCTGCTGTCTGGTGGCCTTCATCTCAGTTCCAAAGAAGAAGTAGAACACAAGAGAGTAATAATGGATGGAGTGAAGATCTAGAAATGGAAATGAGGGAAGTGATTGAGGTGGTAAAGAAGAAAGACATAGAGGACTATGAGAGGCTTGGGAACATAGCGTTGAAGGTAAACAGGAGTTTGGCGATTGCAGGGCCTCTATTGAGTGGCATAGCAGCGGTGGGGACTTCATTTGTGGGTAATGGATCGTGGGCGGCGTTAGTGCCTCTCATGGCTGGTTCATTAGCTTCAGTTGTTAATGCTTTTGAGCATGGTGGCCAAATAGGCATGGTCTTTGAAATGTACAGAAACTGTGGGGGATTCTTCACGCTTTTGGAACAGACTATTCAAGCTACACTTGAAGAGAAAAACTTGGACAAAAGAGAAAATGGTGAAGTATTTGAAATGAAGGTAGCAATGAAGTTGGGAAGAAGTGTTTCGGAGCTGAGACGACTTGCCTCAAAATCTGCTTCCTGTTGTATGAAAGGAATCACAGTAGATGAATTCGCCAGCAAGCTTTTCTAATCAAGACAACATTTCATAAGGGATGATGCAATATTCTTTTATTCTTTATTAATTGTATAGTCTTCTGACATTTATAACTTTATACCAAAGACAGAATGTATATATATGTATGTACCTTCAGCCCATTGACTCAATGATCGATATTTACTTCTCACAATTTTTCTTGTCTTAAGAAGATTTTTATTTATTGCACAATGCAAATTTTTATTTTAATTTGAAAGATTGCCTTTGATCTTGATGGAAGATTATATGTTTTTATGCATGTGTGTGTAAGGAATTCAGTTCCAAATATAAAGCGCATATGCATGCCATGAAGTATAAAAATAAAATAAAAAATATCATTCTTAATTGCACATATCTTGTAAAAGGATAGCTAAATGGGTACTCACATATAACTTAAATTGGTTTTTTTCTCTACCCGTTTCTTAATTGGACGGAAACAAATAGGACTGGCAATGAACTAATCAATTCAAACACAATTTGATATTTGATTTGATAATTAATTTGTTAAACTTAGTTTATGAATTAAATATATATTTTTTCTTCTAAACTTGGTGTAAGTAACACCACCACCCATCATTACGATATTTTTTTTCGTGAGTGCATGTATATATATTTGATTAAACAAATTAGCTCAAATGCTACTTCCAGATATTTAATTGAGTTACTCAGTCAGTTTTTTTTTTTCTTTCAAAAAGAAGAAGATAAAAGCTTTGATCAAGACAAAATTATTGACTTATATAAATCAAAATAATGAAATAATTGGAGAAACAGTATCCGCCCTCATGTTGAATTAAGTATAACCCATATTGATGGCTTTGGTGGCTTTACTTCGTCGCACATTGAAAGTCTGAGACTGAGAGCCAACAAGGCCAAGATGTTGAAATTTCGAACTTAACAAATTCTGAGAGCTGGAAAGGGTCCCCCAAGTAACAAAGGCCAAGTCTAATCTTAAACTTTTTATAAATATTTTTCGTTGTAGAATAGTCAACATTTTCCATCCCTGACTTCTTCCTTTTCCCCCTCTCTATATAAACAAACGCTCACCATACCCTTAATTCTCATTCTCATTCTCATATCCATTCTTTCCAATCCCTTCCAGCCCCCAATTTGATCTCCTCACCACAAAACACACAAAGAGTAGAGAGACCCTTCAGTTCGTTAATCTCATGGCTTCTTTACAAACCACGGCTACACTCTCCTATTCTTCTTCTCTAAGAAAAGTCAAAGACGCTATCCATGTCCCTAAACCTGCACGAGTGACTTATTCGGTTCCAAAAGTAACAAGAAGAAAGTTGCAGGTTGAGGAATTAATTAATGGATCAGTAGACTCAACCCCATTAGAGAAGAATGCCATCACCACACACATATATGAAGGTTTATTCAGCCCTAGCAAGAAGTCTAATATGGCCACTGTTCAACTCTATTCGATTCTGGAGGCAGTAGCTGACAGAATTGAAATGCACAAAAACATTTGCGAACAAAGAAACAACTGGAACACCCTTCTTCTAAACTCCATCAACATGATCACTCTCACTGCCACGGCCATGGCCGGTGTTGCTGCAGCCACCAGTGGTGACACTACACCGCTTTTGGCCCTTAAACTATCATCCGCTCTCTTGTTTTCTGCGGCCACTGGAATGTCACTTATCACGAACCAAATTCAGCCCTCACAACTCACTGAGGAGCAACGCAATGCTACAAGGTTGTTTAAACAGCTTCATACCCAAATCCAAAACATAATCGCTCTTGGAAATCCAACCGAAGAAGATGTGAAGGGTTCGATGGAGAAGGTGTTGGCACTTGATAGAGCTTACCCTCTGCCCTTGTTGGGAGCCATGCTTGATAAGTTTCCCGAAAAATATGAACCTGCTGTCTGGTGGCCTTCATCTCAGTTCCAAAGAAGAAGTAGAACACAAGAGAGTAATAATGGATGGAGTGAAGATCTAGAAATGGAAATGAGGGAAGTGATTGAGGTGGTAAAGAAGAAAGACATAGAGGACTATGAGAGGCTTGGGAACATAGCGTTGAAGGTAAACAGGAGTTTGGCGATTGCAGGGCCTCTATTGAGTGGCATAGCAGCGGTGGGGACTTCATTTGTGGGTAATGGATCGTGGGCGGCGTTAGTGCCTCTCATGGCTGGTTCATTAGCTTCAGTTGTTAATGCTTTTGAGCATGGTGGCCAAATAGGCATGGTCTTTGAAATGTACAGAAACTGTGGGGGATTCTTCACGCTTTTGGAACAGACTATTCAAGCTACACTTGAAGAGAAAAACTTGGACAAAAGAGAAAATGGTGAAGTATTTGAAATGAAGGTAGCAATGAAGTTGGGAAGAAGCGTTTCGGAGCTGAGACGACTTGCCTCAAAATCTGCTTCCTGTCGTATGAAAGGAATCACAGTAGATGAATTCGCCAGCAAACTTTTTTAATTTGGATAAAATTTCATCAGGGAAGATCGATGCAATATTCTTTTATTCTTTTTTTTTTTGTCACGTATTCTTTATTAATTGTACGGTTCTCCGACATAGCTTTATGACACCAGAGAGGAATTGTATATATATTTGTATGTACTTTCATGCAATTGACTCAATGATAGATTGATATTTACTTCTCACAATTTTTCTTGTCTTAATTAACACCGAGATTTTTATTTGTTTTGTTGCGTATTTTTATTTAAATTTGAAAGATTGCCTTTTATATATATGTAGATGGAGATTATATTTCTATGCATGTGTAGTTGCGAATGATAGAGCTCATATATATGCATGCCACGACGAATAACAAAAAAAAAAAAAGCCTCACCAGGTAATACCTAATATTGCAGACCTTGGTGGTTGGAATTGCAAGAACAAGTTCGGCAAGAGTTGAGAATTAATCCGGGCATTAATGCATTAATTAATTTTATCCACTAGGTTTGCATTCCCTCACCAATATTTATTATTCATTTTCAGTCACTTGGTTTCCACTTTGCGTTCCAGTCACTTGGGTCATAAAAGAAGTGAAAAGCAATGAAAGATGAGAAAGATAAGTGTTTTTTTTTTTTACGAGTATGTAAGATAAGTATTTATTATGTATTATTGATTTAAAATACATAAAATAAAAAATATCTCCATTTTTAATTACTTTCTTATACAATTAAGAAAGCTAGACTTCTTAACAATAATAAAAACTCACTGGTCATGTATATATATATTTTGACTCATGGGAGTACTAGTTATCAAGAATTAAATGACTCTCAAAAATCAATCTTTCATTTTTAATTACTTCCCTTTCTCTTGCATGCCATGTCTCTTTCATTTTTTAGAAATGTACTAAAACATTTTTTAAGAAATATTTTTACTTCTTTTATAAAATTCTTTTTCTTAATAGCATTATTCGAACAAACGAGTCCTTAAATCTCACTCTAACACCTAAAAAAACATTGTGATCTCAAAATGAAATTAATTATCAAATATTTTACGGCAACAACATGACAAGGAATAATTACTTTCTTTTTTTGAAAGACAATGAATAATTAATGAATTATAATGTTTTGTTTCATATATTTATATATTTATGGAAATTATATAGATTCTCATTATTTCTTGTCACCGATATTTATTCATTCTGGACTTATTTTTTACGCAGTGTGCCTCTAAAATCAAACGCAGCCTCGCGTTCTTCGTTCTTGAATATCAAAATGGTGACAAGTCGACACAAAAGATATTTTGTCTAACGAAAGTCCAATTTCAAAATTAGCTGAGTGGAGCATTTTAGATAATTCAGTTGGCCACAGACACTTCATAAAAAACTATACATAACATATACAGTGGAAAAATATATACTATCATACATTTTTAATATTTCTCATGTTTCTTTTAAATGTCAAATAATACATTAATTAAAAGTAGAAAGATAAAATAAAAATCCTTAACAATTAATATAAAAATATGACAGGAAATTAATGAGAATTATATAAAGTATAATTAGAAAGTGCTCCTCGGATTAAAAAGGAAGAGTATAGTAGTAAGTAACAAGAAAATTATAACAGTACTAGCTTTTGTGTGTGATATATAATTAGAAAGTGCTCCTCGGATTAATTTTTCGAGAAAAAAAAAAAGAATGAATTGGAAATTGGGAGAGAGAAAATATCAATCTATTTCGTTTACAAGTTCCCAGTGTTGATGTTGCCTGTCCACCTACCACCACAATTCCAAAAGATCTATTTTTTGTTTGAAAAAATTAATGACCCCGAATAGTCATGGTCATTGTATTGAAAATTGAATTAGTAAAAGCTAGTGGCTGAAATAAAAAGGAAGAGTATAGTAGTAAGTAACAAGAAAATTATAACAGTACTAGCTTTTGTGTGTGATATATAATTAATTCTTTTATTTGGTTTTGCAAGGCAATATTGAAGTGCAGCCTTAAGGTTTTACTACGTCGCATGTTGAGAGCCTAATGGCGCAAGCCCGTGGCAGGAAATTTTGAACAGACCAAGTCAATTAATTAAATTGGTCAGCATCAATATCCTTATTTTGATTTGACTCTATGCCCTTCCGTTTTGGTTAGCTAATATAAATACTCTCATAAATCAATATGGAAGTAACCATCTATTCTCTAATATATATATATATATATATATATATATATATATATATACACACACAAACATAAGTTAGCCAAACACAATATTATAAAGAAAACGCTTCAATTTGCTAGCCCCATGCTCTACTTTCATGACTTCTATACAAACCTCAACTCTACTTTCTTCTTTTTCTTGCAGAGTAAATGCCGCAATCCATCTCCCAAAACTCCCAAGAGTCAATGTCTCAATGCCAAAGATTCCCAACACTACCACCATAAAGTTGGTTGAGGGGTTAACATTCACAGACTCAGCTGCATTGCTTGAAAGTTGAAAACAATGTTGCCAGCACACAGTTACACGATGATGCATATAATTCTACAACCTCCATGTCCACCAAGCAACTCTACGCAATCCTAGAGGTTGTCGCAGACAGGGTTGAAATGCACAAAAACATTGGTGAGCAGCTAGCGTGACAATTGGTCAATTGGAACACCCTCCTCTTGAACAACATCAACATGATTACTCTCACTGCTGCCACATTGGCTGATGTTGCAGCCACAACTGTAGGTTCTGGGGCACCGCTTTTGGCTCTCAAACTATCATCAACTCTCCTTTTTTCTGCGGCCACAGGAATTTCATTTATCATGAACAAAATTCAGCCATCACAACTCGCTGAGGAGCAACGCAATGCTACAAGGTTGTTTAAACAGCTTCAGACACAAATCCAGACGACAATCGCTCTAGGAAATCTAACAGAAGAATATGTGAAGAGTTCAATAGAGAAGGTCTTAGCCCTTGACAATTCTTATCCACTACCCTTGTTGGGAGCCATGCTTGACAAGTTTCCCGCAAAGTTTGAACCTGCTGTTTGATGGCCTTCATCTCAGTTCCAAAGGAAAAACAAAACCCACCAAGGAAAAGCATCGAGCAAGGGGAATAATGGATGGAATGAAGAGCTAGAAAGGGAATTGAGGGAAGTTGTTGAAGTGGTAAAGAGAAAAGACATTGAGGATTATGAGAGGCTGGGAAACATAGTGTTGAAGATAAACAAGAGCTTGGCCATAGCAGGTTCTTTACTCACTGGCATTGAAGCAGTTGGATCTGCATTTGTGGGAAACGGATCATTGGCAGCAATAGTGGCTGTCATGGCTGGATCATTGGCTGCTGCAATCAATGGTTTGGAGCACGGTGAGCAAGTGGGTATGGTGTTTGAAGTGTACAGAAATTGCGGCGGATTCTTCAAACTGTTGGAGGAGACAATTGAAGATGAGGTGGAAGAGAAAGACTTTGAGAGGAGACAAAATGGGGAACTCTTCGAAATGAAGATGGCTTTGTTGTTGGGGAGAAGTGTGACATAGCTGAGAGAACTCGCCACAAAATCAACTTCATGTCGAATGGAGGGAATTGTCGTCGATGAATTCGCCAGCAAACTCTTCTAAGCTAATTCGTTGACTTTATTTTCTTTTTTTAAAGTCAAAACGACATCATATTCTTTAATTCTTTTTTGCACAGTTGTATTCTATGATGTAGAAAGGGAATGTTTTGTTTAAAAGCAATGCTTATTTTTATGAAAAAATGGAATATGCATTGCAATGTTTGGTCTCCTATTCCAACCTCAGCTTATTAAAAATTTATTTTTGTCAATATCCTACAATTGTTCTATTTAAAATGTAAATCATTAACTTTTCAAGCCGCAAGTAATGAGATGTATGTTCTTTATTAAGAAAAAACATTGTCATATCCACTTAATTTGTCCATTGTGTTTGAGGTCGAGAGATAATTATGAATTGAATCCCCACTGAAATGTTCAAATTAAGATGATCATGAAATGTTTTCTCTTATACTACAGTCCTTGTATTTTAAGATTATGCTATATTAAATATTAATGCCTCTGCATTCAACTATTATCTTTATTTCAAAATTAAATTTACTAAGTAAGCATAATATTGAATATTTTCCTTTTAATTCTATTTTTTTTATTTTTACCTGAATTAATTATATATCTTAAAATTCAATTTTTTATATTTATATAATGTTTTAATTTGAAAATTAAATTTACCTAATAAGCATAATCTTACATATTATTCCTTTTGAAAATATGTTTTAATATTTAACCCAAATTACTTATATATATTAATTATTTCTATTTGAAAAAAAAATACTAAATGAGTACAATTTTAAATACTTTTTCTTTTAAATATATTTTAATATTTTACCTGAATTAATTATTCATCTAAAAATTCAATTATACAAAATATATAAATAATTATATTCATCTAATACATTTGATGTGAATTGATAAATTTGAACTAAATCTCTGGCGCATCCTAACTTTAAGGTACTTTTGGTGAATCAAAGTTTGAGATTTGTTGAGTTCGACTCATGTTTACGTGAGATTGAACTGTCATAAAAAAACAGGTGAGTAATTGAAAAAGATAGTATAACGCTCTAAAGTCAATGCTTGGGCCTAGAATGATCATTATATGGATCATGGACATTTGTTTCCTCCACTCCAACTATTGAATCTACCACATTGTATTCTAAAAATCTCATTCCAGAATGTAAATTTACATTCTGAAATAGACATTTCAGAAAATATAATGGGAGGTACAAGATAAAAAAGAGAGATACAAGATTCAAATGCCTAAATTATGTTGAAGTCCTATTCATAATAGTTGCGCCCCAAGCTTGTTTTAAGCTATCAAGTTAAATGCTTGTAATCATCCAAGTTGAACTTCACTGGTTCACATTGCCATACTTTATGTTTTGTTATGCAGATTATGAATTCTTCCATGTTTCTTGATCCCCCTTAGTTAGGGCAAAAGGTGTGCCTTTCTTGATCCCCCTTGGTATTGGCTAATAACGTGAAATATTTTTTGCATATTAGTCTTCGTATAAAACCATGAATGTGATGGATTTGCAAATTTCATATGTCAAATTTTAAAGAGGACAAAACCCCTAGGAGAGCCGTAACCACTGACGCCTCCTTCACCCTAATTCGTTGTTCTTCATGGAGAAATGACATAATCAAATATAGATCAGGATTGTTTTTTCATTTGAACCTCTTTCACCTCTTTGTGGGAGATATTTAACAATGAAGTTGTGACTTTCTCCCTCGTGGGGACTTCATCCATTCCTTTTTCGGGTTGGTAAGTTATTCACAAAATTGACTCTGAGATTGAATTGGATATTGAATCTTTCCACCACTTTTTTCTTTCGGGTACTATTATTATTTGCTTTTTTTTTTACACACAAACCAATGTTGGGTTAAAAGGGAACTATATTATCATTGTTTTTTTATTTCTTCATTTTAATGAAAAAATGTGGGTTTTGTTGCTCCTAATTTTCTAGGAAATCATCAAGGTTCATGATTTTTAATTGATGCATTGGTGGAAATTTGGAACTTAAATTCCAATGTTCATGTAGATTTACAAGTTATAGGTATTTATTTTTTGTTTTTAATTTTATATAATAGTGTTCTTTGGAAAAAAATAATTTAAGGATTAGTGATCAAACGAAAATAAATGTTGCTAATTCTTTTTGTCATAGTTGAGATTGAAATAAATTACTGACATGATATGATATATCCGTTGTTATGGGCTTAGAATTGAATATTATTCTTATTGTAATCTTTGTGGTATCTGGATGCTGGTGTCTAAGCACTTAATTGTAATTTATGTGTTTAACAGATAAATCTTCGTCACCAAATTTGGGTTTAATATTTTTCCTTCTATTTTTCTTGGCATTGCAATTCAATCAATACGAAAAACATAATTACTCCCTTATTTTGACACAAATACGTTCAACTTGTTCTCATTTAAATTTGTGAACTAGTACGTCAGTTACGTATAATTTGGATTCTTTTTATTTATCTATCTATTACTTTATAGGTTTTAATTGTTAATCTATCAATTTATAATATATTTAACTTAAAAAGCTCATTGTTCTTATACTCTAGTCTTACAATTTTAGTTTATTAACATGTTAAGCTTGTATTGAGTTTTCTGTGTTTTTAATTTTCAGGTACATGCAACAACTAATAAGGTGGACAATCTTTCACAAGCCTTTCTAAAAGACAAATTATTTGGCAGTGGAAGGAGGAATTTGGTGCTAGTTTTGGGAGATGGAGCTACTAGGTGCTGACAACTACTACAACATTCAAATATGGATGAGTGTTTGGTGTGTGGCATGCGCAAATTAAGCCTTTGGTAGGGATCTGCAAAATTTAGGTTTTTTTTTTTTAACAATTGAACTGAATCAGTGATTAAAATGTATGTTCTTTGTGCATAATAATTTACTTTTAAAATTGGTTCTTCAAAACCAATTTGATTCAAAACTAATTTAGTACATAACAATTTACTTTTAGAATTGATTCTTCAAAACCAATTCGATTCAAAACTGATTCTCTAAACAAGTTCACATATTTGGATTAAGAATCAAATTGTTTTAAAATTATTCAATTGGGTTTATTGGTTTGATTAAAAAAAAATTAAAAAAATAAATTTTGCACACCTCTACACTTGACTAACTCATTATTCTTTTTACTAAAGACTAACTCATCCTTTTTTCATTGTTGTCAAAAACTATAATCCCATTCTCATTTAAAGTACTCTTGGTGGATTTTCTAATGGTACTGAAACTAGTGAAAATGACAATTCAATTGGAAATCATAAAAACTTTAGATAAAATGTATGTTCTTTGTGAATCAGTGATTTGAGATTTAGTACGTGTACATGCTTAGATCGATCAGTAAAAAAAATCAAGAGTTCAAGAGACTTGTGTGTGTAAACTGTAAAGTAACAAAAAGAAGTTAAGTTCTAAGTGAACCAAACTGGTTTATAAAAAAAATAGTTCAATTCAAATCAAAATTATTTTAAAAAATAGTTCAGTTCATTTTTTTCCAAACCGATTCAGTTTGATTCGATCTGTTTTTTCTTTGTCACACCGGTAGCCTTTGGAATGAGTTGTTGAGAGACCTTGCTTACATTGAAAGGTGTTTATCCACTTGTTTCGACTCTGTTTCATATACCACCAGTTGCTACGTTTGCAAAAGAGAGTTGTACATCTATAATGATGTATCATTATAATTTAGCAATATATCATTTGAAAATTTAATTAAAATACTTTCCATCAATTTAGCAATATATCCAACTTCATACATGTCTGAAAAGGTAACATGCAAATTGAAAAAGTTTGAGAAAAGACAAAAAAAAAAAAAAAGCAAAAAATGAAACTACCATAAGCGACGCATTGCACACATGACTTCTCGAGTTTCACGGATGTATAGTGTGATGTTATAATGTAGTACTCGGCGGGAAAAATATCGGGAAATTTCAAGATAACATGCCAAATTAAACTCATACATGTCTGAAAATTGATACCGAGTTATGAATGCAACTGAAAGCCTTATATTTAAGACAATGACATTAGCAGTGGCTGTAACACTTGATTATGGGAAAATTTGTCAACAAGGGAGAATGATTAGGAAATGCTTAAGATATAAATACAGAAGTAGATCAGGATGGCTTATAGTATTTTGTTGGTACAAATGGCATTTTTGTAAGGACTCCTTCATTGGGTTTTCCTCGAATAATAATCTTTACTTTGGTGCCTGCCTTGTGCAATCCAGATTTCACATATCCCATGGCTATGTTCTTCTGGAGGCAAGGACTGAATCCACCACTGGTGATTTCCCCAATGTTGTTGCCTCCTTCATCTTGAATCTCACTGTGGCTTCTGGGAGGTGGACCAGAAGAAAAGAAACCAACACGCCTGATTTTAGGACCTTCTTCGAGCTGTTTCAAGATAACATCAGCTCCTAGAAAACCACCTTCTGCTCTCCTCCTCTTCCCTATAGCCCATGTGAGTCCTGCCTCAATAGGTGTAATGTGCTGTTCCATGTCATTTCCATATAAGCACAATCCAGCTTCAAGTCGCAGACTATCTCTAGCTCCCAATCCTGTCAATCTTACCTTCCCTTCAGATTTTTCCAGTATTGCCTTGGCAAGATCTAGTCCATGCTCTGAAGGAACTGAGATCTCAAATCCATCTTCTCCAGTATACCTGAAAGTCTCAATCAAGAAAGTGTTATTATGCATGGTATCCCTAAGAAACTCTGAGCTCATAACACAAACATTCAATAATGAAATTAAAGTAATACAAGATGGAGTTTCATAACTCGGATGAACTTTGAAGAATAAATAGGTGATGTTGGTGAAAGAAAATGACAATAAAAGCATACCCTGTCCGGGTAAGAAAGCACTGTGAGCCATTGATGTCCAACACACGGAACTCCCCAAAGAATAGCTTGCTCAAATCCTCTTTTGTTAGGTGTTGAAGAACGGGAGCAGCAAGAGGACCCTGCACCAGTGACAATAAGAATCCTTTATTGCTGTTACAGGGAGGAACGGTTCATTAATTTAAAAGCCCCTCATTTTATTTGTATATTTAACATGAGTACAAATCACCTTAACAAGTGGACTATGATTGTTTGATGACCACACTAACAAAGTTCTAATATTTTTGTTGTGGGGAAAAGATAACAACCAACATGGCCAAAAGTATGTGGCACTACAACAAAAGATACAAAAGGCAGGTGATATGAGAGTGTACTGAATAGTTTCCTAAATCATTAATTCAATGCTTAATGCCTCTAGAGCACACATTACAGTCATCTCAAGTGAAACAGGTTGAGGAAAGTTTTCAAGAAAAAAAAGATTGAAGTAAAAAATTTAACACATAACAAGTGCATGAATACTTCAATATTGGTTATGTTTCTCAACAACTAAAATGCATATATCGACAAATAGAGATATCAAGAGAAAACCTCAGAAGCAGCAGGAAATTGGTAATACATAACAAACAAAAACAAGTTAAAAGTGTGTATTTAGCATGCATGATGTGAATGTAGAAGAGCGTGTTAAATGACCTGCAGAGCAAGTAGGGATCTTTCATCGTGGATGTGCCAAGACACATCACCACCTTTGGCCTTGAATGCCTTCATATGTTCCTCAATATGAGCCAGATCTTTATCCCTGCAACCAGCATTCACAACCAAATATATGTGGTCATCCGTCACCTTAGTAATTACTGAATCATCAATTGCCCCTCCTTTTTCATTTGTGAAAACAGTCAATGTCCCAGTTCCAGGGGCAAGCCCGGCAACATCAGCAATGACTAGCTTTTCAAGGAATGGGACAGCATCCTTCCCCTTGAGGCTCAGCCCACACATATGGGAAACATCAAAAAGGCTACCATTCTGCCTACAGTTGATGGTAGAGTCCATGATTGAGTCCTTGTATTGGATTGGCATGCTCCATCCAGCAAATGGAACCATCTTCCCACCATGAGCAACATGGAAGTCATGAAACACTGTCTTTTTCAGCTCAGCTTCTGAGGCAAAACATCGGCGAGCAACAGCCTTCTTATCTCCATGGGCAAGACGGCGAGTGATCGATTGCCCAAGTTGCCACAAGCTCCCCCTCATTGTCTAAGCAAAATATCTGAAGAATAAATTAAAATGTTATTGACACACCACAGTGATAGGGGTCACAGGATTTCATGCCATTCCTTCTATGGGAAATATGCCTATTGTGGTACAAAACAGTACGTTACTCTCCCTAACCAAGAAATTGGCCAAAATTTCCATGTGAAAACTGAAACAAGATATTTGGTGGCATTGCTGGCAGAGACAAAAACAAGGCTTAATTGCAACTAGCTAGATGTGATCGCTTGCACAAGGAAATAAAACTAAAATGAAACATTTGAACGTTTCATGAAAATCTCCACCTATGACATTTTGCAGAACTGAGAAATTGAATCAACAAGTGAAGAATCAATCATATAATAATAAAATGAGGTAGTTTATCAGCAACCACGTACCGAGAACGACAGAAAAAAACACATCTCTATAATATTTCTAGATCTAATTATCAATTTTGCAGATAATCAGAAAGTCAGTAACTAAATAAAGGGATCAATATGATATATTATTGAGATGGAAAAATGCAAGGGTAGAGAGAGCACTGACAGAGATTGGTTTGTTGTTGAGAATGAATGGAGCAAAAAGGTTGGAAGCCAAAATAGAGGAGAGAAGGCTCTGCACTCTGCAGACTGTGAAACAAAACAAGAGAAACGCTTATCTGTTGGACTTGGACATAAATATAAAGAGAAGAGATATACTTTTTAAATAAAAGATAAAGAATAAATATGACTTCCCAAATCGATAATACCACATCGTTAGTGAGTGGTAGCAACACTTCCCAATCCCTTTTCACTAACTCGTACAATTCAAATTGTCGGTACCAATTAACTTGGGAATGGAGGTTAAAATACCAGAATCTTTTGTATGTCTTTTATTGAATGCAATTTATTTTTTATAAATTATAATCATATTTATTCTCTTTCATTATTTTAAGTTTTTATATGAAGAAAGATCAAATTATATTGGTATAATTTTAACCATTATTATATTATTTTATAACTTGTGTCCTTTTGATTAAAAGTTTATTTCACATAAATCACATATATAAAATTTTATATTAATCCAAAATTATTTGATATCTTCTTCGTATAAATTAAAATTAACATAATATATAAAGATTTCAAAATATATTAAAATAAACATCATTTGATTATTTTTTATTATTATTTAATTTTAACAGAATTTAATACATTTTAATAATATGTAAATATAATTCAATAGTTTGATAAATAAAATCACATTTTATATTAAATTATAAAAATTATGTAATAATTATCAAAATTATATTGAAGTAATTTAATTCCTTTTTTTAATTTTTAATTAAATATATTTAATCTTTTATAAAATTATTAATTGTTAACTAAAGATGCTCATATATGGTTGACTTTGTGATTGAAAGAAGAAGAAAAAATAAAAAGATCTTAAGTTTAAATTCTTTTTACTAACAAAATAACAATTAACATTGATTCTCATAAAAAAATATGAGAATAATATTTTTAGACATAATATTTCTGAAAATTTGATTTTTAAATATAATATTTTTATAATTTTAAAAATAAAAAAAATATTATTAATAATGTCCGAAATTTGCATTGCTAATCACAAACTTTTGATAATTAGGGTAATAATTCTTCGGATACAGTAGCAATTTCACACTAAAAAGGAAAGCAATGAGGTTGGTGACATGCTCTTGTCATGAAAGAGAAGGAAAGCAAAAACTGTGGGAACGGACTTGAAAAGGTTTTTTATAACAAAAGTTCGAAGGAAGCAGTGGTGTGGTTGGTAGCTCTCAATTTAGTATAAAAAAATATTGAAAATTAAGCCTAAATAACTTTTACGTCCTTATAAAATATTATTATTATTTTTTATTCTTTAAAGATTTTTAAAAAATATTTTAATCTTTATGGCAAGTAACAATGTTAATTATTCCGATGTTATTAATTTTTTTAATAAATAAGGATTTAAAATATAATTTATCAAAGCAAATTATACATAATTACTCTTTCATACTCTTTAGTAACGTGACATCATCACTTAACTTTATAAGTTAACAAAACTAAAATAAAAACAAGAAAAACTTTTTAAAAAAACTAAAATTAAAACAAAAATCTTTAAAAAATTAAAATACAAAATTCTCTATTTTATAGGAGCTAAAATGTTATTTAAGTTTAAAAACTAAAAAGTGGGTATTTAGAAAGAAAAGCATCTACCTACTATTGCTCGACTTTCCAATGATGGACATATTTGATTGTATTGTTTTATTTCAAAAACAAATCATTTTTGAAACAACAATAAAAAAAGCCTTATATTACTAAGGTTGGCTAGATTATAGGAGTTCATTCATCTCAATTAAAAATTAAATCTTCAAAATATGATTTATATTTTACTCTAAGATATTTCTTAAGAATTTCTTTTGATATCTTTCTTAGTCAATTTCTTCTCCTTTTTACATGAATAAAAATCATGCAATATATTATTTTTATTAGTGATTTCAGTAATTTTTTTTGTTAAAATTACTTATTTAAGTTTCTATCATATTTTTCTCCCTATATATGTAACACTAATATCTTTTTATATAGGATCGTTTTGTATCTTAGATTTATTTTATAGTTACACATCTATTTTAATATTCTCATTTTTATTCCTCATATTTTTTGCTCGTATCTATAACATTCAACATTCAATACCATAAAATGTAATTAGACTTGTATCAATAAAATTTAACTTCTCTTTGAGTTTGATAGATACTTTACTTTCATAAATAATTTCAATGTCTACCAACAATATTTGGGACAGATGATATCGATTTATGTATTTTAACCAAGTGGTTATTGCTACCCAAAAAGACAATTTTGTATCTCTTTTCGTTGTCCTTATTTTTTTCATATTTCAAATCATTTTCAGTGTTTTCCCACGTTCACGAGCTCAAAGTTGTCTGATCGGCTCAGTAGCAGTCCATTTGACGGCTGATCATCTGCTTTAAGTGGTCATAACTCCTAAATTGTAGGATGTTGGAGTTGTTTATGAGTTGTGTTTCCTATTCTTATGCACAACAACTTTTCAAAATGAGCCCAAATTTTTTGTGTTAACAAAATTATCATAAAGATCAACAGGTTGTGATTGGATTAAGGAAGCCTTTATATTGTCACATATTATTTATTCTTTAAAAAACTCTTAATATTATTATTAATTTGATAAATTATTATAGCATCAATCATGCATTATCAACTTGGCCAGGAAAATAATATATAAACAAGTTACTGAAATTAACAAGTTTTTTTTTTTATAATCGGACGATAATGTAAAAAAAGTTTTATATTATAACGTAAGTGTTGTCTGTTGCGCAGGGAAACACAGCCAGGGATTTATGATATTAAGAGTTGAAACTTGAAAGCGATCGTTGGTAGCAGGAAACCATTCATATAATTCGTGGCTCCAATGAAGCCCCGTTTCAGAGATACTTTTCTCATTTTCTATTTCTATTTTGTGTATCAGCTAAGCTTAATATACCTTCACCAGGTATCACTCTGCTTGCCCCCTCCAACCCCCTTCCTTTCCTCTTCTCTTATTTTCATTTATTTACTTTTTTTATTGCTTATTTTGAAGGGATCAATACAATATAATGGTTCAAACATGCTAACGGTGTATGCTCCTAGAGCTATTCTGAAGTGTCATTTACACCAAGATTCAGCTTCTGCTCAACAAGCATATCCATGCAAGATCAATAATAATGCTAATTTGGTGAATTGTAATCCTAAACCTTTTGGCACTCCTTGTAGTAATATATTGTTTCATAGTTCCTCCTCTGGGAAATGTGATAAGCTACAAAAGAGCCTTCATCTATTCCATCATGTCGCCACACATAAATGGCTGGTAACTGTGCTTGCTGGATCATTGACTTGTGTCTAGTTTAGTTGATTTATCAATTATCATTGCTCTTGCTGATTCATATGCTTTTTCTCCCTTGCTACAGTGTGGGTTACAGGATTCCATTTCATCTGATGATGAGTATCGTTCTTCCCGCAACATAGCCATCAGCTTGTTCAGGCGATACAGGAACTTCATTGATCGTGGTGGAGCCGACAATCTAAAAGTATTTCCATTCACATGCTTCCTTTGCACCCTTTATTGGTTCTTTCAATTCTTTATGTCCCAATTACCAGATAGCGTTGTGTGTTTTCACTTTCAGGAGTTCATCACTGCCGGGGTAAATGCATATGCACTAGGATGCACCGATGAAGGATTAAGGAAAGAACTTATGGATATGAAGAACTCTGGGATCGAAATTGATGTAATGCAAAGTTATGGTGGAAGCACAAGCTTAAAATCTAAGATAATCTCAGAGGAGGTCAGTTCTAGTTTGGTTTTAAACCAGCTAATTCTAAGTCATGAATCATGATTATCACGATAACTTCTTTAAAGAATCAGCCTTAAGAAGATTGTAAATTGTTAGAGCTTGTTTGTGTAAAGGATGGGAGTTGATTTTCTCCCTTCTGTCCACCAGATTCATAAAGGCAGGCTTGCCTCTATATAAAGAGGCTCGTGTCTCAAGGAACGTTTGAATCCTTAGCATTATAGAAGCAAACAGTAACAGTAGTTATACCACTGATAGTTGTTAGTTAGCTTATTAGTTTGTTTACTCACTTTAGTTGTAATTGAATGGTACCATCTTAGCTGTCAGCTCTAGTTCCTGTTAATTAGATGTTTCCATGCTTCCTAAAATACACGTTCCCCTTTTATTATTGATCATATTAATCAATCAATAACAATGAGACTTTCCACTTCTGTGGAACAGCCTCTCTCCTCTATGAACAGTATGATGTGTGATCACACCAAGTTAGTATCACCTGCATCATCATCAATAACGTTTACTTTATTTTGTTGGTCAATTCTGCTAGATGTCAGTTGCTTTGTTCTATGCTGTCATGCAGGTTGATGAATGCATTCTCTGGTTAAGCATTATATTCATCACCATCTTGTGTACACCCCAACCAACTATTGTTAGATGGTCATCTACACCTCCAGTGTCAGATGAAGTTAGACTTCAGTGGAAAGGCTTTTGTGCCCTTATAGCAAATGCATATTTTATGAAGGGAATGGCTTGGTGAGATGCCATCCTTGCATCTTTTCTTTTCTTGATATGCTTCTAGTATTGCACCCCCACCCCCCCAAAAAAAAAAAGAATATTATCTACCAGAATCGTTCTCTAATCTAGCGGATTTGCATCAAGTTTACAAGTAAACGATAGCCTACTAGACATCACAGTATTGCTTACTATGTTTTTATTGAAGGCTTCCTGTAAAGACTCTTCAGTTAGAACAGACGGCTGTGATGGGTCAGGCTGAGAAACCGTCAGTTGTTGCTAGCAGAATGCGATTAATCTTTAGCACACTTGAGGTTAGCAATTTACATATTACGATCAATGTATGGAAACTATTGCGGGTGCGGGGACTAATACCATGATATATTTAATCTGAGCATTTTTTACGTTTGTGGATCAATGTGGTCAATTTAAGGAACACGGATCTCATTGATTCGTTTCCTGGATTTTTAACTTGTTTTAGAGAACGACAGAGGATCACATGCTTTTTTTTTAGATGATTATTCTTTAATGCCTGCGAGGCATGCTCATCATGATACAGTGTTCATCAAAAAATAGAAATAGAATTTCATGTTTTGATTTGACTGTTGCAGGTAGTGAGTCCACAGTGGCCAAGAGCATAGATAATGGGATCATTTTAAAACTGGCTCCCAACCATTTCACATTGAGTTGTATTCCATATTTGCTAACAGATGTAGCAATATCGTGCCAGAGAGGATATTAAAAAGGAAAAGAAAAAACTGGATTTCTATTTTGTATGTATGAAAATGAGATACATGATATATTGCAATTTTAGTGATATACTAAATTAGAGGAAGACTAATTATCAATTGGTCCAAAAAAGAAAGTATTGTTTCATACTTTCATTCATTTCATTTTCTCTTTACACGTTTACATAATACTTTCCATTCGTCTCATATGATCAACTTTGCAATCATTCCACCCGCAATTTTTTTATGCCTACACACGGTAACTTGACACAATCATATATTTGACAGTCTTTTAAAAGCACGGGCTCCAATTGAGTATAAGAATATGTACTTACGATGCATTTAACATTCTCATTAACGTGACCCAACATACGCATACAGGGGTACAAGGGTACAATACAGTTAATTAGCTTTTTGGGGAAAAGGAGGAAGCTCTATTCCTCACCTCTTGGGAAGGAAAAACAAATTTGAGTCTAGACTAGACTGGTCGAAAAGAAATTTCTGTAGAAAAACCAAATAAATGAAGTGGTCAAAATTGAACTCCAATAGCCATGGTCGTAATTTAGAAATATTATCACATATCTGTGGCAGTGACAAATTCACTAGCATCTTTGAGTACTTTCCTTGCACGCCAATAGATAGCATTAGCCTTTTCTGATGTTCCCATCTGCATAAGCAACTCCAAAAATAAAGTCATGGATGCATCTTTTAAATTGAATGATAAACTATATGCTACACAAACCAAATCCTGCAAAGAATTTAAAAAGGAATACGAGACCGATTGAAGACATGTTTTGTCAGTTTCAGCAGTAGTAATATCAATACCACAGGGGGAAAAAAAAGGAAAAGAAAGCCTTTACCTTGGTCTCCATGCGATAGTAATCTTGCCACAAGCTGACATTTTGGTCATAAGTTGCGAGTGCAGATTCATATAATTTCCTGGCATTTATAAGACCATCTTTATCTCCTATTGATGCAAGGTTTGTTTCCAGGTCAATGCAATGTCTATATAAAGCAAGGCCAGGACGCGGTAAAGCTAGAAATCTGCAATGATAGCCAGTTGAGGAATTATTATAGATACAAGATAGAAAATCCCCTGTGGAAGCATATTTTGGTAAACAACCTGTGGTATTTCCACTGCACATACCGTTTATAGATATCTCTGGTCTTCTGAATTCCATCCTTTTGAAATATAAAACTTACAATAGCAAAAGAAAGGGAAAATCCATTTTCACTGCCACCATCTCTGACCAAGGTAACAACAGAAATCTCCACTAATTTATCAAAATATTGTCTTTGATTTGCATAGAATTTAAGAGCCTGTATTGAGTGAAGGTTAGAAAGATAAACTGATTTAAGAACTTTATGGTTTTAATATAATACAAATAGTTCAAGTGAAGGAAAAAAACAATTCGAGCTTAACTGAATAATGATAAAATGCATGAACAGTTAATAACAAGAGAATGTACGAGCTAAATAGAAAACTTTTCACCAACAAGAGAAATCAAGTCTTGAGAAAAAGAAAGCCAGATAATTCTAATCAAGACAATATTCAAAAAACCAATTATCAAGGAACAAAGAAATATTGTATAAATTAAACCCTTGAGGCAATGGAAATTTGTGTCAAATGATTTGATTCAAGCAGTTTTTGTATAAGACATAGCTCGCTTAGAGAGCAAAAAACAAAAAAGACATTGGTGGTGACAACATACCTTTAGCCACAAGTTCTCTGATTTTGAAACAGACACTTTCATCAAAATTTGTTGAAGGAGTTCAAAAAGGGATTGCAAATCTGCGTCACTTGGTGAAGAACTTTTTGTGGTGCATCTAATTTCTATAGTAATCCTTAATCCCCATAACTCTACCGATTCTGCAAGTTTTCCACTGCAAAGTTTTGCTGCCAGTTTCCGGGCCTCATCCAGCTGTCTCAATTGCAAATGTAAGGACACATGCTTGCAAGCAAGATCTTCAGTAATGCACCCCATGCTTTCAGCCCTTTCGTATATTAACAGGAGATGTGATATATAGTTTGCAGCATGACCTGATGATCCATTTATATTGGTTTCTCCTTCTTTATGAGCTACAATATCCGTTAGAAAATTTGCATACAAACAAAACATAGTTCCTGATGGCACATTTTCCAAAGCCTCCTCATAAACCTACAAAATAGAAAAAGGCCCAAGGTTCACTACACCAACAGGCATGCAAGAAAAAAAGAATCATAGACATTACCACTATCTAACAATTACTATTATTCCTAGAGCAGGGATACAATTAAAATTAAAATAGGATTACCATAGTAACCTTCATTATCAACATATGGCTAATTTTCCTAGTTTTAGGTTAAAGCATTCATAAATCTCAGTCACCGGAAAAACATTTACTCAAATACCATGCACCCTATTGTTTCAGGAGTTCTCACAGACTCATACCTGAACTGCCTTTTCCACCTGAGGAATAATGCCCTCCTCACTTATCTCCAGATCATTTTCAAGATCACATTCATGCCTTGCGAGCCAGTCCCAAAATTCCGGTTGTGTTGAAAAATCCCTCTTCATGTCATTCAATATCTCCTTGCACATATCTTCATAATGCGACAAGTTTGTACCCTCCAATATTTCAAAAAACCGCTTCCTAAGACTGAGACTCGAGGGGACAGCTTCAACTGCTCCGCCATAGACAGTTTGAAAAATATTCATACCACGTTCTTCAAACAGCTCCTGCTTCTTTTCCGACTCATCACTTCCAACATTTGCTCTATCATCATCACCATCACCATCCCCTCTTTCACCAAGAGGCATAAACAGCTCACTGTTTTCATCCCTCCAATGTTTTTCATCAGAACTCCTAGGATCACGGGTGAGAGTTCCCTGATCCTCACCTAAAGCAACCTTGCGTGCCTTCAACTTATTAAGGTAAGTAAGTTCCATCCGAAGATACTCGACCCAAAGGTCTTCGGAAGTTGGACAAACTCTGAGACCTTCCTGCATCAAAGCACGAGCAGCCGCAACATTCAAGTTATGATCAAATTCCCAAGCCGCAGCATAAATCCAAATTCCCGGAACCTTTGGATGAAATCTAATAACATTCGCCAAGGCCTGCAAAATATTCAAAACAAAATTGTTCAAACATACATAAATATATACATACACACTTGACACTTAGATACTAACAGTCATACATGACAGAAAATGCAATGAAAATAAATGGAGAATAGAGTAGCACACCTTCTTCATCCTGCCATTTTTTCTGAGCCTACAAAACTCGAGGTAGCGAAACCAGAGGTCGATGTCGCCTTTATAGCGCTTCAAAGCGAGCTCGTAAATGTCCATAATCCTGAGCAATCCAGCGAAATCGGACTTAGACTTCTTGAGCTTCTTATTGCCTTGCTTCATCAATTCGCGCGCCACGGACTTCTTGCGGAGCCTGCGGAGAGCGTCGAGCTGAGTCTCGTACTCGACGTAGGCCAAGAAATCCTCCTTCAGAGGACTCGGACGCTTCAGCCGGTACTCGAACTTTCGCCGCTGCTTCACGATCTCCGCGATCTCGCGCCGGCTGAAGAGGCCGCGCTGCTCGAGGTCGTCGAGCTCGTCCACCATGCGCTCCAAACGGTACTGCACCACGTCCGCCATGGTTTTCCCTACCAACACCGTCAACTGAGGCAACTGCAGTGGATACACGAACGATGCTGCGTTGCGTTTAGAGCGTGAGTTGTGTGAGGGAGGTTGAAGAAGGGTTTTACAAGTTGGATCTCTTATTAAAATCAGCCGTATTGCTACAGCCCAAAATATCGGGTTGGGCCTTAGTAGGCTTCATCACTATCTTGTCTTGCTCATTGCTTGGGAGACACAGAAGGCAATTACTTCATGTATCTCCAGAATCCCTAAAAAATTGAACATGATTTTAGAATTGATTTAGGAAAATTGAAAAGATAGAAACAAAAAATTGAATCCCTAAAGAGGTCTAGCTCAGTTGATTGAGTTAGGTGCATGAATTATTTAAAATTCTTTTGTATTTGTTTTCAATCCTTATAGATGAAAAAATGTTAGTATCTGTTTCCCATTCCTTGTCTCTATTCTTTTTTTATACCATAAAAAAAACTCATAATATTAGGATTGTTTATAAATCATTATACATTCAAATATAAATTAAAATTTTCTTAATCAATTATACATATAATTAACTTTTCACATTATTTTTCAATGGTCATCTTCATTATTGATGGCATTTAATTCCTCTGAAATAAATAATATATTTCAACAAAAAAAAATATATTTGTAAGCATTAATTGAAAACTTATATTTAATTATAATCTCAGATATTAATTTTATATTGAATGATTGTAAATATATTTTATTTTCTAAAAGATATGTACCTCCCTCACATGCATAGCTGACCTTTTTGCTCTATGCCAACATACAATGATGGACCCAAAAAGAAAACGCATATTGGGTCACGAGCACGTTCAAGACAGTAATACCGCACTGCGCAGAGTCACGGGTGCCCATACTTTTTGTTGACATGCTGATGCTACCAAAAATGCTAAACTTTTTCTTCTTCAGGACTTGATTTATTTATTTATTAGTAATTAATACGTGAAAATGATGGAACTTGGAAGATCATAGTTACTACAAATGCATGAGATACCTCATCCGTTAAAAAATAAAATCAATTACTCGAAGCTCAGGGCGAGCTATGATAGTAAAATTTCCTGCACATATGCTAAAAAACAGAAGCAGTCACAATATGAATATGCCACCCTCTCGTGACATGAAATTAGAAAGGCCTTGTGCGACGACCACTTGCCCTGCCACATAGAAGCGCATTCTTTGGGACCGGATATTCATCCCTCCATGACTTGGAAGGTGTATACACCCTCAGATACAATTGTTGTCCCAAGTACTGCCTTCCCCAATTCTCGGACCTTATATTCCACATTCCCACGTTGTCAAGAGACATGTAGATTGCAGTCCATGACCTTGGATATACCTGAGTGGTGCATCTAGCAACTGTGTCTCTCAGATTGTAGTGTACTCTACTGTCTGCTGTCCACTGCCCGCTACCAAACCTATTATTCATCTCATCAAATCAATATGTTTGTTACCCTTAGATGGCTAAAATGCAACGCAAACTATATAATATAAGGCATACCCTACAACAAAGAAGGAATAGCCGTCGATGTGCCATGACTGCACAGAGTCCTCCCAATTTTGGAACACAATCTCCACGAATTCATGGAAATTAGCCCCCATGACAGAAGTTTGGAGATAGGCATTATTGCCCCCGTTAGGATAGGTAGGAATGCTTCCAACGTAGAAAACTCCCGGGATGTTGAAGTAGTCAGCAAGTTTCAATGGGGTATCTGGTGCATTGTATGAGACACCGTTGACGGCGTACCTCTGCTTGCCATTGATATAAGGAGCAGAGTTTGCGAGCATGATGGTTCGACTCGGTTTGATCAATCCATAGTGGTATGATCCCTGAGGGTTTGGTCTTGGTCCACTAGCTGTCAGGTTCCACCTGGTTTTGAAGCATCAAAACAGAATACCAAGTTATTGGCTAATAAAATATAAAAGGACAAATGACTACACTAGAATTTTTTCCACATTGATCTTTAAAATGAGAGTGACCATATTGCTCCAGATGGAATATACAGGGAGTCCTATTGGATATCGGTTCAGCACTTGGAAAAGTTAACTTATCACTCAAGGTATTAATAACAGACATATCTTTTGTTTTTTTGGATTGTTTGAAATTTGATCCAGAATTATAGGCAGTAGGCGCAATCCTAAACGGTGCTTGTAATAGAGTATATAATTTGGTCCTGTAAAAAAGTGGAAACTTGTGTGGATTTGGTCTCTAAAGTGCATATATACAAAAATTAGTTCTGAGAGATGAAATTGTTTATAAGTTGACAGCTTTAGGGGCCAATTCATACAAATGCACTCTTTCAAGGACCATGGCAAAACGAGGAGTAGAAACAAATTGTGTACTAACTCAACTTGTATAAGGAAGCTCTATGTATATAAAGATTCCAATAAATATAGACTTAAACAACAGAATAGCAACAGGCAATCAATAGAGTACCGGATAGTTCTGGCCTGATAGACGGATGATGTGATATCAAGGGTAGGCCCTGGAGGAACAGGACCAGATACCCCTGTTTTTGAATAGCTGTAATGAAGAACGGAAGTTGTTGTGAGTATCCGTCTTGTAAATCTTGTAGAGACAACTATATAGTAATCCTTGACGGGTTGATCGGCAGTGACCAGCACGGAATAAGACTGTCCGAGATGGATGTCAAGGGAAGAATATGAGTTTTGGAGTGTATGAGATCCTTCTACCTCCACAAGTTTCAACCTGTGCCCCTGGATTCTGAAGTTGATTGATGTTGTGAGCCCCACATTTGATATCCTAAATCTATAAGTCTTACCTGCAGATAAATGCATTGCAACAATGGTGTAATGAAAAGAATTGAAAATTTAAAGGAAGTTCAGCAAGGCTTTAAAAAAAAAAATGGATAATCACAAATTATTTGGCTACCTACCTTGATCAACAGTGAATGTGTTTCCATTCCAACCGCGTCCATTGATAAGAAGGCCATCAGGGAAGGGGAGATTATGACCATTCTCTAGGAGTCGTCTCAGCCTCTACAACAACAAAGGGTAAGTATCAAGGGAGTGATGAGGAGAGGATGAAGTGAAGAGAGAAATAAATGCAAGGGGTTTACTCGGTGGTCGAGCTTGAACCAATCTCCAGCAAGTATGGTAAAGTCCCCGGCAGGAGGAGGAAAAGGAACAGGAATGAGAGGGCGGCTCCAAATTCTGATGCCACCAAATGCTCCGGCAGCTTTGTGCATTCCAAGAGAAGGGAAGTAGAAATAGCTACCGATCTGGTCTTTTACCTGGATAGCATATGTGAGGTTCCTCCCAGGTGGGATTGGACAGTTTGTGCCATACACTCCATCCTGCCATGAGTTCCTCCTATGCTGTAGGCCATTCCTGCAGAAGATATTTTAAGATCATCAAATTCTGACAAATGGCAATTATTTTCTAGCTGCTAAATGTATACCTTGTATCATTCTCTTAGTTTGTGTTCGTAAAAATCATTGGTATTGATTGCACATTAGATAAACCTATGAAATAGCATCAATTCTAAAAATTTAGCAGATACATTTGTTCATGAAATGTGATTTAATCTACTTAAATATGCTGCATTTAAGTATATCTTCACAGAGAACCATGATAATTATACAAGAACCACACTTGACAGGGGAGTTCAATTCTATTTTGAGTTCAATCCTTTAACAAGTTCATGCGAGAAATCATTACAAAATTTTTATCATCAAGCATTTGGAATGGAAAACAGGAAAAGTAATAAAAGAAGGTTTACGTTTGCAGGGCTGAGAAGATGCCTATGAAACATAGAGGATTCACAGTGTGAACAAATTTTCACAAATTAACATTTCTGTTAGTCCATTATCTGATGATATCATAATAGTAAATCCAACTTGTCCAAAATTCCAGTAAGATTCTGTATTAGGTTTCTGATCGTTCACAAGTTTCTCTTATTGATACTTTGTTATAATAGGGATATGATCCCATGTTTGTCAACTCAAATAAAAGATTAGTGTGAGATCAAATTCAAATTGGGGAATCAAAACTTGCATTGTTAAGCAAAAACAACGTTATCTTTTACCATCTCGTTTAGCATTGTCCTAGAGATGTCTAGTTTAACAACTCACGTGTCTAAGCTCACTTTATTCACTTGGATGGACACTCTTCGTGGAGGTATGGAGTCTTATATAGACTCAACCACTCCAATAAATTTTATCGCAGTTGTGGTTAAGACATGTAATGTGTTGGGTGACCTTCCTAATTTGCCAGCTGCTAAAATATACTATTTTAATAACATGGATCTACATAGTCAACTGCAAGATGCTCAAATAGAATATTGTAATGATGAATCCTTTTATGCAGCCACTCAGAGAAACATAATTCACGTGTTAAGTAATATAGGACATAGGACAGAGATTGGACCATAAAGCATCATTAAAAATGGAATCTAACCTCTAATTGGCTGTTAGCTTGAAAGTGGTTTTACAATTTTATTTATTTTTTTGAAAAAAAAGATCGATTACACGAAAGAGGCCAAAAAGATAACATTGACAAAGATAATGTAAGATCTACCCTCTTTTTCATGTACAAAGGCAAACAGGTTCTGTTTAATTATCACACTAACCACCTTATAAATCAAACATACCAATTTATATGGGTTCTGAATACCTCCGTATCAAAGGAAAAGTGCGCCTTCAAGGGAAAGAATAAGTTCACGTGATCTATCAGAAAAGTTAGGAGCGTAAAACGTAATTTTGGTGGATAAAAACTAAAAAGGGAGGAACTTATAATAGTTTTTATTTGAAATCTGGCACTCAGAGATAGTCAGATACAATTAGCCTGCATTCGGCCAAATATAGTTTTTGTAAAAGGCACGGTTCCAGGACAAGAATTAAAGGAAAAAAAAAAAAACACAACAATGCGGTTAGGAATAAGATTCAAGAATGTACCATGAAATGAGAAACGGTTCTCTGAGGTAGTTATAGACATTGATAATCAAGTTGTCATTTGTAACAGCATCTATTTGAGGCCCCGGAAACTGTCCATTGATTAAGATCCCCTGAAAAAATGAAACATGTTCAACAAAGACTACCCCTCCATGTGCTGAGCATAAAGCTAAGAAAAAAGCATTTCCTTTCTCAGAAGAGCAGAAGCATAAGATCAACAAGGAACAAGAGTGGCAGTTAGTTACATAGGAAAGAAGAAAGTACCTGTTGCTTAACACCAAGAGGATAAATGTCACCATAGGTGACCTTCCAAGTGAGGTACCGATATGGGTCTTCACAGTGGACGGAAGCAAAAAGGAATGTGACAAGAAGAATGAGAGCAGAGAGAACATTGCATTTGCATTTGCATGGTCTCATTTTGCATACACAAAAGGATTGGGGAGAGTGGTGTTAAGCGTTAACTTGTTGCTTGTAATGTGAATGTGAACCTCCCTTCCCTCTCTACGTTATAGATCTGTTTGCTGTTATATAGCACAAGTCAATAATAGAGAAGACAACCTACAACCAAGTCTACAACTATACAATGTTTCACTTTTCTAGTTTCTCCTTCTCCTTCTCCTTTTATTTCTCTTTTTTGGATGGTTTTGCCTTTGTTGAACTTTTTTCTGGTTAACTGAGACAAGTGAAAGTTGACTTGTACGGATATTTTTCTTTTACAAAAAATTCATGGTAAATTTTTTAATATTTTATATTTTATCTAATAAACATGTTTTTAATAAAATAGTTTACTTTTAATAATTTAAAATGAATTATAAAGACCGATGATATTGACAAAAACAAAAATAGGATAGAGGAATTTACAAACTTGGCCTATGTCATGTGAATACTCTCATTCTACTTACTAATCCTATATATATATATATATATAAAGAGAGAGAGAGAACTTGCCCAAAAAATCTACGGTTTTGTCTCAATTACACCAATGGATAAATAATCTAAGGAAGCATATTGTACTTATTTAGATTAAAATATAATATAACTTTAGTGATTCGAGATTCTATCTTGCTCTAAGACAACAAACTATTAAGGGTTCAAATAAAATATGACTTTATTCATTAAAAATTTAAATTTAAGTATAAATACATTTTAAAAGAACTTTTTCTTTCCACAAATTGTGTTAAATAAGTTGTTTAATAAGTATGTTATTGATTTATATTAAATAATTAGTACATACACTTTTATATTGTATGATTGTTTTACTATAAATAACATTATTTTATTAATGATTTATTTGAACGAAATCAATAAATCATTAATTTCTTTTTTAAAATATTACTCTCTCTTTTAAAAAAATCCTAAATTAATAAGTTATACAAGTAATTGTCTAAGTACTAGAAATGTAGCTAATCAACAAACAAAAAAGTGTAGCTTGTGGTAAAGGAAACGTATTAGAAATGTAGCCTTCCAAGTATTAGAAAACCCTGTTGAATTAAATTAATTTCTAAATGATAATAAAATATATGAAACGATTTATTCTTATTTTTATTCGTTATCAAATGAGTTATTCTATTCACTTAGATCTATTTATCTTTAAAAAAAAAATAGGTAATTTTATCATGGAGGGGAAGGGTCCTCACTCCTCAGTTTAAGTTTTGTTTGGTAGCGAAAGCAAAGAAAGATGGAGTGAGTTGTCATCCAGTGGGACAAATAAAGGACCGTCGTGATCACATGCTTCAGAGTGGTCCCCACGCACCTCACTAATGGATCACGCTTCTCTAATCCTCGCGAGCCCAATTCGTATTGCATCTATTTTTGTATTTTATTTTTAATCAGCGTCTTTTTCTTAAAAATATTGAAGTCACATGTATCTGGCATTTTAAACCAACAAAATTATAAAATAGTTAGCAGTAACTACGATGAATATTTTACTTGCATCAAGATGATGATGTGAGACTTTCATGGTAATTTTTAAGTTTAAATATATAATTTTAGTTCTTATGAATTTTTATTTTTATTTTTGTTTTCTGTATTCAGTATTCATATTGAAGTTGATGAATTGAAGCCACGTGCTACTGACATTTTACATCAACACTGGTGGCAGTAAATACAATTTTCTTATGCCCTAACCCTAGTGGGTAATCTAGAGAATGAAAACAAACCAATTTTCTGATTCACGATGAGAATTTTTTTTTTTTTTTTGCATTGGTGTAATAGTAAAGTCCTTCTGCTGTTTATGTAGTTAAGTTTTTAAAATATTTCATTTTTTTTCAATGGTCGGTGTAAGTTGTGTGAGTCAGAGTTTTTACATCATTTTCAATTGATTCATAAAAACCTTAACTTATAAATGGGCAAGGATGAACTCCAGTAATTAATCAAGTTTTGAAGCTAAAAGTAGCATATGACATGTTCTAAGCATTTGTATAGCAATACGAAGAAGGAGCATATTGTAGCAGATTTCTACACTTGAGGCTCGTGATTGGTTTATAGCGCACTCATTTACGGTGGGTACCGACAATGCCAACAAAGATACATGTTACGCATTAACAAGCATAGAGTCAAGACTTTCAAACTTAAATAGCAATTATTAGTTAAGCAAGTTCCACCGAGCTCGTGTTCATTTATTATCCTTCTTAATTCCTGGCATCGATTTTGAACCCTTGTAATGGAAAAATGAGTGCTTAAAAAGGTATATGGGCGTTAGGGGTTCAAATATGGGATATAGTAGTGAAGGGAAATATTAAGCTCATATCAAGAAGTCACATGGTATGCCAAGTAAGAGTGTTAACAATGCCATAGATGGGTGAGGACAATATTAAAACATAAATTAAATAAAATTATATGGTTCAAAAAGTCAAACTTTAAAATTACGGGAGCAAAAATAAAACAGCTATTTATCCACTTGTTTAAATATTACTGGACATATATTAAAATAAAAAATTAAAACCTAGAGCTATCAAAATTAAAACCTACATTTTGCGGAAAAGTTCTATATAAAAAAATAAGGGTTAGTCATCAGTACTAGTGGAATGAGAGGTTTCACATGACATAGGACAAGTATTTTAATTGGACAGTAGAAGATATTTAACTTCAATAACAATTTAACATAATGATGTGTTTTGTTTCAGTTATTTTGCTTGGAGTGGATAACGTTTCAAACTAGGGAGTAGATTAACAAGAAAAATTTATAAATATAAAAATAATAAGTCAAATCAAGTAGCGGGGATAGCTCAGTTGGGAGAGCGTCAGACTGAAGATCTGAAGGTCACGTGTTCGATCCACGTTCACCGCAACTTAATTTTTTTTCCTTAGTCTCTTTTTTTCAGTTTTTTCTTCTGTTTTTCTCATCCCAAAATCCCATGTAAGATGTAAAAGTTGTGGGTGTGGGCCTATCTTAATTTTCTGGGCCATCCTTCCCGGTCAGTGATTACTAATGGTGGTCCAACCTAGTAACTATAATCACAGTTCATACTAAGCTGTGCAGCAAAGACCAAAGCAAATCCTATCTCACTCAATTCTTCAAGTCAGATACTGATGGTTTATTAGTGTGTTTGTTTTGGTGTTTGGAGAATTGATTGAGTACAAAATTAATTTTAAATATGTTTTCACGTATTTGATTTTACGTTATTGAAGAATTTAAAATTAATTTTAAATTGAAATACTTTGAATAATTTCTACGTTGAATCTAAAATTTTATACTGAATTTTATTTATAACTTGATTTTATGATAAAACATTCAAGCACAAATTATATTACTTCAAAATCAATTTTAACCAAAATTAATTTTATAAAATTAATTACATTCAAAATAAATATTAACCCAAATTAATTTTATCCAAACACACTGTTTAACACGTGAGAATCAATGACCAAATGAGGGGTATTATTAACCAAACCGCTGAATTGTGAATGCGAAATCATTGCTTAAACTAAAAAGATGAAATTAGCCAATTATGCATCATACATTGGCAAGCACAATTCTGCTATATATGGATGAAAAGGGCTGATTCAAGATTCCACTCTTCTTTTTGTTAAATTGGTGATGATGATTATTAGCCTATTCTGAAGAGGGAGACATCATATGGATGGTGTTTGTTTATTCACTTTAATTTCCTCAGTCACTTTAATTGTTGCATAGTCATGTAATTTTTATCCGACCAGACGTATTATGAAGTTAAAATCAGCTTCAGACTTACAGTGCAAGCTATAGATATAAATACTAAATCCTTAGTGTAGACTCGTAATCTTTAATTGACTTATTTCTTAATTGAATAACGTAACAACTTGGCCAAACAATTTTTTATCTTCATTTTTGTTTCAAGGTACAAATAATCACTTTATTATATTACTGCTAAAGAACGTGGTTGATGATTCAATTAGTGGGACATTGTATGTAGTACAACACAACAGTACAAGACAGGATGAAAAGGCCCTCGTATATGCCGTCGGCAGCACGTTGAAAATCATTACTCTGGCTTGAAACTTGAAGATTGCGGGGCCTGCAAAATAAAACATTTTGGCAACTTAGTAAATGCTATCTGAAATGAAAACAGGACAAGGGCCATGCATCCCTGAAGTAATCTACTACTATAGTTCAACAAATAGCGTCATCAATTTAAATTCAGTGGACTTCTTGGTCATCTGTATCGCACATTCTCCCCAGATTGGCCCGACTATCTTATTCCTTCCGAGTATCCTTTTGTTGTCTATCAACAACAACCGACAGGTCTTGGCAAATAATCATCAAGCAAGCACACCTTACAAGTTAGAATGGCTTTCTTAGCATTTTAAACTTATGGGGTTTCTGCTCCTTAATCAGTTTTAAACAGATATTGTTGAATCTGTACCTCAATTTTGATATGTCCAAGCCTAGGTGTATAAAAAAGAGAAATAAAAATAAAGGATGAGAGGTGAGAAGAAAACAAGATAGAAAAAGAGATGAAAAAAGTGTGTAAATATATTACTCTTTTAAACTTTCTTAGCATGATGTAGGCTGCGTTTGAGAAGCCTTGAGTTACCATTTAGGCCTTCCTTCCTTAAGCCCTTCCACTAGTACTATAGTCTATAGTGAACTTCGGTCATTTGAACAAAGCATATAAAAGCTGTCATAAAACCCTGAGGGTGAATTGTCACGACTAGCAAACTGGGATGAATTGAAAGTATCTCAACGACATCGTAAGGAAATTTTGATGTCAAGGCGGTAACATGTTCAAGTCTCAAGTCAAACAGCCAAGTAAGCCACCAAATTTCTGAATCTTTTATAGGAATACTAAACCTAACAGCAAAGAAAAAGAAAATTATTTTACACATCGGGGTGCATAAATACAAGTAATGTGTCTAGTGAGTCACAGACCCCCTAAATCCCCATTGGCTAAAAAGCCAAAGATTTTGGTGCTGTTTAACTATTTTGGCAGAAATGGGTCAAATAGTTGGAAATAAGCACCTGAAGTGATGAATTTGGGGATTGGATTGGCATCTGTCGGCAAGCATTGACATGGATTATACTATCGACTGTTCAAAATTAAAATCCCCCTCGCCACTGCTGACAAGTGATAACAGCTTTCACGGTAAAATATTCAGGTAACCAACTCTTTCAAATGCAAAATAAAATTTTAACTATTATCCAAGGCAACTAAGATTCAGGCCAAAATTTTAACTACTAATTGTTAATACTAGATATATATTTTATATAAAAGCAAAGCAAAGCAAATGAAAGACCGAGAAAGGAAAATTATATATCCACTATCCAAGGTAGAGATAGTTTAGAAGTTCTGAAAAATACAGCACTCTGTCCCCATTACAATGCCAGCACCGTTTCCATTACATTTTTCCTGTAATCTGTACAAAATTGCATGCAAAGCATGCCTTGGATACAGCAACGATGGAGAATGAGAACATCAAAACAATGGTTTCACCAGCCATCTCTCCAGACTGGCTTTACTTACTAGAAATTGTCAAAAGCAGGCCATAGTGATCACTAGGCAAAATAGGGAGTACCAGTTGTTTTATCTCCTTTCGTACTTTCTTTTCTTTGTTGTATGAAACACCAGGTATTGCTTCCATCCCAATCATGTCAACACTGGTTATCTTAAAATCAGTTAAACGGCAAATAAAGCGATCCAATCGCTTTTGCACAGTACGGTTGCCTGTCAACATCTGGTTTGCCTTGGTGTCATAAGTCCAACCATTTTCATTTGGCCTTAGTTGAGACCAGGCATCAACCCATCCATCTTGTAGAGGATATTGACCATCCAGGTTGTCATTCCAGTTCATGTCACCTCCAAAAACAACATTTGGCTGTTTCTTGAGAAGGTTTATAGCCTCATTGGCCTGCACTACTCTTTCCTTGCTGAACATCTGATCCCATTTTGGAGGGCCTGGACTGGGGCTCTCAAGATGGCTTGTGGCAATAACCAATGACGTGCCTCTTGCAGCTTCAACCTCCGCAATGCAAAGTTCTCTTCCCATTATAGAATTGCTGAAGGGCTTCTTGCTGAATGATTTCACAGGCAGTTTGCTTAACTGCAATACAAAGTTCAAAGGATAAAATATCATACTTAAATGCGAAAACAACAACACCGAGTTCAAAGGATAAAATATCACAGTGATTATCAATCATGTGAGCATGAACAAATTTAGTCCTACTTTCTAAAGACTTCTGGGAACAAATGTTGGCAGAAAAAATAACACGTGCCAATCAAACCAGAAATGGTGACAAGTATTAAATTCGAAATACTAATAACCACATCATCAAAATAAATGGCACCATAAAGGGAACTCTTACTCACTTTAAGACACATCAGGCAGGTATATCAAAGCCAAGGGATAAAAGATGTGAGATTTACCACCATACAAAAGTAGGGTCTTGAATAATCCATCTCAGAAGAAACTGAGCAACGATACCCACTCCACCAAGTGGATCGCTTGAAAATGTCATATATATTGGGAGTAACCTCCTGAGGCAGTTGCGGTCCAAATTAAACAAAGCCACATAAATTCAATATTTTATCATAATAAGAAAATTACAACTGCATGAATATTGAAACCTGGAAACAGATAAAGTCAGGGGAATGGAACTGAACAAGGTCGCCAATAGCCTTCATCCTCTTGTGCAACTCCAAGTCTTCCCGGAACCAAACATTGTAACTCAATATCTTGAAGGCTTTTCCTGAGTCAATATTCTCTGCCACATATCAAATCAAAGTTTTTAAAAATAAAACGCACATTGCAAAAATTAAAACCAGTAAAACGCATAGAAACACGCTTACCATCACCGGTGATATCGGTAGCTTTATCGGATGGCTTGACCTTGACCTCAGAAGAATCGTCGTCGTCGTCGATGGCCTTTCTCTTTTTGCAGGTTCGAAGAGGGAAGAAAACAGAACCCACAGAAGAATCGTGATCGGTGGCATCATTCAAGTCGGTGAGATTAGAAAGGGAGAGAACGGGGCATCGAGTGCCGCAGACCTCGCAAGAGGGGTTGTTGTAAGGGTTTAAGAAAGTGCAGGCCTTGCACGACCATTTTGGGGGCGACGAAGACGAAGAAGGACCCGATGCCGACGGGGACGCAGGGGAAAAGCAGATTTCGCATTCCCCTTTTTGAGAAGGGGGGTTCACAAAGGTGCATTTTTTGCATGCCCAAGACATCGTTGTTGATGGAATCCCAAGAGTTTGAATTTTTCTAGGGTTTATGAGAACAGAGGTTGAAAATGAAATTGAAGAGTACATGTACATTGCTCGGCTCGCATTCCACTCGTTTCATTTCAAATTTCATGCCGTTTTTGCACGGTTATCAAAACGCAGTGGATCAACGTTCCCTCCCAAAACGGCACCTACTACGAGGCCATACGTGTACAGTGTACTTTCAATTTATTATTAATATCAGTATATTTTTATCAACATTTTTAATACATTTCTGGTGTATTTATTTATTGATTACAAATAAACTCTTGCAGATTTTACATCCTCCTCCATAAATTTTAATACCGTAAATACAATATAATTAGATGCGGACCTGTTCAGTTGCACAATTTAAATAAAAAAATCAGTGTAAGAAAAAAAATGGTTTAACACGTGATAAAGTACTGGACAGATTTAATATATATATTATAATTTTTTAAAATTTAAATCATATAGTATCTTTATTTCATAGGTACTGTTGAGTAAAGTGGAATGAAATTAAGAAAAAAAAATAGTGTATAAAAACGTATGACTCATACTAAATTTATGAAGTTTTCTAGACTTTTTTTTCCTCAACAACCAAACGATACATAAAAGATAGTGACAATCAACTTGTAGTTCATGACATAATATCTTGCTGAATAATACTGGAGAAATAAGGCATGTTAATTAGAGATGAGACAAGTGTTTTTATGGAAAAGTAACTCTAAGAGGATGTGGTCATGAAAGTTACACCAAGACATTAGGATGAAAGATATTAGTATTATCTCAAGAGTAAGAAAGAGAAAGAATGCTTTGCGTGTATTTTGGTGTAATTTTTCTTTCACGTAGGCTGCGCTTGTTTTCCCATTTGATTTGCGGCAATGTGTGTGTTACGAGACACATCCAATTGATAAGAATACATAAATCGAATAGAATATTACTGTTGAAATTTCTCGTGACAATTTAGATTCGACTAAAATTGTTGCAACCTATATTAGCACGATAAGCTTAGTAAATAAAACATAATTTACAAATCGAATTTAATAAAAATAAGAACTTTAAAAAATAATATTTTTTAAAAACTTTTGCAATAAATTTTTAAAAAGTTATAATAATGATATTTTTATTAGTTGATAATGTAAATTTTTTACACTAATAATGAATCTTTAAACTTAATGAGTAATTATTTTTTCTAAAATAATTATTTACAAACACGTTAAAATTATAAAATGGTTTAAGAAAACTAACTCATGATAAATTAATTAGACAAATTTAACTTTAAAATAATAATGACTTTTATTTTTGTTTTAATTGCTTTATTTTAATTAAAAAGTCATTCAAAATTAACAAAAAAGTGAAAAGTAATGTATAAAACCATAATATTTTATTAGTATGTTAAGTTGCGGGGATAGCTCAGTTGGGAGAGCGTCAAGATGTAAAAGACAAAGGAAGAAATTAGATAGCAAGAAAAACCAGTGATTTCAAAATCGGTTCGGCCTGACCAGCTAACTCGATGGCCTGCTAGGTTGGTCTATTAAATTATAGGCCCAAAAATAACCTAAACATTCGGCCTAACCCTGATCAAGCTGGTCTTGTGTAATTCAAGTTCCAAAACTATTCTGATTTATATACAAACAAAATTATTTGACTTTTAGGAATAATTTTAATTAAAAATTATTTTTAACAGCACAAATTAACAAGATATTTCATTCCTTATTTATAAAAGGGAAAATTTTCTTTATGTACCCATGTCTACAAACATGACAAGTATGTAACATGAAAACTTCTCATATAAAAATAAAATTGGAATGCTCTTTTGAATTTGACTTTATTTCTTAATCCACTTTCATACAAAGAATGACACGTCTCATTCTCATTTTCTATTCGTTTTCTTTTGAATTAAGTAAAATCATTTTTCTTTTTAATTTAAATTTTTTAGTAAAACAATTCTTTTATATTTTTTAAAAAAATTATGCACATGTATTCCTGAATTTTAAAAGATGTTGTAACTAGGAGAAATAAAGTTAGTCCAATGTTCTCAGAACGGGTTGGTGTCATGAGCACTACCACCTTTTGGTAAGAAAATAAAGCATTCTCGGCTAGGCAGCTACCTCTCAAAACTAACTTCTATTTTCTTGCTAGATGGAAAAAAAAAATTGGCATTTGGTTTATTGGTTAGGTCTCTCTCACTCTCTCAACGTATATATACAGAGAAAACAGAAAGGTAATGGAAAAGAAATTTTACCACGAAAAATGACCAAAATCATGGGCCTCCAACACGAAGATATTGGTGACATGTTGATACACATTCTAAACAAATTAACTAACAAATACAATTTCAAGTAATACATACGTTAATTACAAGAGCCCCACGAAAAATTATTAACACTACTTTCTTAAAACAAAAGGAAGCATCTACATAAGCCCTAAGTTTAGACCTACATATCATGCTCGATTCCTTTTCTCTTATGACCTCATCCTTAACTCTATGAAATTCAAAATTCCAAAAAGAACAAAAAATTGAATTATTAGCACCTCATAAAAGGACTAACAACAAAGTAGGGAGATATGCAGCCAATAAAATGTGCAAAATGTTGCCAATTGCACTTATTTTGATGCTGTTAAAGGTTTTGAACCTCAACTTCTCCCCTGCATTGCTTGATATAGTAGAGTTCACCACTTCCTTTGTCTTGTTGCTCACTTTCTTGCTGCATCACATAGAATGAGGAATCAATCACACTAAGGTTAAGATGCAGGTTGTTAAATAAAATTTCAGATTTTGAGCATAACAAAGATCCTCATTATAGATAGGACCATGATAATTTAAAAAACAATACGGCAACTGGGCAGACATTGTCTCTTACCTTCCAGGAAATATACAGCTCCCGTGACCTGCAAGGGTATTGCCCACATAAAAGAAAGAAAAAATATTAATCACAAGTGCTATACCTGGAACAGACAAAAAAAAGAGAGAGAGAAAAACACAACCGTGGAGCCCATTTTGCACTTATCCAATCTCTAACTTACTTGCTTGAGCTAGCAAGCAAGCAAGTCTACAGTGGTAAGAAACTGCCCCGTAAAAAAATGGGGAGTACGAAAATTACAACTCTGTGGAGGTAATCTAGAAACACGGTCCAGAATCTTAGCAATTGTCAGGAGAAACAGTCTGCTCCAAGACAAACAAACAAGCATCCAACTAAGTCATGGAGTGGGAGCCAATCCATGGCAATGCAATTACCAGCTCCCTCTTTCAATTTCAATTTTAGCATAATAATAGAGCCAAACCAAAAGGGTCTTTGCAGTGCGTGGGCACCACACACAAAAAATGCCTGGAATCATTACCTCACCACACCTCTATTTTCAATTCATTTCCCCATTTCCAATCATAAGTAATGCCACTCACAAATTAAACCCTTGAATCACTAAGCGCTCTTTACGATATGATTAAAGTCTCACACAAAGTAAACCTTCACATCACTAAGCGCTCTTTGAGCACTTTGAGCATGTCTTGACCCCTAGCCCTACCCCCTAGTGAGCTTCCTGAAACCAACTCACATAAACTTTTCATTACCAAAAAAAGGAAAATCTCTCACAGTTGTCACAAAAGGCTTTTTAATATTCTTAACTTAATCAGTTAATTCTGCTATATTATTTGCCATAAACTTAAGGTAAGCTAATTAGAGAAAACATGAAAGAATGAACTCAAATTGAAAAACACATTTTTTTTACAATTAATTAAGGAACTATTTCCAATTCCAGCATAATTGAACAAAATGGCAACAGGAAAACTCAAAATTGAACTTACTGGGATCAGTGGTGGTGATCATAGCCACTCCTTTGAAGTCACAAGACCCCTGAGCCTTGCCTTCTTTCTGGTAATAGCTATCAAACGCATAAGAAGCATGGTTCTTCACATTATTAGGCTGGAAACAACTCTCTCCAGGCTGAATCTCGGAACAATTGGCTCGGCCTGGTCCACACGCCCAATCCAGCGCGGCCTGCAACGTCTTAGAATCAAACCCATCCATGGCAATGCAGTATGTCTGATTGGTGGTATCATTGGCCAAAAAAGTCCCAATTCCAGACACATGAAGCAGATAAGCCGGCGTAGTGTTCCCATAAAACAAACCCCAATTCGCCTCCGACAGCGGCGGAGACCTTAAGTCCTCATTAAACAATTCATATATAAACACACTGGAAGTAGTCTCAGGATGCAAAGGGGTTCCACTGCGATCAAAGACATGCCTAATCAAATTGGAGTTATAAGTATCAGCATTGTCCTTGGTAGCATAAGGTTCCTTAGAATCACCCTTGGCAGGCCAGCCAGTTTCGGTGACAAGAACAACAACATCGGTGATATTAAGGTTCTTCATGGAGAAATAAGCGGCGTCGACCATAGCGTCGAGGACGTTGGTGTAGTGAAGCAAGGTGTTGGGGTCGACCATTTCCTTATTAGGAGTGAGGGGTTTGAAGAGAGCATTGTCGAGAGGAACCACACCTTTGTTCTGCATGAAGACGTAGTAGGGGTAAAGGTTCATCATGAGAGGGGAACCGGTTCGTGAAAGGAACTGAAGGAGAGGGAGAATAACGGAAACGAGGGATTGGTTGAAGTAAGCCTGAGAGGGAGGGAAAGGGTCGAGAATGATGGAAGCAGCGTGAGGGGTTGAGACCTTGATTTGTTGGTGGAGGTTGGAGGCGACGAGGGCGTTGTAGAGGGACTCGAGGGCAGGGAGAATGAGGGGGGCGGAGGAGGGGACGCTGGTCAGAACCTCGTCGCCGACGGAGATTCCGCTGACGAGGGTTTGGGGGTAGTAAGCGACGACGTTTCGGTCGATCCAGGAGGCCGCGGTGGAGTTGGAGGAACCAATCGCCAGGAGCTGGTTGTTTGGGACGCTGATGATGACGCGAATCTTGGTCCCCGACAGGGCTTTGAGGATGTCCTGGTTCGCATCGTAGACGCGAACGTGTGTTATCTTCTGCAGTTGAAGGAACGCGACCAGGTCCGAGGCTGCTGGAAGGTTCGAGACGTCGGTGCCGATGTTCACGCCCACGAATGGAACCCTCTCTTCTTCGTCTTGGTTTTGTTGCTTAAGCTGGGAATCTAATGCTTCTGCTGCAACACAATGCAAAGTGTGTTAATTATAATTAAGCAAATTTTGGTGAAGTTGGAGAGTAACTATACGGAGAGTTTACCGAAGGAGGAGAAAGAGAGGAAGAGAATGTGAATGAGAATGATATTCAGCTTAGAGTTTGCCATTGAAAAGGAGCGTAGACTTCACTTCCTCATCCCCTGCTTCTGCTTCTGCTTCTGCTTCAGCTACAGATCCTTGCATTATCTCATCAAAAATATTTATTTAAATGAACAAGGATTATTATTTTAGTATACAACAGGGGTAGGTGGAATTTTCTTAGTTTGGGTGACTGAACAAAGGAGAAAAGACTAGAGAGAGGAGGGTTAAGAATTTAAGCGGAAAGAGAGAGAGATGTACCAAATAAATGGAGAATGCCAAGTGGGATGTTAGTTCATCCTCTCACCTTACTGGCTTCTCCGACTTTACTGCATCCCTTGAGGTTCGTCGCTACAACATATTTTCTCTAAATTGCCCTTCAAGTATAACCCTATATAGGAAAGCAAAAAATTCTATTTATACTTGTCTTTAATTAAAGAGAAAGTTATAGGAAAGGAGGTTTTGAATTTTTTTAAGCTTTTTTCTTTATTCCATCTCCTTCAGACAAAGGTATAAGATGTTTTAATTATTAAATTTGGATTAGGAAAAAACACATCTCACGGACTTAATTTGGGAAAGGGGCTTGGCTTTCTTTGTCAGAGTTTAGACTTTAGACATTTGCGCAAAATAAAGAAAATTGTCGAACCTTCGGACAACGTGGATGGGGTAAAACTGTAATTCAACAGTTCTTTGGTGGAAGACAGTGGTTCTGCCTCATTTATTTTTTGCATTCTGTTTCTATTTTCTTTCTATCCAAAAAAAATTAATATCTAGTGCTTTTAAAATAATTTATTTTAATATCAATAGTGGTGATTGATTTTTTATAATCATTTTCGAAATTAAAGTAAAGTTGACGCTCATTAGTGATTTATAAATCAACAATGGTTCTTAAATTATAAAATTACAGCAGGAAAAGCCTGAGTGACTGGCTCGCTGCAGCCTTCTTTTTAAATTTCAATGCTATAAAGCTTTCCAAAGCCACATTCGCTTTGAACTCACAGCTTATTATTTCCTGATCACAATAAACTTTAGAGCTCCCAACCAAATCAACATAGGAGTAATTAAATAATGAATTATGGTGATGTAAAGCATGTTGCTATTAACGGGGGAAACGCATAAGCCTTGCAACGTGTGCGGTTCTAAAAAGGGTTAACAAGAAGGAAAATGTATTTTCTTATGCATTGCCCACTTAATTTGAATATGCATTTTAAATGAAACACAATTTTCGGTATTTATTAAAACTATAAAAAAAATTAAAAAATCATAAAAGTATAACTCCCCTCCCTCTCTTTATCCAAAAAAAAAAAAAAAAATTCCCCTCCCCCTCCTCTTCCAGAAGAAAATAATAACCTGCACGCATGAGAAGTATAGTTTTTTTTTTGTACAGTTGAGGTTATGTTATATTAAAATACACAGAATTTAAATAAATTTTATCTAGACGAGAGGTACAAAACAGGCGAAGAATATAACCAGTAGCGTTGTTATTGATTTCAACATGTGAAAACTCTGCCAGCAACAAAACAAGCAAGATTCAGAAAACTAGCAGGAGGGGCAGTTTTGCTCCGTAAGCAAACAGAGAAACACAGGTGGCTTTGCTAATTACCGTATGAGTTAAAAGGGTCATGAGCTTCGTGAGCACATAGCATAATGGATACATGTAGTGAACCAGAATGACAGAATCACATGTGCTCATCCATTGCTACCCCATAGAATAGAAGGCTATATCACAAGCATCCAACCAACCTTTCACAATTGTCAAATCTATGAATAGTTAGTTGAATATTAATGCCCCGTAATATATTGATTGCTCAATCTCAAGAAAGATTATTTCTTTGGGCCACCAACATGCCACTCATATTATTCGCAACTTTGAAGCTTTTGATTTTAATAATAATTACAATAATTAATTTTTTTTAATCGGTAAATATTAATTTGTTAAAAGATTACTTTTGTTAATAGAAAAGATCAACTCTACAACTTCTTTTTTTAAATCATCTAATTCACCATATATTTTTAATTACAATAATTAGTTAAAGAATAACAATCATTATGTTTGCTTAGATAGCCGTCTTTAGATCAATAAAGAAGAAAGGGGGAAGATATTGAGATGTCCCAACTCATGCCCACTAAAATACATTCCATAGGGATGCTGTTGAGCCATCGCAGTGGGGTTGCTCAACCACAAGCTCGCCACATGTTTCCAAGCCTATGATTAAATTAAAAAACCTTCAACTCAAAAACCAAACATAAGTGGACACAATAAACATTACTCCGTATTATATATTAATGGACAATTTTTTTTTTTTTTGTTGCAGCCTTGCTGTTGAACTTGAAACAGTAATAAGTTGTTCTGGCGACGAAGCAAAATGGTAATTGTAAGAGTTTACTTTTCCCACTTTCCATTCACTGTTGCTTTTCCATCAGATCATCGCTAATTCGCTGCTAAAATATTTGAGAAGGTAGAATTTCCTACCACGTGTTCAATCATACTCATACCTAACATAAAATGCCAAAATTATTCTTGGTCATTTTAGTATTTTGAATTATTTTGTTGCCCCTGTATCTAATCCCACATTACACAATAGTTTTACTTGACTAACTCAACTCTCACTTAAGTATCAGCGGCATAACTATTGAGAACCGAGTGACTTCATTTGAATTTAAATGAAAGGTAGTAGAGATGTGGTAATTGAATTTAAAAATGTTTTGCTATGCAAAATTAACTGATTGGTCACTTAGTATGAAATTTAATAGGACAGTCAGCGGCGATAAAAGGAAAAGAAGAAAATTATAAATAAAACACTCATCTAGAAAAGAAGAAAATCAATTACTCCCCTACAGAATGACTACTACAATACAACCACGCAAGATGGTAGTATAAAACCATTCAAAACTGAGTATCTTATTTGTATAAACCTCCATTCCCACTTCCAACGAGTTCACAGAAGAATCTGTAAACGAATGGTATATACACGTAATAGCATAAAGAAGGAACCCGCTGTACGTATAGTCACAGTGGAATTGCAACCCAAAAACGAAGAAAATTTCCTGATATCCTCATCTTAAGGCATTTACAAATGCCATCAAGGAATCAACATCTCTCTTTTCTGAGGGATACTTTATTGTTGGCCGAGACGAATGCTTTGGGAAAAATAATATCGTAGGGAAGCTTCCCAATTGCAGTTCACTCTTTGCAAATTCTTTCTGTTCTCCATCTGCTCTAAATTTTCCAACCTTCATCCCTGTTGACCCTGCTAACTTGTCTGCTAAGTCAACATAAGATTCCTCCATAGCCTGTTGCAATTCAGAATATACACCTCATTAGAGAACAAATATTTCAACCAACCATAGTGAGTGTGAGACAATCTTAACAGATCGAATACGAGAAGAACAAGTTGAATTTACCTGGCAGTAGGGGCACCATGGTGCATAAAGCACAACAAGCCATGGTTCCTTTCGGTCCTCCAATTTTGCCAAATTCTCAATTCCAGTCCTGCTCAAGTTAACTACATTCGGGCTGTTGAAAATGTCAGGCACAGTGGTAGCATCACCATTTGCATGGGATTGGGATAGCCCATTTCCATTAACATCCTCCTCTTTCTGCTGCTTTACATTTCCTTTGTGAAGACCACATTCCTTAGCTTTGGCATCCTCCCACCACCACCTCCCTTCCCTTTCATGTTGCCCAGGTAAAACAGGCCTAGTGCAGGGCTCACACCCAATGGAAACATATCCTTTTGCATGCAAGGAATTCACAGGCACATTCATGGTCCTAAGGAAGTTCCATATGTCATGGCCCTTCACATTTGCAACAGGGTTCCACTTCACCAAGCTTCCAATTCCACCATCCATTCCCTCAAAAACCGGATCAACCTGAACAACCGGTATTTCAGACCTAGTACCAGGTGACTGGTCTTTCCTCTGACCAGTTATCCATGCTCTGAGACCCTTAAGGGCCCTCCTTAAAGGCCTCACCTTTCTCACCCTGCAACACTCTTGGTGCCCATCCTCGTAGAAAGAGAATAACCCCTTACTCCTCACCAATGCCTGAACCTCAACAGCATCAGGGAACATGTACTCAATGCGAATTCCATAATGCTTCTCAACCGCATCAAAAAGTTGATAAGTTTCTGGGTTCAGTCTCCCAGTGTCCAAACTGAAAACCCTAAAGGGTCGACCCGTCAATTTCGCATACTCAATCAAAGCAACATCTTCAGCACCACTGCAAAGCCATCATAATCCAAATCAATTAGTTTTTCAACGCCAATGTATAAATATATAATAACAATTAAACAGATAAATTTTCCGCAAAACAAAGTAATTGATGGGATGTGTTAGTAATCAATTAATTAATTACCTGAAGGCAATAGCTATGTCGTTGCCGAATTTGTCGAGGGCTCTATCCATGATTTCAAGAGGTGAAGCATTGTCGAGATCACTGGCTATCTGTTCAAAATCTTCCTCTTTCGTCTCTGCGAATTGAACGACGTCGTCACTCTATCATCAATGTGAATGCATTAATTAATTAATTAATTAAATGATTATTAATGCGTACCAGAAGCAGAAGCAACGATGGTTGTTGCTGCGAGAGGAACAATGGAATCCTTGCGTGGAGGTTCGGCGTTAACGGGCTTTACCAAGCTCCGTCTTTGAGATAAATTGAAATTAACGGCGCCTCCAATGGGCCTCTCCGAAATCCTAATTGACCCAATTTGCGGAACTGAAAAGAAGAAAAAAAAAACTGGGTCGTGAATAAATGAAATTGATAAGAGTGGGAAATAGTAATGTGAAAAGAGAGATGATTACGTTTGGGTTCCGATGATGGGAAGGTGGAAGTTGGTGCGGAAATTGAAGAAGTGAAAGCGAGGGCCATTAACTAGCTGTTATGGGTTCTCTCTCAGAACTTATGATTGAAGAAAGAGAAAGGAGAGTTGTGTTGCTATATATAAACGGGAAAAAGGAGGATACCAAACAAAAAACAATTTGAGAGGCGGCCACTGAGGTTCATTGAACCTGGACGTGTTTTTGGGCGTGGACTGGATGATGGTAACGAACCTTTGGCCTCATCGCTTCCGTCAGATCTCATTCTTCATCCATTCACAGCCACATCCCACAGAACCATAGGTATATTTTTCTTCTCTGTCTCTGTCACAAACCATAGGTATTCTATACTAGTACTATTTTTCTTCTATGTCTGATATATTCAGATTGACCATTGGATAATATTGTATCACGTTTTTTAATAAACTAGCTTTCGGAATCGTAAAAAAAAAAAAATCAAATTAAGAAACACAAAAAGAAAATGAAAAAAATATTACACTGTCCCATGTAACCAACTATACTGGCAGATTTAATATATATTAAGATAATTGAGCATTGACTTTAATAACTCAATTTTATTTTCTTTCGTTAACTTGTTGCCCTTGTAAAATTACAAAGTCATGTGTTTGGATTCAATTATGAGTTATCCGTAAATATTGATGTATTACACACAATTATGATATAAAAAATATGTTTTACTAAATAAGTTTAATTTAATAGTAGTTTCAAGGGATTTAAGAGTAAAAATACATGAATTATTATAAATTCTGATATTATCTTCAATTTTTACAAAAAAAAATATATTATATAAGTTTAAAAACTTTATCAAAACACTTAATAACCCACCCAATGAAAGAAGATCTGGAAGGTTGAATTAATGGATGAATACAATGCTGATTATTAGTGAAATTGGTGATGACTGCTTTCTGTTGGATTATGCGTATTACATGACATCATAGGTTGGTGGAAACAAGTCCCTCTAAATCCAATGTCCCTGGCAGATGCGAAGGGATTTGATATTCTATAAGAATTTGCAAAACCCGCACACTAAAAATACAGAAAAAGGAGAACACATGATAGCACAAATAGATATAGTGTAATTAAGTCCTTTGTTTATATTTCCATTACATGATTTCCTCTAATTTGTCACCATATTAGTATTGCCGTCAGAAATTATCTAATTTTTTATTTAAAAAACCCATCAACAATGGATCTAAAGTGTTCACTGAAAAATAAATCCAACTTGGACTAATCATAATAAACTAAGACTCTGCCTCTCAATTACTTATTATACCATTTTTCTTAAAAAATAGTACACCTCTTTTACTTTTTAGAAATGTATTTTTGAAATTACATATATCTATTTTGGAAATATATATCTCTGAAACTATTAATTATAGTTTCAAATATATACTTCCGAAATAGGTATATATTTTCAATAAAATATAATTTAAGAATTAAGATGATTGACGATAAATAAAAAAAGATGATAAATGCGTATCTTATACTTATGTTTATTAGTCTTATTTTTATCATATTATTAGTTTTCTTTAAATCTTATCTAAAATCTTATTTTCATACTATCTTTATTATTCTTTAAACCCTAATTTTAAACTATCTTCACCATATATTCATTATATAATAATGCATTTTCATCATCATTATGTAATTTTTTGTGTTTCTTCATGTAACACTACATTTCAAGTTATGTTTATCACCAACTTCATATATTATATGCCTTAATTACAAACCAAGGCTTTTAACAATGGTTTCTTTTCTTTAAGTGCATTAATTCATTTTCTAATCCAACTTTACATCAAATTCAGTGCCACATGAAGTTAGTAATGAACATACCTTAAAATGCATTGTCACATGAAGAAAAACACAAAATATTATATAAAAATGATGAAAATGAAGTATTATATAATGAATATATGGTGAAGATAGTTTAAAATTAGGGCTCAAAGAATAATAAAAACAAGATGAAATTAAGATTTTAGATAAAATTTAAAGAAAATTAATGATATGATAAAAATAACATTAACAAACATGAATATAAGATAAATGTTTATTATCTTTTTTTATTTATTGCCAACCATTTTAATTCTTAAGTGATATTTTATTAAAAAAATGTATACCTATTTTCAAAGATAGGTACATGTAATATGTCTATTCATATGAGTGTACTTCTTTAAGAAAGGGTGTAATTCTTTAAGAAAAATGAATAATGGGCTGGGGTATGAGGTATGGGGTGTACTTAGGAAAAACGTGGGTGTAATTAGAAAAAGCCTAAACTAAATATGCAGTCCACGAGAATCCATAATTTTGATTTTTTTTAAATCCATTAAAAAATGAAAGCCCATTGTAATAAAAAAAATTGTATCTAGTTACGATAAAAACTTGTTTGTCTAGCATTAAATACTGGAAAGAACTTTACAAATTCACAATTTATCTTAAATATATAATATGTTTATTCGTATGAGTCTCAAATTTAAGCTTTGATACTCATTAATTTTTTTATCCTTCTTCAACTTTATTGTTTAATTCATGTGGTATGAGATTATCCTCTACAAACAATTCAAGCCGTAAAGACATGGAAGCCATAAAAAAACAATTCCAAAATGCCACATATTGAACATAGACCACGTCTTTGTATAAAATTAATATTGATATAAGTCATTTAAAAGTGAACATCCTAATAAATAAACAAAACTACCAATGTTACAATTCACGAGGAGTACAATGACAATGAAATGAAGGTTGTGAAGAATAAGTAAAAAATTATCCATATTAAACATGGATCGTGTCCTTGTATCAAATCGATATCGATATAAGTAAATTAAAAGTGATCATCCTAATAAATAAAAATGAAACTTTCAGTTTCACAATCCATGAAATGTACAATAATTTTTCCAATACAAAGACACGAAAGTCGTTTAAATAATAAGTATTTAGTAAAATGAAGTGTTGAACGAAGTATCTGGAAAATATAAAAGATAGAAAAATAAAAAAAATTAAATAAATATATTAAAGACAAAAATGGAAGAAAATAAAAAAATTAAAAGTTAACGTTTAAAAACAGTAAAAATTTATTGAACAGTCAATAAATTTTTAATCAATAAAAAAATTAAAAATTAACTAAAATATCATCTCAAACATAACTTAAAAGTGAATATTTAAAAAATAAATGAAACTTTCAATTTTACAATCCATAATATAATAATGTCTTCTCAAAACAAAGACATGAAAGTTGTGAAGAATAAGTAAAAAAAATGGTCCAAATTGAACATGCATCATGTTCTTCTATCAAATTAATATTAAGTCATTTAAGTGACATTCTAACTAAATAAACCAAAACTTAAATTTAGCATCGTGTTTAATTGTTAACAAAGTGTCACAAATCAGCGTTTCACACTTCGTCTCACACTTTTAAGTAATAAAATAGACTAAATTTAAAAAGTATTGATTGATATTTTTTTGAATGCCCCTATTTGGTAAAACAAGCCTGGAAAAACACTGTCGTTCGATATGGAAGAGATTCGGATCACACTTTTATTGGAAACACTCCAAAACACAAAGCAACAAAAAAAGCTCGACAACTATTTTTTTTCTCTCTCCTTGATTTTCGCAAAATTGTGCTTTGGCAAGGCAATAATGCCATATGAACAAGATCCTTTTTTTACATGATACTTGAATAAATAGATTCATTTTCTTCATAAAAAAAAAGAGAATTAAAGAGTGATTTTTTTATTCATAGAGTTGAATAACTCATTCAAGAGATGTTTTTTACCCATCCAAAGGAATCAATACAAAAAATAATTTTTCTTATGATACACTAAATTCTTATTAATAGAATGAATATATTAGTCATTTCTTGAAATATCTCTTTGCGTTCAAAATCAAAATCATGTATCTCCCACTATTCCAATCATGGACTCCTTTTTGCTTTGGATGGACCGTACAATTTTTTTTTTTCTTTTCTCGTTTATAAATTCATATTTTATAATTTAATAAATCATTGTATCAAGCTTTCAATAAATCAATACATAAAATGCTGTAAAAAATAATCAATATATAAATACTATTTTTTTTACTGAATATATAAATACTATATAAAAAAACGTATTCAATGAAAAAAGTCACATACATTATTCGATGAAAGTATGAAACACACAATCGCTGACACACACATTTATCATAATATCTCATTTCAGTAACTGTAGAATGAAAGAGAATAAAAAATAATAGGTGATGAACTGTAAAGGCATGAAACTCATATATTTTAAAAAATTTATCTTTTTCTCTCACCTATTTTTTTACAACTAAACTCATCCGATAAGCGTGTGAAGTGAAAAAGTCTGTATTAGTATATATATGTATCACTATATATAGAGAAATACCAAAGTGTACACTAATGATAGTAAAATTAATAATAAAAATAAACGTTAAAAATATAACATAACTTTTTTATTTTTAAGAAATTTATCTAAATTTTTTCAATAATTAACTAAATAATTTTTTTCATTATCATGAAACATAATTTTCTGGATTTATGATTATTGAGAATAATGATTCTTTGAGTATGATTTTTTTTTTTATCCTATACACTAAAAATTAAATAGCATATAAGAGTTGTTTGTGTGAATAATATATACACGCGTTTCGCATGCTCTAGTCACAGACACCGACACAGATCTGTCTTCCGGTTAGTCACCTCTCAAATTTCTCAGACATTTCTTTGATGATAGTTTGTGTTGGAGCTGAAATTACATGCTTCGCTTGTAGTTATAGGAATGAATGTTTTTTTTATTATTGTGTTGTTTGTTTGGTTTAATTCTTTTGAACCCCAATCATCTAAACATGACATTTTCTTCATAATTTCTGAACCCTGGAGGCTTCAGTTTACTGTTGATTTTCGTGTTATGCTTCTACCAATGCCATAAGCTTGGTACTCCACCACTTTGCATCTTGTTTAAGCCTTAAAACAACCCGTTCTGAACCCGTTATTGAGCTTTTCTAGCTTCTTGTGTGACATTTTTGCTTGCTAATGATGCTGAAATTATGTTTGCTTAATAATTAAATCCTATACATCTGTTTAATTTTTGTTGATGCAGAATGGTGGTGTTTAATTTGCTAGTTTTTGTTATAGTAGTAGTTTTTATGTACTGTGAGATGTTGTTTATGGCCTGTGTTGCAGAAGCAGGAACTAAATATGGCTGACTTGTTGGAATGGTCAAAGCAAGATAAGAAACGAATGCTTCATGTCGTCTACCGTGTTGGTGACCTTGATCGCACCATCAAGTTGGCTTTTTTGTGACATGGGTTTTTGTTATAATTATTACATTCTCTGAGTTTAATTTGGTGCTTAAAATTTCCTCACGGTTCTTTCAGATTTTACACAGAATGTTTAGGAATGAAGCTTTTGAGGCAAAGAGATATCCCAGAGGAGAAATATGCTAATGCTTTTCTTGGATTTGGCCCTGAAGAATCCCATTTTGTTGTTGAATTAACATATAGTATGTTACTCTACTAATCTTGTCCTTGTTGCATATGTGTTCATGCAAACCGTGGTTCTCTGATTGTGTGTAGTTTTTTAGTACAATGATAAAGTTTTGATCAATTGCTTGATACTACTATTTCTTTGTGTTGTACTACATATATTGCAAAGCAAACATGGATTTTTTATATTCTTCTAACTATTTAAATATATTATCTTATTATTGTCAGATTATGGGGTTACCTCGTATGACATTGGCGATGGCTTTGGACATTTTGCAATTGCAACTCAGGACGTAAGACAAAAGTCCATCTTTACAAAAGCTCGAGCAATCTATTTAATGTTACACAGTGATTAAAATGAACTGTTTATTGTTTCAATTTTTAGATTTATAAATTGGTTGAGCACATCAGGGCCAAGGGTGGAAACATCACAAGGGAACCTGGTCCAGTTCAAGGTGGAACTACTGTTATCGCCTTTGTTAAGGATCCTGATGGTTATACTTTTGGACTTATCCAAAGACCTACAGTCCATGACCCATTTTGTCAAGTAATGCTTCGTGTTGGTGATTTAGAGCGCTCAATTAAGTTTTATGAAAAGGTGACAATCCAAGTCTCTCTCTGCTTTTTTTTTTTTCTTTCTTATATGTAATCCAGTTTTGTTGCTGCAGTCAAAACTGTTTCAGGCTTCTGTGACTTTGAGAAATTTTCCATGAATTTTTCTGCTTTTGTGTGCATAAGCTAAAAAACTATTATAGGCCCATGCCACATGGACTGAAGCAGGGGAATAATTCTAAAGTGTGTGTATGCTCTATAACTGTATTCAATCAGCAGCATTCAGTATCAGCATCCAAGTGAAGCATTCTTATTTAAAGTTTTAGACCAAAACAAGTTATGGCTCTCTGTTAGTTCCATGGAAATTCTTTTCTGAAGTGTGAACTTTTCCCTGTACTCTTCTTATCCATTTAACCTTTTCTTTATAGAAATGATGAGTTTTGTCAGTGGGTTACAAGACTGGAAGATCAGCTAACTGCATTGTCGTGGTTTACAATTGGTGGCAAGAAATTTGATTATTTTGCATGGAAAAAATTGGATTGCATACCAAAAAAAGGATCCGGAGTAGGAATTGGTAGTTTTTGCTTTGCTGCACAAAATAGAATCACAAAACTACATTTGATGAATTATGATTTAAATTTTTGTTAAACCAAATGCATTACTTAACCATGAGGCAATTTTCTTATGGGATCATATTTGCTCAGGCTTTGGGCATGAAGGTGGTGAGGAAGGTTGATAAGCCTGAGTACAAGGTGGAATTTCTTCTCACCTATATCTTAGCATTATACTTACTAGCTGGAACATTTTCATGTGTAAGCCATTATAGTAACTAGCAACATGTTCCATGTTCTACAGTACACTATAGCTATGCTCGGGTATGGAGAGGAGCACGAGACAACTGTGTTGGAGTTGACATATAACTATGGTGTGACTGAATACTCTAAGGGAAATGCTTATGCACAGGTTAGTTAATAGGTTGTATTACCTGACCTTCTTTAAGCCTAAACTGGCTTTCTTCACTTTTATGAGTTTTATCAGTTTCTGTACTCCTTAATGATAAAATTCATGCTCCCTGTGTAACAGATTGCCATTGGTACTGATGATGTATATAAGAGTGCTGAGGTAGTTAACCAAGTCATAAAAGAGGTTGGAGGGAAGATTACTCGGCAACCAGGGCCAATTCCTGGCCTTAATACAAAAACCACTTCGTTTTTAGATCCAGATGGATGGAAAACTGTAAGCCTCCTCCCACCCCCAACCCCTAATACTAGTTGGTGAATTATCTTGTAGAATCATTTACATACTTGTTTGCCCTAGGGTCTGATGATACTTGTCATATAAAGCTTGTTTGAAAAGGCCAAAAGGGAGAGACTGGGGTTCTAGATTCTATCTTACATGACCTAAAAAACATCGATATGAGCAAAAACTATTTGCTCTATACTGAAGAGCTAGATGTACGTTGGTTATGATTGTTAAATATATAACAACAAACTTCCCATTGTAGGTGCAAGTTATTTAGCTAGAATTGTTTTTTTTTAAAATGTGTTGTTTTAATTCTTGTACTATAGTAATCATGGAGATGGAATTCATTCTAACTAGCAACTTACACTGAATGTAAATGTTAAATTTAGAATAAGAAGTGTCTAAGGATATGTGTTGTTGATTTTCATTCTTCTAAGTTGTAATTCTTTGCTTCCTTCACCTTTTTCTGGAAAAGTGGATCCAAACTTTCTGTTACTTTATAACTGAATGGTGAACAGCTACACTACACTATGCTTTAACGCCTACAGGTTTCTAACCTCGAGTTTAATTTTAGCTTCTGGTAGAAAAAGTGTGTTGTTGTATTATGTGACAAAGCATTGCCTTCCTTTTATCAGTGGTATTATGATTCTTTCTGAACTTGTTAGCGAAAAAGTGAAATGCCATACACTTTGAAAATGTTCCATTTGGCCCGTTTCAGCTCCTCTTTCTTTTGTTGATTTTCTATCATTTTAATAATAGATTGTATGATTAAGTTTGTTTCAATTTTGTAGGTCTTGGTTGACAACGTTGATTTCTTGGAAGAACTGAAGTGAAGAGCAAGCTTTATATGAAATAAGTAGTCCTGCTGCTTTTGTATGAATAAGTTGTCTCGCATTTTATCATTGTGCGTTTTGTATCAGTACCAGTCATCAACTTGTTTTCTTGCTTTTATGGGTTCTTTTGTTGACTTAAAACCGCAATTGAAACCTCATTCTGCATGCTACCTATGATTAATCTACTAGTTTATCATATATTGAGTCCTGCTGAGCAGTGTTTTAAAAGTGAGTGTATGCGATGGTTTAGAAAAGTTGTCATAGAAAAGTTATTCGGCTCAATTTGTTCAATTGAAAAACCGTTTAAATCAAATATTAAATTGGCTGATGTCATGAATAGAAGCAAGTTTATTGATGAGGATAACATGACTTTATTTTTAGTTTTGATTGGACCGGCAAATTGAAGCTTGAATAGATTTTAACAGGAATAATATAAGAAATAGATAACTTTAAAAAATATTACATTGATATCTCTTAATTAGTTAAAAATATTTATTAATTTTAAATAACATGAAGTCTTTCCATATAAGTTTTTAAATGTTAATTGAGTTCCTTTAAAAAAATGTGAATTAAGTAAATAAATCATTAGAATGTAGAGTAAATTAGAGTGGCATCCCCTAAAATTTCTTGAGATTGATCATAATTTATAGTTTTTTTTACCGTCTACAACATTTTTTTTACAGAGGTACACAATATAATATTTTATAATATTTTACAATTAAGAGGTACACAATATCATATTTTTCAAATAATTAAGAGGTATCAACGTAATATCTCTTAAAACAATTAAGTAAAATTAGTATAAGAATAGGAAAAGGAGGGAATATCAAGCGAAATTTTACAAAACTTCAGGAAATAGTGTAATTTACCCTAGAAAGACTAGTAACATTTTTAAATTTTGATAATAGGAATAAGAACTTGAACTTACGAGCAGATTCTCGTGTGTTGACAGTGTCCTTGCATCATTTTCGTTGTTTGTGGGATGAAATAAAAGATTTTGAATGCATAATTAACAAGTGAGGAAACAAATCTGAAATGATCTTACTTAAATTCTAACTATTCAACCCACCTGTTAAGGAACTCAGTTATAAGGAAATTCAATTCCTTTTAGTCCTGGTTAACACAAATGATCACAGAAAGAAACACATCTCCTTAATCATTATACCAACTGAACAAAAAAAAAAGTACTGGAGTCATATTATTGTGTGGCTTGGTCCTTCATTTATTTGCCATAGTTCAATAGAGCCATTATTTACATTGGTCACTGAGCTTGCATTGCAATTCTTTTTAATATGAAGGGGTCTAAAATCTAAATGAAAGGAATATAACAAAATGAAGATTCCTGTAGCAGCATTCACTCCACTGTCGAAACTATGATGATATACTTCAAAGCATCTCCTTGGGAGATGAAAAGAATTTTGAACGAGGTGACGGACAGATTCCGACATTTCATGGAGTTGAAGAACTAGAGACTCTATCAATGATGATGCCGACATTTCCTCACCTTTCTCAGTGTTTTGGAAAGAGGATTTCTTAGGACCTTAGAGATAACCTGCAACATCCAGAATGCATAAAAAAAATGTAGAATAAAATGAAATCCTAGATCGGGCCATTCTTACAACATACAATGCAGAATAATGAACAATGGCTTGAAGAAAATGAAAAATGTAGTTCAGTAGGTCACACAGACATGGATAAATCCGACAACCACAATATAAATAAATTCCTAAATAAAGAAGCCACATCCTAATTCAACCAAAATAATAGTAATAATTAAGACTTTATTAAGCATCACTGTAGGATGCCCTCCAAACACGTTTTCGGATAAAAAGTTAGCTTTCAGAAACCGAAAAAATTCAATCTAGCTTTGAAGTAGGAATCAGTGAATCACTAAGGTCTGTGACGAAACAAAACATTTTCAAGTAAAACAATCAAACTATTAGTAGAAATTAATATTTGACGGAAGAGAAAAGAGAGAACGATACTTACCTGAGGTGTGGAGAAGAAAGGAATATGTTTTTTTGGGAAAAATGAAAAATAAAAATAATTGACTTATTTTAACCGCTTAATTATCAATTTGGTCATTAAATTATTTTAAGATTTAATAAGATTATTTCCGTCCAAGTCCAATTATGCTGACGCAGGTAATATTATGAATTTAAACGATTTTTGTTTACGAGCGATTTTTATTTAAATTTTTTAGATCTGGTTCCCTTTTTTCTATCCGTGCTCCTTAGTCTTCTTCCCCTTCTTCCATCACCGCCGCTGCTACCTCAACACTCGCCCCTTCCTCTTCCTCCTTCTTGCTATCCAGCACTTCCAATTCTTTTAAGTTTTTCAAATGAGAAAAAATAACATATGGTAGAATTTATTTGCCCAGCTTCAAAGTTACCAAATAGCACAACCATTTGTTTTGCAGACCAACATTACCATGAAAGTCTTGTTGCAGACCAATAAAAATGAGATATTCCAGGAACATATTTCTTAGTCAATTATATATTCAAGAAGAAAAGTGATTTTCTTTTTAGAAAAAAAAAAAAAAAAAACCCATAGAACAGAGAGAGTCTTTTGAAACAAGGGGGTAAGTCTGGAAAGGCAAAAAGAAGTTAAAATGTGTGTTAACAAGTGTCAACTTTTGTATGGTTCGGTGACTTTTTCTGCACATATAATTGGAGGAATAAGCATTTCTTTATTCATTAACATTGGATAAAATAAGATATTAAAATAGGGTAAGATACAATCATATTTATAGGAATTTAATTTAAACTTTGTTTTTTATTATACATCATTTTTGTTTAAGAATAATTATGTTAATTTTATAAATATGTATTTTCCCTCAATTTGACTCAATCAAACAAAAGAAGAGAAAAATGATATTTACCCTCTTTCTATCTTTTCCAACCTTCTTTTTTCATCTAATGCTAATCCCTTGCGAGGCGTGATGCCATTCATTCCAATTAATTAACATAAATGAATAGCATTAATGCATACCGCAATGCCAGCAGTCCTTTTAATATACCGGTATACCCTACTAAAGTAAGAAAAAGGAAATGACAAAAAAGACCCGGGGAATAAAGCGAAGGCGACAAAGTGACAGGACTGACTCAGTGGGCTTTGGCACTTTAAACAGTGTCCATTTCACTAAAAGCCGTGCCTGCCTGCTCTCTCATTGGTCCATTCAATCTAATTAATGTTGGGACCGAAATACCCCTTCTTTCCATAATAATCCATACACCATCTTAACATTACATACAAACCTAAGCGAGCGTTGGTTGGAATATGGCCAGGTCCACCACTCCTCCGACGATCAAACCGGAAAATTACGGCCACAGTCCGGTTCACTACGCCGTCGCTTTGGGCGACCACACCACCCTCTCCAGAATCACCTCCTCACTCCCTCGTCTCCCCGATCCCTCTCTAATTCAAACCGAATCCGATTCCCTCGCTCAAGAAAAAATCGCTGATCAGATCTCCCTCGTCCTCGACCGCCGCGACGTTCCTTATAGAGAAACTCCTCTCCACCTCGCCGTCCGACTTAACGACCTTTTCGCCGCTCGCGCCCTCGCTACCGCCGGCGCCGACGTCTCCCTCCAGAACTCCGCCGGCTGGAACTCTTTGCAGGAGGCGCTATGCCGCCGCGCCTCCGACATCGCGCTCGTCCTCCTCCGTCTCCACCACCGAAACGCCTGGTCCAAGTGGCGCCGCCGCCTCCCGCGCGTCATCGCCGCGCTCCGCCGCATGCGCGACTTTTACATGGAGATCTCCTTCCACTTCGAGAGCTCCGTCATTCCCTTCGTCGGCAAGATTGCCCCCTCCGACACCTACAAAATCTGGAAGCGCGACGGCAACCTCCGCGCTGACACCTCTCTCGCCGGCTTCGACGGCCTTAAGATCCAGCGCGCCGACCAAAGCTTCCTCTTCCTCGGCGACGTCGATCACACGCACGACGTCCCCTCCGGTTCGCTCCTCGTCCTCAACCGCGACGACCGCAAAATCTTCGACGCCTTCGAGAACGCCGGAGGACCGATGAATGAGTCCGACGTTGCCGGATTCTGCTCGCAGACGAGCGTGTACCGTCCCGGTATGGACGTGACGAAGGCAGAGCTTGTAGGCAGAACGAATTGGCGAAGACAAGAGAAAATAGAGAGCGTGGGGGAGTGGAAGGCAAAAGTGTACGAAATGCACAACGTGGTTTTCAGTTTCCGATCACGGAAAGTGGCCGGCGGAGATTCTGACGTGGCAGGGAGCGAGCAGGTGCTGCCGTTGGAACTGGACGAAGACGACGACGGTTTTCTCGTTGCGGAGAATCCGAATTTCGGGTTCCCAATGCCAGACAAGAGAAGACACAGTAGCTTCGTTCGAGAAGAGAGAGAGTGGGTCCCAATGGGAAGGAAAAGCGTCGACCTAACGTCCGTAACGGCCCCACAGCCGCGAAGGTCACCGCAAAGCGTGACCATGCCACAGACCAAGGAAAAGGAGTACGTTAGAAGCTTACGGCCGTCAGTGTGGCTAACGGAGCAGTTTCCATTAAAGACCGAGGAGCTTCTGCCGTTACTCGACATACTCGCTAATAAGGTCAAAGCAGTGAGGAGGCTCAGAGAGTTACTCACTACCACGTTCCCGCCGGGAACATTCCCCGTTAAGGTAAGGGCATTATGGGAATAATAACTTTTTCTTATAGTCTTTTTAATAAAAAAATCAGATTCTATTTTGGCTTTACTATTAGTCTGTTATTATTGTTTGGCCTGGTCTTTTGTGGGACTAACTCTGAGGATTAGAATTTGGACCTGGGAGAGAAGGTTTGGCGGAGCCCACACGATGATGACATGTCAATGTCGGAGGGTTGACCACTAATAAGTTCACATGCATGCAATGCAAGTGTAGGAAAATGATTTGATTTGATGTAAAAATAATAATAATTGTAGTGGGTTCAGGTGGCTATACCGGTGGTCCCTACGGTGAGGGTGGTGATTACGTTCACAAAGTTCGTGGAGCTGCAACCTCTGGAGCAATTCTACACTCCATTCTCGAGCCCAAGGCATTTGCTCCTCAGTGCAAGCAGAGGAGGAGATGAGCAACAGAGCAAAGCAGAAAACAGGTGCTCTTCTTCGAGCTCATCGACGTGGCTGAGACGAAATAATAGCGTGTCGAATAAGCAACGATGTATGGCATTGGATTCGGACCCTTTTGCGATTCCTGCGGGATACACATGGACCAGTGTGGATGATAAATCTCGTAAAATGAAGAAATCCAAGTCCGTCAGAAAGTCTAAGTAAACCAATTGGAATGGTGGTGTCTTTAGCGTCCTCCAATATGTACATAGATATCCCGTCTAGTTTTTATACTCAGCTGGTTTCACAAAGGTGTTTAGAAGCCGCTGGAGCTTCTAATGGAATCACCCAAATGGTGCTTAGAAGCTAGGGCTACATTCCTTTGCTTATTGTTTTCTTTTATCTGTTTCATTTCATGCATTCATTCTTTTAAAGCAAAATTTATCTAAACAAAGAATTTTAAAATCCAAAGAATTTTAATTGACGCAAATAAATTTTCTACAATTAAAATTCCTTATTCAAACACTACTTGTTTATAGGACAAGTTTAACTTAGTTTCTTTCTAACTCAATTTTGATAGTTTTTTTTTTCCTTATATTCGACTCATTGTATGGCATGTCTCAAATCTATCTGATTCATTAACATAATATATAAATTTTAATATTTTTTATAATTAAATTATAGTATTAAATAATTAATGTATAATTTATAATATATAATATATATTTTAAATTAAATAATATCAATGTCAACAAAATATTATTATTATTACAAAATATTGTCGATTAAGTAACAAAAAGAGTCCAAATGTCCTACATAATTATTTACCTAAAATTATTTCATTTCTTTGTCAATTTTTTTTTTTTTTGACAATTTTTGTTCAAATCCTTCAAATAGCTAGAGCTTTGTTGTTTTTAAAAAGTGTCATGTTTATATAAATGGTTTACTTAAAAATATTTTAAATTTTATATAATCACAACTTACAAAATTTTATCATGAAAATTTTATATAACTTTTTTAGAGCCAAAGAAAGACTATGCCAAGACCTAATGGTTCCGGTGATCCAAACTAATCTAGTACCATTCGAATCATTGAGCCAAAACAACAAAACCTATATTCATTGGAAAAGATAACAAAACAACACGGGAGCATGAACCTAACTTCATGACTAAAGGTAATCAGAATTCTACCTAAATATGTAGTATGAGATAGTTTGTCTATCATTTACAAGTGATAAAATTACATCAGCAAAAACCAATTATACTAGTCTCATGAGAAACTAACTTATCTGCACGCACAAGTGTTTCCTTCACTGTAAATGTGACCAATAAAAAAACCATCGACTTAGTCAATTGCACAACATTCTTCCATCTATTTCTAATGCACCCAGTGACCATGTTTTCATTCTTGAAAGCTTGAATAAACAACATAGAGTCACATTCAATCCAAAGATTTTTCCACCCCCGCTAGCCATCTCAATGGCTGTTATAACAGCCATTATCTCCGCAAAAAAAGCGTGCTGAATGCCAATATGCATAGGGAAGCAACCCATGATCCCGGCGTGATGATGTTTCTAGAAATTTTTATATTTGTTTAAGAAGGTACATAGAAAATAAGTTGTTCGATTCTCAAATGCAATATATAAGTTTCACTATGTTTTTTGCTGGAGTTAGCAGTGTTTCCTAACTTTGCATCAAATTATTTTCCCTTAATCTAAACTCTTCTTGAAAAAAAAAAAAACATGTGTGTATGGTTTAGGGGTGCATTTCTTACCGGTGGCATGTGACTGCGGCTCACCCAAGATATTTAACACATGGTAAAAATCAAATAAGTTTTTCTGCTAAATAAATTGTTTTTTTTTTACATGTGAACCTAATGAAACTTTACACCTCTGCAAAAATCCTATGGGTTAGTAAATCAACTATTTGATGCTTTGAAATTATCACGTTTTTTAACATGCAATGAGGGGTTTCAATGCAAAATCAATAACATAGTAATAATCTTCAAGAAGAAATCATTATCATTCTCAAAGTGTAAAGATAAGTACTTAATTAATTATCCGTACTAAATACAGCAGATTTGAGTAGATTTGAATTTGAATTAGGCTTCACGTAGCTTCACTTTATTGTTGAATAAATACAGCAGGGTAATCTTTATTGAGTTATTCTTTTCCCCCTCTGACTCTCTCTTTTGACAAACCATCCTTTTTCTTTTTAAAGTTTTTTGATTGTAGCATTAGACCAGACCTATGGTTGGATCCAATTAATTAAAGGGACCGGTCCCCGCTTGAATCCCGGAACGTCAATTTTTAAGAGCTAGACTTAGAGATGATTTTGAGAAATATATATATTTTTTACTGCTTCCCGTTTATATAAGTTTCTTTCTTTCTTTTTAATATACATATGCATACACAATACACAAAAAACCAAATGAATAACTAACAATTTTCTAAAGATATATGGATGACAACAGTGTACTACCACACAATTTCCCTTCCGTTTATTCAAACAAGTTTTTCAGGAAATTCTGAAAGCAGGTTCTGAACTTAATAGCAAAGACAATGAATAAAGGAGGTTGATACTAGTTGTCTAAAGATAGAAAACAGGATACTAGACTAGGCTAGTGTTTATTGTACCTTCAAGTTATAAAAGGCCACCCACTAATCATAGTTTGATGAATATATGTTCTTTTTCTTTTTGCTCACAAAAGTATGGGTGATATAACAGTAATTGAGTGTTTGATGCGGCTTGTGAATATATCCGAATACAATTTTTTTTTTAAAAAAGTATAATTTGTGAAAATTTGAAAAACAGAAAATCATGCTGGTTAAAAAAAAAACAGAGAAGCAGAGAATCCGAGAAGAAAATATGAGAAAATAAATCAGTTGCACGCACAGAAAAATATAGAATAATCAGTTGCAAACCAGTTTTACTATAAAAAAAGACTTGCATACATCAGTTATAAAAAAAAAAAAAAAACGAACCTCTCTCTATCACTCACGGACTACTCCTGCAACTGCAAATACTACGTTCAAGTCCACAATTGGCTGTCCCTCTAGGGTATATCGTCAGACTCAACACTTGTTCAGAGGTTCTTTTATCATTCAATATTAAGTTATTAACCATATACTTTGCCCTTCACCTTTGTTTCTATTTCTTTGTTAACAGAGAGTGAAATGTATATATTTTTCATGTGAATAGTACTTCTCGGTTGACTTCAATTTCTTTATACCTGCGACTTTTTCTTTCTTTCAAATTGTGTATGTATGTGTCGGTGATGCCTTGATGTATTATGCACACAAGTAATTTCCAATCCAATGTTTTTCCTTTAAATAAAATACTAGTGGCAGCAACTTCATTTTTAAATATTTTGCGTCGTCTTTGACATGACTCCAATTATAACACGTTTATAACACATTCTAAGAAGTTTGGTTAAACATTCTTATGAAAAATTAGATTTCTGATTTTAGTTCTTGTAATTTTTCATTCATTTTGTTAATTACCTATTTTTAGTTCCCTTTAAGGACTAACTTTGATGAATAAAAATAAACAAGACTAATAGACAAAATAAAAATTATAAAAACTAAAATGATAAATATGAAATTTTATAAGAATCAAAAAATTGTTTAACCCAAAAAAGTATTAAGAGACGGGCAAATCCATGCATTAGTTAAAGTGGTTAATCTGATGTCCAACAACGTTGGATGACAATTGACAAATACCCTTGGCCTTCTAAGACAGTGGCTCACAACCATACCATACAATGGCTGAACAAAGCCTTAGTGGGGAAGGCAACTCACATTGGTAACCAAAGTTTCCATCCACTATTATATGATAAGGTATAGTAATAGAAGTATTTAAAATTAAAATAAACTAGGAAAGATGCCGCACATAGTTTGCTTAATCAGATGGGAATACTCAAACAAATAGGTGAGTGTGAGTTGTCAAGTCCTATTATGAAAAAGATAAAGATAAATTAGAAAAAGAAAAAGCAATGTAACAGGGGAGGGTGATAGACAGGCCAGGCCATCTAACATGGTTAGTTAGCTAGCCCTCTATATATGAATATAGTATATGATTTGGTTCACCACTCCTTCTGTCCCTTTTAACTCCTCCATCAAGCTTCTCAAATCTTCTGCATCAAACTCCAGTTCAGTCCTTGGAGTTGGAGGTACTACTCATATGTCTTTTAAGCTTTTCTGTTTCAAGTTTTCAACGCATACACTTGGCAAATATTTCTAGATTTGAAAGCTCCCCATAGTTTTATTATGAGATGTGTCTTGCAATAATTTATACGAATTGATGATCACGTGCCCGATTGATGTTGTAACATATTTTCAAGACAAGTACTTAAATTTCTTCCCTAGGTGTGCCTAAGATCAAATTGACTTCAAATTTATCCCTAGATTTGTTCTGTAGCAATGATTTATCGAGAATTTGTCTCCTCATATCAAAAAAGAAAGTTTAAGACTTGATCTAAAAAAGTTGAATTAATAATAATATTATTTTATGCAGAAGGCATCAGGAAACATGGCAAGCGAAGCACCAAGTTGGGCTGATCAATGGGGTGCTGGTGGTATTGGTGCCATGGAAGCTGATGACACAATATCACAAAAGGAAACCGGCAAGAACAAGAGTTCAGGTTCAAAGGGTGCTTTCGGCAAAGTCAAAGCAACTGCCTCAAATTGTGTCAAATGGTTAAAAAGTTTGTGCAAGAGAAAGAGTACAACCAAGTAAACCAGAGGATGTACTGTGTGTGTGTGCACTTGTAATTCAGCACCATGGCAGATACCAGTTTTGTAACCTTATTTTTTTCTTTTAATGATTTGGTGTTTCAGTCACTTAAGCTCGAACTGATTCTAGAGGAAGATGCTATTTAAAGTTAGTATTAGTGGGTCACTCGCTCACTATTTTGCCGAACACTGCATGATTGATTGCCTAAGAGTCAAGACATCCTTTAGGATGCTGGGTCATGATTTTGCTTAACAATCCATGATTGATAACAGCTTAAGAATAATTCTTAACTTGATATGGGTAAAACATTAAAGGCCTTTTTTCCCTACTTATTTTTTTAATATAAGAACACATTGCTTCCAAGTGGTTGTCTTTCTTCCTATCGTAGGCCACTGGTGTTGCAAACTGTGAAAAAAATCAAGAGTTGTGGTGGGTGTCGAAAGCCATGAAATAATAAAAAATTAATTACTTTTAGTGCGTGTACAAGTTAATTGTTTGAAATATATAAAAAAACTTATAATATTTTTTAAAAGTATAGTATTTTAGTGAATATTAAAAAAACTTTTTTAGTGTGTTTGGAGCAGCGTTCTTAAGTTAGTCTTCAAAAACAATCCAAGTAGACAGAGAAGATAGAACAAAAAATAGTTAAGAATAAACTTTAAACATTTTCCCATTTTCTCAGTCTCTAATGTATTGATAGCATTTTGAATAGTCACAACACATTAATCCCTGATAGGAACCATGTAATTTGGCAAGAACATGAATTGAACAGAGAAACCAACTCTAAAAAGGATAGGATGTCTAATTATTATGGAAATATAGTTCAGGCAGCAGAAATTTAAACATTACGGAGTTCAATTAAGCAATGGCATGGTTGTGTCAAAAGATCACAATTAGGGCCATAAACCCGAACAGGTTTATGCTCTTTTGTAGCACAAAGCTTTTTCAATGAAGCTATGATTGAAATATTTTTCTTTCTTTTTGGTTGTATTTATAAAATATACTTTTTTTAAAAAAATAAAAAATGTTTTATAAATTAATTTAAAATTAATGATCCATGCAACTATTGTATGACAATTATGGAGGCGAAACACGCTACCAAACTCAGTAAGTCACTGGATTACTCCATTATTTTTATTTTTGTATCAGTAGTGTCCCTCTCTTCTTACCAAAATAATAAGCACCATAGAGTGCTCGTTACCACAACCGAACAAAAAATAACCATCACAAAAAAATTCTTTTAGCCGGACTAGAAAGAAAAGAATTCAACAGTGAGAGCATAAAATCTAAATTCATATATTGAAATCCATAATTTGAAGAGAATGCACATAATCAAAGCAGCAAAATATCTGCTCAATAGATACGTAAACCATAAGCAATAAACAGGATAGGCATCGACTATCGACAGCAGAAAGTTTACATCTTGCAGCATCTATTTACAGAGGATCTCATATATTATTAAATTTGACCCTAGCGAGAACCGAAAGTGTTCTCTCCACTGTAAGTCATGTAAAGAAAACCATCATCGTCTTTATTTTCCTCATAAATAGAAGACATCAAAGCGGCTGCAACAAGAGATTCGGTTCATAAGTACAGCCAGAACTGCCAACACAATAATTTATGATTCAGCTTGAGTAGGGTCTGCTTACCAGTTGGAGGTAGAGTGTTATTGACAAAAACAAAAATAGCCTTCTCTGCACTGACCTTAATCCTTTTACGGACAACATAAACAAATTGGCCAACAGTCAAATCTGCTGGGACAAGGTACCTACAGCATCACAACAAAAGAACCAGAACCAAGTGAGAATCCACTAATGCACAGAATCATAACTTGATGTGGCCTAACTTACCCAATGCTATATCAATCTTTGGCAAATATATTATTGAAATGAAGTTATGAAGTGGGTGCAAACTAGTTCATAAAATAATCTTCTACACACAAGTAATTAGCACTTAATTATTTACGTTAAAAAAATATACTTGATAAATACAACCAAAAAGAAAGGAAAATATTTCACACATGCATATAAAGTACACGCCTTTGGATCACAGAAAGAAGCATCTGACAAGGCTAGAAAGAACAAGTAGCAAACTGACGAAAGAATACACTATCTTAGAATTTAGGCTTAAGACATGGCTCAACCCCACAAAATTGGCTTGTGAGGAATCTTCAAACTTTATAAGCTCTATTAAGTCATATCTCTAGTTGATGTGGGACTAAATATCACACTCAAGGCCACAATTAAGGCAGACCACCAAAGAAGCTGCAACTAAGGCAACCTGGGGGTAACCACAATTAAGGTGGCTTTCCAACACTCCTCCTCATGTCCAGGGCTACCGGCCTGGAGAGTGGCAATGCAGGTTGCCCAACAATAGATATAGGATAAACTTTGATACCATCTTATATTTTGGGCTTAAGGCTTAATTCAACCCTACAAAATCAGCTTGTGAGGTGAGGACTACCCAAACTATTTAATCTCTATTTCACTTTTTCTGAAGTATTTAACTCTTCAAAGTGTGTGTCTTCCCTGGTGAAACATCCCACAAGGTCTTCCCCATTAAAGGTTGGCAGTTCCACTATCTTAATTTTCATATGATACTCATCCTAACCTTGGAAATTCAAATTTGACCCCTGGTTAGAAGAATTCCCTTCCTAATGAGGGGAATTCTCATTTTCCTGACAACTGTTCTCTTCCAAGCTTTTTGTTAGGAACTAAAAATAGAAATGAGAAAGAAAAGAAAGATTTTATTGAATTGAATGGAAAGAACAAAAAATAGGAGAGATCTCTCCTCAAAGGGCTTCCTCTTTACCAAGGATTTCTCCTTTCATGAAGAGCAAAAGCTTAATCTACAAATGATTACCGAATAGAATGAATCCTTTTCCCTTAATTTCCCCTATTTATATCTAACTAAGTCCTATACCTAACTAATTAGCTGCTCTATCTGACTGTATTTTGTAACTAATTTTCTCTTCCTTTCTATTCAACTCCTAACATGCCGAATCCTCTAATCCATTTGCACCACAGCATTTGCAATCCTGCCACTTTTTCCTCCAAAAAATCTCAGATAATGAGAAACTCTAGCCATTGTCAAGTGATCAACTCACTGGTCTCAGATCTCCCTTCCCACTGATACATTAGGTAAGATCAAAATATAATGCTTAACACAGAAATCATACATAATACAGCAATACACTTGCTGTCCCAGGGACAGAAATGTACTCATAATAATTGCCTCCAATCCATCAATGGATCCTTCCCAACCCACTTGGATCTCGGTTCCCATCAAGTGCTGGGGCATTAAGCTGAGATCACCAATATATGTACAGTTTACTTATACATATTTCAAGTGCAACTGGTACTCATTATTAATATATTGACTTTGCTCATAAAAACAAAGTATCAATTCTGTGTGGTTGCTCTGCTTCCTATTTTTCTACTTTCACCACCCACCACTACTATTACATTATTACTGACACAACAAATATAGAAAGCCCCCAAAAAATCTTCACAGAAAGCATAAACCAATTTCAAGCAAAATAAAAATAACAATCATACCCTTGAGACAGCAAAACTATAATTAAATACAATAGTGTAAGTGGAATATGATAAAATCACTAACTTCTTCTTATCGATGTCTGGGATGTCACTTCTTTCAGCTTTCTCAACAATCACCTGCACACAATGACTGCATCTCAGTAAGAGTGTCTCAAGAAAATGCAAACAACCAAGCTATCTATACAGAAATCTTACAGGTATTCTATCAGGATACTTGTCTCTAATGCGAGCAGACTCAGCCTGCCTTCTTTCTGACATGGGGGAGACCAAAAAGTTCAATTCAGGAGTTGAAAAAGAAAAATATGCAACAAAGTATGCCTTAGATATAAAGAGAAAATACAATACTCATAAAAGGGTGAAACAAAAAAGATTGTCCAAGGGGAAAACATAAGGTGCATAGAGAAAGAGGCATAAAAGAAAAAAATATCCATATTCAGTATTCTATTCGTACAGAGAATAAGCAAGAGATCCTTTTGAAATTGTCTTAGAATAAATAATCAAAATCAACTAGATTTTCATTTAGATGAATTATCCTTTGCCATAATTTTTATTTTCGACAGAATCCAAAAGGCATCGATTTTAAATTCCAGGAATCAAAAGGTTAGAATTACAATTTAAGTCAGAAAGGTTTTAACTGTACTAATTACGCGCAAACCCTACTAAACACAAGGGTGGGGTTCGGTGAAAATACATTAGGCCAGTTTTGTTTCAGTGTTTGTGTTGTGGCAACGGAACGAATCATGAATAAGGCCACAAATAGAAATAGCAGAGTAAAAAACAATATAAGAAAAGATTAAGAAGAAAAAGAGTACCCAAGGGATGTTCAAGCTTGAAGGGGCTTTTGGCCATGGTCTCTGAAAATTTCAAACAGAGAAACATTAGAAAACATAATAGCGAAGAGAAGGAGATGGATGGCGTGTGTAAGGAAGGTTGAAGAAAGGATTTAGACATACCGAACAAACACGTAAAGATGATTGATTGGGGAATTAGGTTGAGACTCAGAGAAGAGATGAATTGAGACGGAGAAGAAAGCTATTATTATCACTTTGCCATGTCACCTTTCTTTTCTTTTGTTTTTTATTCAAATTCGGATGGAATGTCACTTGCGCTTTACTCATTCCTAAATAATGGTTTTTGTCCTTAAAATAGTAACAATTTTATCTTGAAAATTTAAATTTTATTTTATGAAAGTGAAAAAAATTAAGAAATAAATGAATTTATCACACTTTTTTTTTACTTTCAATAATTAAAATTTAAATTTTCATAAATAAATTTATCAATATTTTACACATTTAAGATGAAAATGATTATTTTTTTTTATATTATTCTTTTTAAAGCAAAACATTAACATTATAGTTTTCAATGAACAAAATTTAATTAATGTCAACAAATTAAATCAAATTTGAAAAAAATACATAGTGTTATAATTTCACCACATGTGTTATACTTTCTGAGTGATTTTAAATGAATTATCCAAATAGTCACCACATGTGTTTATTTTTTAGTATAAAAGACATTCGTTGAAGACTGTGAAGCGATTAAAAATGATCATCTGTGATTGAATCAATACACATATTATCATCATCATCATTATAAATAAATTTGTTAATGAAATGAAATTGATTTTGTTTTTTTGTGCATCCTTGGCTTCCCATTGAATCCAGAACTCAGTTGGGGGAGGGCCACTGTGTGAGTCAGATCGTACCAGGACCACAATGCCATTGGACAGTGCGGTGGATGTGGTCTCCATAAGCTAGCTCTTCACACTACACTTCCCATTCTCACATCCTATTCTTCCCTCTCTCTTTCTATTCTCTAGTGCATGTCCTCTCTTAAGAACACACTCTTCACAAAAACATATATAGTACACAGTAGTCACATGATGGATAACTGTTACCCTACTCCTCCTTCTTCAAGTTCCACACAAGCTCGTCACAGCTGTGAGGATGATGAGGCTTCAAGCTTGAAGAAGAGATTCCTTAAAAGAGCCAAGGAACACAGGTCCAGGCTCTATATCCTAAAGAGGTGCATTATTATGTTACTGTGCTGGCAAAAGTACGAGCAATATTGACTCTCACACCACATCCTCTCTTTAGCAGGTGGATACCATTAACTACACCAACCCCACTTTTTTATTTTTTAAGTTAAACTTTCATGTTTGTAAATAAATCACTATATAATGGTTTTACTCTTACTCAGAGAATTTCAATGACCATGTTGATGAGCACTTTATTGCACCTGTGATCACTGTCTGAAGATTATTCGTTTCAACATTAAAGGAGATACTAGCTAATTCAAATTAATACTCAGGTTTTATTATATGAATAGTGTGACAAAAGGAGAGGTGAGATATCACTTGCAGGATTTACACGTTATTATGTAAACAGACATTACTCGACTCAACTTGTTTTCTAGTGTAAAAGAAGGTGAAAGAAAAGACATTATTTCACATGAGGATACGGATATATCGAGGCTACCAAGTAAGTAGTAAGTACACTTGTGGTTAATTGGTAAGACTGAGGTCAAGTATAAGGTTTGCCTACTTTTTCTGCTTACTTTGCCAGTTATATTACATTAAGCTATATAATAAATTCATTAAGCTATATAATAAATTCATCTAAGAAGCTTCAACTTTTCTCTTCCTTTTCACCAATGACATCAATCATTTTTCGCTTTTTAACTCCCAAATTTCATCTTTGATTTCTTTTCTTTGTTGTTGCTAGTAATTAACTACTGCCCTTAGCTTTATTAGTATGCGATGAGTGCTAGAAACAGAGTACAAGACTTGTGTATATGTTGTTGTTGTTTTAATTTTTGGTAAATGACTTGTGTATATGTTGTTTGACATAAAACAATCCACGAGCCAACAAGCTTTGGGAAATTATTATTGATACATGCACGTGCTTATGGTACTTTACCTAATTAATAAATAATATACATTTCATTTCACATGATCGTATAAAATAATACTTAACTAAATTATGTATTAAAATAATGGTTGAAGCAGCCTGATATAATAAACGTAGTGAATATAAGCCATATATATGTACTTAAAATGTCAACCACTAATCCACTGTTAGCATGTCTGGATCAATGGCACATTGATTAAAAAACTAACTATTTTTTTCATGGTAAAAGTAAAATAACAGAGCTATTTCTGATTTTTCATGTGTTTTTTTACGTGATTTTGATTGCCCACCATGGAACCAAACACACCATACCTTAGTGACGGATTGAAGGATATAAGTACAAAGTTTATTTATTTAATTAAAAAATACCTAACAACACACTCTTTTAAACACATCTTTCTATTTACTTCTACTGCAATCACAAAAAAAATATAGTGTACATGTTTAGATCAGATTCAATTTTTCCAAAATCAATTCTATTTTCTAGTAGAAAGCTAAAGTAACAAATAATTATTTCCATTTTTTTTCAATTTTTACTATGATTTTAGGAGTCGGAATGAACTCTGGTAACTATTCATTATTCGAACACACTAAGCGCGCGTGTGTTTGCTTTGTTGGACATATGTAGTGACATGAAATTCAACACGTGTTCACTGCAAAAGCAAGACAAGTATGCTTCAAACCGAGGTTGGCGAAAATGTAAGTTTGGACCGAAAATCCAAACACACACTAAGTAAAAGGTTGAAGCATCAAAATTTGCTATGATCTACTGCGAGTTGGTTACAACTAGGATCCAGAGACTAAAAGATGAGTAATTGATGTAAAAATTGGAAACTAACAATTAATGTTTTTTTTTTTTGTTAAACTGGGAGAAATAGGTGGTTTTGGAAGAAAACTGATGCAGATCTAGACATGCACTGCGATTCGATACTGCCTATAAATTTTCTGGACAAATATTAAATTTGTCTATCAAAAAACAGAACGTACTTGAAGACAGCGTGTAAAAACAACGCTACATCCTTATGCGGGCATTTATTTTGGAATTGACATTTGGCCAACCCTTTGATCTAATTTGATATTCCAAGCTTGAAGCTTCCCGCTAGAATTGGAGATTTTGAGTGTTTATATTTGGACTCCTATGCCCATCATTTTTGGGGCCTGTCCCCAAAATAGTGTTCAGATGACTGTATAAGGAAACGTGCATTTCTAAAACATTGTATTACTTTATTATTGTTAGAAACACAATGTTCTAATAGTACTACATGATTCTGTAATTTCTGTTCATGTACAATGCAAAAATAGGACAATTGCTGCGGCTGTTTTGAGTTTGCTGCCATTTATATACTCTCTTGAACTCTTTCTTTAATGAACTATAGTAATTTAATCATGTTTATATCGATTTCTTCAAAGCTTAGTGCAATCTCAGCCAGCAATTATTGGTTAATTAGTAATCCAAATTTTCACGAAATAATTTATAAAGAGAATTAGAAAAGATTGTAATTTTAAGTTATTTAATTATTTATGAAATATTTTATTCCCCTGCCACTGCCATCATAACCGGTGGTGCCAACGTGTTCATAAAGTAAAACTTTTCGTTCGAAAACGTGTGCGAACAAATCTCCCCCTTAGTTATGGGCATTACTGGCGGAAATACTACAAGCAAAACAACATAACATGTCACAGCCTCACAGGCATGCATGGGAACTAATTAACGCTGTGGATGCTAACCTATTATCACCAAAAGGGGAATTTAGGTAGAACCAGCTGGCAGCTCAACTATTTCAAAAAGAGAAACACTGCATAAACAATTTATTAAAATTCATATATCTTTGTGTAACATTAGTTTAACTTTGAATTTGTACAGGATTTTTATATCAAAAGTTTCTATAAACAAAAAAATCAAATATATTTTAACTAATAGTGACGTTAAATTTAAATTCCTTGAGAAATATCTCTATTCAATTTTTGAGTGAGAAAACATGGTTGAAATTACCAAACACTTAAATCAATTAATACGAAGTTGTTTCACTAATTATGATTTAGATAAAAAGAGTTAGCATTAGATTCTTCGAATGAGTTTTGTTATCTATAATAATCCTATCTTGATCGAATAAAATTGACTTCTTTAATTATGGTCAAGACAAAAAAAAAGTAATTGAAAAAAATCTCACTAAAAGAGTTATCGATAAAAGCAATGGATACTTCCCCTGATCAAAAGAAATATAAACACTTCTATATACATCTTCTAATTAATTTCCTAACATAATTATGGGCAAATCTACACATACTGTGTAAAAAGGATCTAAAGTCATACGAATCAAGGACAAAATCCCGAGATGGATGCATTAAAAAAAAAACCAAAGAAGCCATGGAGATTTGAAATTCTTTGAAATGTTAATTAGTAGACGTGACAACCTCCTCTTCCATGGGATTTTATGGATTCTGTTCATTAGTTTCCCTTTTTTCTTAAGAAGGAAAGAATATTAAATTAATCATGAATTGAACAACTACGACCGCTCTTGCTAAAAAAAAATCAGGAAAGGAAAATCTGTCATATAAATGATGAATCATGAATATAGTTTCCTAGTTTCCTATGAGCTTCCTTTTATGGATTTATACCAAAGATCGTTTCGTTTTTTATTAATAACTAACTCCACTCACAGGTATCTATCTATCTATCCATCTCTGCCTTTGAATGTGGAAGAAAGTGAAGATCCATTCGATATTTGACGAAATCAAACTTTTTGCACCATATAGATGTTGTTGATAAACCAAATAAAATTGGTTGAATTGAAAAATGAAAATCCATGACTCAATCAAATCACCACAATATTCACAAATTCACACCAACCACTCACTAACTTTCCAAAAGCCATTTCCTATTTGAATTTCAAATGTTGTTGGCAGCAGACCAACTTACCCTCTAAGGCTCATAAATATAAAAACCTGGAAGCAAGGCTCGGTTTCTTGTCTCACTGGCCTTCTCTTCTAGTCACAATTCAAAATATGCCTTTCTCCATTTGTTTCCACTCTCAAAATTTAATGTGCCCCTCCTATTTTTTGCTTGGTCGTTGGCAAATTAAATGCCACCTTATTTGACGCTCTGCATCACTCTGTCTCTGTCCATCCCTCTCTCTTCCATTATATTTTAAGAATCTCACAGGACACTATAGTTACTCCAAGGGAACATAATACCACCTTCTTCATCAAACTTTCCAAGTATTATGTTTTCTGGTGATGGATATATTGGAGTTACCATAGGGGTAAGCTTTTCTTGTCACATTCATTATTAACCAATGGTTCTTTGTTTCTTTAGAAAGCGCAGGAATGAAAAGTGGTGGAGGATCACACTTCCAACGTATAATTTAAGAACTTGAGATATTGGTGCGGTTCAATCAGAAGGCAGTGTTTTATGATCCAAAAGCTCTGTGTTATTTGATTGAGCCGTGCCAATATCACATGTTATTGATCTCGGGCTATCACATTTTTCTTCTCTGTATATGGAAATCTGCAGCACAAGGTTTTTTTTTATTATTATTTTATATGTTGATTGTTGCATGTTCTTAGAGTTCATAAGTAGCAATGGAACTGTAAATGAATGTTGACAAAGAGAGTAAGTGCCATTAATTGCTTTTTATCTTCTTCTGCAGATTTGATCTTCATCATGCTTGCTACTTTGCGGTGGCCACCTTATTAGCATGTTTTTGTGTGTCTCCGAAAAGTGGTGATCAGTTTTTTGATGTGGAATAGTGTGAATTGGCATGGTAGGTAGAAAATTTGTTTTAACTTTTGTTTTTTCTTTTCAGGGTGGTAGTTAGAGGCGGATCAAGTGGCAATAGGCAAAGATAAATTTTTCTTTACGTTTACTTTGCTTCTGTTTAAAGGTTCATCTTTTTTTTTAGCTGACAATATCCCATATTTCTCTTGCTTTTACATTTAATTGTTTTACATTATTTAAAGGTGTGAACTCTGTTTCGGTTCTCCAAACAAGTATTTTGATTCCGCAATAAAAGGTTAGATCGAATTCTGATTAATTGGTTTATGTACCTCTGACTACAATAATGCCTTAGCAGTTAGCAGTTAGCAGTTAGCAGTACTGTACGTACTTAGATATTAATTCCAATAATTTTCTTGGTGATACAAATTGTAATCCTCTCCTACTTATCTGTTTGTAATATTCTTTATTTGGATTAACAAAATTGTTTAAATTCAATTTTCTTCTACAATAATGGATATTCAATATAAAAAATATATGGACCTTCCTTAATAAGCTTTCAAGATGAAAAAAGAAATTCATTTTAATATTAAAAATATAATTATGAAATGAATCTATCATTTTATTCAATCCCTCACACTACCCTTTGTGACAAGTTTAAATGACATTTTTTTGTGATTTATTTTTAGTGTTGTATCTTATCCCAGGTTTATACGGCTAGGACTAATTTAACAAAATCTAATTTGACGTGGGGCAATTACTTCCTGCACCCCTTTTTTTGCCTCTACATCCCCAAAAGACAATAACACCCTTCTTGTTACTCTGATGCCGTAATGCACAAACCATTGCAGCAATGACCATCACAAACCCTTTAACCCCATTGTGGTGGCAACAACCTTGTCAAAACGCAAGGGAGCCATATCACCCCTTTATTACGGGCATCTTAAAAGTGTACAAATATTTTGAAAGTTATTCTGGAATATATTTTTTTATACTCTAGAATAGATATTAAAAAAATTATTTTGAAATAGTTATTTTAGATTATGAAAAATCCTATTCTAAAATAACATGTCATGCTTAGATAAATAAAAATTATAAATTTGGCTGAATTATATTAAAAAATATTTTAATAAACTTTTTTACAAAAATTATTAAGTAACTTAAAAAAGCGTGTCTTAACTTTTTTTAAACACTCATTGAAAATAAAGTTGACAAAATGAACGGGTTGGCCTTGCCGATCCATTGGACCAAATGTGAAAAGTGAATTGAATTAAGTTAGTCCATATTTTATATGGACCTCATTTTTTGAAGTCCAAGTATGCTCATAGGCTGGCCCATATTGATCATTTTACTCTTTTTTTTCTAAATTATTCAAATTTAAAAGAAAAAATAATAGTTAAAAATATATTAGACCAAAATAGGTCCAATTGAATTGGGGTCTATATTGCTTGAATTCAACCTTGCACGGTGGGTCAATAGGCCAACTCGATCTATTTCGCCAGCTCTAATTGAAAATCATAATTTTATAGATTACATTATCTATCTATCTATATATATAAAATCTGTCCAACCACCATTTTTTTATTGACGTGTCATTTGGTGGTGTGTTGTAGGTTTTTTTTTTCTTCTTTCTGCTTTGCAGGCTGGGCCCACGCCTAGTTTATTTAATAACTCTAGCTCTTGATTTTTTAGTTTCAACAATAGCTTAAGAAATTTTTATCTTCATACATCTTTTTTCCCACTTAGATTTTCATGAAATAAATAACAGAATAAAAGATTACTTGTTCTCGTTCCACACTTCACAAAAAACACCAAAATTAAGAATGGCTATTTGTGAGATTTGTAAACTCAACAGTGCAATTCGAGAATTTTTCTGCGGTTCATGTTTTTAGAGAGCAAATATGCAAGCTGATTCTTTTGCCAAGCATGGGATGTCAATTAGCAGAAACTCTATTATTGATTTTTCAATAAAGTCTTAATTTGGGTTTGGGGTGTTTGCCCAACCCTCCAGCAAAAAAAAAAAAAGCAAAACTGAGAATAGATAGTGAGGTAAAGAAAAAAGAAAAAGTAACACTTTAGGGAACGAACAAATAAAATCATATTAAATTTGTAAGACAAAAGTAATAATTATTATGAAGCGTTAGACATGGCAGAGAACGAGAATATAAAGCCCTCCAGCCACGTAACAAAAGAAAGGATTGGTTGGTTGCTACTATACTCTTTCTTTTTCATTCTCTTTGGCTCCCAAGCAGCTACCCCTATATGTCTATATCATATTATATCATCCTACTAGTCTCATACTACGTGTATAGCCTGCACTACACCACTCGTGTGTTTTTTTTCAGGTTTCTGAATATTGCACCACTGCTTTAGTTTACAAGGTTGCACTCCACAATGCGTTTTCATCCTCCCCACAACGCTGGTGAACTTCTTTCATCCTCTCAACAGATCTGCAGATCCCACTGCATTTCCAATCAAACGAGGCGACACAGATGTTACCAGCCTGCGCTTTCCACTCTCAATCTGCAGGAGGGTAGCACTACTACTGTTAAATAAAAAAAACTTCAAAGTCTGTTAATAATTACATGGAAAGCGATCATTATGAGGAAAGAATCATAACATGGCATCTCAAAGTTTGAAAAGTATATGAACATTCAGATGCAAAGTTTTTATTGGTTAATCAGATTTATATATAATGATTCTGAAGTATTGGATCAATGATAATGATGTCATGCGAATTATCAACATACCAGGGGGTGTGCCACAACACATTTTCCTATCATCAACATGATCCACATCCAAACCAATAAACCAAGATCCCAATGAGACATCTTCATTAGCATATTTATGCAGCACATCCCTGGCGTTATAAAATCAAACTGTCAATCAATAAAAGAAATACAACGTGCCAGATTAGTTGGTATGATATTCAATTATATACTATTAGAGAAGAGTTCATGAAATTGTTAGTCTGCACTTGTTCCTACCTAATGAAAATCTCAATTTCATTGACATCCAAAATTGTGCAAATTATAGGGGAATCAAGCTCATGAGTCATACCATGAAATTATGGGAAAGAGTGATCGAACGGAGATTAAGAAAGGAGACTCAAGTTACTGAGAATCAATTTGGTTTCATGCCGGGAAGGTCGACCATGGAAGCGATTTATTTATTACGGCGGGTGATGGAGCAATATCGCATGGCCCAACAAGACTTGCACTTGATTTTTATTGACTTGGAGAAAGCGTATGATAGAGTGCCTAGAGAGATTTTGTGGAAAGCTCTAGAGAAGAAAGGGGTTAGGGTTGCATATATTCGAGCTATCCAAGATATGTATGATAGGGTATCGACTAGTGTTAGGACACAGGGTGGAGAGTCAGACGATTTTCCCATCACAATTGGTTTACATCAAGGGTCAACCCTTAGCCCCTACCTTTTTACCTTAATTCTGGATGTCCTTCCGGAACAAATCCAAGAGATAGCGCCGAGATGCATGCTTTTTGCAGATGACATAGTCCTCCTTGGAGAGTCGAGGGAGGAGCTGAATGAGAGGTTGGAAACTTGGAGACGAGCTCTAGAAACACATGGCTTTCGCCTAAGCAGAAGCAAATCGGAGTATATGGAATGTAAGTTCAACAAAAGAAGGAGGGTTTCTAACTCAGAGGTGAAAATAGGAGACCATATTATCCCTCAAGTCACACGATTTAAATATCTTGGGTCTGTAATACAGGATGATGGGGAAATTGACGGGGATGTGAATCATCGCATTCAAGCAGGATGGATGAAATGGAGAAAAGCATCGGGGGTGTTATGTGATGCAAAGGTACCGATCAAGCTAAAGGGAAAGTTTTATCGGACTGCGGTAAGACCGACGATTTTGTACGGAACAAAATGTTGGGCGGTCAAGAGCCAACATGAGAATAAAGTAGGTGTAGCGGAGATGAGGATGTTGCGGTGGATGTGTGGTAAGACTCGACAGGATAAAATTAGAAACGAAGCTATTAGAGAGAGGGTTGGAGTAGCGCCTATTGTAGAGAAGATGGTGGAAAATAGACTTAGGTGGTTTGAGCATGTAAAGAGAAGACCGGTAGACTCTGTAGTGAGGAGAGTAGACCAGATGGAGAGAAGACAAACAATTCGAGGCAGAGGAAGACCCAAAAAGACTATAAGAGAGGTTATAAAAAAGGATCTCGAAATTAATGGTTTGGATAGAAGTATGGTACTTGATAGAACATTATGGCGGAAGTTGATCCATGTAGCCGACCCCACCTAGTGGGATAAGGCGTTGTTGTTGTTGTATTGACATCCAAACATCCCCCTTGCCTTTGTGAGCTTTTAACAATTGAGCAAGGAAAACAAGACTTACTGATTTATCGATATATAAGCAGCCAAATCTTGTGAAATGGCATATAATTGTCCTGTAGCATGACGGAAGTACTTGTTTCCCACCTCTCCAAACTTCCAGTATTCTGGTTCATGGTATTTCACTCCCCTGTGGTAAGACAGTTACACTAGCAAGTGGATATAAACTATAACTTAAGAAAATAAAATACAGGTTTTGTTACTTCTGAGCAAGGACAGGACCAGATTTCATGCACCCAATATACACCCGAGGTTTCCTACGATGCATAGTCAGAGCCAATCCAAGTGTTGCTGAGATAGAAAAATAAACAATAAGCACAGTGAGGAAAGTGATGGAATATTTATATAACAATTATGGCAGCTTAGTTAATGAAGTATCTATTATGAAGTGTGAAGAAAGTAGTCAAACAAAACCTAAAATAATGAAGAGTCAAGTGGATTTTTTGCCTTTCATTCTTATGTCTATTTGTATAAAAGTCCATCCAATTAAGAAAACACTCCAAATACAACTATGAGCACAACATAATAATTACATGAATGTTCTATAGAGAATGTGCCAGTTTTCAATATGTAACACTGCAGAAAGCATAAAATATAACACTTCAATATACCAAGGACAAGAAGAATCTTAAGCATTGTCATGGCTTAATTGGAAACTTACCTAATGGTGCCTGGTCAATCCTATTGCAGATAGTTTATACTAACCTCAAACTTTTTAATGCAAACAGTTAAGGAAACTACAGAGAGATAAATGAAATTAGCTGTGCTACAAGATCGGGGATTACGTTCTAGATTAAAAATTGACAGAAATTTCAAAGTCCATTGTTGAGTCACTTGTTAATACATCAAGAGTTTCAATCCTATTGCAGATAGTTTATACTAACCTCAAACTTTTTAATGCAAACAATTAAGGAAACTACAGATGGATAAATGAAATTAGCTGTGCTACAAGATCGGGGATTATGTTCTAGATTAAAAATTGACAGAAATTTCAAAGTCCATTGTTAGTTGAGTCACTTGTTAATACAACAAGAGTTTCAATCCTATTGCAGATAGTTTATACTAACCTCAAACTTTTTAATGCAAACAATTAAGGAAACTACAGATTGATAAATGAAATTAGCTGTGCTACAAGATCGGGGATTATGTTCTAGATTACAAATTGACAGAAATTTCAAAGTCCATTGTTAGTTGAGCCACTTGTTAATACATCAAGAGTTTCTTCCATAAAATAATCATCCCTTGGATAATTAATTTTCGGTTAAATTAGTTTTTTAGCCCTCTTATTTATTATTTAGGTTCAATTTTGTCCTCTAGTTTTTTTTGTTCAATTTGATCCTCTAATTTTTAAAATTGATTCATTTTTTTTAAGATGTGCATTTTGTGGCGGTTTAAAACCACTTAGTGGTGGTTTTAAATCACTACAAAGTGTGATTTCTTATAATTTAGACTGAAAGACCAAATTGAATCGATTTAAAAAATTAGAGGATCAAATTTAACCAAAAAAAAAATTAAAAGACCAAATTGAATCTAAAAAATAAATTAGAGGACTAAAAAGCTAATTTAACCTTAATTTTATTTCATTAGGCAATTTTACTAACAATTACATAAAAGAAATTTCCTAGTCTATTTAAATCTAATATCATTTGGACATATGTTCCAAAAGTTAATTGACAAAGTAAAAATTAAATAGGATTTCTAAAAATCATTTCTGAAGTACTCTTCCTCATTCAGTTATCATATTTATAGAACATTTGTAATAAATGATTTGTTGTTCTTTTATAAAGACATGAGGTTATTCATCTCCATATATAATCATAAGTAAGAACTGTGACTTAGATTTATCACTTCAATTTATCATAGTTACTTCTCCCATAACTCTCTGCATATCATATTATCATTATTAATTGTAAAGACTGAATATTTTTTCTATTCACCTAAATTCACATGAACATCGTCAACTTTGACATAAAATTCTGCATCCCACAAGGCAACAGCAATTGAAAAGTAGATCTTTGTCTTAGCTGATAGTTCTAGGTATCCCTCAATGTGGTTCTGCTTAACACAAATGTATATTGTTTCATCAACAAAAATAAGCCAGCACAATATAAATAAGATATAGGATTATGTATCTAAATGAAAAGAGGCAGGAGAGAAAGATCACCAGCCTCAAAAAGTCAGCATGAAGCCTCTCCTCTACTTCAATAGCTTTGTCAAGAATGCACCAGATGTAGAACTATAGACCAAAAAGGCTAATTAAATCTCTAGGTTATCGTTCATTTAACATCACAAGGAAATATGAATTCAACCAACCATATAGGAATTCATCATGGATGACCCCAAGGTTTCATGACATTGTGTCATTGATTTTTGACAATAATTATTTTAGTCCCCTCTACTAAAAGAATGAGTATACTACCAATCAACACAATAAAAAGCAATCCTGTTGGATAGAAATAAACACAGCTTGCATCAGAATGAGAGAACTCTTAGCAGTATAAACAGCTTTAACAGAAATAGTTAGTTAGTTGGCTGAATTAGTTAGTTAGCTTTTCAGTTGTAACAGAATTCAAGTTGCAGATGTATATAAGCTTCACCATTAATGAATAAAAGCTGCAAGCTGTAGCTGATCATTTCTTTCTGATAGTTACAAACATCCATCTATATGCTGTCCTATTCATTCTAATATGGTATCAGAGCTCTTCTAACGGAGAGTTCTGCTGCGCATACCTTTCTTCCTCTTTTCTCAACTATCCACCATGAATGAAGTTTCAATCAATAATACAGAAAGCTACCTATACCTTCATCCAAGCGAGAACCCGGCCATAGCTCTCGTTTCCCCAGTATTAGACTCAACCAATTACCATTCATGGAGTAGGTCCATGGTTACTGCGCTGAGTGCCAAGAACAAAGTGGAATTCATTGACGGAAGCGCACCTGAACCGTTGAAGACAGATAGAACCTATGGAGCTTGGCGCCGGTGCAACAATATGGTCGTATCGTGGATAGTACACTTGGTGGCCACATCCATACGGCAGAGTATACTCTGGATGGACAAAGCTGAGGAGATTTGGCGAGATTTGAAGTCACGGTATTCGCAGGGAGATCTTCTGCGAATCTCCGACCTTCAGCAAGAGGCATCAACGATGAAGCAAGGTTCACTTTCAGTCACGGAGTACTTTACTCGTCTGCGTGTGATCTAGGACGAGATTGAGAATTTCAGACCTGATTCGGTCTGCTCGTGCAACATCAGGTGCTCATGCGCTGCTTTCACCATCATCACTCAACGCAAGCTTGAAGATAGAGCCATGCAATTCTTACGAGGTTTGAACGAACAGTACACTAACATTCGTTCTCACGTGCTTCTCATGGATCCTATACCTGCCATATCCAAAATCTTTTCTTATGTAGCTCAACAAGAAAGACAACTGCTGGGGCACGCAGGACCAAACATCAACTTCGAACCCAAGGACATCTCCATAAACGCGACGAGGACAACTTGCGATTTCTGTGGGCGCATTGGTCATGTAGAAAGTGCTTGTTATAAGAAGCATGGGGTGCCTGCAAGTTATGATGGAAGAAACAAGAATAACAATGGAAGAAAGACGTGTACCCATTGCGGCAAGTTTGGGCACACAGTAGATGTTTGTTACCGGAAACATGGATACCCGCCGGGATACAAACCCTATAGTGGAAGAACCACCGTAAACAACGTGATAACAATGGAAGATAAAGCTACAAATGATGAAGCTCAGCAACATGAGTCACAAGAGGTTGTTCACTTCTCCCCTGAGCAGTACAAGGCATTACTTGCCTTAATCCAGCAGCCGCCGGCAGGAAGCACGGCGCAGTCCAAACAAGTTGCATCAGTTTCCTCGTGCACTGTTAACACACCATTAAACCCAGGTAATTCACTCTCTACCCAAACACATCACACCTCCTGGATCCTAGATTCGGGAGCAACGGATCACGTAACCTGTTCTTTGCATAATCTCCATTCCTACACGCAAATCCACCCGATCACAGTGAAGCTTCCAAATGGTAATCTCGTTCATGCTACTCACACAGGAACCGTACATCTTTCATCCAATTTAATCTTACATAACGTGCTCTACATACCCACTTTCACATTCAATCTTATTTCAATATCAAAACTCGTATCTTCTAATAATTATGAACTAATCTTTTCTTCTACATCGTGCGTGTTGCAGGAAGCGAACAATCATATGAAGATTGGTATAGTTGAAGCAAAGCATGGCCTCTATCATTTGATACCAAACCAGATAACTACCAAAGCCATCTACTCTACCCTTACTCATCCTAGATGCAGCATCATCCCCATAGACCTATGGCATTTTAGAATGGGACACCCATCGAATGAAAGGCTACAATGTATGAAAAACTATTATCCTCTTTTGAGCAATGATAAAAATTTGGTCTGCAACACGTGTCACTATGCAAAGCACAAGAAAATCCCTTTTTCATCTAGCAACTCGCATGCATCTCATTCCTTTGATTTACTGCATATGGATATATGGGGTCCATGTTCAAAGCTGTCCATGCATGGTCATAAATACTTCCTAACCATTGTAGACGATCACTCGAGATTCACGTGGATACATCTTATGAAATCTAAAGCGGAAACGCGACATATAATCATCAACCTCATTGCTTTCATTGAGAGACAATATAACGGCAAGGTCAAAACTATAAGGAGTGATAATGGCGTAGAGTTTCTCATGCATGAATATTATGCATCAAAGGGGATCGTACACCAAACCACGTGTGTCGAAACCCCAGAGCAAAATGGTATCGTAGAACGCAAACATCAACACTTGCTCAATGTCACACGAGCACTCCTCTTTCAGGCAAACTTGCCACCTGCTTTTTGGTGTTATGCTTTGCCGCACGCTGCATTTCTAATCAACTGCATTCCCACACCATTCTTAAATAACATTTCACCTTACGAAAAACTGCATAAACATCCCTGTGATATATCTAATCTCCGTGTCTTCGGATGTTTGTGTTATATCAACACAATCAAAGCAAATCGGCAAAAATTTGATCCCAGGGCACACCCATGCATTTTCATTGGTTTCAAAACTCATACAAAAGGATATCTTGTGTATGATTTGCATTCTCACGATGTTGCAATATCTAGAAATGTTACTTTTTACGAAAATCATTTTCCATACCTGCCTGAAACCCAACATTTAAACTTAGATAACTCAATCCCATCTCCATCTCCGAAACCCTTTTCCGGCAAAGAGCTTGACCCACCAGAAGAAAGCCACTCATCACAACCCATAATACCAATACACTCCTGTGATGAACATTCAACCAAACAAGACCCTTCACACCCTAGGCGTTCAACACGATCAAGACATTCCCCGACATACCTTCAGGATTACCACAGAGTCCTTGCTTCATCTACACCAGAAGCTTCAGTGATTGTTCGTTATCCACTAAGCTCAGTACTTTCATACTCGCGCCTCTCACCTGCCCATAGGAACTTCGTGATGACCATCTCACCAGCCACAGAACCTTCATCATATGCCGAAGCCTCTCGCCATGACTGCTGGGTTAAGGCAATGAAGGCCGAGTTACAAGCTTTGCAGATGAACAACACTTGGAGACTCACACTTCTTCCTCCTCACAAGGCAGCTATCGGATGCAGATGGATTTACAAGATTAAATACCGGGCTGATGGTTCCATAGAAAGGTATAAAGCACGCTTGGTCGCCAAAGGTTACACTCAAATGGAGGGGTTAGACTACCTCGACACATTCTCTCCGGTGGCAAAACTCACCACCGTTCGTGTTCTTCTCGCATTGGCAGCGCAAAATCAATGGCACTTGCGACAATTGGATGTCAACAATGCGTTCCTCCATGGAGAGCTTGAAGAGGAAGTGTATATGAAAATTCCACCTGGCCTTGAAGTTGAAAACCCGAAGCTTGTTTGTCGTCTTCAACGGTCTCTCTACGGGCTTAAACAAGCCAGCCGACAATGGTTCACAAAGCTATCGAGTTTCTTAGTCTCCCATGGGTTTCAGCAATCTAACTCGGACCACTCTCTCTTCTTAAAAGTCACTAAGTCAGCCACTACCATACTCTTGGTGTACGTCGATGATATCATACTCACGGGGAACAGTATGCTGGAAATACAAGATATCACCACCCTCCTGGATCAAGAATTCAAAATAAAAGACCTTGGTGACTTGAAGTTCTTTCTGGGACTCGAGATTGCCCGCACCAATGATGGAATTCATTTATGCCAACGAAAATATGCCTTAGACATTTTGTCTGATTCAGGTATGCTAGGTTGCAAGCCACACTCGACACCCATGGATTATTCCATGAAATTGCAGATGCACTCAGGGAATTCCCTTTCTGACGAGTCCTCATCTTCCTATCGAAGACTAATAGGAAGACTAATATACCTCACCAACACTCGCCCAGATATTGCGTACACTGTTCAACAACTCAGCCAGTACATGTCGGCTCCTACCACCACTCATCTTCAAGCTGCTTTTCGCATATTGAGATACCTCAAGGGTTCACTAGGATCCGGGCTCTTCTTCGCAGCAACCGGGACTCCCCAACTCCGAGCCTTCAGTGATTCGGATTGGGCGGGTTGTAAAGACTCTCGAAAATCCACCACAGGGTTCCTTGTCTATCTGGGTTCTTCACTCATTTCGTGGCAATCAAAGAAACAGTCCACCGTCTCCCGCAGCTCCTCCGAAGCTGAGTATCGAGCTCTCGCATCTACTGCCTGTGAGCTGCAATGGTTAACGTATATTCTCCAAGACATTGGTGTAGCATTTATTCAGCCAGCCACTTTATATTGTGATAACCAATCTGCAATTCAGATAGCAACAAATCCCGTTTTCCATGAACGCACCAAGCATATCGAGATCGATTGTCATATTATCCGCCACAAAGTCACTGCGGGTCTCGTCAAGCTCCTTCCGGTCTCATCCTCCATGCAACTTGTGGACATATTCACCAAAGCTTTACGACCAGCCACCTTTCAGCACCTTTGTAACAAGCTGGGAATGATGAATATCCATTCCCAACTTGAGGGGGGCTCTTAGCAGTATAAACAGCTTTAACAGAAATAGTTAGTTAGTTGGCTGAATTAGTTAGTTAGCTTTTCAGTTGTAACAGAATTCAAGTTGCAGATGTATATAAGCTTCACCATTAATGAATAAAAGCTGCAAGCTGTAGCTGATCATTTCTTTCTGATAGTTACAAACATCCATCTATATGCTGTCCTATTCATTCTAATAAGAACAACAAGTATCTGTTAAATACAATTTGATGGTTAGGCCACAAAACAAGGTTCTTATGATCAGATCATATGAGAAATTAAGTGCAACATAATTATCAGGTAAACACACCAAAAAAGAACATTGAATATCAGGAAATCTGACCCGTGACCAATCGTATGATTATGCCCTTTTCTTCCTCCAACTTCTTTCTTTCCACAACTAAATGATGTTCCATTAGAAACCAGGATCAGATATATGAGGCATATGGAATCACTTAAATATGCTAAAGGAGATCTTTTAAGAGAGGAAGAACTAGAAAATGTTGAAATATCAATCAATCACCTTGTGGCATCCAAGTTGCATGAACAGTATCTCTGTGCTTCCTGCTACTAAAAGCTGTATTGATCCCTATAACCATGAAATATTTTTTCCTTGGAGTTGATTCAAATGTCTCTGGTTTCCGAAATACAGCACAACCATTCAGCATAAACCAAGTAGTGAAGCAAATTTAAGATTCAGCTCCAAAGTAGATATTGTCTTACTTGGTTTCCTGCAATTCATGTATAGAAACGGATTTAGCATTATAGTTATTTGATAAGCATATAAGTAAATATAGTGCAAACAAGCATTGGCTTGGCTTACTTGACAACATTCTGTGTATTTGAAACTTCCACTTGACTGTAATTGGAGCTAGGCCTTACAACCTTTGGACAAAGGCAAAAGATCAAGCAGAACATGCCATGATCTTTCTTTCATAAATAACAGAAGATGCAGCTAGTAGTTATATCATATATGCCTGAGATTTGAACTTTATCTATACTAAATTTCAAAACCCACTAGAGTAAAATATGTGTGAGATAAAAAGCACTCTTGCTTTGCACCTAATACCTAATCTTTTGAAATAATTGGTCCAGAACCTTCTCAGCCAAGCAAGAGTTCAACCCTTTCTTCCCTTGTTAATATTTTAATTAAATTAAATTTAAGTAAATACAATGTATTGGTGGCATGTGCCTGTTGTCCAAAATTCAAATCCAAATGAGATGGCATATCAGAGACAAGAATACGTAACATTTGGCCCAACATACTTTGGTTTTTAACCTGCCGAATGGTATCGTGTAATCTATGTAGCCAACCTCACTTAGTGGGATAAGGTTTTCTTGTTGTTGCTGTCTTCTCCTTAAAAGGAGAAGTTGGGCCAAATACAATCCTTGTAAAGCTCTTAAAAATAAATGTATCCTTTTTTTAATGAACAAGACCCAAAAGAGAAAACTTCTATAGAAACTAATTAGAGGAGTTTCTTATTATACAAACACTACCTTAGGCATGCACTTGGCAGCTTAATTCTGAAGGAACATTCACCCCCAATGAATACAGTTACCAAAAACAAAGGTCCATTAGTGACATTTCCCCCATTCCATTATGCATGTGTATACAAATAATGAACTAACCAGTAGTATTTCCTGATCATTCCATGGGGAGGGTACTTTTAAGGTTGTTATAAATTCCAGTAGCAGTCAATGACAGTCTATTATCTATAATATGGGATAGGGGGAAAGTCCAACACAGAATCATAGCAAAAATACAACATAAGTAAAAGTGTAACTGATATACTTACTAGATTTAGATTACAGCCCTCAGAGTTTAGTTTTATTCTTTCAATCTCAGTAGAAGCCCTCGAAATTTCTTTATATTCAGCCATCGACCATATCCTGATATACAATTGGGGTTAGCATTCCTCGCATATGATAATGATTATCTCATTCCAGACTTATTTTAATAAATACTAATAGAGTAGAAATTGGACAAAAAAAAAAGGACCTCTACCTTCAGTTTCTGATAATAAAGGCAGAGATTGTGAACATTTAATTTATAAACCCAGCTTCATAGTTGGATATGTGTTCTCAAACAAGCAGGGCTAAAATCAAGGGAGATGAAAAAATGTCAATAAATTGAGGATCACGGGTCATGCATATGAAAAGAAGCATTCATTTAATTAAGCTCACCCCAATGTCTTCATTCAATTAAAACTTCACGATTTTCAGCAACTACATATAAAGAGAGAGGGAAGGGGGAATAAAATATAGATACCCACCTATCCCTTTTTTTGATTCAGCGGAACATAAGGGAAAAAAAGAAAGTGAATGAGAGAAAAGAATAAAATGAGTCTGAATTAGCTTTGGGCATTTAATGAAACCAATCAAAAATCATAGGGGAAATTGAACAAAAATATTTATACAAGTATGGATTAAATGCCCCATGGCAGAAGGCACAGGCAATGAAAGATTCTTCCTTAGAGCATAACCCCCTTTGCAGCCTAGAAACTCCATCACTCACAGTCACACAAAACAACTAAAAATAAAATAAAATCAAACTTGATGCTGAAATATAGAGACCCAGAAGCACAAGTACCTATTGGTAAAGAACATTCCAGCACAGAAGCTTGCCACACAAAGCAGAAGAGCCCATTTCCTATGTAAGACATTCCTTCCACTCACTTCTACACATGCTCCCTTGCTCTTCATAGACATTCTCCTTCTCTTCTTCCTCACCTCACTATAATAACCAGAAATAGAAACAGATAATAATGCACACAGTATAAAAAAAAATACAACGAGAAACAAAGATGAAACAAATGCAAAAAAAAAAAGAAGCAAACTTTACAGCTTCTGTGGCAGCCAGCCACTACCTTGTTCGTTGGGGGCAAAAGAGGAAGAAGACCCACTAAGGCCCCCGCCTCTTTAAATCACAAACGAAATTCAGAACAACACTTATAAGTTATAACAACCAAAAACGGCTGGTGTGAAGTATGAAACAAATTTATAAGTCAAATCTATGGAGGAGGGGTATTTTGTTTGCTTATAATTTGCCTTAAAAAGTGTTGGCTGGTGTGAAGTAACAATTATTTTTACTAGGCACTTGAGGTTTTCTCGAGAGTGGGTTGAATCCAGTTCAGATGGATCCCACCCGAGTCTCTTTAAGTAAAACTAGTCTGAATCACCATGCAATTCAACAAAATAGTTGTGCCACTCAATAGTCAATACACCCCTAACGCTACAGTTTGTTTTGTTTCCCTTTAACGCACGTGCAACTGTAATGCTGCCACGGGTTAGGCTGGAGAGGTCAAGGAGACCTCTACCATAACTGAAGAGGATAAAGATGATATTTTTTCCGTCACAACTCTACAAAATACAATTCTGCTAATAATATCAAACGTCATGAGGTATTATTATTTATTTTTAGGATAAATACTTAATTTAATCCATTAAAGTGTAATTATATCAGATATGAGTTTCATCGATGAAAAATTATTTTGATTTGTGATGATTAAAATGTTATGAGAAAAGATTGTTAAATAAGATGTTCATTCAGAAAGATCCAAAGTTATGGAATCATAAATTTCACAATACATTACTACTAGATAATAATATTTAACATTTCCATCAAAGATTTGATATTATTAAAAAATAAGAGTTTAATTTTATTAGAAGTAAGAATTTTTTGACTAATGAAGAATACTAGACAAATAGAGAAAAATACAAAATAACTTAGATTTTGATCGTACTCAAAATAACTTAAGTTTTAATTTTTTTTATTTAATTTTTAACTCCTTAGATTCCACAGTAAATGTGAAAGTTTACTTAAAGTTAGAGTTAAATTAAAAATTTAATAACTAAGTAGGAACACTAACTTATCATGAAAATTTCAATGAACAACAACTATTTCTTCTTCTCTCTTACATATTATTCTCCATGAACAAAGTTGCTTCACCATCAACAAACATGTACCATGACTAGAAGTGAACTTTGGTTATTTTTTTTGTTAATATAAATTTATATTTTTTTTTCAATTTAACAAAATAGTCCTTATCATTGAGTTCTCCCGTATGCCTAATGAATTCAAAATTAAGCCTTATAATTCAGAATCCTATTCAAAACCACCAAATTCAGAACTTGTAGCAATTGAATTAAAACCAAAATGGAACCAAATTTGCCACATATAAGTGCAGTAGAAAATTTTAGTGCAAGTAAAAAGAGAAGAGAGCAATGAAGAAAGAAAAAAAAAACAAAAAATAAGTTAATCTCCCTTTGTCTCCGTTGTGAGCGTCGCTATGTTGCCGAATGCAAGTTATCATCATCAGAACTAATATGTTCTCAAAGCTTCAGTCTCCACACCACCCTTTTCAACTCTTTGCAAAGGATGACAATTGTGCGTCGCCACCATGTCGAACTTCGTCTTCTCCGACACTTTAAGTCATCAGCGAGTGCAAGTTCAAGAATGAGCCAACATTGTCACATCAAGGCAAACATCGCCGACATCAATGTCGATGACATGGATCGAGACACAATAACAAAACCAAACACAAATACTTTCAGGATAATCATAGATCCAACAAAAAGAGTATTCTCTATATCTCAAAATCACCAGCCTAAATTTCAAAATTTTACACAATAATTCATAAAACCAAATGCGTAAGGACGCCTTCACCAATAAAATTGATTCGAATCTTTCAACTAATAAAATTAACAATATTGATAATTAACATTTTTTTTGAAAAAAAACAAAAAAAACCTAATATGATACCCGCAGTTATTTCATATTCATATACCGGATGTATAAAAAAATATTCATATACCGGATAAGGCAAGCCGAAAAGATAAAGGGGCCATTCGATAATTTATTCAAATAACACTGAAATGCATATTTTTAATATTATAAAGCTTTTGTTGTGATTAAGTTGAGTGAATATTTAGGATTTGGCCAGCTTTATACAAATAGAAAACTTTTTTTTTCTGACAGAATACCAATAGAAAAATTAAGAAATAGTACAACACAAAATTATTTATTTTAAAAATGATTACGAGACATGATAAAAGAAATCATGGGAGATACAACAAAGTTATAAGAACTTACATCTCATAAAACTAAGGATTACATTACAACAAACAAATAAATAATTCTGTAAAAAAAACATTACAAAAAAATTAAAACGTCACAAAAAAAAACTAATAAATAACTTTTTGTTTTGCATAATAGATTTGGAAAGTCAAATTATCCATTGTATGATTCTGTCCCTCCTTTTAAGAAAAAGAAAACATATGCTCTCATCCTTTAAACTATATATCTCTCCCGAAGACACATGGGACAATCCGTTTGTGATGTATGAGAATTCACCCATTTTCATTTTCAGGATACAATGCAAATGAAATGCCTGGTTGCATACACCCCAAACACAAAGTGCCAATAGGTGTATAATGAGATCACAGGTACTTAGTCGTACATTTGCTTCTACCACAACTTAAATAAGGGTATTAAAGTGGGTTGAATTGGATGAATCAACCCAGTTAATCTACCAAAAAAAAGTTGATTTGATTTCGTAATTTATAACATTTAAATAAACGACACATTATTTTTTAATTTTGATTTTATATTTTGAAATTTTATTTTCTTTAATCCACAATATATTTTCATTGTAACTTTAAACAAAATTATTTTAATTTAGGATAAAATGTGTTTTAAGTGTCTGATAATTTAATAAAAAATAATTTTAGTCCCTGTATTTTATAATAACAATTTTGGTCCCATGTGTTATGTAATATGGTGAATTTTTGTCCTTTACATTAACTTCATCAACTTCATCTTGAGGTGAACCATAGACCAAATCTAATATATTTTACAAAATACAATTACCAAAATTATCATTTTAAAAATATAGGGATTAAAATCGATTTTGAGCAATTCCTAAGGGACCTAAATTATTTTATCTTTAATTTATTTTTAATGAATTTATGAATTATTTTTTGAGTTTTTATATTCCATCCTTATTTATTAAAGACTTCAATATGTTTTTAGATTTAGAAAATGAGTGAGTTTTTTTTTGGTCCTTGTAAAATAAATTCTTTGTTTTTCATCCATCTAAAATTTGAAACACTAATTTTTGTCCTGGCGAAATGAGTTTTATCCTTAATATTTATTTTAAGGTAAATAAATAACATTTATTTCAAGATGTATAATTTTTTTTAGAAGTGTCACGTGTTGATATTTTACAACACTAGCGAATGTTACATGAACAATCACTTCATCTTTCGCACAAATAAGCAACTAACGAGTGACCAAAACAATTGTTTCTTATTTTTTAGGGATAAAAGCAAAATAAATTTTTTATAAGGGTCAAGATCAAAACTTGCTCATTTCATTGAGACTAAAAATATATTTAGTTTTCTATCAAATTAAAATATTCACTTTTAGACTAGATTAAATTCTTAGTATACTCAGTTAAAAAATGACATGTGTATTTGATAACTTATTTCTTTTACATTTTATATTTTAATGTGTATATTCTAACATTGGGATGTTTTAATTAGATTTTATGGTGCTAGTTGATGTTTTCACCTCTATTTTGATTAACTAGCTTCCTTCATACGATGAGATGTGATACTTGTGAATATATTTCGATGGGATAAAATTACTTATATATCAATTACCTTAAACGTGGAAGAGACTTTTATATATAAGATAAAATTAAACATAAAATCTATTAGTTTTATTTTTATCATTTAACTTTTAAATTTGAGTAATTTTGACCATTTAACTTATTGGTGATTTAAAAGTCAAAATTTATTTTATAATCTTTGCCAAGTGTCAAATACTAACAATGTTACTTTTAAGATGATAAAAATGATTAAATTGAATCAAATTTAAAATATAAGAGACCAAATTATTTTTAAAAAATAAAAGATCAAATAAGATAATAGACTAAAAAATATAATTTTACCTAAAAAATAATAACAAAGTGAAAGGAATGCTAAAAACACTTCGTGTAGTGTTCAGTAACAAATTCCCGAAGGCCTAAAGTAATTGTAAGAGAAATCCAATGTCTCGAAGATGGATTTCGTACTAAAAAAAAAATTGAGTTTGTTTTTAGTTTCATTTGTTGGAGAAGTAAGATTGTCTGTTCGAGAAGAGAAACGATATTTTTTTATAGTATTATTTTTTTTAATAACCTTTTACCACTTTATTTATAAAAAAAACAGAGTGTTGGGAAGCGTTTCTTTTTTTTTTTTAACCTTTTTCGGTATTTTTTTTTTATGAAATCGGCAACTTCTATTTTGTTAACTCAAACATACGTGAAGGTATTAACAAGGGGTCTAGCATTCTAGAATCTCTAAGTTGTTATAAATTTTATTGTATATTTTTTTTACAGAAAAAAAATGTGAAGGTATTATGAAAAAAAAAAATATAAATATTTTGTTGTCCAAGAGTATAGAGATGGTTGAATATAACGCATCATTGATTCTAACATACTATGTTTAATTCCTTAAAATAATATTTTATATTTGAGTCTTGTGATAAAAAAAAATATAATTAAAAAGTAAAAATTTCATTAAAGATAATTCATTAAATTTTTTATGAAAATTAATCATCATGATAAAATGATAATAAAAAAATACAAAGGTTGGAACAACAAATTAATACGATTGCAATTATGTTAGAATCTGGGTAGAATTAATATAGATAACAAATTTTGTCCTCCACATTCAATGCAATTGAACATTAACTAAAAACTAATTAAAATTTCCTAAATAAAAACTAATTAAACTGATAATTGCGCGTTAGATAATCCACAAGCTTGCTAGTTTTTAAATCATGATTTTCACCTATTATAACTTGTACCATATAATATATTACTGGTGGTCCCTGCTTCTAATACAAAGGATATGATATTCTTCAATAAAAAAAAGTAAAGAAAAACTATTAAGGCTTTATGTAACACAAAAAAAGAAGTTGTGGTCTTGTTTTACTACTATCGATACATTGAATTGAGGGCTTAGATTAGGTTCCAAAGTAATCATAACTTCAATATGCAAAACAGTGGTTTGACAATAAGTACCGAAATAAAGGGATTGTACCTGAATAAGAAGGATAACGATACAGTATACACAGGTAATGTAATAGAGATCATGCAAGAATGAAAAAAGAAGGAATACTGAAGCATTAATAATATAGTTAAGGAATGATCAACCAACCAGAAGTGAAAACTTGAAGACTATTAAACTCAGTAACAACAGAGAGTGCACTCCATTCGCCTAAGTCTAATACAAATCCAGACAAAACTTCAGAGGCTGCCACTCCTCCTTTTCCCTTTCCCTAAAACTCCCTTTTCCCAGAAAATTTAGAACAAAAAAACAAAAAGAACGACAAAACAAAAAGGGCACCTCTGGCTTTCACGTACATGCTCTATTATGAGTTCCGCAGCAGCAGGACCTCACATTCCAATTTCATATGATATGAGTGCCGATAATAATCAAATAAAAAAAAATTGCATGGGATCCTAATGTAACAATGATGATGACTTCATTGTGGTGATGCCAGACATGAAGCTGATAATGACATGACCATGAGTCATAGTGGTGAATGAAACCTCCAACACTAACTACTCTATGAAACCTGTTTTGGTCAAAATAGCATTTCTCACTTTGCTAAGATCTCTCCCTTTCAGTGTCCTCCCTATCCCTTCACATACAGAGAAAGATGAAATCTGGCTCCTTGCGAGTTTCCTAGCAATCCATTCATGAGGAGGTATCATGTCATCCTCATCCTCGCCATCATCATCATCATCATCATCATCACCATAATGATCTCCATAACCACAATCAAGCTTCTTGTTGCTTACACCCTCCTCAACACCCCTTTTCCCATATATTTTAGACCAATCAGGAATGTCCATAGGTGCTGAGGACCTTTGAACCACATTTGAAGAATCAGATTCCAAGGAGTTTGGTGTGGTACTATTAGTCCTTGGGATCTTTCTTGGAGAGGTTGGTAGGAGCCATGCAGAGGAAGAACCAGAGGACTCCTTAGATACCCTCAGTTTTGGGCTTAAAAAGTTCCTCTCCCTCTCCATGGCCACACCCCACACATCTCCTTCATCAAAATCTTCGTTCCTCATTGACCCCCCACCAAAACCGCTGCTTTTGTTCAGAAAGCCATTCCAATCTGCCATTGGTATCTATTAGTTCTGCAATCTTTTGTGCTGCCTGCAAATACAGATAAAGGTGGTGCTTGAGAGAACAAACCAAGGGAAGTGGATTGAGGTAAGAGAGGGAGTGATACTGTGATAGATAACAAAGGTGTCTATTTCAGTATATATAGACATAGATGACTTGAAATTTTTTTCACCTAAATGTATCATGGTTACTTACTAATGAGATAAAATAAAAAATATATTTTTCCCCTTCATTGGGAATTAAAAAGCAGAAAGGTGTAAGAGAAGAGAATACTATCAGGAATCTACCTTGCCCTTGTTTCAATACCCTCCAAAAAGGAAAGGCTCTTGAAATTATTATTTTTTTCTCAGATGGAAACCCTGATAAACCCTTTTAAAAACCAAACATGAAAAAGGAACAAAGGCTTGAAAATTCTTCCCCGGACCTTAATAGCTCCAAGGGGAATCACAGGTTTCAAGAGGGCAGGCTCACTTACAGAATGGTACCTGAAAAAAGACAAAGGGGCAGAAAAAGACAAGAAAGTGGCAAATGCAAATGTGTACACACATACGAAAAAAGGGTTGTGTTATTATAGTTTTGGCCCGTAAGTAAAAAACCTCATATGGATATTAAAGAAGGCAGAAAGAAAATGATGGGTCTTGGAGTGAGTCTGAGTTGATATCTGTCTCCATTGGTTAATTGCAAAAGTCCAAAAGAGCACAGATGAAGGACATGGGCATAGCGGCATCGATTAAAACCCAAAGAGAAAGTCCCATCATATCAATAGCAGCACTATTAATAAGAAAGAAGAGGGAAGAAATTAACACACGGCCTGAGGCTGCTGCCTGCCTAATTTATCACTCAGTTGCAGTGTATGTGTATGCTATGTATGCAGAAAAGAAAACTAACTTAAATGGGTTTTTGTTTTTTCAATATCTTTGAAAAGTTCTGAAAGGCTGCATTCTGATCCGGGAGAGGTGGTGATGCACGATTGGCTTGAAGGTACCTCAAGGATCTGCAACCTTATCCTCAACTCAACTAATGTTACGTAGTAGTAGTGACTCATTACTCATTCGGCGGTAAGTAGTAGTAAGAGAGAAAACAAAAGAAAAGGGTCTTTAATTGGTTGAGCTCTTCTAACTCTGAAACTTGAAAGTGTGAGCCTACGCACACCCTTTATTAATTGCCTTGGAGAGGGTGCTTCCTGCTACCAAGTATAGTAGTTGTAAGTAAAAGCCATTTGGTTGGGTATTACTATAACATTGAGATATGTAGCCAGTTTTTTGCTGACGAATAACAATGCCATTCAACTATGACTTCTTATATTTTATCTTCCACCCTTTTACTCAATGCTTCCTCGCTTGTGGGATCATTAATGCACACATTAGATTGAGTCAATGTGGTGCAAATTGTGGTCAAAATGCCAACTTATAAAACCATGATATCGTGAATTAGTTTAACAAGCTTAAATTATAATTGCAGTAGATAATATTTAAATCATTATTCGAATTGTATATGGAGGGAATGAATATAATATCGTATGGATAACATAGCCTATTTGTTATTTTCTCAGTTCATGCGTGTAGGTGAAGCTCTTTTATTGTGCTACTATGGTTTGCTCCTATTATCGAGTAAATCATTATCTTTGGTTCCTGAAAGTGTATAGTTATCACCTTATTACGAAGCTAATCAAGAAGGAGTATTTTAATATTTAGTATCAATTATTTTTTATTGTTTAAAACTTTGTATTTTTTTTTTACGTGTCCTGGATAATACATATGCTTAGTTTATTGTAGACATTTTTAGTGACAAAGCATTACTTGTTTTTCTTGTGCTCCACTAAGTAATGTTCTTATCCACCCATAACTACTTTTTAGTGGATGTAATATTCTACTTTCTAGTCCTCCTATACTGTAGCTGTGTAGCATTACTTACTCATTTCGTCTCAATTGTTGAAAAGTTATTTTACATAAATAAAAAAATACTTTATCTTCTCCATTATGTACCATATCATAATTATTATGTAAGAAAAAAATTATTCTAAAATAGTTATAATTTTAACTTTTTAATGTATCATTAATTATTATTATTTATTTATATCTCTTATATATTAATGATAAATTATAAAATTTAAAATAAATTATTGATTATGTAAAGGTTAATTTTATAAAATTATTATTCTCTTTCGTCTATTTATTCTGTTTTTCTTGGTTTGTCTAAAACAATCTAATACACTAATTATTTAGAGAAAGAGGAAATAAACAGATAAAAAATATATAATAATAATTTTATAAAACTAATCTTATAATTAATACTCCATCTATCTCACAATAAGTGTTAGTAATTAAGGAAAAAAAATCATTCTAAAATAAGTGTTACAGTTAGCTTGTAAACTTAATATTAATTGATTTTTCTCACTAATATTCTTAATAAATGTCAATTTAATTTTTTAATGTAATATTAAAATTGATTTTGTAAAGTCAATGCACTCTCATCTATTTATTAGCTTACTGTTGGGACAAAGGAAATATTAAATTAAAAAGTTAAGTGATACTTATTAGAAGTATAAGTGAAAAATAATTAATTTTATATTATAAAATTAACCTAATATTACTTATTTTAGGACAGTTACTTTTTAAAATACGACATTTATTTTAAAATAATTAATTTTCAAATGCCACACTTATTTATCTTGGGACGGAGGGATAGCAATTATGCACGTATATCAATTTACATTTATTACTTAGGATTCGTAACAAGCTGTTTTGGAAACATTGACAGCTATCTTGGCACAAAAACCATAATCGATTTATCTCGCTATAGGCTATTCTGACGCCATTTTTTTAGGAACATATTAATAATGGAGTAGACTATATTATACGCGACTTTTTTTTTTTTTACTGAATATTATACACCACTCACATAAACTTTAACATGGTATATGTGAAAAGATTAAATTCATGTAAAAAAGGGTTAGGATACTTTAAGAAATTAAGAATTATACGAGAAAGCATATATACAAATTATTCCTACACAAATTTGTTTTCTTTCAGTTAACTTCTATCCTCCTAATTACTAAGACCCCTCCGATCAATCTTTTGTTTAATAAATTACGCAACATCCATTACATCACTGTACTATTTAGTATTTACATATGGGAAAATGGCATCAGAAAGTATAAATAAAATACGATAAGTAAAATTCAATAAACAAAGAGGATATCCATGATATTTTATTTTAAATTATTATTAAAAAAGAGTGATATATTATGTAAAAAAAAACATTTAACTCTAGTGTTCTAGAGATGACAAGATAAGTCAATTCATTCCACCAACAACCCATCTAAAACGGAATGGAATAAGTTGCCTTACATTGAAAAGTGAGTTAAAAATACTCCATTCATTCGTTTTTTATCTGTCTTTTAATGTTTACACGTAAAAAACAAAAAATATAATAATTTTTTTATTTAAATAAAATAGTTATGAATATTTCTATTTTATCATTTTTCTTATTTCGTAATAGATGAAAAATAAGAGTATATTTAACAAAAGAGTAATTAATATTAACTTGAATATTAAAAATGACAGATTAAAAAACAAAAATCTTCAAAAAAAAAATAAAAATCTGACAATTAAAAATAAATAGATAAAAAAATGTTTAAAATAGTTTTAAAAAAACATTATACTTGAGTTTGTATGTTGATTACTAGCATTTCTATTTTATAATCTTAAAGAGCATCGAAATATAGTACCTGCAATATGCTATTTTAACTATAACTCAACCAATAATATTTGTGTACAGGTCACGATTCTAGTCACTATAACTTCATTCTTTGTTTTCAATATGATATAAAGTTTAATGTTTATATTTATTTGTGTATTGTCAAATTATTTAACATTAGATTTTATATATATATATATATATATATATATATATATATATATATATATATATATATATATATATATATATATATATATATATATATATATATAACATGCGGTTAAGTGTCAGGTGATTTTAATTTGAGATGCCTAGGATATTAGATTTTAGGATATTATATTTGACAAATAATCACAATTTTTTTTATAGTTGTATCTGTGTTGTATTCTACTTATATTCCATTGTATTTACATTTCTTACGTTGGAATTTGTTTATTTTAACCCCTCTTTTAGATATTTTTTAAGACCGCTCTTAGCTTTCTATATTTATCTTTTGGTACATAAAATGGTGTAAGCAGTGTAATATTTTGTTATTTATTTGAATATACCTAAAAAGAATCCGAAGCAGTATTGTAGACTAAAAAAACTCCCATTGGTTGTGAATTGTAGCCACCCCACTTAGGCACTTGTTTAATTTAAGAATTCCAATCTATAATCTGACTCCAAACAAAAGCATCTTTCCATAATACATTTCAATTCCATGCACAATCCATGCGAATGTGACGCACGGCATCATATGATTTTGGTATGGGCATTTAAATCGCACTATTTTAAAAACTTTTGTAAAAGGAAATGCCCAAAAAATATATTTTATTTTGTATATAAGAAGAGCAAGGAATTGCGTAATCTGAAAACGTTAGGGATTTATATCATACGAAAATAGTGTGATATTAAAGGAATTGGTATAGAATATAATGACATAATCAAAATGAAAGAATACCACCACAAGTGGCCAGCCACAAAACTCCATAATTGCATTGTAAAATACAATTAAGTGAAATCACTAAGTGGGCCAGTTAACCTCCACTAACGAATTCTCATGGTAGATGAGATGAAAAGGTTCAATTCTTACCATCCATAGTCCATACCTATTTTTTCATGATTCCAAATATTTGATAATCAAGTACAACTACGACAATTTGATATTCTTTCTCATTTTACTCAAGCAATACTTTTAAACAGAGAAAACTGGTGCGTAAAAAGTGGAAAAAACTGGTGTCTGAAAAGTAGAAAGCAATAACAAGTAATTGAAAATCCTCCATTGAATTTGCTCTTATACTTTGTACATACCATCGACTAGGAGCAGCTATCCGAGCTAGTCATACATACATACATATATATGTATATATATATAATCTATCATTTTCACAAGTGTTTGTCGCTTCAACACCCTTCATGATTCATGAAGAAACCATTGTGGTGACAAGTGGTAAGAAAGGCTAGGTGGGACTTCCAAAATGAGGAGTGGGGATTTTCTCAAACTGCCATCTTAATTGCCAGCTTGCCACCTATGTGGTTAGGGATTTAGGTCATTGACGTGTTTAAAGTAATACGATTCCACATAAAGATGTCACCATCACACGTACTGAACCACTTGCCTCCACCTTTCCTCATTCAATGGGGGTAAATTAGAAGTAAAGATAAAATAAAAAAAATAAAAAGATGTTTTATAGGTAACGTTTTTTTAGGGGTTCCTATTATAAAATATCTAAACAACGGTACAACACTTTTATTCCATTTCATTCTAATCCATTGTTCATTCCATTCTTAACCATCAAATCCAAATCCATAAATTCCTTCAAATATTATTATTATTACCTTCATAATATAATTCAGTTCAGTTTCAGAATAAATACTTGTATAATAAGTTCATATAAATCCCCCCTTTCAAATATGGGGTCTAAAACACGGGGTAAAAACTAATCATATATGAAGACAGAAATTATTATTCCTACGTTAAAATCCAACAATTTTTAATTGTGAATTTTTTCTCAAAACACGACACAGATGTCCAATGTACTACTTCTTGGGACAACACTTCCAGCATTTCGAACGATTTACTCAAGTTATAGTAGTGTTATACAAAAACAGCTTATGGCGAGGTTAATAGGTGGTAGTACATTTAAATAAAGTATTCAAGGATATGCACAATTCATTTCAAAAGCTTACAGAGCAAAATAAGAAGGAAAATGCAGTAGGTCATTGGATTAATACAACTTAATAACCAATCAGATTCACTCAACAATAAATTTCTTCTGCTACAGAAGATCAAGGGGATTCAGAAGATAGGATACTTCTGCTTACATTAACAGTTATGCTGGGTCAGGTCAGATTACAACGGATAAAATTTGGCTAGGTATTCCTACTTGAAAACTAAGGGATGTTTGGTTTTCCATTCAGAAGATTCAAACGTTATTCAGTTCAATGAAACTACACCCACGGATTGGGTTTAAGTTTGAACATCCTTTGGAACACGAACTAAAAACCAAACACAAACTAATCCCAAAATCAGGTTATGAAGGAGAAGTGGCTTGGTTTCTAATTCTACTTGAACGCCTAACAGGAGTGATGATCTCCTCCTCCCCATGTCCCTGAAAAAACAATATAATGAAGCACATGAGAAACAGTTCACAAGTGATGATGCTCTTCAGACAAGAATAATAAATATTTTGCACACAATAATACATGTAACTTAAGAAGCAAATATTCACCTGCTTGATTGGAATTTTCTCATACACAGTTAAGCTTCCATAGGATGGGGAACCCATGGAATAGTCTGATGCAGAAGAGGCCAAAGATTCTCTCCGGTAGTTATTCTTGCGCTTCTTCTCAGGGCCTAGCCTGTGACCTTCATTCACTTCTTTTTCACTGTAGAATGAGCTTTGCTGAATGCTGCTCGCTTCTGAAGGGCATGATGAATCTTCAAGCACGTCCATTTCTACGGGCCCAGATGACTTCTCTGGAGAAATCTGCTTGTTCTTAGATGGAAAGGAGTCATTATGTAACTCCAGGGGCTTCTCCATGGAGCTCATGCTTTTGCTACCCTTTCTTGACAAGTTGAAAGCTGCAGCTGCAATTAAAACAGTACCTGCACCGAGTAGCAAACATAGCATCACATGTGGAGGAATGTCAATTGCTCCTAATCGCCCTTCATTCCCTTTAATTGCAGCATCTATGCTTACTGATTTTTCCTTTGCTACATCATCGTTCACGGCAGCAACATCTGAATCTAAACTTATGTCACTTTGCTCATTGACATTGAGTTTAGCATCCTTTTCTTGTGCCTGCTTTGTATCTGACTCATACGCTTCAACACAGATTTCAGCAACCTCTGAATTCAAGCTTGGCTGATTTTCAACATTTAAGTTAGCCTCAGCTTCTTGTGCAATCGTTGCTTCTAAATTTCCTGCTTCAGCCAGTTGCTCTGATTCGATCATATTGAGTACTTCCTCAGATTCTGGAGCATCCATAATATTTTCAACTCCAGTAATTGTTGCAATATCTTGCTGAACTTGTTCTTCATACACTTCATAATGCTCCTCCAGAATATCCCCCTCAACAACCTCATCACTGTCAATATCTGAGGCAGCATCACTCTCATCAGCGTCCCATACTGGTACGTGAGTCTCACCTATTTCATTTTCACCACGACCAAATATAGGGTACTGATCCACCATGGAGTAATCGTGCTGAATGGTCAAGTTATAATATTGCAACTTGGCCAAATTGTGTGCTCCTCTAACATCTGAAATGAACTCAGAAGTTGAAGACAACAACTTGGTAAACCAAATTTGTAAGTTTCGAGCTATCTCATCAAAATTTGTTTTTGCAAACTGGTTGAATAGATCAAAATTAGCCCCTGAAAACTCTGATGATTCATAAACCTTGTAGAAGTCTTCAAACACAGTTCGATCAATCACAGGTAAATCTGTGACTGTGACTGAGATTGATACAAAAGCAACTGCAAGAAGCAAGGTAAGAGAAACAGCCTTTGCTCTCACTGTGAAGCGTGGTTTTGGAACTTCTTTTTCTTCAACAGATTCCTCTGGCATGAGAGTCCTCCTAGCAGGACTTAGTTCAGAAATTTCACCCTCTTCTTCCTTAACAGTTTCATCCGAAGAAGCATCCTCCGATTCCTTCTGTGAGACTTCAGACTGGGAATCCTCAGTGACTTCTGTATCTGAAAAGCTTCCAGATATGAAGCTGTCCTCTAATTCCCTTTCCCTGCAGAGTTCCATTCGAGATTTTGGTTTGTAGTGAAGAAACTGTGGTCTGGGGGAGAGGTAGTTGGTTTTGGGGTCATAAGGGGGCATCAAGGGATCCGCATCCAGAGGAGCCACAACGGTGGCTTTCAATGAAACCGGAGGAGTGGCAGTGGGGCTAAGCTTAAAAACGGGATGAGTGGAAGTGGGGCTAAGCTTAAAAGTAGGGTCAAGGTTATCATAATCAGGCTCAGTTTCAAATGATGGTTCAGTGTAGTAAATGTCATTCTCTAGAACCAAAGGAACATTCACATTCACATCATTGACAGATTCAAACGACAAATCTGTATCATTCTTTGAAATCAAAGGAACATTCATATAATGAATTTCACTAGTTTCACTCTCACCACTCAAATCTTCACTACTCAGGGAAGATCTGGGACCTTCCTCAAAATTGGGGATGATCCCATAAATCATATTCTCCTCCAAGGGCTCAGCAAAAGTTACCTTGCGAACGTGGCTTTTCGGGTCTGCAGGACTCGAAACCGCCTCATTCCTCTCAATCAGGACTTTCTTTCTGGGAGACTCATTGATCTTGCAGGAAGCAGAAATGGTCGGAGACATGAAATTCTTTGAGCCCTTTGAAGAAACAGCTGGTGATCGAACCTTTGCTGGTTTCAAAATGTGATCTTTCCCGTTTTCTTTGTCATCAAAGGAGTCCCTCAGCGACCCTCCGCTTTCCCGAACCCCAACAGAGCCTCTTCTCGAAAAATCTGCAGAACACACCAAACCCTAAACCCATCAAACATCTATTTTCTATTTAATTTTCTCACACTTTTTCAGCAACCAAACAATAAGGCATGTAAAAGAAGAGAAAAAGAGAGAGAGAGAGAGAGATACCTGCTGAAGGGCTGTTGGCGGGGGTTTTGGCTCCATGGTTTGGGACAATTGAGGGTTTGGAGAAGGGGTTTCCAGTGAAACTCCTTCTCATAGGGTTACCGATTTCGGAACTTCTTGGATTAGGGTTTGAAGGCATTGAAGATGGTTTGTTGGAAGGCATGGAAGTAGTAAGTTGAATTGAATTGATTAGGCGAAGAAGTTGAATAGAAGGAAGGAAGGAGAATGATGACGATACGATTTCAGAGAGTTTTAAAGATTGGGAACAGAGAAGGTAATATCGTGGTAACGGCTATATTTCTAAACAAGAATTCAAACGGTCAACGGATCAGAGCCGTTGGATTATTTTCATCGCAAGACTAGCCGTTGGAGGGAACGGGGACTGCACTTTGTTACGATTATTACCAATCGTGCATTTCTGTTTTCGGTATTCAATCTCATAATCATAAATTAATGACGTTTTATTTTCTTATTCCCTATTCTATTCTAACTTCAAGCTTTCGAAACTCAGATGTCTCATTCTATGCAAATTATTATTGGATGACTGGATCTAATTAACTTGAGTTTGAGTTTAACTTTCATATACTATTAATATTTTTTTACATTATTAACTAATTAGATATTATTTTAAATATAACTATTTCTAATAAGCATTTTAATAATAACTATTTAAGTAATTATTATCAAAATTAATAATTTGATTAAATTATAATTTTAATTCCTCTATAATTCGTAATCCATAATTTTGATTTCCTTGTTTTATTTTCATGATTTTGGTCCAAATGTTTTAAAATTTGTAATTTTAATTTAATCTCCAATTTTACATGCATTTATTTTTTTTATTTTTTTTATTTTAATTAATTAAATTATTTTATAATATTTTAAATAAATATATTATGTTTAAAGTTCAACTAAATCAAAATAAAATATAAAAAAATATAAAATAAGAAACTCGATAAAATAGTTCAGTAACTTTAAAAGAAGGAATGAACTCAACTTCATCTCATGAGTTAGCTCAGTTCTATATGGTAATAACCCTATATGGTAATAACCCAATAAGAAGATATTCGTTAATGTTTATTCATTTTTTCAAAAAAAAATTTACTCTTAATTTTCAATTGTCAAACACGAGCTTGCATATCTTTTCTGCAATATCACAATTCACATACTCTTCAATTTAAAAACACAAATCTCCTAACATATATAAAATTGTCATGAAATAGCCTACACTATTGCTTGCTAAAAAAATGAACTATTTGAAGCTCATCATCTTTTATGGCTTTTCACCTCGTAGTTGTTATCTTTTTGAAGGATTCACCAGATGCAATCAAGTGTGTTCAAACTGAAGCTTACCACAAAAATGTGTACAAAGAGGATGAAACTTAATTCATGTCTATTAAATCTCATGCTGACTTACGTGCAGCATGGTAAAGCTCCAGATAATCAAGTGCAGGGCGATTCCAAGACCAGTCTTGCTCCATCACTGTCTTGCATAAAGTGTTAAACCAATGACGATTCTCATACCATGCTGATATTGCCCTGAAAAAGAGCATTAAAAATTAATATTGCAATCACAAATTTTAGGACTTTGGAAATACTGATTTCTATGCGTGTGTGCAAAGTTATTAGGCAAAGTGAACTATTGGTAAATATAAGAATCTTATACGTCCAACAGTTTAAGGTCACTGTAAGGGGGCATAACATAATTGTGAAATTAAAGGACTTTTCCTTACAAGCTTAAGCCATAAGAGACTTAATCCAACATGGATCTCGATAAAAAATGGTTTTACTACTGAAAATTTTTGCCAACTGTTGAGTAATTTTGGAGTTCTAATATTGGAACATTTTGTTTTCTTATGTTCAAACACAAATGTCAGGTCATTGCACAACATATAACCCACCTATTGAGGGCATAATCAACACCTAAAGCATCAGCTCCATCAAAACTGAACCCATTTGGTTCAAGACCTTGTGCTTGTGCTCTATCCCTATCATGCTCAACGTCAAATACAGTATCGTATAGTCCTGCACATTATGCAGAAATGTAGTTAAAAGAGGATGAAGTTGACTATCAAATCTATTTTTAAGTCATTCATCTGGGTATGATCGTTCTAGGGAAAGTAACAATTAGAGCATCAGATACATTAGTAAGGTGAAAAAAATACCTTTATATTGTGCGTAAAGAGTGCATACCAACCAAAAAAAAAACTAAAAGCTAAAAAGACAAAACATTCTAGATATAAGGTGCTGGCATGTCAACAAACCTCCAGTTTTTCGAACAATAGGTACTGAACCATATCTCATTGCTATCAGTTGAGTTAGACCACATGGCTCAAAGATTGAAGGAACTAGAATGAAATCAGCACCAGCATATATCTAGAACAAAACGTTTCAAATGAGTCAATAATGCCTTGTTATGTTGTACACAGAAGAGGTCAAATGTTACCAATAAGAGGAATGCTAGCAACTTACACACTTTTTTCAACACACTTTATTATTTGATGAAATCCATGTAGATGCCACTAAATGGAGACTGGGATAAAATAGATGTTTAGATCCTTATCATTCATTGTGACTTACATAGCTTTCAGCACATAATTAAGTGCTGTAAAAAAAGTGTGTTAGAAAGTGTGATGCTAGGATTTCTCGTGTTACCAAAAATTTCAGATTTGCAATAAATTACCAAGTGTGATAGAGGCTCATCATACACAAGACAGAGTCTAACACGGTCATGATGAAGAGAATGCAATTGATTGGCCAAATTTACAAAATCATTTTGGATACTAGAATCTGGAGCTGAGCCAAGCAATACAACCTGCATTCAAATATTTCCATTGCCAAGACATTGATTACTTACATACGTGAGGCATATTTTATTTTTTTTCTTTTGGTAAGAGTATACATGGAGGTTTTGTCTAAGATGAAGATATCATTCATCCTTTACAATAATTTCTCTAAACAGTCAAAACTTGAATCTATTAAGTGACAGTTAAAAACTGTGTGCTTAACTGCTTATATCTGACAAGGAATGATGAGGATTGAAACTCAAAACAACTTAGTCAAACTGTCAAAGAGACTGACATCATATCAATATTAATAGAACAGTTCCTAAATGCTTAAATTATATTTTGTTCTATAATAGTGTCCATATATGCTATTATGCGAGCAATGCGTGTATATAGTAATGTAGACACACAATTTGATGAAAAATAAATTAAAAACCTGTCCGCCACGCTCTAGGGTGCGACTTATAGCATGCTTGATGAGATGAATTCCTTTCTGATGAGTCAATCGAGAAATAACTCCCAATAAAGGAAGATCAGCTTTTCTCAAACCAAGCCTTTGTTGCAAGGCTTCCTTGGCAGCTTTTTTACCTTCAACAACATATTCCGATGTGTATGATACCTGCAATAATGTAAGATGAGCTAGTCATAATTGGATTACTGGAATTAGAAATATCCTGACAAAATAACACCTGATTAAAGAATAGGTACAAGGGATAGGGTAATGCTTCCAACTCATTGCAATAATTACTGAACTCAACTGCATTTACCAATCTATCCGTCCATCTTTCTTAAATCAATCATAGTTTAGTACATTATAATGTTAAAATTAATTTGACCCATGGTGCAGTTGTGGACTGTTGAGCATATGATCTATCCAAACTATGCACAAAGATATAGAAGAAAGATGACAGAAGCATCTTCACTTCAACTGATTGCATTATTTAGGTACATGGATAAAATCTGATATAGGATGTGTCAGTCTTATCTAGTAGAAGTAGAAGCCTATGAGATAAAATTGTCATTTAACACCTATATTGCATGAATACAGTTCAAGTATGTTAACAATATTCAAATCATATAAGATATGAGTAAATGATACATTATATATTTCTAAAGACATAGATGACCGAAATATCAAGTAATTACTACTTACAGGAATGAACTCATCGTTAAATGGGTCCCATATATCTGGATCAATTCCATTAATAATACCCTGAAACTTGTGAAGATGAGGAGCAATTGCAGGATTCCCAGCAACCTCCCTAGAATAAGATGGGGAGACCTGCCAATATAAACACATGACTAAGATCTTTAACTGATAAGAAGAATATCAGAATAATGTAAGATGATCCTTCCTTTCTATAATATTGATTCTGTTTAAATTTCAAAATTGTATCTGTCAGCCGAAGTTTTAATAACATTATAATACAAGATAGAAAATAGTTGTTTCAAAATAGATTTTAAGCATACAAATTATGAGTGTAAGGTGCAATCAAACTCTAGAAAGATGCAATGATACACAATTTTTTTCTTTCATGACCAACTCAATTTTTTCTTCTTAAAATATGCTATCTAGTAATATATCAATATTACAAAAAAAATTAATCATCACAGGATTTATTTCAGTGACCCTGTTGGCATTATCCATTAAAGATTGAGGCTATCATTTTTGTAACAATATGTAACAACGTTTTAAAGTTTAAATTTCTAGATCCTATCTTTATCTAGAGCTGTTGGTAATGGTTGTTATTCTGGCGAACAACCTCACGTGGCATATCCTATATATGCACACATTCATTTGGAAATTAATAAGACCTCAGCACTACTGTTTCTATAGACCCTAGAGAAGAAGCACCACGAGTTGTAATCACTACGAGCATGTTTGTTTTTTGGTTCAAACGTGAATCCAATAATTTTTTGCTTTAACATTCATCTGCTTTGGAAAGTATACACCAACATTAAACCAAACACACTATATGCTAGCAAAATTCCTCCTACATTATAGGTAAAAAAGGAGAAATTCTGAAAGAATAAATCAAATATTATGACTAAATAATACCAACTATTAACTAATATCAATAATGAAAATGAACATGATAAAAATAATCAAATGTTACGATAAAGTTAGCAAAATAGATAAATTTAGTGCATAACCAGCACTTACAGTTGTGGCCTTGTCTGTGTATTCCATTGCTTTTCCAATGAAATGAGCTCCAAATTCAAGGTTATGAATTGTAAACACTACCCCTGCTTTGCTTAAATCGCAATGTCTATACTGTTCTTTAGATAGCCATGCAACTGGCGCACTCGACCAATCATGGCAGTGGATGACATCCTATCCATAACCATACACGAATGGTTAAATTAAAGACTAATTAAAGTTGAATGATCAATTTAAAAAGTCATTTGATGTTTTAATAATGTCACATGACTTTTACATTTTAATTTTGTTCATTAATGATAAAATCCAATGGTCAAGATTTGTTTTCCTCATTTGGCATAAAAAGACTTAAAAAAATTAAAAATCTTAGCAAAGAATCAATTTTGACTTCATATGAAACCTAAAAATCTAAATTTATTAACTTTACGTTAAATTTCACAACTTTTAAGTTATGTAATTTTCTGTTTCTCCGAAATCAAATGGGATCCTAATGACTTTGATCCCATACTTCAAGCATTCATCCTAATTCCTAACATAAAAAACCAACTTCTTCCCTGGGATAGTTGGGCAACCCTGCATTCGGAGGGAATGAATGAGTGTGATAACTATAACTCGATAGGAATCTAGAAGAAGGACAAGTCGAACCATAATGGTCCCAGTTCCAGCCTTGTTCACCATAGAAAATACCTTGGCTGTCATAATTTGACTATTTTTATATCAAGCAAAATACATGTATATTTATGTGTGCATGTGCACGTTTCAAGTTTAGCAAACTAGTGAAATTATCCTAATGTGTTGGGAACCAACTAGAGAAATACTAAAATGTTATGTTTCTTAAATATGACAAAATTCAACATGCTTAAATATGTCATACACGCAAAAGCATAAGTATTATATAGATCATACAAATATCAATTCTCAAGGAGACCAACCTAAGTAATGGGAATTGTTGTGCACAAACCTTGACATGCAAAAAATTGTCTCCCCAATTTCTTCTGCAATTACTATACATTGGCCCAAAAAGACCAAAGAATTCATCAAGTTGTAACTTTAGAATTCATTGTGTGGTTTTTTTCCAATTGCAAAGACTCGAAGTAAATGTCATACTTCAGCATCATACAAATACTCCCTCTCAATCCTATTTAAGAGAGCAATTATAGGTTTAACTTTGTTTCTCAATTTAAAACCAGGGTCAAAATTCTTGACAAGTATTTCCACTAGTATGCTACCTTGGCTTGTACTACTAGCAAAGTCTACAGGTATTTAAAGGGAGAGATTCACGCACAACAAATTAAATATACATATATTTTATTTACATCCAGCATGCAGTACACGATTGCTATGAGTAACAGTAAGTAGTTGCACTAATGTAGGAATTCTCAAAAGGTACTCAAGATTAATGATTCACATCTCAAAACAGAATTATAAATTCACACATACTCTGTCTCTCTCTTTACTTTTACACCAAAAACTATGATATCAAGATTTAGTAAGCTCATTCCTAAAAGGCAATATCATTCTCACCTAATTAGATGCTGATAAAAAAAAAAAATTCTCACCTAATTAGATAGAAAATAAATAAAATAACATTTAAAACTATAGTGCTTGAAATGAGAGCTTAATCACTCGAGAAGAAACCCAGCAAGGAAATAGGAATAAAGCTAGTCTCTACTTGTCAGGTGCCCCATGAATCACTCTTACTGTTTTAATTCTCTGCCAGACAATGGAGACTGCATATTCCTCATTTAGGGCAATATTAATCAGGTCTTATTTTTCTTAACTTTTCTCTCCCTCATTTTTTAATAATTTAAGGCAAATAGGGGTTTGTAAGTTTATATCTAAAAAAAATTTGGATTGTAAATTGTAATATAAATAAGCTATTATGTTAAATATACACGAGGGTGAGCCCTAACACAAAGTTAAAGTTGTGTCCTGGTAATCAGTTTGTCATGGATTCAAATTTGGAAACAATCTCTTTGTATATGCAAGGATAAGGTTGTGTACAATGACCCTCCTACACACCTTCGCATAGCGCAGAGTCTTCCAACTCTGGGGTATGTTAGTGTTTAATTGTGTATACACGGACACACACATAAAATAGGAATGTTACATTTTAAACTCCACTTTCACAAACAAGTCATACCATGACCACAAAAAATAAAATCTCACTTTCACATCAACAAAGGAAATGTATAATGAAAGTTATAAAAATAACAACCCAATTAGTGGTTGCATGATGTATCTTACCGGATGAAATCCATTTTGATGTAGAAATTCAAGAGCAGCATGACAAAAAAAACCAAATCTCTGAGCATCATTCCCACAACCATACACACAGCCAGCATGAAAGAATCTGCGGGAAAAAAAATACAAACCTTGTAAAGCATAGTTCAATTTATGAAATAGGAAGAGTTTTTCAAGTCATCTTATTAACAATGATCATGAAGAGTAAAAATGTGCAAAAAAAATACACAATTACTGGGTGGGTAGGGGATATATAGGCAGTAGACAAGCTCAAAAAAGATACAGTTTAAGTACTTATGCCAAACAAAATGTAGTCAACAACTATCAATTTAAATTATTGAGTTTGTTACAAAGTTGATGCATTTGTGTATTTTCTATTTCTTCCAAGTTTGCTTCAGATATAATCATCACTACATACGAACAATATCTTTTATTCTCAACTCATTTTTTGAAGCAAGAAGAGAATTATTTCTTTAGCCATGATTTGAGTTCATTACACATTTTCAACTCCATCACTGGCACATGAACATGGCTGAGAAGCACTCTACAACAATAACAACCAAACCTTTTTCCCACTTGGCAGGGTCAGCTAAATGGATCAAATGATGACAAAGAAACACCCTATACACAGTAAATGATATATTCAAAGGAATTCAAGTGCTCGAGACAGTTACCAAGCAATTTTATTATGAGAACATTAAGTTCAATTATAATATATAATCACTGCAACCTGCCTTTTCATGCTATTTCAAGTCTCACCACATTTCGCTCCGGGCCTTCTGGCCTAAAAGTTGATCCGAAGTGGCATTTCCAAAATAAACATGAAGCTCATCTTCATTTGATTGCCATGAATTAGTAGGTACATTAATTCCTACATTACATTTATATATTTTTTTAAAGTAAATTCACTTGTTTGGTATGTTCTAAATTCAAATTATCCAAGGTACAAGCCCCTTACAATTTGAATCATTTAGTTGTAGTAGTAGTAGAACTATCCACGTGATCAAGTAGTAAATCAACAAAAGGCTAGAACTTTTGGTAGAAATTCAGTGTCTACATTAGCACTAAATAAGAACAGGGAAGTTCTATTTATTCTCTGAAATAAATAACTGAAAAATAAAAATAAAAATTGAGTTCCAATGGAGTTCCTCTATAGATGAGGAAGACTAGCCTTCCCGATTATTCACAGAAAACTAGAATACAAATTTCCTATCCCTCAGTTCTGCCAGGCCCCTATACGTATTGTTTCTCTTAACAGTTTTTCCTAAAAACAAGAATAAGGATAAATAATAGAAAAAGATAAAGATAGATGAAGAAGGAATGGCTAACTCATCTCTATTTATTAGGCTTTCTTTCTGTGAGAGTAAACCTGAGTTATGAGGGGATGTTTCCTAACAACTTTTAAAGATAGAGCGCCAAATTCTTACGCATTTTGAGGTTCCAAGAAGTAGACAGAGAGACCTTCCACCTTTCCATGCCATACTTTTATTTCAGTCCCACCCCAAAAATAGTTTCTGTGATATTGAAAATCTTTTACCTGCATCAAAAGACATGTATTTAACAAATATTACAAAAATAACTCTACCTACAGCACAAACACAATATATGAATTTTAAACACTACAATAGTGGTTGTTTATAAGTATAAGAGGGCTGCCAATGCATATGCTCAACAAATAAATGATAAGAAACATGCTCAAGAACAGCCATACATTTTCATGAATGTCTCAACCAATTTCATAATATTTGCATTTTTCCCTTTTGATTACCAACCAACTCTAGCTACAACACTCTAATAAATAATCATGACATCATGCTCTTTCAATAGGAGAAAACACATGATTTAAGGAATAAACTCTAAATATCCAATGCAGGGTGATATAGCATAAGTGCCAAAGCAATAGCAAAAAACTTACATTGCTAAGATTCAAACAGTCATACTTTGGAAGAACAACATCCACATTGTGATTTAAATCCTGAACTGCTCGTGATAGACTAGTAACAACATCACCAAGGCCTCCAACCTGCCAAAAATATAGATCATCAGAATTGAAAAAACATGTTAAAATCACTCACAACATGCTTTGGCAATGTCCATCAAGCATGCTGCATTTGTCCTCAAATTGCATTTTAGAATTCAAATATTATAAAAAGTTTAAATGATTACTTTTCATTATTTCTTCTCCCTCATCCATAAACTTTTAATATCTGAAACACTCTAGATGCTAATTCAATAAAAATGCTAATTTTATTTTTGTGATCATACACATTTTCAAAGAGTCAAAGAACTGTGGCTGGCATGTAGATGTTGACTAGTTTTTAAGAGATCACCAAATACCATAATCCTGTGACTATTATATTTTCCATTATAGACCCATGTGATAGTGGTAAGATTTCTTCATTAATTGTAAATTCCAAAAATTTTCCATGCTCAAACAATAAAAGTTTACACAGACTTGTAGTTGAAGTTGAGATGATATAGATGCAATGCTAATTTACCTTTGCAATTGGGGCCATCTCAACAGCAATATGGACAATATGCATGGGCGTTTCCTTTACAATACCACCCAAAATAGGTATGTGATAATCCATTCTATTGTTATTATCAATAATTCCACCGTCTTCTTTCTCAGAGAATACAAAGTCCATCATGTATGCATCTAATGGAACCTTAACTGTAGAAGCACAAAATCATAGAACTTATTAAGGAACAAATGCACAAGGCTATAAGTAAATGAATCGGTTTTATGTCCTTTTACCTGTACAGACAAAATGATTGCACAAATACATCAGTTACAAACTTTAAGATATTCTAAAATAAAGGAACACTAGTGTTGTTAATCTGATACTGACACCGTGATACAAGATTTATGAACATTGAATTTGAATTCAAATAATAAGTGATCATAACATTTATTTTTATGACCAACGCTCAACATTTAGACAAAGGTCAATCCACAGCTTTTAAAACACAACTTGAATTGGTAGCATAATTCATTTACATGGAACCAACCAGAATAGCACCATATCATTAATGTTAATGACACAAAAATTTATATCATGTGTTGAAGGTACTGGAATATATTTCAGAAGTCACATCCTCTCAATCAATTTTAACAAGAAAATAACTAATAAAATAAAAATTAACTAACCATAGAGATATTATACTCCTTGACATTGCTAATTGTTGGATTATTATATTCCAAATTTAGTCGAATGTAAACTATAAGATCAGAGACTCACCAAAGGCTTTGGCGTAAGTACCATACTTTGTATGCAACATTTTCTGAGGTGGCAATGAACCATTACAATGAGTCCAACGATTAAATGAACATCTAAACCAAACTTCTGGTTTTCCATTTAGGTTTGTGTTGCAAGGATTATAAAATACAGTCACTGTGCTCCCCGCTTGAATATGAAGAGGCTGAGTGTAGACAATATGCTTTTGAGAAAGCAAAAATCTTTTTAAAGTTTTTTTCTTTGCTTCAGCTTTTATACATGCTGTTTTTTCAACCTGAAACAAAAACAGGTCCAAATCAAGGAGATGTTGTCAATCTTTTTTCTTCCCAAAAGCAAGAAATTGTAATGCTTATGTCTGCCAACTAATATGTAGATAAACAAAGTTTTGGGGGACCAATCTAGGACTACAATCTCAAACAAGTATTTAAATAAGCTGCCAGATCAAAGTCAGAAAGGTTAACTTCATACTCCAAATGTGATAGACTACGCTATAGGTATATCAGTATATGTTAATGTTATCCCTAACTTTCTGCATGTATTTATATTGAAAAGAACATGGACATAATCATACAACTAAGATTTTATCTATGGTTATGAAGTATTTTAGATTAGATAGAGTCGCAATGTTACTACCATTTGAAAATCATCTCTCGTCAAAACTAACCTTGGCACGCATAGCTTCCTCTCTTAACCTCCTCTTCTCCTGCAATTTTCTAAATATCGTTCGCTCTTCCCAAACCCAAGTCTCTTCATCAGGTATGACCTTTGTCACAATAGCATGGAAGTCTTGAACATTGTTGTTATCATACGAACTTGCATTTCCAGGTGGCCCATCAGCAAAGACCCAATCCAGGACAACGGCTTGGTCAGGTACAACAACTGCATGAAATGAAATTTGATTTAAAAAAAAAATCTTGCTTACATCAAGTTAGACTTGGAGAGAAGACCAAGTTTTTACCTTACTTTTCAAACAATATTATCTAGGATACAATACCGTCAAAACATTCATTTGGCTAGCTTCAATTAAATAAACTAACGTCGGAGATAATTAATAGAATAAGTAAATGAGCATACCATCAGCATGCCACCAATCACCATGTTTTGAACCAGTTTTGACAAGCCTTTCAACAATTGATAATTTGTCCATCCAATTATTGTGCCCCCCATGAATCCATACTTCCTGAGTCTGTGCAAGAGGACCTGATGTTCTGTTATAATATAATCTGACCAAGTCTTTGCCTTCAAATTCACTAGGCTCTATATACCAAACATTGTCGATGGATTTCACTGCATTTTTCGTCAACTGGCGCAACACTTCTCTCTTCCTTTCTACCTCCACCCTAGCCAGTGACCTGTCCTCTTCTATTGCAGCTTTCTCTGCTTCCATTTTCCTTTTCTCTTTTTCCTGTTCTTCCTTTTCAGCTTGCTCCTTAGCAAGTCTTTCTAATTCTCTACGTTTTTCCTCAAGCAAGAAATCCTCAAATCCGAATACATCCATTCCGCCATCAACAGGTATGGAGAAATCCCTTCTGTCATTATTGTCATAGACATTTTGCCCATTGTAGAACACAAAGTCCACTTTATAGGCTTCTCTTGGAACATGTAGCTGACAAGACCACCAATCACCATTGAGGAGGTGTGTTTTATTTAATACAATGGTAAAAAATTTCCACCTCCAATCATTAAATGCTCCCTTAATCAAAACATTTGGCTCGTTACATAGAGTTGAAACACTCCTATTAAGAAACACTTCAATATCTTGACCTGGCTCAACCACAGGAGGATATACAAACAACTTGTTCCGTAGTGACAAGTTTTCCTGTGCAATCCTCTCTATTTCGAGCCTGCGTAAACGTTCTTTCAACTTTAACTGCAACAGTTGAGAAGCTTCTTCCTTTATTATATCATCATCATCATCATTTGTTTCTTCGACTATGGTCTCCCCAGTTACTTCATTATAAGTGCCATGAACATCTGATTCTCTAATAATTCCAATAATTTCTGCATAGTCTAATGATTTGTCGTCTAAATATTCAACATTCCCAATGTTGGAAGTGTCAGGAACATTCGTATAAACATTTCCATCTTCTCCAACTATGCGTGTTCCAATAGGTGGTCTTGGGACCAAACCCTTTTTTGAATCAGAACCATGACCCTTGGGCCTTGCAGTAAAGATCCTCTTCTGTCTTCTACTTGAAAAATCTACAAAAAGATATAGCTCAATTATACAAACTTGAACAGAGCGAGATGGACAGGATCAATCATATGGCATAACAAGTATAAAAAAGTAAAACAAGGGTAGCTAATAAACCTGCACTGGCATTGATGCAAATAGAGCGCCAACCAGCCTTGAATCCACATCGCCATGGTAAAAAAGAAAGATTAATTCTGTTATATTAATCAAGATGTCTAAAAGCATAAGCACATTAACATAACCCACAATTATGGTGTAAGAATCATGTTGAAAATATATTAAAAATTACAGCTGAGAGTATGTTAATAACATTTTTTTAATAAGAATCTAGGATATTGATTAACAGTTGCCTGAAAGAAATTATGATCGTTACTTGATGAAGGTGAAATACAGCATCAAGTTTAAGAATAAATGAAAAAAAAAACAATAGTAGGATGAATTGGGAGAGTAACTAGTCGGTGGCATTGGCTAGTGGTAGGGAAGAACAATCCAGCTCCAAACCCAAAAAAAGTACTTCTATTGCCGAATGTCGTTTTGCAGTTCAGTTGCAAAGACATCTCCATGTTCACTGCTGCTATTGCAGTTGCTTCCCAATAATAATAATTCTTCTACGCTATGTATGAGCAAATGTTCGTTCTAGCAATCATTCTCACAGGATCCGTGCAACAAAAAGTATATATTTTAAGATGATATATATCAACATTGATTCTCTGATAATGGCAATGGCATGGCAGAGAAGGGTTTAAGATATGGAAAATCAATTTGGCACCGAGATAATTGTTGGTTTCCACATGACTAGAGATTTGTGAGCAGTGATTACTTCGGGATAATGCTCGAGATGCCGTAACAAACGCTTATTTAGGTTGGTTAGGTGTTACTTTATACACTAAACACTAAATAAAAGGACGCGAGAATAAATTAGGATTCACAACGTCAAATGATGCCACGTTGGGACAATCTTCATGGGAGGTTTATGCCAAAGCCAAAATACGCACTGATTCCTCGTTGGAGTCGTGCTGTTAGCATCAAACTTTTTGCGTAGGACTCGCGCAAACGTTGACTAGTGGAGTGCCGAATCTTGCGTAAAAAAAAAAAAAATATATTAACTTTTAGGCTTTTGCTAAATTGATATATACAGTAAGTTTTGTATTTTGTATATGTACCCGTTGACTTGAATGCACGTCTATTTTGTGACATAATCTTCTTAAAAATCACGATTTGGATGTTTTTGTTGCAATAAATTTTGATTAAAGGCTCTTATGGTTGATTTGGTTGGAGAGAAGAGAAAAGAAAAAAAATATTTAAATTAAAGCAAAGAAAAAAAGATGTAGAACTCAAATCAAATTTTGAAAATTTCTCTTTCTTTCTCCACAATCAAACTTATTATTATTGTAGATATAGAATGTAAGAGATTTAAAAATACTTAATAAACAAATATATACTGTATATCACTTTTGGATTGCTTAGAACTTGAGGAATCTTTGTCCAAAAGAACTTGATGAATCATAAATGATTTCATATTTCGAGTAAATTATTTGACAAAACCCCTTCCTATCACTCATCATCCTTCTAAACTGGATGTAACAAAATTTTCCAAGAAGCCATACATCTTGAATTACATTATCACTCAATCCATGGAGTAATACCTGAAGCAAAGATAAATGATTCATTTTGCTTCTAAATCCTAACAAAATCTGGCAATAAAATTATTGATGCCTTTGGGTCAGGACTTCATGAGGCCCATGACCCGAGTCCAGCAAAATCATCTTCATCTTGAGGAGAGGTTTTGGGTGGGTTTAGAGAAGAAAAGGATGGAGTTCGAAAAGAGAAAAGCTGCGACGTTAGCCTCACTGAGCTCAACGGAATCAGACAAATCGCCGAAGGGGTCATTGGACGCAGCCATCGTCCCTCTCTTAAACACTCTGAACCAAAACCCTTCTTACTTCACCACCAGCTCCTGCTCCGGCCGAATCTCCATCCTCGCCCAACCCCTCTCCCTCTCTGATTCCCCCAACCCTAAGAAGAAAGCCAGAGGCGGCACGTGGCTCTTCGTTTCTCACGACCCCGCCGATCCCGACTCGGTCCTCTCCCTCCTCTTCCCCTCCGAGTCAACTCCCTCCCCCTTTGCTCCCTCCGAACTCGTTTTCCGATTCGAGCCCCTCATTATCGCCCTCGAGTGCAGGGACCTCTCCTCCGCTCACTCCCTCGTTTCTCTCGCCATCTCCTGCGGCTTCCGAGAAAGTGGCATTACCAATGCCAAAAAGCGCTTCATCATCGCCATTCGCTGCTCCATTCGCATGGAGGTCCCGTTGGGGGACACGCGCAACGTCATGGTCACGCCCCACTATGTTCGTTACCTCGTTCAGGTGGCAAATGACAAAATGGAAGCTAATAGGAAAAGAACTCAGAGGTTTTTCCAAGTTTTGCTGTCCAATGGATCTGTGCTTGCCGATAACAGTAACCACTTGTCGGGAACTAATGAAGTTTGTGATCATCTTGAACTAGAGGGTGAATCTCAGCTAGAAAACGGGAATGTTGGAACCTCTTCAGGTATAATATGTCTTTTCAATTTACATTAGAGAAATATATACAATACACTCTTTACAAGAGATATAAGTTTGGTCTAGTGATTGGGGACCCAACTGGCATCTTTAACAAAACTAGCAAATTAACATTTGCCGATAAAAAAAAAAACAATACACTATTATTGGGTGAAATTCATTAGAAATCACAAAGTTGTATGGGTCTAACTCCTTATTTAATGAGGCTCACTCATGATGTTTTTGTAGTTTTCGATAAATTTTAATCAATAGTAATAAAGATTGTGTCAAAAGGAGTAAGTTAGAGAGTGTTGCTAGCACTCCTCTTTGCATTATGTTGCATGTGAAGTTCAATTTATAGTTTATGGGATCATGATTGTAAATGTGCCAAAAAAGCTATTAGAGCGCACATGTTTGAGTGATGAAATTAGTACTGATGCATATCGGTATGTATCTGATTGCAGGACAACTTTCCTTATAGTATCTATGAAAAGTCTGAATCTTTGAATGGTTGGCAGGGACTGTGGGTTCTCCTGGTTGTGGTCTGTCAATTGGCCATTTCGAAATTGTTGGTGAACCAGTGGAGAAGCTTTACCGTTGGGGTCACTCCGCTTGTGGATTGGGTGATGCTGACCACAAGAAAGTTATTGTATTTGGTGGCTTTGGAGGCATGGGGAGACATGCAAGGAGAAATGATTTGTTGCTGCTTGATCCATATTCTGGTAATCTTGACATGGTTAGCACTGTTGGCTGTGCTTCTCCATCTCCACGTTTGGGCCATACAGCTTCCTTGGTTGGAAATCGCATGTTTGTGATTGGAGGTCGGACCGGTCCCGATAAAATTTTGAGTGATGTCTGGATCCTCGATACAACTAAGAATTCTTGGAACTTACTGCAATGTGGTGACAGTGGATTTCCTCCCAGGTAATGCTTAACAGCATTCTCGTGTTATAACTTTCAGCCTTTCTCGAATTTAAAAAAAAAAAAAAACACTGATAAATCAATTTCACAGCAGGGGAAAAAAGCCTTGTATGTTTAAGATAACTTTGCGTATTGAATGAATTTTGTTATTGCTATTTTAATTCATGTTCATAAATGCTTGCCATTACAACTTATTAAACTGGTATATTGTAACTCTATATCATAAGGTGTACTGTAGTGACATTACTTGCTGTTGATTGACTTGGTAATTTTATTTTTACACTGTAAGTCTAATATATAGTTTTATTTACATGTTGGATAGGCATCGTCATGCTGCAGCTGTCATGGGTTCAAACATTTATGTATTTGGGGGCCTTGATAATGATATTATCTTTTCTTCCTTTTATGTTTTTGACACAAACAATTTACACTGGAAAGAAATACCAGTTTCTGGGTACTGGCCATGTGCACGCCACTCACATGCTATGGTGGCATCTGATTCTCAGATTTTCATGTTTGGTGGATACAATGGTGGTAAAGCACTTGGGGATTTGCACAGCTTTGATGTTCAGAAGGGTCAATGGACGAAGGAAAGGACAGCTGGAAGGAATCCACATGCTAGGTTCTCCCACTCAATTTTTCTCTATAAGAATTATCTTGGAGTTCTTGGTGGTTGTCCTGTTAGACAACATTGTCAAGAGCTGGCTTTACTTGATTTGAAGCTTCGTTTATGGAAGCATGTTACCCTCAATTCTGTAGGTAAAGATTTGTTTGTGCGCAGTACAGCCAATGTCGTGGGTGATGATCTTGCTATAGTTGGTGGGGGTGCATCATGCTATGCATTTGGAACCAAGTTCAGTGAGCCAGCAAAAGTAAGCTTGCTCCATTTAATGCATTCACATGATGAGCCAGTAAAAACCCAAAGAAAGCGTACAAGTAACCAAAATGAAGGGACTAACAGGAATAACATTGAAAATTCTTGTGGACCTCAACTTGAACATGCACCAAATATATCTGAAGATGAAAGTTCACATTCTGATGACAACATACCTTGCTTGAATGATCAAAGTCAGATGATTGCATTGCATTATGTTTTGCAACTAGAAAAGAAATATGCAAAATTGGGAAAGGATATATTGAAAAAATTTGGATGGTTAGACTTGGGGAGGAAAGCATACTCTGACGAGGGTGGAGTACATATCGGTTTTCCTGTCCATCAAGAATTTTTTGCTGTGTTTCATGAAAGGAATCATAATTTGGGAGATGCATTTGATAGACAAAATGAAGGTCTCTTTTCAAAACCACTTAAACGAGACAAATTCTTATTAAATGAGTTATCCTGTTCTGAAGCATTGATACTTCTCCATGAATATGGTGCGATTGTGCTGGGAGACAAGGTTGTTGAAGAAAGAAAAGCTGCCAAATCTCCTTTGAAAGTGATGACTGAAGCAATAACGTCTTTGATTGAGCATAAGGGCCTACCAGCACGGCTTCTAGAGGAACTGCCAACAAGGTTCTTTCAATAAAAATGCTTTTATGGTGCCTGCGTACCAACTTCTTGCTTATATTCCATTTACTTGGATTTCCCCCTTGTATGCAATCCCTTTAGTGTTGTGTTCCTTGTACTAATTCTTTATTCTTCCAGATGGGATCAGCTTGGAGATATTGTTTTACTTCCAAGTACTTCTTTTAAGGATTCTATGTGGGACTCAATTGCAGAAGAGCTTTGGTCCATTGTTGCCAAATCACTCAAGGCTCACCGTCTAGCTCGCCAAGTAATCACATATGCATGAGTAATACATTAGTTTGTGTGCTTTCTTGTCCTTCACGGGCTCGATCATTCCAATTCACTTTTTTTCCTTATACATGATATATTTAAAAGTTTCTTATTGGATATATACAGCACATATTAAATATATGTGATAGATAAGGGAATGTCTGATGACAAGTATGTGAAATTACTGAAATTCAATAACAAATTATTTGTACAGGTTAAAAGATACTATTCTTTGATAATAATAATAATATACAATTATATACATAGAAATTTATGAAGATTAAACTTATAAGAGGACTGAATTGGCAGTTCTTATTAAGATGCAAACCATGAGTGGCAGTGGTTGATCTTTTGAAGGAAAAAATCTTGGCATTACCAGTAATACTTTATCACTGAGACAATTCTTATATAACTTTAGTTTATTAATCACAGTTCTGTTTTCAATTCTTCCTGCAATATCTTTGCAATGAATTCATTTATTTCTGACTTAAGTTGGGGTATTATAGGGCCCAGTTGCTGCAACTGGTACAAGAGATAGCACATTGCAGATTCTTGTTGGAGATAATGGCTGGGTCAATCATCGAGAAAATGGAATTCTCTATTCTTTTGATGCTACAAAATGCATGTTCTCATGGGGTAATCTTTCTGAGAAGATCCGGATGGCCAGGCTTGATTGTAAAGATGAGGTTGTAGTAGACCTGTTTGCAGGCATTGGCTACTTTGTGCTGCCTTTCCTTGTCAGGTATTGTCTGTTTGTACTGGCAGACATATGTATTAAACTTAATCTCTTAATGTTTTGGTATTGTGATTAAATTACCCTTTAGCCTCCAATATTGTGTTATAATTGGAGGAAAGCCAAGTGACAACTAGAGTATGGTTTGACTTGTCCTTGTAGTACTGTATGGAAGATATTGGTCCACTTGTCCTTGTACACTGTCAACATAATTTGATAATTTATTTTTTGCAAACTGAAAATATATTCTGGATCTGAAAATGAACATTCGATAGACTGGGATGTGGCACACCTTGTGTACTTTTATTAAACAGAGATTGAGGTTTTGAAAGATTTTTCTTGAGATCCCAGAGATATGACCAATGTAGTCCTTAAAAGGATTGGGAAGTTTCTCATCTTATAAGCCGGTTTTGTGAGCTTGAGTTAAGCCCTAAGGCCATATTCTAAGATTTTTAATATCTAATTATCCAGCATTGCTTGCTTCTGAGGTTTGTTAATATTTAATAATATTAATCTATATTTGTTCATATTGTTTTTGCATGTTCTTGAGCAGAGCCCAGGCAAAGCTTGTATATGCTTGTGAGTGGAATCCCCATGCTGTAGAAGCACTCCAACATAATCTAGAAGCAAATTCTGTGGCTGACCGTTGTATCATACTTGAAGGAGATAATCGAATTACAGCTCCCAAGGTAGTGTGTGTGTGTGTGTGTGTGTATTTAACTATTTATTCACCCAGCAAGGAAAAAATTGATTTACCAAATCAGCTGGCCATCTCCCTGTTGTTCTCCTACCAGAGAAATGAGAATCAGTCTCAGGCATAATCCATCTAAAGACACCCCACACTCTGTGTCAGTTATGCCTTGATTGCCCTTAGGTTCCCTATCACTGGTAAACATATTTCCAATTTAGGAGGATTAACTATAAAATTGATTACCAACATACTGATATGGTAAACATGTTCATTTGATCAACCTTTTTTTTTAACTCTATAAAATGGAAAATGTGCTCTCAATTATTTGCAAACTGTAATTCACTCAATCAAATCTGATTGTATACTATAAACTCTTAGTACATGCCAGTAGAAGTCATGTTAGAATCTTTTGTTTTTGTTAATTAAGATAATTTATAATTAGCCTGAGATTTATCCAAAACACAAGTGAAAATCAATGAGCTTTTTTCCGACATTATTAGAGACACTCTTCCAGCAAGTATGCATTAAGAATTAAGATGAAAGGAGGCATTAAGTGAAGGGGAAGACATTTTACAGAGGAATTTGAGTTAGGATTGTAATATTCTTCTTCCCTTGTTTGGACAAAAAGAAGATAAATAGAAAAGGGAAGTTTTTTATCCCCTTGTTTGGTAAAAGATACAAAAAGGAAGTAAACATGTGATCGATGAACTATTTACTCTGTTGTTCACTTTTTTCAATGAGTCACTGAATACTGACTATAAAAGTGTGATGTCTAAGGAAAATGGGTGCATCAATTTTTAACACTAATTGATATATGTAGAAGGAAATAATTTAATGGAATCTGTTGATTTTTCATTTTACAGAGTGTGGCTGATAGAGTTTGTCTTGGTCTCATTCCATCTAGTGAGCTTAGCTGGGTCACAGCTGTAAGGGCTTTAAGGTAATTGGAATACTAATGTGTATCATTGCTTTCAGCATATTTATCTGCTGTTACTCTTTTGTCCGCATTAAGTCATCTTAGGATCTATAAAATACTACTGGTAGTTGCATTTTGTTCCATACTCATATTAAGTTGCCTGCTTATTTAGCACCATATAATTTAATTATAGCTGACCTTATAAATGGAAATGATATTATTTTTTACTATGATGATTGACATTGAGAGAATTGTGGCAGAGTTGTTGAACTTGTTTTCCTGAAGTTAGTAATGTTTATCGCTAAAAATATAGCCAATGTAAATAAAATTGGAGAGGAACTGTCATATTAGGTGATATAACCGTTTCAATATTTTTATGATGCATTATTTTTAGTAGAAATCATCTGCGGTTTTGTCTTCATATCCTGGTTCCTGAGTAATTTTCAAATTGGCTTGTTTGACCTATCTGCTAATTCTACCAATTTTAATCAAGATCATCCCAAAGCCATGGCTCACATCTCATGCATTTTAATTGCCTGGTTGAAACCGCTGTATCTGGAAACTATATCAGTAACTAGATGCTAAATTTATGACTCTTTTACTTCTGTTGATGACAAAGAAATCTTATGAAATTTGAATTAATATATGAAGCAAGCATCTTAGGACAATGGAGTAAATTGTGTGGATATGACCAGTTTAACTCTTGCTCAGATTCACTTCTGGGCCTCTACTTTCATTACCAATTTCATTCTCATTGAACCAACGTTGCAGGAGAGAGGGTGGAATATTACATGTTCATGGGAATACAAGAGACTCAGAGGAGAGTCAATGGATTGATCATGTATCAAAATCAATATATGACATTGCTAGATCTGAAGGTAGAATCATTATATTTTATTTTATTTTAATTATTCAACTTGGGCATTGTCCCATTGCAACTCTGAATTAACCCACACTATTATGATACCCACAGGTTATACTTGGGAGGTTTCTATAGAACATGTTGAGAGGGTAAAATGGTATGCTCCACATATTCGCCATGTTGTAGCAGATGTAAGATGCAGACAGATCCAAATATAGTGAATGGTTTGGTATATGCCAAAATGTAAGAATAAAAACTGGTTAATGCATGCAATCAACGTGAATGTAAGAATATTAATATGCCAAAATTCGAACTGAATTACTTTCTGTGCCAGTAGCAAAGGTAAATGCTGAGTCTGGATTCAGAAGTTCAGAAAATATTGTTCAACCATTGGTCACAGATGATTATTGAATTTGGTGATGACACAATGGCGTCTCATTCCAAGTGCTGCGTATTACTATTTGATGTATATTGTTTGGAACTGATAATTTTATCCTTCCAAAAATAGTACAAGGAAGGAGGGCTTCAATTTTTATTACATAAAGCTATCCAGATGGTTTGTGTTACTTTGGGCTACAATGAAGCCCAAGGCGATAGTCGTTTGTTTGGATTCTATTATACTACTTTTTTATTGCTGTACTGTAATTAAGTTATCAGAGGGACTATAGTGATTTTCTAAGCCACAGCCCACAGGCATGGTTTCTAACCCAAAATGTTGTATTCACAATTCTCCTCAGTTTAATACAGTTTGAAAGTGGTCCTAAAACGTAGTTAAAGGCTGAACATCAATCAATATTGTAAGTCAGACATTTGTCTAGTTAGGGTAATTTCATTTTGCTCGACAAGCATGTTTTAGTTTTGTCTTGCCGTTATGACGTTACTCTGGTTTTCAGGAATTTAAAATCCATTTTAACAATGATTCCATAGCTCACTTGTTTGCTTATTGCCTTCACTGCAATGAATGAGTTATGTCCATTATCTACTTTTTTGTTGAATAAAAACCTTTCATTGGTGTGATTTGGTGCTAATTCCTAAGTGGAAGAAAGCTAAGAAATGCAGTATATAAAGAGCATTTTAATGATACGAAGTTGCTTTTCAAGCATAGGTATAGGCCCTTTAAGGAAGAAGAAATTGATTACATTAAGACGTTATTACTTATTTGCATGAAGGCACTGCCAAAGTGTATGTCATGGATTAATTATAGATTTAGTCATTCTTGCATGAGAGCATAAAAAAAATTATATATCCTTTCAAAAAAATCATCTATATTAAAATAGTAATTATGTTCCTAAACTTTTTTTTTCTAAATGCTTTAAATTTTTAGTTAATTGTGGCCATAAATAGACAATAAATGCTAGCAATTTAAAACAAGCAAACTTGAACAGTTTTGTCTGGACTTACAAGACACTATTATATATTTATATGTGGATGATGGGTCATGGGATATGGGGTTTCCACCTTGGCGTTTATGGAGTCAATCCATTACTGATTCTGAGTGTCGGTGGTGACAGAGGCTTGCATGAACCCACACGGAGCCAGCTTCAGCAGCCTCAGCCATCAAGCTTTCTTCAAGATGATACTAAATCACGTAATTAAAATTAAAATTGATATTGGCATAAAAAAAAGAAAAATGTTTTCGTATTATCTATCACTTTTTTATTTTAATTTATTTTAAATCATTTAACGTTTTTATAAAAAAAAACAAAAAAACATGTGTTATTTTAAGAAAATGCTAATTATTTTTCTAATAATATGCTCAATTAATAATATATTATCTAAATATTTTAATATTTTAATGAAATAATTTTGTTAAATTTAAACTTTTTAATTCAGTAATTTATATAATTAATATTTTTAAAAATAAAATGCATATAATCTTAAAAGATAAAATATGATTATTATTCAAAATTATAATATTATACAAACATGTCATTCTGTGACTAAATTTATACAGTAAAAATAGTTTATTGATATTTTTTCTTAATTATTAGACAATTTTCAATAGTTGTATTTGTATAAACTTATTTTAAATGGAAACTTAATTAACGATTGAGGGTTTTTTATAATATTGAAGATTTTAGTTTCTGAAATAATATTTTCAGAGTAAATCACATGAGTACACCACCAACTAATAATTAGTCTTATGTAAACAAGTATTAGAAATAAAAAAAACCCATAAAATTAATATATAAAAAAATGAAAATCTAATAACAAAACACGAAGTTATTCCACATTTATTAGTAAGTGTTACTTGATTGTCAAATATACAAATTTCTCTCAAATAGTAAAATATTTAAAAGTCTGAGTGTCGAATGCACATGAATTTGGTTGTATTTGAAGTGATGTAAATTTTATTTTTAAGCAATTAGATGAAGGAGAATAGATAAAGAATTGTAAATATAGAATTTGAGGGTAAGAGTAAAAGGAAAGAAAGCAAGAAAAATAGTTTAGATGCAGAGAGATGGATTCATTCAAAATGTAAATATGTCGGAGTCCAACATGTAAAAACTACTTGTGATGCAATGTTAATACTTTTCTCTATCAAATATTATCCTAATTTTTACTCATATCTACTAAAACATTCTATCTTTGGTTTCCCGCATGAAGAGCTTAATTTATCTATTTTTCTCTCTCAAATTTTTTTGTAAAGATAAAAATAATAAATTACATTAAGATCAAATAGGCTAAACAAATATCAATCTATTTCTAGCAATTATTTAATTTAGATGCCCTTTTCCTGTTCTTATAAAATAACTATTTTTCAATGCATTATCCCCTAAATACTATATAGAAGATCAAATCATAATCAATCAATCAATAAATAAATAAGCACAAAAAAGAACAATAAAAATAATATTGTATTAAATAGATGATAAGAAAGAGTTACATTATAAGAGTTGGTTTGCCAAGCTCCCAACAATGGAGTTTGGCCTCTCATTACCATATGTAATACATGTTGAACCTGTCTTATATGTCCCAATTTTTAATTTTTTTTAAGTTTTTTATCAATTTTTTTACTTAAAATTTTCTTTTTTTAACCCTGCTGATAAATAATTATAATAATATTAAATTTCTCATTATTTCATTGAAAACAACAATAAACTAAAATAATTTAATCATTTTTAGTCAAAATTAACGGTCAATTAAACTCAAATTTTACAATTATTTTTTAGGTGAATAATTTTATCATGCATTTTAATATATGATTGGATAACTAACAATATATATTTTAATATCTAATATTTACAAATATGTAAAATAATTATTTCAACATTAATTCTAACTACTTTAGTATGAATGAGATAATTATTAACTACGTATTTAACTACAATTTTTTTTTTTATGAAATACTACTCACATATATTTTTAATGGGAATCAATTAATTCTTTTTATGGGTACAATTTATACATGCTATATTAAGGGGAAGAAAAAAATCTTGAGGGGCAGCTACCCCAAACCTTTTAATCTAGATCCATTTCTCAATGTATAATTTTGATATATGTGATAATATTTTTCTTTTTTTTTGGGTGTGGTAAGCATGGTGTTGTATCACCTCTTTTTCTTGTTATAAGAAATAAGTGATAGTATAAAATAAATTATAAATTATTTCTTATAATAAGAAACGAAAATAATATTATATAATAACTATTAGAAAAAATATTTTTTTTACAGTGAAATAAATGTCATCACATGTATTATAATTACACACATATATGTTAATATTAATTTTTTTAATATTTCAAAAGGCATAAACGTATAATCCATCTCAAATTATACAAGTAATCATTCACTATTAAAAATCATACTACATAGTTTCCGAAGCGTTGAACATTAGTCAATGTGAAAATTAAATTAATGAATATTTAATATTTTAGAGATTATTTATATAATTTTATTATTTTAAAGGTTATTTGAGAGAGTAATATTCTTAAATTAATAAATTTAGATTGATTATCTTTTGTGAGATATTTTCTTTATTATTTTTTTTATCCATAAAATTTGAATTCAAAATCTTATTTAAAAATCCTAAGTCTAAAATCATTCCGATTAATGATTTGTTGGTTCAAATTGATGATTTTGTAGAAGCTGGATTATTTTTAGAAACTCAAATTTAAGTTTACGCATATTAGTCAAATTTGGTGGAATCTGGGAATGAGGAAATGAAGGAAGGTTGAAAATGACTTCACAAGCCGCACTGTGCCAAGCCACTTGAAATGCCTGACTTTCTTTCTCAGCTGTGTTGCTCGTTGCTTTTTCCAAGTGCAAACAACTTTTGCCATATCTCCAAAAAATAAAAAACCATCTAATCTATCCGAAATCCTGAAATCTTTGTGCAAGTTCCGTAGCATGTTATGATAGTACTTTAGTTGTTAGTAATCGTTTTTTTTTCTCTTAACATTATATTACTTCATCATATTTATATTTTTTAAAATATGTCCAATAATATGAAGTATTTGTGCATCTTTATCCTATTATGTTTATGTTATTTTATAAATAAAACTTTACTATTAAATTCTTTTAAAAAATTAATAAAGTATAATTATTTTAAAATAAATTAACTGGTTGACGCATGAAATTAGTTGGGCGACGTCACAATTCACAAACACTTATATTTTCCGTTGCTTCTACGCACCAGAGTCCAAAATTTGAAGTTTTGTAACCAAAAATAGGAAAAGAAAAGTTGCGCCGAGTCCCCCCTTAGCTAGCCTAGGCACATCACGTGGTCATTCATTAGTTTAGTAAATGCTTCTCTCTCTCTCTTTACTATTGTCTACTGTAGTCAGATTATTTTATACAAACTAAAAAAATTAATAAATAAATATAGGATAATTATAATTTTATAAAATTAAATTTATTATCATTAATTTTTTTATTTTTATAATTTATATTATAAATATTATAAGAAATATCAGTAAAAAAATGGACACCCTAATTGGTAGGCAACATCTAAAAAGAAAGTATTGAGACATAAAGCCTATCTCTTAGTGAGTTGTTTGTGGTGTTGGATCATGATGAAAGCATCAACATCACGCACGCTTTAACCTATAGTTCAAAGAAAAAAGTTTAATGGACACCTTAATTCCTAAACAACATTTAAAATGAAAAATAAAAAATATAAATATGATAAAACTTATCATATGACAAAAAGAGAAGCATAAAAAAAATGAAAAATATTAAAAGATGTTTAAAAATAATGAAATATTTATATATAGTATATTACTCTAGCTTAAAACTCAATTTTACCCTACCAAAGCTCTCTCATATCTCATACAGACTACAGTAATATTTTATTTGCACTACTACTACTACTTTATTTAAGCAGAAGCAGGCGAGTGAGGAAGAGCGAAGAGTGAAGAGAATGGCTCCCAAGGGTTTAACCTTTCTGGCTGTGTTAATATGCGTTTCAGCACTGTCACTGAGTCCTTCTGTTGCGGGGGAAGGGCAAAATAATGGCCTTGTTATGAACTTCTACAAGGAATCATGCCCTCAGGCTGAAGACATCATCACAGAACAAGTCAAGCTTCTCTACAAGCGCCACAAGAACACTGCTTTCTCCTGGCTCAGGAACATCTTCCATGACTGTGCTGTTCAGGTAATTAAGCTTGGTTTTTGTTCTGTGTTTGCAAGGTGCATGTTGGTCATTTTTTTTTGTCAGTTAATTTTTTATATATGAAAGTATTTGTTTTTTACTTTTTATTTTTGTGTGTGTGTGTGAGGGTAGAGTTGTGATGCTTCACTGTTGCTGGACTCCACAAGAAGGAGCTTGTCTGAGAAGGAAACAGATAGAAGCTTTGGGTTGAGAAATTTCAGGTACATTGAGACCATCAAAGAAGCTTTGGAAAGAGAATGCCCTGGAGTTGTTTCATGTGCTGATATCCTCGTTCTCTCTGCCAGAGATGGCATTGTTTCGGTAATTTACTCTTCCCAGCTTGTCCCTTTCTTTTTTGTTCTGTTCTGTTTCCCACTAGATCTGTTTTGTTTCCTCTTTTAACAAAGTTCCCTTTTGAAAGGTAATTAAAGTCCATGTACATATACCCTGTCCATAATTCTAGCAAGATCGGTCTATTTTTAGTGTGAGGATGAGTAGTTGGAGACTTATTTGGTCCAGATTTGTTTTAGTAATTAACTGCTTTAATTGTTGCATGCAGCTAGGAGGTCCCCATATCCCTCTTAAGACTGGAAGAAGGGATGGTAGAAGGAGCAGAGCTGATGTGGTTGAGCAGTTCCTCCCAGACCACAATGAGTCCATTTCTGCAGTTCTTGACAAGTTTGGTGCCATGGGAATTGACACCCCTGGCGTCGTTGCACTGCTTGGTACTATACACTCTCCCCTCACCCATCCATGTACATACATTTATGAAATGACAACAGGCATAAAGCATATCTACATAAAGCTTCGTATATTTCTTTTAATAAATATATGTGGGATCCTCATGTTTAATCAGAGATAAAGCTAGATGCAAACACACATTTGCCCATAATAAAAGAAAAAAAGGATTATTCAATTAAAAATTTTACACAAGAATCATAACTCATAAATTTTGTTGACTTTTAAAATATTTAACTTAAAAGTAATTCAAACCATAAATTTTCATTTAACATTGAACAATGAAAAAAAATGCAAGCATACAACATACATGAAAGATGCAACACTCACATATACTTACATGGGTACATGATATGCTAAAAGAAAGTACACGTGGCATTGTTGGCTGTGATTAATGAATGATTGAGATGAGATATTTTGTGGAACACAGGAGCACACAGTGTTGGTCGAACCCATTGTGTGAAGTTGGTGCACCGTTTGTACCCAGAGATTGATCCAGCTCTGAACCCTGACCACGTCCCTCACATTCTGAAGAAGTGCCCTGATGCCATTCCAGACCCTAAGGCGGTGCAGTACGTGAGAAACGACCGTGGCACTCCCATGATTCTAGACAACAACTACTACAGAAACATATTAGACAGCAAGGGTCTCTTGATAGTGGATCACCAACTAGCCAATGACAAGAGGACCAAGCCTTATGTGAAGAAAATGGCCAAGAGCCAAGACTATTTCTTCAAGGAGTTCTCTAGAGCCATTACCTTGCTCTCAGAGAACAACCCTCTCACTGGCACAAAGGGTGAGGTCAGAAAGCAGTGCAATGTTGCCAACAAGCACCATGATCAGGACCCTTGAATTTTCCTCCCCTTGTCTATGATCGAGGAAGAAAATCTGTAATATATTATGCAAAAAATAATTAAGGTCTTTTCCTTTAAATGGGCTGGTTCAATGAACCGAGACCACTGCAGGTTCATGGGGATGGGAGGATTAAGAGGCTATGTTTTTTAATCTTCCGATGTTACTGTTGTTTTTTTTTTAATTTCAATAAGGATATTATATATGTAGTACTATGCAAGTAGCTTAGAGTTGGGTAGAAGGGCATGTTCATGGTGTTAATTATGTTATGTATGCGTGTGAGTGCTGTTATGATGGCAGTGACAATGCTTATGATATTCATACTCATAAAGCTAGGTTGTTCTTTCTAAATAAATAAATCATGGCCCATGGGCATTATACACTGTTAACACTCGTATTAGCATAGGCCCGAGGATAGAGACTTGAGGAAACAAGTTTTAAGTATCCAACTAGTAACAAATGAATAATCTTTTAAATTAATGTTATTTTATTTTAAGTGTGGGTTGGCAAACAGATTAAGCAAACAATATGTATAATTGCGGACTAAAATAATTGCCGATAGATACTAGTATAGGTGGGCCAAAAAGAAGGATGAAGTAAACAAAAGAGGTCCGTTGATGTGGGCCAAACCAATTTCACATTTGAAAGATAAGAAAAAACTTTTGTACACGCGGAACTTTGCACTGGATTAGGTGCAGTGCAGTACTAACTGTTTTCATCGAAAATGACCATTAGCAATAACCTGCAAGGGAGAAAATGCCAAAATGAAATCACGTTGGATCAGCTGGTGCTGTCCTAGCTATTATTCCTATGTTTCTGCACGGAAAACTACCGTTTGTATTCGAATGAGCAATGAGAAATGACAAAGAGCCTATCTCTAGATTCTTTTCTTGTTGGTGATTCTTGATAAGTTTATTTTGTAAATAGCGCTGCAAGAGTATGAAGCCTAGCCAAATATGATCATATATATATTGTCAATATTATGTTTCTCAAAAAATAGTATGATGGCTATTCATTTTGTTCAAATCACAATTTTGGGTTGCCAGTCATCAATATCTAAACACGTTACTAAAATTATTTTTTTGGGGAGAGGTTGCTCTGATGTAGCTGAAATTGGATTACACAGAACTGACTTTCCTCATAAGGCTAATTTTCATTTTTTAATTAAGTTGAATCACCTTAAAATTCAAGTTAAAATCAAGCAAAATTATTAAGCAAATTTTAACGTAACAAATATACAACTAATTATTTATTTATGCTTATGTTCATCTCATAGTTAATAAGTTTTTAATATTATTTTTTAAGAGAAGTTTTTAATATTATTAATCCGTGTCAATTGCACTTTTAAAGTTATGGACTAAGATGTTATTAGATAATAATTTGAAAAATATATACATAGAGGAATACATATTTTTTTGGCATATAAAGTGTTAAAGAAAATTTAAAATCTATTACTTTTACCAATAATATATAAAAAGATAAGAGAGATCATAATAGTTGTAAATATGATCACAAGGATAAATTACGAAACACCATGGTCTGTAAGAGCTTCATAGCGATGCACACAAGCACCCAGCTGGGTCATTTGAGATGAGAGAGATCATAATAGTTGTAAATATGATCACAAGGATAAAGTTTTGAAGAAACAAACAACTAATAAATTTTAAATTAACCTTATTTCATTTGATTTGAAGGTTAGCAAAAAGATTAAGCAATCAATATGTAGAATTGCGGACAAAATTAATTATTGATAGGTAGGTAGTCGTAGTCTAGAAAAATGCGATTAAGTATACAAAAGTGGGCCATTGAACTCGTAGTCATTGATCAAGATATGTGGGCCAAACCAATTTCATAATAATTTCTCCTTGGGTAGGCGCAGTGGTACTGTTTTAAGGGCCGAATGACTATTTGCAATAGCGTACTGTAGAGAAATGCCAAAAATGAAATCATCTTCATTCAGATTGCCTATTCCTATGTTTCTGTACAGAAAACTACAAATTGTATGCGAATCAGAAATGAGAAATGACAATACAATACTGGATTGAATTAACCAGTAGAATATCAACAAGAAAAAGTCTAGATTTCTTGTTGGTAATTCTTGGCAAGTTATTTGGTAAATCGCAATGTAAGAATGAGATTGGCTAGTCAAATATTATGCTTCCCAGAAAGAGGCTAAAATTGAAATTGGCTGAGCCGACGAAACAATAGGATCGAAGAAAATGGGCCTTTCCCTAAAAATGGATAAGGCAACCTTTACAGGTAAAGGATATGTGAACCAAAAAAGAAAAACTAGTGAAGAGTATGTTTTCGTTTTGAATATCTTTGTTGTATCATAAATTGTCCAACAAGAAAAGTATTACAGTTACAATCCTAATATTCTTAATTTGGATTTTGTGTAATTTTTGCTTAAATTTTTTGTTGAGTGGATTAAGTCCCTTTATCCTAACTAGTACGACGTCCCTTATAAACAAGGTACTTGATTTCATCACGTACAGCTAGCCACGCCCATCAATGCTCTTGCAGACGCTATAGGAAGAAATGGAGCGCAATTATTTTTCTGTCTGCCATTGCTCTATATAGTGTCAATTATGTTCACATTTGAGGTTCCATTCCTTCTGTTCCATATTTTCGCAACCCCCACCAAACAAAAAAAGACACTAATCACCTAGCCATTCTATAACAACAACTATATACAGTGGCCTTTAGTAGCTTATACGTTGCTAATAGCAATGAAAAATCAAATATCAATGTTTGATTCGTCAGGAGTTCAATAGACTTTTCTTTTTACAATCCATAACAAAATGGAACAAGTCTTGGACTGTATATCCACGAAGAAATATATAATTTATCAAAGATTCAGAATCATATTAAGACACGTAAAGTTTGAGTTACAAGCTGCACAGAAAAGCTATGCATCGTGCCACTTCGAGCATCTACAAAAATGATTACATTCCAAGTACATAATTATTTATGGCGTGTCATTGTAGCAATGAGGAGTCCATTATTTGTGGAACGCAGGTCTCTACTTGTGCCCACTACAGCCTGAACAGCTGCTATCAGAGTCACTGTCAGTTTCATCTGAGGCTAAATCATTTTTTCCGCTGCCTTCTAACAGCTTGGTGTGATTGTAATGAGGCTGTGTTTGAAATGACATGTAATTTGCAGCAGAAGGAAAAGAATGGTATCCAAATGTGGAAGGATAGGGTCCAGGAAGAAATGCATTTGGTGGAGGCCAATACATCACAGGTACAAATGTACTTGCTGGCTGTGACAGCAGCAGCATACGATGATTAGCATTGGAAGGGGAAAGAGCTGGATTTGGCGTGTGAGGAGTTTCTTGGGAGGAAATCTGAGATGGCATTGAATGAAATGCTGCCATTGCATATGTATAAGCTGATGAATAGCCAGTTAAACCAAATTGAGTAGCTGCTGAACTTGTTGGTGTTGCCTGTTGATGAGATTGTGTCTTTTGTGAATTCTGTGACTTGATGACGGCATTTGTGTGCTTTCTTCCCTTTGATTTTTCAGGAGGTGTCTTTTTAGTTAAATTGTGGGGCTCATGAGTACCCTGCCAGAACAACACAAGAGCTTAAAAGAGCAATCTATTAGGTGATACCAAAAAAGAAGAGCTATTTTGAGGCCGCTAAAATCAATTAAGTGTGATAAAATTGTAGCTATTATATTGAATATGTTGCATAATGCATTGTATGAGAACTATTTAATTGCCACTATTAGCTGAGTTTACTCTTGAATCTTGATTAGTCAAATTAATTTTAGAATACCAGTATGGCAGTACAAGCTTGAGAAATTGTTGCAGTTTTGAAAGAAAAAAGAGCATGCAGGTGGATGATACAAAGGACTCACGAATTATATGGGATTTGTAATCTTACATTGTCATATGCGAATGGATGCGGAAGAAACAACAACTCCCCTTCAGCACCCTCATCAGTTCTGTAACGGGAAAATTATGTGTTAGATGACGAAAACAAGTGTATTAGGAAGGTCTCCTGGAACAAAATACTCAAATTTTCTTTATATTGAAATGGAGCTTCATATATTGGTGGTATATTTTTTTTTTCCTAAGAATATTCTAATTTACAATGTATGTTTTGGTATTTAAATTTTCATATTTTCATAGGTTTGCTGTGATGACATTGATTTAGAGCAATGCTCCTAAAAGAATTGTGCCTGTTATTTAACTAGACATGCTTCGACAACTTGTCGTATATAATTTGATAAACCTGTAATATTTCTGAAGCAAGTCTAAGTTGCGGTGTTTGGTTTCTTTCTGAACTAGATCATCCGGAAATCCTGCCATAAACAGGAGTGTGATGCTCAATGCCTTGAAGAACAAGCTTCCACTGCGATTATGAACCAACTCGGTTAATGGCTTGGTTCCAGATAGAATTTGGTTGATGGCTGTATTCTCCATTTTGAAACGCAACTAGGAATTAAAATAAAAACATGATGATCCCAATTCTTCAGAGACTATAAATTTTAAGCAAAATATTTGGTTGCTGAAATTGATTACATCTTTTAGCAGTCACTTAATATTTTTAGAGTAAGGATTAGACTTAAGTCTTACCCCAGGGTTCCTTGGAGACACATATGGTTCTCCTTTCTTCAAAATGCTAAAATGATTGAAGTCCAGCTCGTACATATCCTCACATCCGTGCCTTATGCCAAGTGATGCAAAAACTATGATTTTCCTTATAGTGTGGGACTGAGCATTTTTTTTGCAAAAGGGCTTCAGATTCAATTATCCTTTTAACTTCTTTTGGGCAGAAAGCTACCTTCAGAGGCTTTCTATTCTGTGATATACGTACAGATCCTGAAGAAGGGACATCAAGTGGTGCTGTAAATGTTGCAGTCTCCTTAATTTCTTTCCCTTGGTCTTGGTGTGCTTTCACTTCACTCTTCTTGGATAGTGGAGCAAGTAATATGCAACCTGTCTTTTGATTTTCATGATCTTCTTGTCTCACATTACTCGCTGGATCACCCGAAAATGTTCCCATGCATGTTGCATTTGATTCCTCGTCAACATGATCAGCAAGGTAATCTTTTTGTGCACTAACCGTTTCATTTGTGAAATCATTTTCCTCATGTCTTCGATTATTATTCGTATCATCATCAAAATTATCATCACATACATCATCACCATATGTTTCATTGAAATCTGCAACAGAATCGCAGTCTTTAAATTTTTCAGCATACAAATTTTGGCCATCGTCCATGCTCATCCAATTAACTAAGTGCTTTGGTGGATCAATCTCCTTAGGAACAATGCCTTTAGTACCAGGCTTGTACTCGGAGGCCGGTTCACTTTTCACAGTATTTTTCTCATCATCTACCATTTGTATCTTCTGTCTTTTGAAATTCTTGATGCTTCTCACAACTGCATACTGATGATTTTCCTGATATTAAGGGAGACATTTTCACCTTAATAATAAAACAGATGAAAACTTCAACAATCAGGGAACACAAATTATAATTAAATGAACCTCTTGGTGATAAGGTTTAAGTTTCATTAAATGTTGATCATCATGATATACAGTTGATATTAGTCTCAAATGTTCAAAGGATACGCTTAATATTGATATCATTCCTCCACATTCCTAGCATAAAATAATTGATCGTAGTGTCTGAATCCATATTATAATATTAACTTGAAGACTTGTTAATAAACAAGGGAACTTAGAAGTATCAAGCAATAAAATTCAGCATAATGAATTATCCTAATCCTTATGTAGCTAGCAAGATACTCCCTCTTCATAAAAACCATGAAGGGAGTGAGCCAATTATAGTTAGATTTCATCATGCAGTGTGCAGAGATGTATAAGCGTATATGCTGGATGATAATATATAAAAATGTTTTGAAGCTGGTTCATCAAGTTAGGGACTCAATTTTCATAAATAACACTAAATTTAGACAAGCAAGCATTTATTTAAGCTAAAGTAAAATTATAAACAAGAAAAACTAAATTAATCAACTAACCGTACTTGAGATTCCTTGTTTCTTTCTCTTAACTGAGCTTCGAGCATTGATATTCTCTCCATGAGCTCCTCATTCTTCTTCCTTTCCCTTTCTAACTCAGCTGAAATCTCAGCAACAACATTGGCACTATCTCCCCTCACTTCTTGTTCTATATAGCACACAATGTCGAGGCATTGACCAAGGTAGCACAGGATTGAAGTTGTACCATTCGGAATTAAGTTAAATGATCACGTAAATGACAGATATATACCTCTTACCCTCTAATTAATAATAATAAAAAACCTTGAATAAAATCAATTCAACTTCCAAAATCTTCTGAAAAAAAATGCACTTTCAGAGCAGAAACCAATGAAACGTAAAACAATACTTGGTTGCTTATGTTAAGAACTGCTATGGTTGGAAACGCATAACGTTAAGGTATATAAGCCTATTACCGAAGCATGTACGTATAATAGCAGTTCATTATTGGCATGAAAAATGGATTAAGAAATATTGGACAATTTGAGTGGTAAACGTGTATTGGAAGACACAAAAAACGGATATTGAGAAGAGAAGAGGTTTCAGTAGTCTCAGTGGAGGTCAAGAAGAGAAGTTAAACTCATTAGCCAATGTTAATGGACAGAGGCAAATGACAGTGATCTCGATGCAAGCTAGCTAGGCAAGTGGAGTCCTTTTGTTTCGGGTTTTGATTAATATCATTCTCAGTTTTGTAAAAGAAAAAGAAAAAGAGAACAGCGAGAGGTAAGGCATGCATTAGACCACGTGCGCTTCTCTCTCTCTATAATTATTATATTCCGAGCCACGCTTTTGCTGTTAACTTCAGATTGTAGAAAAGTGAAATCTTTAACGGGTTTGGCTCACTAATATAATCGACTATCCCAGAAGCTTAAGTCACACTTACACAGCAGCCTCTTAGGCTCAAAGGGTGTATCTATCTTAAATTAAAAATGAAATAGCTTTTTATTAGAACAATGGTTTTATATTTCTAATAAGTTTTTTTTCTTATATGTAATGTTTCTGTTTTACTAACTCTTCCAAAAAAATTTAATCGTATTTTTCATTTTAAGGTTTTATTTGTTAATCCCAGCGCACTAGCTACATGTTCTATATATTAAAATAAATGCAAGTGAGAAGCATTGAAGAGAATGTGCACCTTTGGTACTTGGTAAGGTTTAATTAAGCAGCAGCCATGGCTAGCTGGATTCATTTTTCTTTCGGCAAAGCATTAATCTGCTCTGCTAACTCACCGTCATGTTTTAATTACTGTTGCATTGTCTTGTTATTAAAGCTTGAGGCTTTTACCATGTTAACAGCATCGTTGGAGCATCCATTCACATATTATTATATGCGTCTTGCTAACTAGTAACTTAAGGATATCTTAAGAAATTAAAAAAAAAATATTTATTATACAAATTATAAAAGAACATGCAAAAGATGATGAATAACATAATTTTTCGTTTTTCAATAAAAAAAATATTTTAGGTTTCTTAACTAATGTCCTTTAAGATACCCATTATCATTTATCATATTCTATATTTAACTCAACTATAAAAAGGTGCACAACCCTTTGATTAACAAATTTATCATTTTGATGTTTTCAGAATTTTAGTAAAAGCAACACGGCAAAAGCTCTATGTAGAGATGAATTTATGAGTCTGAGACATTTTTCTCTTAATTCATATTTCTCTCTTTGTTGTAAAAAAAATTGTATAAAGTTGTTATATAATTTGTTTTTCCCAGATATAGATATAAAGAAAGAGCGTGCGCACGTGCATATAATATTATACTTAGTGGGATGCATAATACCTAGTATAGAAAAACAACCTCATGTGGATGAGTAACTTAAATGGTTGTCTCTTAATACAATTTTTGTCAGGGGAATATGAAGCTAAAACCTTGGATACCATCTTATTAATATTAAACTAATTTGATTAGCGTCAGGCATTTCTCCTTTTACAACAATTGGAGCGCCCTTTGATTATTCTTAGGAACTGTAGCTGTAGCCAGTTTACTTTGAGGTTACCCCAAGAAATGAAATATATGAAACTTCGGACCCACGATTCTCCTGACTTCTCTGGGTTATTTATAAAAAAAAGAAGAAGAAAGAAAGAAACAAAAAATGTTATGATCACTGCATTTCTAGTTTCTTTTGCTTGATTCTGTCTATAATTTACTAACAATGCTTTTTCTCAACGGAGTATTATAAAGTGCATCTGTTCTCTGCGTAGGCTACTGCATGTTGTTGTCATCAAATGTTCTAGACAAAGATAACAGACTAGATCTTAAATTAAAAGGGAAAAAAAAATCAAAGTTTTAAAAATGAATATGAATCATTGTAAACACAATAAAATCCTCATTTAATTGTTGTGGCATTCTTATTTATATTTGTACACAAAGGCTCTGTAGTCAAATTGTTGATTTATAGTGGATAAGCTCTTTTGACTTAAGCAAAGGTATTTGATAATGAATTTTATCTCCTTAGTGGATGGCATGTTCTCATTAACTTAAAATAATGTTTGAGTTATGAAGGAATTTTTTTTTCTCTCATGTTTATCCTTTCCTATTTTAGTGAAAGTCTTCCTATATCCTCTCCAAATAAAACACAAAAGCCCTAACTCTTCATATTTCCCTCTCTCAGGTTCCTTCTCCCCACCCCCTCTGGTTGGTTCCGGTTTGTAGGATTTGTATGCCTTTTGATTTTTATTTTACTGTGTTTACAGGTTACTATTTTGGGTATTTTGTGGTTCTATTTTCAATTTCCTAATGCATTTCTATAAGATGTGTGGTTTATAATAGTTTTTGTTATGTGATTTTAATTATACTGATAAGTTGGTCTCAAATTTTATTTCTAAATATACAATTTTATTAAATATTAAAAAATTATTATTTATAATAATCTTATTTGACTCTAAAAAATATCATGATGCATAACAAAATAAGTATTATACATATTTAATATTCAAAATTAAAAGTTAGCACTAATAAATCTTGTGACAGGTCACAATTACATTTTATCGATAAAAGATAAGGACTCGGTGGAGCGCCAATACGTATAGAGGACCACTTGTGAAGAAAACTTGAACACACCTGGAATGCATGAGAATACAAGGAATACATTTATACATAAAAATAATTCAAGGACATGGCATTTCAATGGTATGATCTCATTTTATTTTAATATAAACATTTAAACAAAAAATTAATATTTTAATGTTTTGGATGAAAAATAATTTAAAATAAATTGAAGTATATAAATTTATAATTATTTTAGAAAAATAATATATATATATATATATATATATATATAACAAATATATATAGAGAGAACATCACACATCCTTTTATATAATTTCATATTTATCAACTAATTTAACGGCTAATTTTACGAAGAGGACTATCAAATCCTTAAAATGTAATCAACTAGCTAATCTGATATAAATTATAAATTATTAACTATAAACTCATTTACGCATTTGCTATTAGGCATAGGCTATTTGTTGTTAGGGGTGGAAATGAGTCAAGTCAAGTCAAGCTTTACTAGACTTAGTTCGGCTTGAGTTGAATACCCAAGACTTGAGTTTGGCTTATTACCTATATGTTTTTTGTAAAGTCTCGACTTGTCTTACATGAAAGCCTAGCTTAGCCTACAAGCCTATTTAGAAGCTTGCTTAAAGGTCTTTGATCAATTAATTATTTTAAAACCTAATGAAATACTAATTAAAAAAAAAAGAAACTTATAAAATTTCATATAAGTAATGTACAAATTGAAAAATAATTGATAAACAAAATCATATTGAATTCAAGTCGTTAAAACACAAAGTATATAAAAAAATGAAAAAAAAACATAATATTAAAAAATACACGGACATGCTTAGGGGTGAAATGCGTATAGGTTACAATATAACTTAAAAAGTACTTTTATTTTCTATTTATTATTTTATAAGAATCCGAAGAGTTTTAAAAGTTTTTTATTTAATAATAATAATAATTATTATTATTATTATTTAAATTGTCAAGTTTAACAAGTTTTTATTATAGTTTAAGTTTGACTTTTTTATCCGATCGGCTCATTTTCATCCTATATGCTGTAGCCTGAACAACTAACACGTCGAAGCAAGGGGATGATTTACCTCGGTAGATAGCCCAAGTCCAACCAATAGGGAGAAGAAAAAAAGGAAAAAGAAGAATATCTAGCATTTGCACAAAAGATTAGATTATCAAAACATTATGTGAACTAGGCACTCAAGCTTGCACTTCCATATACGGGTTAAGGGAAATAGTTCCCTTCCCTGATTACTCATTTACTCAGGTAACTCAGCCATAATAAAGATGACAACTCCATACGATATCAGAGTATCTTATATCTTTAACATAAAAATTCAGGCTTCGATAAGACACTTGCAAAATGTGACAGCCGGAAACTAAATGTATACAGAAGTACAGAACAAGAAATCCACTTTTAGCATGACAGGCACAATAGCAACCTAGTACGAAAATTGGGATTGCATAGAAATCATCGATGCATGAAGTGGCCTGTCACACATTCCTGGAGATAATGCTTTTTCCCAACAATAATAAGTCACTGCTCAACCGATCGGCTTTCATTATGAATTATTAATGATAATTCAGTGGATTTAAAGTAGCTGTCCCTGGTGTGGCATTCCACTTCTCATCATTGCACAGAACTCCTCATAGTTTATTCTCCCATCCTGTTAGTTTAAGAATTATTAGTAACAGCATCAACATTTTGTACCCTGATTAAACAAACTAGAACCAACTTACATTATCTGTATCCACCTCAGAGATTATTTCCTTTATTGTTGCTTCATCACCCATTCCATGTTGGGTCATAGCAGTCTCCAATTCATCTCTAGTAATATATCTGTCCGTGAATTTAAAGACACTGTCATTCTCAGCCCTAAATCAACTTAGAAGTTCAATTTTCAAATCATTCAACCATGTGTGCCCCTCAAATAGGTCATCAGGTTATTGATATAGCCTGAAACTAAACTAATGAAGTTTAACATAAAAATGTTAGTATACTACAGATAAAAGCTCCATGCCAGTACCAAATGTGCTATCGAACATCAGGTTATCAGGCCAAAATGGCTGTCAAATTTGTTCATTTGCAATGTTATTCTCTAATATGGACTTGGGAGACCAAAAACAAATTCAAAGGACAAATTCTGATTGCAAATTTCTCATTAACATTGAAGAACTCACCACAAAGCAGAGAATAAAACAGTTCAAAACTATGAAGATGAGAGTTTGACTTTAAACAGAAGCCATTATCTAGTTGTCCAAACACAAATAGTTAGAACAAACACTAAAATACCAGTCTTGTAAAACTCACCCACTGTTATCCTTATCAAAATACTGGAATGCTTTGTAAAGATGTTCATCACGTTCAAGTCTGTGCCTATGCATTGTAGCAGAAATGAATTCAAGATAGTCAATTGACCCATTTCCATCAACATCAGCCTGAGAAAAAATTTACATGAGCACAATCCTGCTGAGTTTAAGATGCAATGATGCACATATGTTCAACTAGTTATGCTTTTGTAGGGATCTGTGACTTCTAACTACTTACAGCATCCATGAGTTGCTTCACTTCAGCCTCGGATAGTCTTGATCCGATTCGAGCCAAGCCAGTCTTCAGTTCTTCATAGGTGATGGTGCCACTACTGTCAGTGTCCATATTGGCAAACATTGCTTTGAGACCTTTAATCTCCTCTTCTGATAGATTTTCAGCGATAACCTAGAGAAATTTCCACCAATGTTGGTAATGGAGAAATATTTAGAGAAGAAATAAATTGGACACGTGTAACTCATGAAATTCTTCTCGGCATCATGAAATGAATAGGAAACATTCTAAAGCTATTTGAGCCATAATTACTGCAATAGAGGATACCTTCCAGAATGAAAGTAGTATCTAAAAATAAAAAGCACTGATACAATGCAAAGTGGGCACAAGTATGTGACAAATTTAAAAAATCATAGGACAAGACACAGCTAATATAACATATAAAATTAAAAAAAAAAAAACACAAATCTTCAATCAAAAGATAGAATTGAACTTATAAAGATGAGCTTTAGTCATCATAGATATAGACATAATAAAATGTTTTAATTTATCTAATTACTATTGTGTTATTATCTGTATAGGAAGAAAGATTTAAAAAATAAAATGAAATAAGGAGTATTTGAAGTGTTCAACAAGGGTACAAGTCTGACACTGGCTAGACACAACAGGTTACTATTTTGGAGGGTTTGTAATTCTTTGCTGGAAAGTTTAGAACTTCAATAGACCAGTTTTACAACATAAGTCCCTCATTTGTGGTAACATTGCTGTAAACTAAATGTGATGAAAAAGAAATTGCAAAGGGCCAGTTGAAAAGACATTATTAACTTGTTTTAAGTGAAAGCAACAGAGGCATACATATATACCAGACAGAACCCACCAAAGTACTTTCATAATATTATATCCATAATCATATTACAGAATTGGTTAGTGTATATATGTATGTGTACAGTTTAAGAACATCAATCAAAAGAGAAATCATCATTCCTCAACAATCTCAAGGACCTTCAAGAAAAAGGACATTGACTGTGGTTGCTTTTAATCTAAGTTTGATGCCATACCTTCAATGCTAGCTTCTTGAGCTTATTCATTGCCCTGAATTGTTTCATTCTGGATAGAACTGCACTATCGATTGGTTTATCAGATGCGTCTCCACCTTCTCTCATCCATGGGTGTTCTTACCAAACAAATCATCAATCTTACTCAGGTTAAGTTTGACAAAAAAAAGAAATAGACAAAACAGTGCTAATGCAAATGATTGATGAAAATTTACTTAGTTGATGATATCCTGATAGCAACTTAGTGTTGGTATGCTATTAACATTTCTCTGGACAGGATTTTTGTTTGTTGTTTCTTATTTTTACGGTTCAACACACAAATCAAATATTCTTGCTGCCTATATGTTATACAACTTGGTAAAGCAGAAGCAGAAAACAGAAGTACTAACAAAATTTGTAACAAAAACTGAAAGGAGAACAACAATTAAACTGCTAAAGTAGTAAAAAAAAAACACTTTTTAATTTAATTAGATTAAATAAATACTGTGTTGATAAAAGTTACTTGAGTCAAAAACAGAAACAGTATTCCAGTACCAAGAACTTGAGCAGAAGTAATCCGCTTCTTTGGATCCTGTGTCAGCATCTTCCTGACTAGATCTTTAGCACTGTCTGATATCGATGGCCATGGTTCACTTACAAAATCAATTTCACCTTCCAATATGGCGTTAAATATTCCCTTTTCAGTTTCTGCAAAAGATATTAACAACATATTCTTAACCCAATCGTACGCTGAAGAGTTAATTTTTAAATAAGAAACACAATCATAAATTATAAATAAGCAACATTATCACATTACAGTTAGATCTTACCAGCCCAAAAAGGCGGTACACCACTCAGAAGAATATACAATATGATGCCTGCGCTCCAAATATCTATTTCCTTTCCATAACTACGACGCAATACCTCAGGAGCAACATAGTAAGCACTGCCAACCATATCATGGTAAACCTTCCCTGAAATCAAATTCAGCAAATACAATGAATTATCAACTGCGGAAGTAATGGCCGTATCATGTAACAATATGTAAGTCCTTTGGAGCTACCGTAGCAGTCAAATACAATTAGAAATCAGTATAAGTTATGAGTATAAAATCGTTTGTTCCAGATCCAAGAATCATAGACAGGGTAGCTATAGAGGATAAAGTAAACAAGTGGGTCGGAAGCATTGGCATTTAGGCTCTGAAACCTCACAGATCATGTCAGACACAAACGGTTCACCAATGGAAATATAAAACAGATAGGATCCTAACAAAGGAATGAGAACCTTGTTCAATGAAGACAGAGAGACCAAAATCAGTAGCCTTGAGGGTGGCGTGGTCGTCCTTGGTAGAGAGCAAGAAATTCTCGGGCTTGAGATCGCGGTGCATGACGCCCATGAAGTGGCAAATGTGGACAACGTTGACGATGGAGCGGCAGAGAGAGGCAGCGGCTCTCTCGGAGTAGTGACCCTGGGCGATGATACGATCGAAGAGCTCCCCGCCGGAGCAGAGTTCCATGACGAGGTGAACGGAGAAGCGGTCCTCGAAGGCGCCCTTGAACTCGACAATGTTGGGTTGCCCCGACAAATGCTGCATGATCTGAATCTCCCTCTTCATGTCCTCCCTGTCCGCCTTCGAGACCAGCTTCCTCTTCAGTATCGACTTGCACGCGTACGTCCCCCCGCTCGAATTCTCCGTGCACAGATACGTTATCCCGAATTGGCCCCTTCCCAATTCCTTCCCTATACTGTAGTATTTCTTTATGTCGTCAAAGGGTTTCCCCACGATGCTTGTGTCTGCTTTCTTCTGCACTGTAGGAGAAGCTTTTCGGTTTTCTGGAGTCTGTGCTGATGCTTGAACCTGATCGGTAGTAGGTGGTGATGGCTGAACAGTGTTGTAACCACCACCACTGCCACTACCACTACCACTACCAGTGGCTGCTGATCCATAGGAAGTGTTTGATTTTTTCTCCTTGCTACCATGACAACCCATTTTGTCTTGTGAATGAAGATTTGGGAGAATGAGAATGAGATGGAGGAGGAACGGAGCTAGCTGAAGAAGCAGCTAGTGTCCAAGTCCAACCGATTATGACACTGCCTGAATATTTGAGAATCCAATAAGGATACATGATTAGACCCGTAGAAAACCAAATAATTTCCTTTTAGTTGATTACAGATCATTTGTCCAAACAAAATCTGACTAGCCCGTACTACAATACTATTCACAATTGCCTCGTGGCTATTTTTCTTATTGCATCGGTTTCGTCGTTATTATAAATTAAAGTTATCTTCATTTACATTAAATAAAATGTTATAATAACTTATTTCTAAATGTTATTGTTTATTAATTTTTTTTAGGGGATATAACTTATTTCTAAACGATTATTGCTGCTCCTCATTCTTATGGGGCCGGACCTGAATTGGATTTGACAATGTCGATTTCACTGAATCTGGGCTGCTATCTTATTTTTGCCGGCCAGATTGGGCTTAAAATTTCATTTCCGCAAAACTGGGCTCATTATTCTTTTGTTTTGGTAATAACCGGGCTCTAACTTCTGTCTAAATGTTCAAAATTACAAACAATTAGTTCCTACGCTCTCGGATTCTAAAGTTTTTTTTGCTTCTTCTTCAATTCATCTCTCTCTCTCACACACTCTTACACTCTTGTGTGTATGTGTGTGTTTTTAATACCTTTTACTTACTAGTACCTAACATTGATTATGTCTTTAAAAATAATCTTAAAAAATGTAAATTATGGATTGCTAATTTTCAATGCTATCTTCAAAGAGTAAAATATTCTGTACATGTACCTTAAAAACTATAAGTTATTTGATTATTTTGAGATTTTCTCCTCTCTTTTTTTTTTTACTTTTGTCCTGGGCAAGATTTTTAAAGAGTTGGGCAAATAAAAATGGTGAAAATAGCATTAGTGATCTAATAATAGGGTATTTTCCATTGCTAAGTTGTTATTGATTGATAACAAAATATGTCGATGTAACCAATGTACTATTGCCACGATTTTGGTCATTTATAATCTATAAATCTATAATAACATGATGTTGTCACATAAACGAAATGCCTTTCTTAAATTATTATAAATGGCTTTGATATTATCGGTAAATTACGCATCATTGCATCATGCCTTCGTGTAAAATGGCGTCACTGTCACTTATGGTCAAGTTATCAACACTCCTGATATATTGATTTTTTGCCATTGAAAATGCATAATACTCCCTTAATTAGGCCTTAGAATTTACTAATTTTCTTGTCTCTACAAAAAAAAAAAAAAAAGACTTGTAGTGGTTCAAAAAATAATGTTCTTCCATCAGCAGAAAGGGTGAGGCCATGAATGTGAATTAGGTGAGTTCGTGACAACATAAACGAGAACGAGTAGAATAACAGCGAAATCAAATGAAGTCATAAAAAAGACTAATTTGTTAGATGTTTAAAAGGTCAAAACTTGCAATAAATAAATAAAATAGAAAAATGGTAATTTTTTTTTAAACATAACTATTTCTAGTTCACTGATATTTCTTTCAAATGATAAAATCATTATGCAACAAATATTAATCTAATTTTTAGATAAAAAATTAATTACCATAATAAACTCACGCTCAAGTTAAATAAATAATTTTATATAATAAATAATAGGGTAAATAGCCAATTTTATCCCTTAATATATAATTCGATCACAAATGTGTCATTGAAAGATGAAAATACAAAATTTAGTCTCTGAAAATGTAAAAAGTGCGACAAATATGTCATGCCTTTAATTTTCGTCTATCACCGTTAATAAAATAACCTATGTGATATGGAGGGACAAATTTATCACTGAAATGATTGCCAATGTGAATTGCTAGCATAGGGGCATGTTTGTCATTTTTATTTTTATTTTACTTTCGGTCTTCTCACTCAGCTTACAAATGCGTCTCTGAAAGATGAAAGTATAAAAAGTGCAACAAATATATTCGGACGTTAATAATAGATTGTGACTAATTATTATTATTATTATTATTATTGTGTGTTTATAATTTACTGTTCCTATTCGTTTAATACTTATGCAATATATTTTTTAAATTTCTTTTTAATATATATATTTTTATTATTTTGATTTCCTTGTCAAACCTTAATCTTTGCTGTTAAACAAAAACTTTATCTTATATCTAATAATTTTATCAAATTTCTAATAAATTTCTCACTTTTAATGTTTAAAATTATTCCATATCACAATTCCAACTTAGGTGCCCTTATTTTTAGATTGAAAATAATATGTCAGGGAGTTTTGAGTAGAAAAAACACAACCGACTACGAGATCATATTTATTTATTTATTTATTTTAAAAAAGGATTTTAATCAACTATTTTTTAAAAAAAAATTCACAAAATTTAACTAGATAAAGCTAAAGTAGAATTATAAGTCTTTTTCCTTAATCAATAATATATATATATATATATATAAAATATGAAAGACTCTCTTGAATAAATCTTATGTGTTTCCATTCAAGACAACACTTATTATACATGATATGAATGAAATGAAAACAATTACTAACAAATAAAGAATTCAAATAAATTTAAATAAAAAAATACAATAAAGTTCAAACTAATATAAAGATTAACTTTAAAACAAAACAAAAACTAATACAAAGAATTATTCTTTGCCTTTGGTACGTAGAGTTGTATCTCTCGTAGATTTATGTGCTGCAGTGACCTTGCATTCCATTTGACATACTGTGGTAGAATACATAATAAAAATTAATAATTAATTGAAGAAACAAAAAATTTCAAGAAATAAATGCTTTTATTTTTTTAATGGTAACTCAATTTTTTTATATCATAAAACTAAGGAATTTTACTTTATTTTGGAAAATAAGTAGTTATATTGATTAATTAAAAGACTAATTAACAATTTGATAGATGGATAAATAGATAGATAATCAAAGTATAAGAGTTCAAATCTTAAGTTGTATTTTATTATTTTTTAATTCCTTTTTTCATAGCTTCTCTCCTATACAATTTGTTATTAACGTCCGGATATGTTTGTTGCACTTCTTATACTTTGGGGATTTTCATCTTTCAGGAATGTATTTATCAGCAGAGTGGGAAGACGAAAAGTCAAAAAAAATATTATGATAAATATGCTGTTATGCTGACAATCCAAGTTGGCAATCATCTCAATGACAAATTTGTCTCTTCGTGTCACGTAGGCTATTTTATTAATGGTGACAGACGAAAGTTAACAGCATGACATATTTTTGTACTTTTTACACTTTACGGACTAAATTTTGTATTTTTATATTTTAGTGACACATTTATGAATGAATTATATATTAAGGGATAAAAATAACTATTTACCCTAAATAATATGACAAGGAATTGAAGGAATGCTTGAGAGGGAGGGACTCGTGGGGTGAGAAAGATTATATATGATATATTATAAGATTTGTAAAATCATGGAACGTGAATATGAAAATCAGATCAATCCAAAATGAGACTTAAAATAAAAATTGATGGAGATTTTTTTTATTTAAAACAAAGAATGATACATGGAATTTTTTAGTTAATATGTGCAATCTTTTGATTATTTTACTGTTGGATCGATTCTAATAAAAAAAGTTGTTCAAGTGTAAATTAAAGAAATACATCTATAGTAGAAACAGTACGTAAATTTAATCAACGTGGGCATCAAACTTTGAGTTTACATGGGGATTCCTCATACTAAAGCACTGACTTCCCTTTTATGATTCTCTAATCGAAGCACTTTGTAAAGGCAAATTAAATTAATGTAACATTTGGATGTATAATGAAGGTATTTTTGAAAATATGGTTCCACCTTATTAAAGAAAGGGGCCATCAGTGCTAATCCTTTGTTCCATTGATCAAAGCCTTCAGTGCTTATCTGAATATGATGACCGATGATTGTGGTATATATTTTTAAGTGTGGCACAAAGCCACAAACTATATCTACCAAAATCTCTATCAAACTTTGGCACCAAGAATGCAAAACCAGTGGTCATAAAGCCACATGAATTGTGAGCCCAACATGTATGAGTTGTGTCATTTTCATGCAAAAGAAGGGTGCAACCATTAACTTGGCTTTCAGTCTCTTTAGTCCTAATGTTGCTCACTCCCACTCTTGGACCCTAGTTAACCTGTACCAATCCCGGGGCACCATCCATCACTTTTCCATTAAAAGCATTTGGTGTCCCTCTCTCACTAGGATCACCCTATGTTTTTGTTCACAATTTTTTTTTATAATGGAATATAGTAATTTGAGTTAATGTTTATGGGTACGCCCCTTGATTTGACAAGGTATTAAAGTTTTTATAAAATATTATTATAGAAAGAGGTTTGAGATTTTATGCGGAGAATATGAGTTTAAAATAATCAGGAGTTAATGTGAAATGTGTTCTTCATATTAATTTTTTTTTATCTTTTTAATTTGTGGAAATAAAAAATAATGTAAAGAAATTTACAATAATTTACCCATATTATCAATTAATTAATTGAATTAGACTCATTTAACTATCACGTTTTTATCTAATTATATGTTTAAGTCCAAACTTTTCTTTATATATAATATAACTAGGATTTGTGTCTCTGCATATTTTAAATAAAAAAAGGGAAAAAACTTTAAAATTTAAAAAATAAGAATAATAAAAAATAACTAACAATATGAGAGTAATAGGTAGTTATTAAAAGATAATAGTAGTATATATATATTCTTTTTGGTACAATTTTTTTCTTTATAAGTTTTAGTTTGTTAATTGATTTTTAATGTAAAACATATACATTTACATTTCACAGTTGAATTTTCAAATGTTCTTACTACAGGAAATAATGTTTCATCCTAATATCAAAGCATATTGCAAAATGCAGGTGTTGATGGTCAGCTTTGCTTAGTTGAATTAGGATTTGCTTGGATAAGTTTTTTTTATAAGGACTTTTAGGAGAAAATGAATTATTCATTAGTTAATTTGTAAATATCTTTTCATCTTTTAAATAAATTATATTTTAAATAAATTATATGAGAGAACTTCTACAAGTTAGTTAATGACAAGTTCATTTTAATTTATAAAAAAATTAATCTTTTTTTTTAATGATTGTCTTCCAAAGAAGCTTGCTCAAACATGTTGTTAGTCTTTTATGGGTCAAAATAAGTTTTTTTAATATATCAAGTATGTAAATATTTTGACATATTTATTTAAAAAAACAACAAATTTTCTCTTATATATAAATTAGAATTTACCTTTTCGAGAGTAATTATTCTCTTAATTTACTATTTTTAAAATGACATATGTCATTTTTTTTCTTTTAAAAATCAACTTAAAACTTTTATATCCATTATGTTCGTCTTTTTTATAAATTATTTATTGATTTTAAACATCTCTCTCATATATTTTAATTTGATTATTTAAATTTTACATAATTTTTTTGAAAAAAAATAGAATGTACAGAATATTTGCTACTACCTACTAGCTTAAGCAATATGTTTATATACATAATTTATATTACTAGTAGTATGATATTTTGCAGTAAAAAAAAAGTAGTATGATATTTTCTTAAATTTAGAAATACCAACCGCATTTGATAATACAATTAATGCATTATGTTGCTTTATCCATCTAAGCATTTTATTATTGAAACGATTATATAATTTTTGAATAAAATATCATCATTATTTTTTTTTGTGAAATCATTATTTAATTTTAAACATAACAATACTCTTTTTAATTATAGAAAAAAATTCCTGTAAAAAATAGAAGATCATTATTTTATTTAATGTACCTGAGTGTAAAAAAAATATGCATATTTAAAAATTAGAGTCGTTTCCCAAACAAGCAATGGTCTTAATAAAAAAACCCAGTCTTGGGACTTTTCAGCCCTTAGAGTGTGTGTATAATTAAAAAATAAATATATAAAAATTAGGCTATTGTTTCAAAAAGGTGGTAATTTTGAGAATACATGTTATTCTCAGTATTTGCATAAGAACCAACCAACCCAAGTTCCGTTGTGCACTTTCTTAAATTAGATGATATTTCATGCTTCAGGTTTGGCTGGTTCTCATCCAACTTTCAAATGCTACAGTACTATTTAACAGTGGAACATTAGACGTCACATAAAAAAATATTTACTAATTGTCAAAGATTTTTTTATCAAATAAATTTTAAATACCTGCATAATTTATATTTTTATTGACAAATATTTTAGTTGACAAAATTTAAGTACAATATCTCATAAATTTTTATATTGTTATTTAATTAAAATTAAAATTTTACTTAAATAACTAGCGTCAACCTTTTTTTTTAATTTATTGCATGAATGATTACATTAGCAGTTGAACTCAACATCATGAAATTTCTACAGTAACAATTTTGACTTCTATGAGATTCTGAGAAATATTTTCATAAACTTTAAACTCTTTGGACAAATCTTTTAACAAATTAATTTTCTGTCTGAAACTTAAAGTATATTTAAAACTCTTCATCTATGAATGGGAAGAATCTTATCGAACCTAAATTCTTCACACACGCTTATGTTATTACAATTTACACCTCAATTTTGTCCCCTTTTGAATTTGTATGCTAGTTAAATGAATGATACATTTCTAATTCTGTGTTAGCTGTGGATTTACCGCTAACAAGCAGAACCAGAATACAAATTTATCCCAAAACAGAATAGTGATTTCCTTTTCAGATTTTATCGCATCATATTCATATCCTTCCTCATGTGATATCTGGAAATGGAATACAGATTTATCCAAAAACAGAACTAGAGCGATTTTGATCAAATTCCATTTTTTTTTTCCCAATATATATATGCTTAGGCTCACTGGCCACAGACTCGGACTCTCTTAACCCGAGTCCACCCATCCAATTTTAATAACAACCCAAAAAAGGGAAAATCAAACTCCAAAAGAAAAAAAAAATAACAAACTAAATCCTATTGTTTCATTTTTTGAAAATTCCCCAAAATTTTTAATTAACCACCGCCACCACCATAACCATAATAAATTAAAAAGGATTATCGATTGAATTACAAGTTGCGAACCGGAGCGAGGAAGTCAGCCGTCGAACCCGGTCTGGCTCCAAACGGCGTCACGAACCCTTCTCATGTCGCGGCCCTTTAACGTGCGACCCACCCCTTCGAAAACCGAGTTCGCCGCCATCTTGCGGCTGCGCGCCAAGTACTCGTGCGGAGGAACCATCTCCGACTCGTTGTTCTCGTCGAAGCCGTCGTCCATCCCGTGCAGCGATTCCACCGAGTCGGCCCGGAGGATCTTGCTCCAGTCGGGCACGTTCACGGGCGCTGACGTGGCCATTTGGCGTTGGCGCGAAACGGCGTCGTGCTGCGCGCGGTACTGGTGGTGCACTATCCTCGTACCACCACCGGACCCATCCTCGAACGCCAGCGACAAACCCCCCACGTTGCAGTTCTCCCTGTTGTTCCGACGCCGCGGCGGCGCGCATGCCTCCCACTCGCCGGGGCAGGCATTCACATCTCCGTCACGGTGTTCCGCCGTGGACCACACGTCCTCTTCCCAGAACTCCGACCGGTCGGCGGCGGCGGAGCCCTGGGAGGAGTAGGTTGTTGTTGTTGTTCCCATTCCCAATCCCAAGAAGCGCTCGCTTCCGGTCGTGGTGGGGAATTTGCGACCCTTGGCCATTGGCGCTTCTGGTTTTGCTTTGGCATAAGCTGCGAGCATAGTGGTCGACGTGTATTTATAGCTTTTTTTCTTTCTCTCTATCTCTAATTTCATTTCAATTTGAGTTTCGCATTCATTTCATTTTGTCTGCATTTCCTCCATCTTCTCCATCGTCCGGTTAAAATTGAAGCCGTCACGTTATCACCGTCAAAATAACTAATGTAACCATTATTCAAAATAGATACTCAAACAACATCATCACCCCATTGCCCTACTCCTCTTCAACAATTCAATTTGACTTCTTTATCCAAAATTACTACTAACTAATATCACATTTTCATATTTTATACATAGAATTTTTACTCTTTTTTATCTGGTGAATTCAATAACAAAGGAGTTTGGTATGGTACAATAATTAAGTAGGGCGTGTGGTCGAGGATCTCAAAGATGTATTAGCTACTATAAAATTAGTAATTGATTTCAATACTCCCTTTGTTCCTTTTTATGTGTTTTTATATAAAATCCAAGAAATAAAATAAATTTTCTTGATTTCAATAAATTAGTTATGGGGTTTTCTATTTTACCCATTCTTGTCACCATTTTACAACAAATACATGTGTAAATTAATTAAATATTGAAATACAAATAAAAGTATACTTGATAAAATAATAATTAATGTGACCTTAAATTTTGCAAATGGTTAATAAATAGAAAAAATTCATAAAAATCCAACAATTAAAAAGGAAAAGAGAGGGCATCTTATATAAAAATAAAAGAAGGGAGTATTATATTTAATGATAAAAATATTTATATTTGTATTTTTAAATAGTGTTCAATAAATATTCAGTAGCCTTTTTTCAAGTGTTATTATTAATTTTAAGATAAGTAGTATTATTTTGATATAATAAATGTAATCTATTCTTTATTTTTTAAAATGTAATCTATTCAAATTATCATACACCAATAAATTAAGGATAATCTAATCAGTGAAGATCCAACTTATATTTTTCAAAAATGTGAGTTTGAATCTTCTGACAATATAAAGATATTATTTCTGAGTAATATATAAATACTTTTATAAACACTCTTTGTAAATATTAAAATCTATTTAATTTTGATGAACTTCTGAAACTAAAAATAAATTCTCTCATTTAACTGAATATTGCCAATAAGATGAAAAGGACAAAATATTTCATGATTTGTCTCCAGTATTGTTGGATACTACTATTAGGAGGGATTAGAGAGAAAAATATAAACATTTTGTGTTTTTCTCTTTCTTTCTCACAGTATCCGGTGTAGGAGAAAATCCAAATCCTCTTTAACTTGGCTCTAAATTTTATAGTGCATAAAAAATAAGTGTTAAGTGATTGGAAATAACACTATTATTATGGCGTGTGGGACCAATCAGCCAAATTAATTAGAGGGATGCAGGGAGATAGGAAGAGAAGAGAATGTACTAATCCAATTCCGCTAACCGACGTGCGCTTCTTCCATCAATTTTCTATTTTCGTTGTTGGTCGCATAAAGAGATTATATCTTTTATACTTATGGTCACTGCTATTGACATTTGAGGCTTCACATATTTCTTCAACTAGTCTGAAATTTTATATATAAGAATAACAAGTTGGTTTGGAATGTGAATGGATGAACGGGTTTTTATGTGCCATCCAATGCAATATGACTTATTTTAAAACGAAAGGCAATTTAGTTAAAATGTTCGTGAGTGGATTAGAATAATTTTGAAGGCATCATTCTAGTCAACCAGACCATCGTTCATGAGGTTCTCATAATTTATGATAGTAGTTTAGTACTATTATTTTTCCAAAAATGTTAAATATGAATTCCTTTGTTATTTCCAAGTGAGCACACCTCGTGATTCCACTTAGTTTCTCACTAAATTAATCTGTCTGCGTATAAAAAAAAATTCTTTATTATTGTTGTAAAAATACGTTAATATACTTGAAACAATTATTCTAAATCTTTATGTTTAGTTTCTCTAATAATCATTCTAACTATTTAGTAGAAAATACATATCAAAATTTTTAATTTATGTTTTTTAAATATTAAATTACAGGCATTTTATTTTATATTTTCAATTAAAACAGTATTTAAAATATATAATAAAATCACTTTTGAAATTTTAATGTTACATTTTCTACAATTATTTTATTTATTTTTCATATTGTTTTTCTTGAAAGGCAATATTATTTTAAGTCATAGGATTCATACAGTACTGTAAGATTTTCTAACGTTCACATATAAGAAAATAATCTATTTAATAAAAAAATTTATATTTAAACTTTTTATGTAAAAAGTTTTCTTGAATAAGTAAAAGTTATGGACCTTGAATAACATTAGTTCTTAATGAATTAAGAGATATTCATAATTTCTTACTCAAGAAAAAAAAGAAAATATTATTTAAAGTACTATAAAAAAATGTGAGTATATTACGTTTTCTACATTAAAAACAAATAGACGTTCATTTTTGTTAAATTGCTGATGAGCATCTCAAATTTTTAACAGAAATGTTTCCGCCAAACAGTGAAATGAATTGCTAGGAGTTGAAAAAATAGCTACATAAAAAACGTGTTTGTATATATTCAATGGTTTGCATGCAATTTATAATGTAATTATCTTAGTGAAATAAGGAACATTTATAGATAATTTATGCAGTTATAAAATAACTATAAGGATAGTAGTGAGCAGTTGTGCATATAGTAGTATTATATAATAAAATCATAGAGAAAATAAAAAAAGTTGTGAAGGATTAACGAATAGTAGAGAGTAGAGAGAAGGGATAAATGCATGTCCACGTCTGTTTTTCACACTGTAATAGTACAATTTGACTAACTCAAATGCATCGAATGAAGATCCCACCCTCCACGTGGGTACTGCATGTTAACTATCTTCTTCCGTAACCTCTTACTACTCACCACGTGTAAGATTCTCTTTCCCCTCCACGTGGGAACACAATGACAGGTTGTAATTAATTATTTGCGAAAATAAGGATCAAGATAATGAATTAATGACCGAATTGAATGAACCAACACTCTGCGTAGGTACTAATTGATGGCCTGGGAAGGTTGCGGTGATGATTAGAAAATGATTTTAATTTAAGCTGAGCTGAACTAATCCCACTTCAGTGTGACGACGTGAATGCCAATGGATTTAGAAAAAGGCATCTTCAAAAATCAATCAAAATCCAGAGACAGATCAAGCAGACTGAGAGAGCCACATTGAGCGGTCCACAATTAGGTTGGGGTCCGTCTGGGACCCACATGAGGTGGAGCTGTCGTATTCTGAATTGAAAACCAAGGAACATTACCAGCCCGCCAATTATAAGGACTTTTTCTTTTTGCATCCAATACAAATTCTTCTATACTTAACATAAATTCTAACCTTATTTATGTTTTATTTCTCCTTCTTCTTCTATGGTTTTTTTTTCTCCATACATCATTTTCTGTTTTGGGGAACTCCTTAGTTGTTGCGGTTGATTTGGCATAGGTGTATTTTTGTAATGGTTCATTTTCGGTTTGTGGTTGTCATAATGGGGTGTTGCGGTGTAACAATAAAAGAGATAAATTTTTTCCATCTACAAGTTAAAGGATCTATGTCATAATAAACAATTAAACATATAGATTAACAATCCGTATAAAAGTTACGATTGATAATTCATAAGTTTCATACGAATTAACAATTTATATTACCATATGGATTACAAATTTATATGGGTTTAACATAGTAAAAATAAACAAACACACATTTGGGGAGATAGAGGTACTCACAACGACAACAAGAGGCGACACCATCAACAAGATGATCCATAGAATGGTAAAGATGAACAAAGTGGAGAGACTCACGGTGATGCAATAGGGAGAATGAATGCTGAAACACAAAAGAAGGGATGAGTGTAGGGAAGAGATGGGTGTATGGAGGGGATGAGTGTATTTCAATTTTAAATGAAGGACAATTTTGCTAATTCACTTAAATTGTTGGGTGTAGAAGAAACTCCTTTAGTGTAAGAAGAATAACCCCAATTTTAATAAGATTAATGAAGAATTACAGGCCTCATGTCCAGGCATAGCACAAGTCTAAAAGCTTTACCCAAATGACCAATTATACTTAGGTCCGAGTATACTGCTTTGGGTGATACTTTCCTCACTTAGGGGTGTCAATTTGGACCCGCAAATGAGGATCCCTACAAGGATTGTCTTATATGGGCCCCACAAATGAGAATTTTTTTCCTGTGGGGACATGAATAAATATTCTCCTGTTGGCATGACGGGGACGGGAATCACACCCTCCCCCGTCTTGTGGGATTTTCGCCTAAGGAAATTACATGGTTATCCTTATATTAATTATTATTTTATATTTTAAATATTAAAGATTGATTTTATATTTTTAATACACTTAATTACTTAACGCATACACAATTACACATACTGATACAACACATCAAGTAACAAACACAACAACAATTTCTTTTATAGACAGGGAAAAAAAATCCCTCACACCCGTTGACATCCCTACTTACGCATGATGCTAGCTGTGATGATAAGTATGGTTTTTATGGGCCTTAGATTGTGGAGTGGGCCCAATCAGACTGAAGAACCCGAAGGAAATGGTTGGATTTGGCAGGAGTGGGCCATGGGCCCTAGGTCCGTCAGTGCAACCAAGCATCCCATGCTGTGCTTTTATTCTCAGCCTCTCATCTTTGTACTTTGGCATTTGTAAGTTAAAAAAAAGAAGAATGTGAGTAAAGTGGGTAAATTGGATGAGCGAAAAAGTTAGGGCATGGCGGCTTCATAAGGGGATGGCCCACTGGCCACTGTCACAAAATAATCCCACATCTTAGGACATGTTGCATACCCAAACGACATACAATAAACTTTGCAAGTAGAATAAGTTCCCAAAACTTGACCCACTATTATTATGCTGTTAACTTTATAGAAACTGCCACAATTCTGTGTTTAGTTCTATCAGTCGTTTTGATGATACTTCCATCCATGTTGCAAAATCATAATACTCTTGCTATATATTAATTCATATTAATATTACTTCTATGTAATAATGCATATATAGCTAGGTAAGTGGATCTTTTAATTTTGCACGATCTGAATTCTGAATCAGAATCTAAAATGATGTATAGCGCAGCCACCCTGGTGCTTCCCATGTGAATGTGATACGTATCATCATGGTTTCCAGATACGATGATGTATATTTGTTCTTGGCAGATTTAGATTAGATGTACCATGGTATTATTTTGGTACTAAACTAGTTTGGAACAATTGGATCACCGGCGTGACCAATGATTGTACAAAGCTGAATTCCTTTTTGAGTGATGAAAGGAAGCAGGCCCGCACTGTATGATTAGGTTAACATTGTTGTTCTAGCATTGGGGTGTGCATTCTATGCACTTTAGCAGGGTGAAGGGACAGGATCTTAAGGAAGGCTTTTGTCGGCTAGTTGGAAATTTTTAATCACCATATTCCTTTCTTTTTATTTGATTTACTCAAACCTAAAATAAAGATAATAATAATAAACTTAAGTGAATCGAACAAAATTATCATCTTATGGCTTCATTTAAAAATAAACTAAATTTGAGTATATAATTAATGTATAATTATCCTAAGGTTAATACTCAATTTGAATGAATTCAATAAAAAAGAAATACTTAATTTGAATGTGAGAAAAAAATAATAAAAGAGTATATAAAGTAAAACGAAGTATGAAAAAAACTAATAGATAATTTTTCAAATTATTTGGATGAAGAATAATAAATAAAAACTACATAACATTTAAATGATTATAATAAGATAAAAACAAAAACATTTTTTTTCATTTGAATAGAAGTCTCATCTTCCGGAAATATTTCCCCCCCATATCAGATAAAAGATTTCTAGTGCAGGCCCCAACCAATGGAAACAACTTTTTCTCTGTTCTTTTCACCTATTGCAAACAATAGAGACTACAATAGAATTTGGAAACCAACCATCATGTTTTCTTTCTTTGCTAATTGGATTGAACCAAACTAAATGAAGTGTAAAAGTGTTCTGCTCTAGCTAGCCAGAGCACCCACTCGCATGTGCTTGTGTGTGTGGACTGTAGAGAGTGATAATCAAGTGAGTTTTTTGATCAAGTGGGGTTCTGGTATAATCATGAAGTACATTTTTGAATGTGTGTAATGAGAGTTAGTATGAACTATTTGTTTGACATCTCATTATAAATCAAAGTATCACTAAAAGGTCCTAGGGGTATTTCTAGCAGGCAGAAGAACTTTGTTAGTTAGGCGTGTAGATCAGGGGCATTTTCGTATAAAATAATAATGTCATTGATATATTTATATAAATTTTTACATTTTATTTTTATTTCTCTCTTTATTATATCAAAATATTTATCACATTTTTTAATTTTTATTCTTTTCTAATCCCTCACTAAAAGTAAAAAAATAATAATATGAATATCATTTTTCTTATATATATACACACACAAGTTATGTACAGATGAATGCATGCATTTTTTTAATCGTCAAGTGCATGCATGTAGCTAATGTACATTGGATATTAAAATATGTGTTTATTTTATTTGGTACATATATTTATTCTTTATACATGTTATAACATTAAATTTATGATTAAAATTAATTTGAATACAAAACAAAATTATGTTTTTAATCTCAGTAAAATTAATTAAATTTGATCCTAGTCTTTGTTTAAAATTAACATTTTTAATCTTTCATTATTTTTGAAATACAATAAAATTAATCTCTATTACTAACTTTGTGAGTTTGTTTGATGACATGTATAATGTAGAAGACACATGACAACTGTGATAGTCATGTGACATAAGTTGCATGTGTCATTCTAAATTTTAAGCAGAGGTTGTCATGATGTTCTAATCTTTGGATCAGATGTTTTAAAAAATTATGAGATTAAATTTAATCTTTATTAAATTATCTTTTTTCTTCATTGTTAAATAAACTGATTTTAATTTGTATTTTCATACGCACTAGGGTCGTCTTAGTTTTGGGTGGTTAGGATAGTTTATATGAGGTCTTTAAGTTCCAATCTCAATGTAATTATTGTACATAAAAAAATAGATAGATATTCATAAAACTAAAAAAATATTTAAAAATAAAACACAAATATTATTCAATATTTAATTTTTAAAATAATTAAAATACTTGAGTATATTTAATGTTTCTTAATACTTGTCATTGGGAGTATATCGGGAAAAAAATCAGAAAGCAAAATTAGATAATACATAATTCAAAAAATGCTAAGTTCAAACAAAATATATAATAGTTCAGGTTAAAATACCTTACGGGATCACCTCTTCCCAAAGGATACTCTTTGCCTTTGGTAGAGTTATTAAAGGCTCTGTTTGGTGTTAGGCCTAGGCAATGACAAAAAACAAAAATAATGGGCCTATGTTTCTGTTGCTTGCTTGATCTGAAGCCCTGTTTGGCTACCTCTGTATTGCAATCAGGTTCGTTATTCAGATTCCAACGCGGTATGAACTCCTTATTTTAATTTTCAGAATTACTAAGAATGTGCCGTCATATTGAATTGAGCTATAACAAGTCATAAAAAATAAAGAGGATAAAATAAGTTGATTAGATATATAAAATACTTGAGAATTTTTTTTTTAAGAAGAATGATACAATAAAATGTCAAAAACATAAGAATAAGAAAATATCAAAAAATAAAATTATTACGTGCTATTCTTTTTTCCCTATTCCTCTTGTCCTTATAATCTACTTGTATATATGCAATTTGAGAGTGAGATTCTTACTTTTTTCTTTCTTTCAATTATACATTAAAATATTGTTCCTTTTCAATAAATACATTGAATATTGTTGCATATTGTTAAAACTTAGACATAAGTACTTGATTTGTGACTGTACACGAGTCGTCAAACAATAAGAAAACTTACGGTAAAAGGCAAATAATATTGGTAGTCTCTTAAGATGAAGAAATCAAACTGAGAATTAAAAAAACTTCAAGACCCACAAAAGAATCCTTACAGTAGAAAATTGATATAAAAATGTTTATTCTTCCATAATCCATAGAGTCTTCACACAAAATTATCAAAAAGGGAAAGAGAATGGGAGAAATCATAGAGATGAAATCTAAGCGGAAACTATGTCAATTGAAAACGAAAAATGATATGGAGGTTCTCCCTCAAGGACTCTATAAGACATATTCCCTCTACTAGACTCAAATATAAATAAAAAAAAAATTAATTTCACACTAATTAAAAGTTATAAGTTGGTATTAATTAATTTTACTAATCTTAATTAAAAATAATGTTATTTTTAAAATGATCTTTATTAAAACTTGATATCATTAAATAAATGATGTTTTAGAAATAATATCATTAAATAAGATTAAATTAGTTATATTTAAGTTCAACATTTGTTTATATTTGAGTCTGGAGAATATTTAAATAAAGTTTTGCTATGATTAACTAAAGCCTAAGCTCGTAATATGGGTCTATTAGAGGTTAATTATCTCAATTAGAAGTCAATTCCACAATGTTAAACAAGTTATTGAGTAAAAAAAATATGCTATTCTCCATGATTTATACGACCCTTCAGTTGGGTAAATTAGCTCTCAATATCTTCATAAAAGTTATAGATAAAATTATCCTTTAAATTTTAGCAATAATCTCGTCACTTTTCAATGTTTACAACTTAAGATATCTTCAAAATATGTACCTATCAAACTGTCATGATATAACAACATTTTCAACGTCAAATTCAAATTTGTCCATGATCCAAGTTGAACGAATGCATGACGTCAATACAATATGAAATATTAAATTAAAAATACCATTCCATAGCTAAAGCTAAAAAGAAAAAAAATGAGAATCTCAATGGTTAAAAATGTTAAAAAGAAACAAAAATAAGAGAAAAACTACCTTAAAGAGTCTAGAGTAGCTTATTATCTCATCCAAAGGTTTATTTGTGATGTGAGTTTTTAGGTAATTAAAAAAGAAACGATTTATACATACTGTTGAACCAATTAAATATTTTGATTGAGTATAAGTGAGTATCTATGAGATAAACATTATAGATAATTTAATTATAATTATTATTACTAATATTAGATATAGGTTGGATTGAGTTGAATGTATCGATTTTGAAACTTATCAACCCAATACTTGCATGTGACTATAACATGATTAGTCAAAACGATCGAATGAATATAAAGTCACGATCCAACTCATACAACAGATCGAATTATAATTGAGTAGAGTTAAGTTAAACGAATTTGTAAATTTACCGTATCCGCTTACACCCTTAATCTGCTACACAATTTTACTTTCCAGATTCCATTGCAGAATTAATGTACTGACTGACTGACCACTCTTTTTTCCAGGTGCCGCTATATATCTTTTCCTTATTTGCTCGCCCTTTGTGAAGTTGAAAGATAAAGCCGTAAAAAGCAATGGAGATTAAGAAAACCTATACTAACTATTTGCATATGATGTTATAAATAACTTAATGAAGAAAACGTAAAAAAAATGTGCATATATATATATATATATATATTTAAATTTTATGTAAGCATATTCAGATGGATGGAAAAGGAATCGTGGATAGGAGAGATCGAATAACTATCAAATCACCGATATGTATGAAGGAAAGTAGTCTCTTGTTGGGCTCACAGGAGACAGTGTCTTATTAGTACATGCTCTGTCTGACGTCTTGGTCTTCTTATAATGGATGACACCTGCTATTGCTAGTTTAACTTCAACGACGTGGCTACAAATGAATAAAAATACTTCACAAGGATGAGTCCCTACCAGGAGCCAAGAAGAAGCAGCATGAAGATAAATATATGTGTAGGGTCTACATATATATTATGTAATTAAAGCTCGCATGGATTAACCGGGTCCATCTTCAAGCTAGCTAAATCATATCTGTCAGCAAAAATTATAGGCGCATCATCAGGCACGCCGGATTCTTCTCCACCAACATTCTTAGCCCTCTTAGGCCCTAGCAAACATTTTAAGACTTTATTAGGTCAGAATTAATCATTGAATCTGCTGCACAAGGGTTTCAGGCAGCACTAGGAAAGTAAATCATGGCAAATGATGATTTCTTTGTTTTTTAAGTTTTTTGTGTACGTAGGATACTTATTCATAAATTAAAAGAAAAAATATTTATTATGAAAATAATAATAATAAAGTCTTAAAAAAATTATAAATAATGTAATTTTACATATTTTAATAAAAAAAATGTTTTTTATAATTTTTTAATCAATGTGCTGATTAGTATTTGTTTTTACTGAAATGGGTTATAATTTCCCCTTCACACAATAAATATTCTGTGACTGATCGCCATTATGGTGAGAGGCAACGAATTGTCCATTGATAATTTTAGACACAGCAAAGAAAGTGTAAGAGCAGTAGAGCACCAATAGCTTCACTACACAATGATCATGAAATTGAACAAATTATTATCTATCGTCAAGAGATCACCAAAAAAGTGTGCATAACATGATTGCAGGGTAATAAACCTTTTGCTATCAAACCCGTCAAGGAATAATAAACCTTTTGCTATCAAAATGGTTTGGTTTTCCAAAAAAAGAATCAACCACACTCAACATACATGATGCTATCTAGTTTCTAATATGACTCTAGCTAACATGATTACAGTAGCTCAGTGGCTGAATAGAAGGACAATCACCAACAACACAACGTTATTTTTGACAAATAAGCTAAAATCTGTGAGAAGGTGGCGCTTCTTTTGGAAATTTGGTCCACGAACAACCGAGTACAAAATTAAATAAATGGAATTGTATCGAAATCTGTTTCTACATTTGTTCTCTTTGAAACAAATTAATGAGGCTTAAGTATATGTTGTAACTGAGATTTCTGTTTTCGCACTCTTTCTTCCAAAGGGATGATGACCTTGGAATTGATCTTGGGAATGCCTCGTGGCCATTCGATGCATCCTTTCATCCCACGAGTTATGTGCGGATTCACAGGTTGTCCCAATAATTCCCATTGTCTGAAACCACTTTCACCCGAACCTTTCCCACCGCTCTTAACTGCATTTCTTGCGAGTCTCCCTTTACGCTTACCAATTTTTGAATCTTGTGACTTTTGTTGTGGCACAGAATCAGAGTGCTCGTAACAACCATCCTCTGCATTTTCACAACATTCTAATCCATGAATGTTTTGGTTAGCATTATTGTTGAGGCAATGATCTTCGTCAAGACTCACAATGTGGACGGTGGATGAGGGGCCAATGAGATTGGAAGGGTAGTAGGGTTCAACTTTAAACACACTCTCCTTAATTTTGATCTCATCAAAAACATCATTTGACTTGGCCAAGTCATATGAAAGTTCAAGATTGAGTGATTCAGCTGCCTGTTTGACCAACTGAGCGTCCATGGCGCCCAGTTCATGACCCCTTGAGCTCAAGAAACTTTGCAGATGCGCAATCAAATGGATCATGTGATTATACTTATCTTCCAGGGCAAGTTTCGCGTCGAGCAGCTTCATTTGGATGCTCTCTTCACGCAACAGCCATGCTATGCGAAACATGTTCCTCTCTTCCTCCATTTCCACGCGAATTCCCTCCAGCCTAGCCTTGTCTTCTCCCATTTGCATCGCCAATTCGTTGCACACTTGCTCAATTATTCCTCTTTTCCTCTTTTCCTCCTTGTAGTTAACCATAAATTGTTTGGCATATAGTTTTGCTTCGGCAAGCTCATGTATCAATTTGGCATTCACAGATTCCATTCTCTCTCTACTTGTCCTTTCCCTGGCTAACTTATCCTTCAAGTCCTCTAGCAGCGCTTGATTCTTGATGAATTCTCGACGCTTCCAGAGAAGCTTTTCATCCTCAAGCTTTTTCTTGGAGAACTTGTGTTCAGCTTTGAGCTTGTTAATGCAGGTTTGAGCACGAAGGAGTTCTGAGAGGAGAACAGAGTCACCACCTATTAATTTGGTTTCTCTAAGAAGCTTCCGGATAGGAGTGTTGGCGCGTTTGGTACCCTCTTGCTCTGTAAGCTTGACACGTGGCGGAGAAGATTGAAGCTGAGGACGGTGCAGATATATAGATAGATGGTAAGGTAAGGTTAATGTGTTAGTGAATACTAATATTGAGAAAGTGAAGAATAGAATATACCTTGGGCTTGAAAAAGCGCAAGTGCCATAAGCGCGCTGCAAGCTTCCTGGCGGAAAGGTGAGTTTTGGGGGAGGTGCGGCGGAAATTGACGGAAGGGAAGTTGCGGCCTGAAGGAATTGGGTGTTTGCGAGTGTTCATTTCGCTGGGTGGTGGTGCCCATCAACAATCAACAACAGACCAAGCGCTATTTTTTTTAACATTTATACATAAAATGAAACATGGCTTTGATTTCTAATTCTAGTTAGAAAAACAAAGTACACAACTGCATCCAGCTCATGTTTCACCATGTTACACTACAGATGACTCGTTTCCTCCACTTAAGACTATCAAATTGAACAAGATGATGACAAAATATCTCTCATTTTAGGATAAATTTTTAAAGACTTTCTAGATTTTACATAATTTTTTTATTAATCAGTAATATTTTTAAAATAAAAAAGTATAAAAAGAAATTCAAATAGACCCTTATACTTTGTATGGAACGAAAGAAACAAAAATGGAAATATTCTGGATATATAGAAAAAAAAAAGAGAGTAGAAAAATAAATCATTTCTCCATTTGGTTTTCTTGTTTGAAAGGACAGAAATATGAAAAAAAAAATAAGCGGGGCTCTACATTATTCTATTCCATTTGTTATGAATGAAAAAATAAAAAATAAAATAAAAACATTATATTGATTGAGTATAACCGTTAATTATATTGTTCAAGTTAATTATATCTTGTATTTAATAAATATAATATTTAATACTATTATGCCGTCAATTTGAATTATAAGTACTTAATCAATTTGATTGAATAAATGTAAATTTTCAAAATATTATCTTTGTCTAAAAGAAAATTTCGATTTTGTAAGATGTGTTTGATTTAAAGGATGAAAATAAAAAAGATAATAATATATTTTTTAAAAAAATTAAAGTAAAATATAAAAGATGTGAATTGGAATTTTTTTGTTTAATATCATTTTTCTCATTTTTATCAAACATACCATTAATCTCTCTCCCTTTTTCAATGAAAAGACACATGAGAGAGATATCTCCCACTCCCATGCCAATTCTAAATGGTAATTACTGATTTTATTATTATAGTAAATTTTGAAATGAAATAATGATACATAAATATTTTTTCAATATTTTTTATTTTTCATTCTTCTTTTCACATCATAAATCTTATTATATTTGTTTCTCTTTTAAGTGTCTAACACCAAACATTTCCCTTTCAAAATGTGGCTTTATTGACTTTTGCTTAGACTGGAATATGTCTTATAAGGAAATCTATACTCAGCCACGAAGGACCATGCATATCATTCTTTTCCTGTAGCTATCGCATCTTATTTTTCTGATGCATATCGAGTGGAGTAAAATATGTGTACCTTTCTCTGATCCTTCCTTCCCATCATCTGTGTAATTGAAGGCAGAGTGAACAAGCCTAATCAACTTTGGTATTAATTCTTTGAGATTATGCTTTTTGTGTGTGTACTTGGGATTCTCCTAATTGCATGTGGCTATTAGTTTGGATTTATTTTTACCATAATCGGCAGTAGACGGTAGTAGAGGAGTGGGTAGAAATTAAATAGAAGAGGGTATCTCACGCAGAAACAACTGCTAAATTGTCGCTAAAATTAATTCCGGAAGATTGAGATTGACACATTGGCTTTTTGAGATATTACAGAGCTAATTAAATCTGCACATATTATACGACTTGAATGTAATGTAGTTGAAGTATTCAGTGTTTTCTGGTTTGGGTTGAAAGGGTTGGCCATTGCCAATTAAGAACACGAAGGTTCTTTATGGAGCTGTCGTTTGGGGATAGTCCCATACCTCGCATGAATGAAAATCAAAGTTCAGGGGTTACCAGTGTTATTGTGATTATTGATAGCGATGAAGTCGCCTATGATTTTGGTGATCAGTGCAACCCGAATGTATTGCTAACTAACCAGTATCTCATTGTACTCTTTCCATACCTTATGGTGTTGCCACTTGTTTCATGATTGCAGCATGCTTCCAAATGTGGCTTTTACTAGGAATATACCTTATTTTCATTCTTTTCATATTGCTATCTATCGCGTCTTATTCATATATATTGAGTAAAATGTTAACATATCTTAGATTTTTTCTTTCCATCACGTGTTTATTAATTGAGATCTTGTTTTTTTTGCGAGTGATTGTGACTTGGGATCTCACCTACTTTCTCCTAATTGTAGCTAACTACTTCAATTTATTTTCACCATAGCCTCTAGAGCGGGTAGAAAATTAAACAAAAGAGGCTATATATCTGACGCAGAAACAACTGCTAGATTGTCGTTAAATTTAACTCCAGAAGATTCAGATTGACACATGACGGAGACGGATTACATTACTAGCATTGCCTTTTTGAGATATAATACTATAAATACTCTTTTTATTTTTAATTATAAGGTTATTTTTTAATTTTTAGATGTATTAATTTTTTTTCCACATAATCTTATTTAATTATTCTTTTTCTTAACATTAATAAAAAAATAATTAAATAAATAGAAAAATATAAAAAGATAATTTTAAAATGATAATATATTTAATATGATTAATTATTGTTTTTAAAAAGTATGAATTAATAAAAAAAAATCTTATAATTAAAAATAGATGGAGTATAATATATTATTTTAGAGAGCTAAATCCACACATGGAGATAGAAGGCACACGATATGACTTGAATGTAATGCAGTGAAGTGTTCAGTGTTTTCTGGTTTGGGTTGAAGAGTCTTTATATACGGAGCTGTCCTTTGGGGATATTCCCATACCTGGCATTACTGATAAAGTTCAGGTTATTTAGTGAAAGGGATGAAATTAAAGCACGCGAAAATGATTTTGGTGAGTGCCACCCCAAAATATAGCTAAACAGATCAGTTTCTCATTGTGCTATTTCCAAAATATTGGTGACTACTTGGTTCTGCTAGTCACCAAATAAATGCCGGGCAGCTTGATTATTGGGTTCTGCCATGTGCCCATATATTTGCTTATAAATGCGAGAAACAATCAAATATATTGTATTATATTACGAGACTTTACAGACAGTTCCCACACCTGTGGATCCAGAGTATTAAAATGTATGTTAGAATGAAAGACAGTGGATATAGTGGTTATATGCGTAGCATATTGAATGGATAAATACATATACTTTTTATTTTCTCTGTTCACTGTACGTAGTGCAGTATACTTTTTTCTGTTCAGTGTAGTAGTGCTGTATGCTGCTGTGAGCAAGGTTTGTTAATTGTCAGGTTGTTTTCTCTCTTAGTGGTGGTATATATACACCACGTGAACCACTCTGTTTTGTTTTTCTGTGAGACGAATTATGCAATTTAATTCTCCGTTATATATCAGGTTTTATTGTCTAAATGCTTTGATGGTACCAAAGCTCCGCTGCGCAACATGGCCACAAGCTCACTCTAGCTAATTTATCTGGTTTAAATCACTCTCACTCACAGTAGTATAACCACTATTGCCACTGTGTATTTCAATCTGCTGATGAACTAATATCACTCTTTAATTTGCGAGATTTATCATTATTGATTACTAGTTTTGAATTAATCCTTATGGTTGATTTTGAGATTTTACAAGATAAAATGAATATTTTGAGTAAAGTTCCAGAGTCGATAATCGTTTCATCCTTTAATTAAAGTCTGAAAATCAATAATATCATATTTAAAATTAATCAAGAATATAATATTAATTTAAAATTAGTTCGTGGTGACTTTAGAAGTTAAAGGGATCGGAGAAGCAAAAATGCAAAATACCTTTATAAAGTTCATTTATAATTAAATAGTTACTCATAATAAACTTGTTCACATTGAAATGGGCAAAAGTTAGCACATATTCTTTTCTTAATAGAGTTTTTTTTATTAAAAGTTTAATTTCTACGTACTTAATCAATCAATAAAAAATCATCACCAAGTATTACATTTTAAAGTGATTATTATAAAGTGAACAACATGATAATATATTATTAGATGACAATGTAATTTTTTTTATCAAATATATTTTAATTAAATATATTCTAAGAAAAAATGACAATATAATTTAAACATATTGTATATGAGAAGAATGTATAAATTAGTATTTATAACTTAAGCCCGCTCATACGAATAGTGTAATTGTTTGGGAGAGATTTTACTTTTGTTAGAAAAATTATGCTTCACTAATAATAGTTCTGCAAGTTTAGCCAAGTATATGTTTAATTTAAACTTTTATGGAAGGACGTCCAAGTAACTACACACAGTTCGTTAATTCAGCCATAAATTTATGTTCATGCCTCAATATTCCAGTCTAAGCTATGCTTGGTACAAGTTTCGTTTTATTTACTTAGGTCATTTCAATAGACAAATCACAGATTAAAAAACATGTGGAAAGCCTGTAGACGTTTTGACTGACCATTTTATATATGTGATCCAAGTGTCCAACTTAGACTTTCATTTTCGTTTTCTTTATAAACTAATCATAAGTTCATATACTATATTGATCCGACAAATTCTTTTTAAGGCGCGCGCTCATCATTGATGACCACTACAGAAAAGGAAGAGTATTTGGAAAATATTAAAGTTCACTATATTACGACGAATGACTATCATTTATACAAGCATATAACTATTAAAAAAAACAAAACTCATAAGTTTAGACTGTTTTATACATGAGTTGAACTGGTAATACCTGATCTGTTTGGATAGAAAGATGACAGAGGCAATTGGTGAATGATGTTTGGATTGAGATAAGAATAAGAATAATAAAGAATAATTCAATAACCAATGATGCTTATCTATATAGAAAGAGACATGCTCTCGTTGGCGTCGCAAATCATACTCATGGTATCGTTATCATACCAAGTCGTTCTCTCCATGCAATTTGTGGGCTAAGTGTTATAGTTTAAGCCAAAACTATTCAACTTAGGGAGGGAACTCTTTGAAAAGTCTCGCAATATATATTATTAAAAGAAAAATTGAAATTAGTGATGAAATAATTTGACGTTAATTTTTTTGTGATTCCAGAATTACATAATGATGAAAAAAAATAATTTTTTATTAAATTTAATCACTAATTTTTTAATCTTTTGTAGTGTATAATTTAAGTTGAGACACGAATAAGTCTAATAACCCTAGCGATCGAGGGACAAAGACAAGAAAACCGTGAAAGGCAGTAGAAATTCATATGAAGTTAGGTAAGTCCCTGTAATATAATGCTTTTTTTTTATCATTCAAACTAGTTTTTTACTATTTAAAACATTTAAGAAAAATAAAATAAAATAAAATAAATATATTTTATAATAATTAAAACGAAAATAAAAATTATAAGAACGAAAATAAAAAAATACTAAATTACAAAAACTAAAAAAAATGTATTTAAGTCATATATATATATATATATATATATATATATATATGTGTGTGTGTGTGTGTGTGAGAGAGAAAAAGGTGGCTTGTAGGTAGTTTCTTTTTCTTGGAAGCAGTGATTCATATGATTTTCACAAAGCATGATGATGTAAGGAACTATTTTGTAAGTTTTGATTGCTCGCTAAATATGACATTCTTTTATCGGTCAAAAAAAAAAAGGAAAAAGAAAAAAAAAAGACGTTAAGCAACTTCAAGTATTCATTATAAATACAAATTAAACCTCATTAATTAGGTAATCCGGAACATTTATTTTTGCCTAAAGATCACCCTTGTGATTTACACGTGAAGAGGCGATTAAAGGCAAACGACAAGCCAAACATTCCAATTCCATTGGCATATGTACGTTCACATTCACTTGATTAGTCAATCCTAAAGATGCTACATTCACCCCTTAATTTCACGCTCGCAACTAATTAGTCGTACACGACATGCGTACACGTGTTATTTAAAATCATACAAACTATATATTTGGTCAAGGAAGCCACCCTAGCTTGGGCCTCCATGACCAGCAATGAGACTAGATTCATTCTAGATGCCGCCGTGAGAATTAGACAATATTACTCTATAGATAAACTAATAATCCAATTGCCTCTAATCAATCATCCACTTCCCTTGCATCACCCTCTCTCTCTCTATACAAGTTATAAACCTCCCACCTCACAAACTTCATTATTTTGAGACTTTAATAAATTCATTCATCTTTGTGAAAATATGGGAAACTGTTGTGAGCCTACATCATCAACGGGCTGGGATGGCGAAGACTGGAGTGATTTGACGACGTCCAAGAAGACCAGATCAAACAAGGTGTTTGACGAAACTCTTGCTCATGGCAAAGTGCAGAAGAAGGAGAAGCTTATGGGACCGCTAAGAGCTTCTCCTGATGCCAATGGTAAGGCAACAGATGTAAGGATTTCAAAGAAAGAGTTGGCAGAATTGTTGGAGAAGCAACAAGTACATGTTAATAACAAGAAGCAAGTAGGGAGAGCTTCTTCAGAACAAGTTTTGCTACGCTTAATAAAGGCTAGAAGACATCATGATTCTCGTCATGGATTCTGGCGTCCCGACCTAGAGAGTATTCCTGAGGTTAGTTGATTCAACATGGGATCGACTAATGGTGCTCAAGGATTTATTGCGTATAAGTGTAAATAGATTGAGAAGGTCTTTTGCACCAGTAATTGTATAGAACATCTAAGAAATCCAGCATTCTTTTCCCAACCTTTTCATGTAAAATAATAGGACAGGAGTTACGGGATTTGTAATTAATTCTTATAAATAAATAATTAGAATTCATTTAATCAGTATAATTTTGATAATTATTACACAATTTTTGTCAATCTAATTATTGAATTATATCTACATATTATCAAGATTGTTAATTTATTAATTTATGTCAAATTTTATCAAAATCGAACAAAAAAATTAAATAATTCATATTTTAATATATTTTAAAATATTTATATTATGTTGATTTTAATTTATATAAACGAGATACCAAATGATTTTAGATTAACATAAAATTTTAAATATATAATTTTTACATGTGTAATTTATGTGAAAGAGACTTTCGATCCAACGATGAGTTTTAATGAAATATTATTAAGTTGAAAGTTATAAAATTTTATAATAATTATTAAATTTATATTACTGTAAGATGATCATTCATTTTATATATATATATATATATATATATATATATATATATATATATATATATATATATATATATTCAACTAATAGTTTTTATAATTTTAAAAAGAAAAAAAGTTATACATTAAAAATATAAAATATTTTACACACTCATCTAATCATAATCTATTATATAAGATAAGTTTTTTGAATTTTAAAATAATTATTTTAAAGTACGTAATTCAAATTATAATTTATAATTAAATGAAAATATAAAATTTTACTATTAGTATGTTCACGTTAAACTCTTTTAAAAAAATAACAATTGCTTAGGTACTAATAATTTGGTCATTGATGTATTAAGACTATTGAAAATTTTCGCGCCAGTACTATTACCAACAACTGGGCTTCAATAAGAAACCTTCATAAGAAAGGAAGTTAATCGAAAAACAGAAAACTCGTGTATAGTCTGCAGTGGAATTTTAATTCTAAAGCACCAAAAAAGCATTTAGAAATGAAGTGGGAAAATATTAGCGTATACTAACCTGATCACATACTTCTTTCTTAAGCAAAACTTTTATTGATAGGAGCTAGGTGCAAATTAATGGAGAATGAAGCACAAGATATGCTGATACTCACCCTAAAAATAGGACAAGTACACATGCTTTGCTTTAGTAATGGTTATACTAAGTGGCCTAATATTTGCTAGCTTGCTTATCCAGACAAGTGCATAATGCTCATTAGAAATATTGTAGAACTCCTCAAGGCGCGCAAGACCAACCAACTTACCCCAAATGTTTGGAGGTCTTTCTTAAGTTATCCTTTTGTTAACTTAAATTCCTTTGTGAATATTATTTCTAAGAGGAACTTAGAATTTGCCAATGACAAAGGCGGGTCGTAATTTCTTTTTGGAATCGGTGATTCATATGATTACCATGTGTGATATGGATGAGATATTCTTGTCAACGGAAAAATGTCTATTAATGACTAATGGTTAATGATCTAATAATAAATGTGTTGACCTTAAAAATTGTAACCAGAAATAAAAAAAGATCGAACAACTAAAGAGTTTAAAAATATAAACTGAAATAAAGAGATTTAAATCCATAAAAGGTAAAAATGAATTCATACATGATGATCTTCTGAATGAGTAGTTAATTTTGATACAAGACATTGTCGATATTTAAAGAGTTAAGTGATATAACCACTTAAAATTAATATTTTGAGATCTTATTTATAAATTTATAATACCAATAATCGAATTCTATGATTTCAATACTTTATAATAATATTTCTAAATACATAAATATAATGTTATTAACTTTTTTTTGTGATCGCTTCAAATGATATTTCAATTTTCAAAAACACCTTACTTTTAAGTGTTTTCTAATCTCGAAGTAGCCAATTTCAATCACAATAGATTCCTTCCATGACACATTCAATTTTTCAAATTTTAATTCCCATTTTAATCATTTTTGAATGCGCTCTCATGTTTTTCTCAAGATCTGATCATTAAAGCTACACATAAAGTTATATAACTTAGACAAATTTTACCTAACAAATATAACAATATGAAAAAAGATTTTGAAAATTTTACATAACAAATATAAAAATATGAAAAGAGGTTTTGGATTTATTGAGGCCGTTTACATTGTACATTTGACAATGATTGAATTCTTTTATATTATTAGGATAAATACGGTTAGATTCATTGATTGGATCCGAGGGTTACTTTTTCTATATATTCATTGATTGATTTCTGTAAACGCATTAAAAAAATATCTTTATACATATATTTTACAATAAGGACAATAATAATCGGTAAATGTTTAACGAATGGCCTAAAGTTTTCAAACTTTTAGAGTGCGTTTGGATAAAGAATTTTAAGTGAGAAAAATAATTTATCAGAGAATTTGAATTTTTGTAATTTAGAATTCATTGTTTGGATGCTTTTTATGAAGAATTTAAAATTCTGGAATTTTAAAACAGAATTTTAAATAACTAAAAATCTGAAATTTCAATTTCCTTCTAAAAAGTGAGAAATTGAAATTCTTTTCTTAGAGTCTTCTCCGAGCTCCTAAAATATCAATTGAGTGTGAGCATATAGGAACACGTATAACTAGCACATTAATCATATTTTTTTTATTCATTTTTTTCATTCTCATAATTTTAATTTTTTTATCCAAATGCAAAATTTTGAAAATAAAATAATTTCAATTAAAGTATTTGAAATTCTTAGAATTTAAAATTTCTCAGAATTTTAAATTTCTCCATCCAAATACATTCTTAGTGTTTTTTTCTAATAAAATTTCAGTTATTATATTGTTATATTATGTATAATTGTTGAATCGGTGAATTTGGCATGTTACGTTCGTAGCCCATGATTTGGTACATTATTTTCAATTAGATGCACTGTATGCCATTGAATTTTATTTCAATTGTTGAACTAGAGTCAGTATTTGCGGTGATTTCAATTGATTGGTAACGTTGATTACTTTTCATTTTCGAATTAATTGGCTCACGCTATTCATATTGTATTTGCTATTTACTGGGTTCAAGTTGTGCCAAAGTGAGTTGTTGCATGCATGCATAACAGAAACAGCCAAGACAGAAACATAGAGATCACGTACCCGAGAGCATTAATTAGGTATATAAAACAAAAACAAAAAAATAATAATTCAGTTAGAAAAGTACCAAAGCAAATTAATTAAATACGAATTTCATTATGTAATCCCGAGTGCATTTCTCTTTGCGTGAGTCACAGTGAGACGAGGAGAAGTAATTAAAGGCAAACGATCGACAAACATTTGGAGCCCATTTTAAATTTATCATAAATATATATATATATATATGCACGTGTTGCATTGGTTAGTCAGCACTCCTAAGGAATAAGGATGCTACTTCTACTTCCCCTCATCATTTTTCACACACTCGCCACAGAAGATAAAGCCTGGTCGTACACGACATACACGAATGTTGGTTCAAATCATATAATACTATTTGGTCACGGAAGCCAGCCTTGGCCACAAGAATTATGAGACCAGACCAGATCTAGCTTTCCGTGTTGTGAAATATTATATTTATATATACTAGCTCCAATAAATATTCTAATAATTCTATTGAGAATAACCAAAAGTCAGTATTCCCATTATATATCCATTTCCCATCCATTACCCCCTTATATATATACACACACTAAAAGGTTAAATTAAAACCTCCCACACAAACTTCATTTTTCTGAGATTCAAATAACAGATACGTAATCGGAGATGTTGATCTTCATTTGATTAATTACATACATCATACTCTCAAAGAATTTTTAAACAATAATTTGATCATAGGTAGATAGCATCCATCTGTGAAAGTATGGGAAACTGCTGTAAGCCGGCATCATCAATGGAGTGGGACGGTGAAGACTGGAGTGATTTGACGTCCAAGAAGACGAGATCAAGCAAGGTGTTTGAAGAAGCTCATACTCATGGTCATGGTCATTGGTTGAATTTAGGGAAAGTGCAGAAGGAAAAGCTTATGGAAGCACTAAGAGTTTCTCCTAATGCCAACGGGAAGGTGAAGATAAAGATTTCAAAGAAAGAGTTGGCAGAATTGTTGGAGAAGCAACAACATGTTAATAAGAAGCAAGTAGGGAGAGCTTCTGCAGAACAAGTTTTACTTCGCCTAATAAACGCAAGAGATCATGACGCTCGTCACAGATTATGGAGGCCCGAGCTAGAGAGTATTCCTGAGCAAGGTTAGTTGATTGATGATGATGAGATCGATCGACTAGTTGTGCTCAAGGGTTGCATACATATATATATATATTAGTCAGTATTTGTATACCTAAGAAATCCAGCATTTCTTTTCCAACCTTTTCATGTAAAATAACTGGATTGAGGTTGGAGGATTTGTAATTGATCAGTTCATTATTTCTGCCAGTGAATAAGTGTTCTTGTCTTTGTCTTGTGTGTGAAACCAGATCAAAAATATATATATAAAAGTTTCCTCTTCATGATTGATCAGTTATAAACCAAAATATATTAACTTATCCCAAGCTAGATTCGTGAGGAAAATGAGACCATATCAAAGATGTTTCGTGCATCATACGGTTATTCATGAATCATGTGATGACACGAACATATATACCTTTCCAAAAGCTATTAAAGGATATGTGCGGAGTACTTAATTTAAAGTATACGTGCGATATATACAAACTCTAGACTAATTGATTAAAGTATAATTTAAAGCTTGAACTTATTATTATTATTATTATTTTTATTGAATGTTGGTTTTTTCTAATTTTTATTAATTTAATATTTAGCAACCATCTTTATACTAGAAAATAAAGCAAAAATGAAAGTACAATATAATTTTACATTCATTAAAATGATTTAAAATAAATGAAATAATTGATCGATGTTAGAAATTGTAGATTTTTTTTTAAAGAAATTATTGATGGTTCGTTTTAAATAATTAATTCTTGAAAACTAGAATCAATTGAAATGGTAATTACAAGATAATTTATATATATATATATATATATATATATATATATATATATATATATATATATATATATATATATCAGGTTAATGTAATAATTAAATAAATTATAACTTTTCTCATACGAATATATCTATTAATTTTTTTAAGAATTATCAATATTGAGTCCATAAAGTTTATATACTTTAATTTATTTAGGTTGTCGATATAACTTTAATTTTTATCAGATGGATTTATAGCATGTTTTAAGGAGGTCAAAAGCACATAAATTCTAATACAAGACTTCAAATTTTTGTTATAAAAAAAAATAATTTTTTTTAAAAAAGGAGTATAGGTTCAAAACTATATTCCCCCCCTGTATTGGGAATAAAATTTGCATATGACAGCTGAATAGTGTGCTGATTAAAAAAAGATGACAGCTGCTGCATCTGCATATGTATGTGTTGAAAGTGACCCATGCTGAGTGGTGCGGCAACAAAAGACACTTCCAAACCTATGTGATGAAACCTCAGTTCATATCCAAGTTCTGGCACGGTTGCAGCCCATTCAAAAGCATTCAGGCATATATATAACTTTGAAAATACCAGTCAGCCGCTAGCAAATTGTAATGTTTCCCCCACTGAACTGGAACACCAATTTGAAAATGATCCGTATATAGTTCATGGCTTCAGGCTAAGTACTGCCTTAAACACCCATCTCATGCCAACTTCAAACTCCAAGACAAGACCAATTGGTGTCACTGTATTATCTCTTGTATATATTAATAAGTCGTGTTAGTTTACTACTTGGTGTCACTGTAAGTTTGTACGTTATATTTTGCACTGAGTATGTGTTCACTCTTCCCAAGGTCTCTTCGCTAGGAAAAATGTATACCAGTAGAGATTTATTAACGACTAACTACTAACTTTTAACTTTTGTTGATAAAATAAATATTGACGGGCATACCCCACCAACTTTCACGATTTCACACATAAAGCGTAGTCGTACACGAGACATATTTGGTCAACCAAGCCACCTTAATTTTTGGCTGCCATGCACACTAATGAGACCAGATCTAGCTCTCCGTGTCCTCAGAATTATATAATAAATTATAATCATCCAATTACGAATAACCAAATAATGATTATTCTCATCATCCATTTCTCTTACATCATCCCCTATATATAACTATCATATTATAACCTCCCACCTCACAAACTTTCTTTTCTAATAAGACTTAAATAACGCATACATTACCGGAGATATTGATCTTCATTTTTATTAATTTCACACATTATACTCAAAGAATTTTGAGCAATCATCTCATCATATATATTTTATCATTCATCTGTGAAAATATGGGAAACTGTTGCAAGCCGGCATCATCAATGGAGTGGGACGGCGAGGACTGGAGTGATTTGACGTCCAAGAAGACGACCTCAAGCAAGGTATTTGACGAAGGTCATACTCATGGTCATGGGTTGAGTTTAGGGAAAGTACAGAAGGAGAAGCTTATGGGAGCTCTAGGAGCTTCTCCTGATGCCAATGGGAAAGTGAAGATAAAGATTTCAAAACAACAACAGGTTAATAAGAAGCAAGTAGGGCGAGCTTCTGCAGAACAAGTTCTGCTTCGCTTAATAAACGCCAGAGATCATGATACTCGTCACAGATTGTGGAGGCCCGTGCTAGAGAGTATTCCTGAGCTAGGTTAGTTGATTGATGATGATGAGATCAACTAATGGTGCTCAAGGGTTGCATATAAGTGTAGAGAGATTGAGAAGGTTTTTAGCATCAGTAATTGTATTTGTATAGAACACCTAAGAAATCCACCATTCCCCCCCCCCAAAATAGAGGTTGGAGGATTTTTAATTCCGTTCATTGATTTATTGTAAAATTGTACATCTTACCTACTGCCTTTCCCCCCCCTAAATATTCTCACTTTTTGATGCAAATATTTCATCTTTTATATATATAAATGAAATATTTGGATTAAAGTTGGAAGAGCTTAAAACAAAATTACTTTATAAGCAACACGTTTTTCTTGTTTTATTTGATACATTAAAATTGGTTATTGTTCATTAGAATTTATAAAAGTACTTTCCAAATTTTGATGTAAACATAGCCTAAGAATTCAAAAATAATTTGGACTGATGGTTGGCTGTGACTAATTTGCATGGGCTTCAACATGTGAGAGATATTGATAACGCCATTCTTTTCACAGTTGACATGAACACTTTTTTTTTTTGTGTGTGCATGGCCACAAGTAATTTGCACGCGGAAGAGTAATATTTAATAAAAAAAATAATTTATTAAAGGATAAAAAATTGTCAAGCATTAAAATGTTTTTATTAGAATAGTCTTTTATCAAATGAAATTTAATTTGTTAATATAACACGTCATATTAACATTCAATGTATTAAAAATATATTTATTATGAACAATTATATTCTCAATATAACAAATCATATTAACATATAATGTATTAAAAACAACATTTTATACTAAAAAAAAGTTGTTAATATCATACATGTATCATTCTCTTATTATAAACTTATAACATTTATACTAATAATTTAAATTTTTAGTTTTTATAAATGCTCATAATAATTTAATTCCACAGCAAGTTATTAATATATAATTTTTTATGATTAAGAATGAGATTGAATCTCTTAAAAAAATATTAGATTTTCCAGTTTCGTAATTGCTAATGAAACTTAATTTTTATGCGATTTTTACCATGTTTATGAAATTTTCTTATTTTGAACATTAGTTGGTTTCCGTATTTTTCATTCACTAATTTCTATTCTCTATAAAAATCTGTGTATTTCTAGAAATTCATTCGTTAATATATTTGTGCATTTATTTATAAAAATATAATGTTGCTAAATTGCATCATCTTTGTTATAATTTTTATTATAAATTCTTTCTCCATTGAATGTGTTTAAGATATAGGATCACTCTTTTTTTTTTTTTTTTAAAAAAAGGTATTCATATAATTTTACTCAAAAAAATATTATTCAATTAGAAAAGTACAAAAACTAACTACAAATTTTATTAGATAATAATCTAAAACATATATATATTTGATTTGGTTTCTCAAGAGTATTTTCTTTTTAAGACAATTTTAATCATCTCAATCTCTTAAATCTTAACATAGATTCAAATCTTGATTTGAAATATTTTGATAAACTAATCCCTGACGCCGGTTCACTTTAGGAAAAGATTTCATTAGCATATGTAGGTTCAAATTCACTTGGTTAGCCACTCTAAAGAGATTACTTTCCCCCTTCATTCGCAACAGAAGATAACGGCGTAGTCGTAAGTACACGGCATACACATGTTTAAAATCATGTATAGCATCTGGTCTGGTCAAGCCACCTTTTCGATCTCCATGCAAGAAAATGAGACCCCGTCCTGAGAATTAAATAATAAATAAACTAGTTTTCCAATTGCGAATAACGTACCAAATTATAATGTCAGTATTCCCATTATCCATTCCCCTTAATTACATCACCCTTTATACATATTTACATACATCATATACTCAAAGAATTTTAAGCAATCATCGATCTGATCATAGATTTCATTCATTCATCTGTGAATAATTAAGTGTAATTGATCCTTTCATTATTTCTGCCAGTGAATAATTAAGTGATATCAAATTAAAGATGCACTATACGGTTATTCGTGAATCATGTGACACCAACATAAACCTTTCCGGCCAGAAGCTGGTATATATATTTGCGGAGTACTTATTATTTATTAATTTAATTGCTGGTTTAATCAATTTCTAGCTCATTGATAGGATGACTCTATAAGTACTCTCATATCTTTTGAATCAATTCTGTAAAACATACAATAAAATGAAAGAATTATGTTTACATGATCAGACATAGTAAAAAAAAGATAATTCTCAGTCATTGTACTGTAATAATTCAATAGTAGCGAAACAGAGAAACATGACCTGGTCCAGCTGTTCAGTATATATATATATATATATATATATATATATATATATATATATATATATATATATATTATTTCCTCTAACAAGACAAAATTTTCAAAAACTCTTGTTGGTACGTTGTTGCTTCGTCTTTGTGTAGGGTAGGGACTACCACTTGCTCAGTATTAATTAATTGTTCACAAATCATAAAACCCTGTATCTATATATATATACTTAAAAAAAACCTTGTACTAGCAATCAAACAAAAAACCTATTTTAAACATAAATTATATTTTAAATTTATGATAAACATACGATATAGTTAAGATTATTTTTAACTAGTGACATTTTTAAAAAATAATGAAAATTTAACTTTAAAATAAAGATTAAAAAAATGATAAATTGATGACACATAAAAAGGTAAGAAATTTTTCTAAAATTTCACTAAAAAGAACTATAAAAAATATTGTTGTTAAATTAAATAGTAGCTCCTAAAATGCTCTAATTTGATATATGGGAGAATTTTTTTTTTCAATTTCTGCTTGTTTGTTTCATTTTTATTGTACGAAAAAAATATTTTCATATCCAACCATAGAATATAATAGAAGCATAACAGTGAGTCAGTGACCGATTCAATTTTATCATATTCGTCAATCCTCTTCCTAAAATTAAGGATCCCAACAGTAGTTTAAAATAAATGAAAAGGAGAACAGAGGCATCATATATAATAAACCGTTTAAATATATTTTTAATTTTTAAAATTTAGGTAGTTGTTTTTTTAGTCCTTCAAGTTAACTTATTTTTATTAGTTTCTCAATTTTTTTTAAAATTACTTTTAGTTCCTTTTTATTCGTTGTGTATATGATTTTACAATTTTGGGACAGTTTTAATTGCTAAAAATAATTTTTCATTTATTTTTTAAAATAATTTTTGATGATTTTAAATCGTCAAAATATTTGACTCATATATGTATTGGTGTTTGTCTTTTTACATTATGACCATTTTAAAGAAGAAATAAAAAGTGAATGTTGAATGCATTGATTTTTTACATGTTTTTCTGACAATTTTAAATTGCCATAAAATATTTTTTGAAAAAATTAAATTAAGAAAAGAATCTGAAGGTGAGAAATCATTAACAATTGTAACATCATTAATGCAAAGAAATAAAGGGAAAGGAATGAAGAGTAACTTTTAAAAAATTTGAGGAACTAATAAAACAATTTTTTTAAGAACCACAATAAATAATTATCCTTAAAGGACTATGTAAGTCTTATTTTTATACAATAGTTTTTTTTAATGCTATTTAATTTTAAGTAGTTTTGTTTGTTTTAATTTTCTTAAAAAATATTATATAATTTTGATTTTAATTTAAAAATAAATTAATTTTGTAGGTTATTTTATTTATAAATTATCGGGCCTTTTTTACTATGAACTTTTTTTTCTATAAAATTGAATATTTTTATCCATAATATGCTGGGTCTTTTTTTTAACATAAACTATATCCACAATAAACTATAAATAAATAGGAGAGTTTTTATTTTTCATGTATTGTCTGTATAAATATTTAAAATTAATAAATAAAAAAATTACCATAAGTTTTTGGTTCAAAGTAATTATTATAAAATATAGCAATCTATTATTGGGTGCAGGTGTAAAAATAATTATAGAATTATTCTAAAAAAATAATTAAAAATCTTTATAATGAATGTTCTAAAAGATTTATAGTAATGAGTATTTAATATGTTCTGTTAAATATTTTTAATTATCTTAAGAAATAATACAAGTCTGACTTTGAGCCTATTATATTACTCCACTTAATCAACCTTTTAATATATATGCATATTGGTTTTTTAAACTAGGAATAAAAGAAACGAATAATGTAATTTCTCTTAAATCCAAAATCCCTAAATGGTGTATGTGATACATGACATGTCATATATGATATCTTAAAAAAAAACATATATATATATATATATATATATATATATATATATATAATTTTGGTAAAATGAAAATCAAATAAAGATGTTTTTGAAGGACTAAAATCAAATTAACTCATAAAAATATTTTTGTTTAAAATAATAATATCATAAATTATTATTATTATCATAATAAAATCAGTCACGTGTGGAATTTTATTCTTCCCAATATGGTGGAATTTAGAAGGAAGAGTCGGAGAGAGGGAATGATGTGATATGAGTGTTCCTCTGATTCTGATGTACTCGTAAATCCAACAACCCCAACAATACCACCATTTATATTCAACACTCTTCACTTTTACAAGACAACGAGATTCATTCTTCTTGGGTTGTCCCAATCCATCTGTGAGTTTTTCTTGCTTTCATTTTTACGTTTATGTACCCAAAGAAAAAGAAACAAACCTACATTTTACAGTTTTCCTTTTCCTTGTTGTTCAAGTAGCAGGGAATTCATCTATGATTCTTGGTAATTTCTTATGGGTTTGATTTTTTCTGTGCATTGACACTAGCTCACATGTTATCAAACATCCATTATAAATTCCTTGAATACAAAATCTTACGTTATGCAATAAAGTTTCCTTTCAGGAATGAAAAATTCATTTGAAAATTGTGATCATATGAATCACTGCCGCATATTGATCTCATTTAAATGATAGCATTGCTTTATAAATTGTGATATTGTTTGTTTGTGCCCTTGATTCTTGAAGCCTTGTTTTGTTTTATCTGCTGAATTGTACCCAAGTATCTCATTCTCATTTCAACTACCCTTCCAAATCATTATGAATTCAGCTCACTCCTAGTCTGGGATTCATCTTTCCAGAGGTTATGCCCTAATTCTTGCCAACAAGAAATTTGTTTGTTCGTTCAGGTGCTTAAATACTCTCAATTTCTTGTCTTTTCTTTTTTGTACATGAATGTTAAAGATGATTAGGGGAGTGGAGGTTACCTCATTTCAAGGCCAGGGCATGCCACAAGCTTTGGTTAAGGCTTTCTGTCGTACTTACAAATTACATACTAAGGGAGATTGCTAATAACTGAAAACCTAATAGTGATTTAATAAATCGTCTAAGCATAATGTTTTTACCATATTTTACTACAATTAGTTTCTTTACATGAAGCCTGTGGGCCATACTTTTAATATCAAGCCTATTGTTGAACTTTTTGATAATATGGCAGAGCTCTCTATGACATGTGAAGCATTTTAACCATTTTGAAAGAGTGATGATATTAGACAATATATTGTATCCATAGTCTGGATAAAGATACACACATAAAGGGTAATGGATACTAAATGTGGTAGCAAAATAATCCTATATTTTTTACCCTAATAATTTTGTATTCATGCGGATTATATTGATTTGCATAGAACTTTCTTTGATCTGTGTAATAGATACTAAATTTGGTAGGTGCAGAGGATTAAATGTCAAAGTCTCTAATAACGGTGATGTTATTTGTTCATAATCAAAACATAGAAAGAAATACATTTTTGAATGAATAGGAAAATGATAATAATTTTCAAACCAAAAAATTTAATTGGACTTCTCTTTTATTATTCTCTCTTAGACACACATCATCATACATTTCTTCTGAAATCACTTATTTATCTTTATCCAGCATCAAGATTAAGGAATATTTGATAATCAGACCTACTTCATTTGGTCAATTAATAATATTGTTCTTTTTCAGGGATATTTTCTAAAGACCTCTCTGTATTTGGCTTTCTGGAAAATGAACCAACAGAATCAAGGATCAGGCCCTCCATCCAATGTTCCAATGAAACGAAAACGTGGCCGACCACGAAAAGAAGAAAGTGTAGTTCAACGGACGAATGTGCCTGTAATGCCTGGTTATAACAATGTGTTGAACTCCAACCAAACAGCGGGTACAACTGATGATGAAATGGTTGGGAAGGAAGTCACTGGTGTCATTGATGGCACTTTTAAAACTGGATATCTTCTTAGTGTTAAGGTGGCAGACACTGATGCTTTCTTAAAAGGCCTTGTGTTTCTACCAGAACAAGTTCCTCCACTTACTGTAGAAAATGATGTGGCTCCACATGTCAAAATGATCGAAAGGAAAGAAATTCCAATTCCAGTTGTTAACCCACAGGCAGAGATACATGGTTCTGTTCCCTCAACAGTACAATGCAACAAGCAATCTTTTGAGCCAGAATTACAGCAGGTGCCTATGTCTGAAGAACAAGTGCTACCAACTGAGATCCATTCTGGCATCTCAAGTTTACTTGAGAATCAATCCGCCTCTACTTTGATACCAAATTCCATTTCCAGTGAAGAAATTCCACAGGGTACACAAGAGCCTGGGCATGTGAATCAGTCTACTATCATGTCAGAGTTGGATCATGACAAAACTGTTAAACAAAGTGAAACATTGCATGAACTCGATGCCTCCACACAGGTAAAAGAATCTAGTGCTGATGGGGGAGAAACAAAAGTCTCAGAAGCAACATCTGAACTCATCAACCTGGTTCCACCAATTGATAACGCCAATAAGGAGCTCGGAACTGGACAGCAGGCTGTGCCTTATGCGCATCAGCTGAATGAACCAAATACATCAAATATTGAATCCAACCTGATCCCTGTATCTGCTGAACCAGAAGCCTTGCCATGTGAGCAGACTGCTAAAACTGTTTTTGTGGAGAAGCAGGAATTGCCAAAAACTGATGTGCTAGAAGATACAAAGACAAAGCTTGCAAGTGAGACTTCAAGCAATGTTGACACCTCAAACTCAAATGGAAAACCAAGTAGTGTTGTTAACATTCCTGTTGTGGGATCGAACCATAAACTAGAGACCAGCCAACCGGAAGCCATGCCATCTGAACAGATTGGTAAATCTGTTCCTTCTGAGTCCAAGTTCTCATCTGATGGACATGATTTGTGGGGGAAGAGTGAAGATCCCCAGAACTGTAGCTCTTTTGGTGACATTAATAAGGTGGATTTCAATCAACCTACTGAATCTTTAGCTAAGTCAATGGAATCTGAGCAGATTGGATCAGACACTTGAAAATTTTAGTTTGATAATATGGAGAAGGTTGTTTTCCATAGTTGGAGATTAGGCTGGAGAATAAATCAGTACGGTAGACATTTAGATTTATAATTTTAATTCTTTTTTTTTTTCCGAGTATTACGTTATGCTCTACTTTTGTTTTGCTGTCACTTTTTTAATAAGTTTTCTTTTCAATAGTCTTTTATGTTATCCGTATGATAAACCTATACTGTCTATACTTCTTAATCTTGCCTGTGGTTTCTGAATACATGGTATTTGGGGAGAAGGTACATGTTACTGAGCTCTTGATATATGAAGAAGAAAATATAACTTGTTGGCTGTTGCTAGTTGGTGATGTTGCAAATTATGAACTCTTTAGTTGTATAAATATAATTTAAAATTTGGTCAGTTCTTGGTTGAAAACATTGATTAAGATATTTTAAGGGCTCATTTGTCATACTATGATATAGAATAGGATATGAAAGTAAAATAAGCAGATAGGAAAAGATGTACAACATATAGCATACCAAATAACATCAGGATGTTTGTTTTATGATATAATTTTTACATCCTCAAGAATCACATTTTCATAATTATTATACCTAAGAATGATATTCTCATAGACACGTTTGGTTAATAGTATTTAATAATTTTAGAAAAAGTAATGTCCAAAAATTAAAAAAGAAAGTGAAAAAAGGTAAAAGAACATAGTGGAAATAAGTAGTTATTAATTGACTTTCATTCTCATGAGAATATGACTTATTCTTCCTTTTCTGATGGAAATAAAAACTGCTTAGAATGTGAGGGTAACATTCTTAGAAATAAAACATACCCAAAAATATATTATCATGATCATCAAATAAACATGAGAATATTTATTCTCATCCTAATATTTTCGAGAATCAAAGATGACGTGAAACAAATGCTTCCTAAATATTAAACAAAATTAATTTTATTTATCTAATTAATTTTCTTGAAATTATTAAAAAATATATAAAAATTTTAAAATTATAATTATTCAAATATTTTTTTATTTTTAATATTTTCATAATATACTTTAAACTTACATGTCAAAATTGTTATAAAATATATAGATTGGAATATATAGAAAAACACATCATGTGTTGTCTAATTTACTCTTCCTTTAAGATAAGAAATACTTTGGATCAGCCAGTAAAAATAAGAGATAAGGTCATATTTTATTGGTGCAATAAACTTTCGAATTTTTGTCAATCAAGTTTTTCATAAACCAACTCAGTTTGGCATTTTTTGTTTTCTACAAGTAACAACACATGTGAAACACTCGTTGGATTATTGGGCAAGACATTCACATGAGAATGCTATGCTTTTCTTCTGTGATTTTGAGGAAAAATAAACTACCAATTTTCTAAATAGTCCTTAAAATAGTAAAATTACTTAAAATATTTCTTAAAATATTAAATATCCATCAATTTAGTCTATTAATAAGACTAATTTGAAAAATAATTAACACTTCTGTTTAGTATAATTTCTGATAATTCTAAATGTTTGGATACCTCCAAAATCGTGATGGTCCAACAAAACCAATACGAGAATTTTCATCACCGCAGGACCACCCCAAACATACCATAAGACTACTTAGACATTTTTTTTTCTACGTTATTTAAAAGCTTCATTGATTAGTCTCTCTAAATCTCGTTACAAATCGGCAGCATTCGAAAGTCAGAATTAAGGTTTCCACACAGCTATTGCGACAATATTGCATACATAACTCATTATACACTACACAATATGCCACCGGCTCGAGGGTACTGCGAATTACACATAACAATCAAATGTGATCGCTTTCACCAAATAGAATTCAGCAAGCAATATTTAATGGATACAAAATAAAATTCGCATAGAATGTCATAAGAAACTTCTTAGCTATATCCTATTCGCATAGAATGTATTCAGCCAAGTTTGTTCTCCACGATACAATAAAAGAGAAGCAACCAAAACGAGTATCTTAGCAATAGCATAGCATTACAGAAGAAAACGGAAAAAATTGGTGCCCAACTTCTTAGCTATATCCTATTTGCTGCTGTTGCTGGGGAGGTTGGTAATTCGCATACCCAGGATAACTGCCATACATATTGGGGTCCTGTCCAGCAGGGGCATAACCATAATTTTCATAGCCCCCCTGAGCATATCCGTAGTATCCACCACCACTACCATTCCACTGGTTTGCATCTGGTTGAGCCTGAAAATCATCCAACAAATCCAAATTCATTTATCAAAATCAGTTCACACATTGCCAGATCAGAATTACAACAATTCGGTAAATTTAGTAACCTGTTTGTTTGAAGGACTTCGCCCCCATGAAAGCCTAACATTTTGTCCGCCTAGAAGTGTGCCATTCAAAACCCGCAGTGCCTCTTCCGCACAGCTCCTGATGCATGAAAACGAAACCTCATGGTACAATAAAAGGACACTACATATAGACAAAGTAATTTAACACAAGATAAAACACCAAATATCTGAATGACTAAATTACCGGTCCGCAAATTGGACAAATCCACATCGCTTGCCAGCTGGAATCTTCACATGAACTAACTCTCCATAATGCCCAAAAACTTGTCTCAAATGGTCATCCGTGACGTTAGGATCCAAATTGCCGACAAAAATCTGCAATAAAAAATTCAGGTCATGAACACAAGGCACAAAGAAGAGTAGTTTCTCTATTGCAAAGAAGTACGCACAGTTGTATTATTTGGATCATGCTCGTTCTGTGCCCCTTGAGGATTCTGATATGATGCTGCATGTTCAAAGGAGAAGTAAAAAGATGGGTGACATTAAACAAGGAATTTCCGGAAGCAGTCCATGGAAAAACATGCCAAACAAAGAAAACGACAAAATACATTGAGTTTCAAAGATAAAAAGCACAGTTTAATTTTTTTAGGCACAACTTTTCAGTAGGAAACTTTAAATATTCCAAATTCAACTCCAGATTATTCATTCTAAAGCAAACATATAGAGAAATTCCACAAGCAACAAACATGGGTGCCTTACACATACACCACAAGCTTTAACCACCCTTCACTATTAGAAATGAAATTAACCTCACTTTTAGAAGGACATGTATAGAGAAAAACAGCACAAGCAATAACGTGGTCAGTGCCTTGCACAATAAATTTTCAAATATGAGAAAATTCAACTGAAATAGTTGCCACACAATGCAAGGGCAGGAATTTTGGCATTACGCAATGCAGATGATATATATACAAAATGGATGCAGAAAATGATAAGTCTTTATCTCTCAATGAGAAAGTCACTATCCATCTATATATGCATATCTTGTTTCTTATTTCTTACAAAAATTCTAGAATTTAAGAAAGAAAACATAACAGAGTTGGCCATGGAGGCTGAAATGAGTGAACCAGGAAGCTGTCAAACGCTTGTTACTGCAGACTATAAGAACTTTACACGTCATTTTAACATCTTGACATTTTGATAGATAGGTCTGCCCAAAGGATTAAGCAATATAAAGTAAATTACACCTTTAATTGCAAAGTATTGTGCTGAGAAATTTAGGAAGAATGGTGACAGACCTTTCCCTTGTGACACTAAAAAATGACATGATAACGTAACCATCTGGCAGAGTGCAGCTTCTACAAAATCAAAGTACTAACCACTGGCATCCCAAATTTAATTCATCATGGACTAGAGATTGGATACTTGAATTAATAGCAACAGATAGATGAACAAAAGAATGTAGAAAGTAAAACAAGATTTGTTTTAGAACAAGGGAAAGCTAAAAAAGAAACTCAATAAATGTAGTTCTTCCAGTAATCTCAAAGGAGTAAACTAAAGGAGCAAGGAGCAAGAATGGAGGACTGAAATGAAAGTAATTTGAACAGTTGCGCTGCGTAATTTGGCTAAAAAGCAGAGCAACAAAATGAAAAGAAAATATAATTAGAAGCGGAAAAGAAAATGCCGCAAAAAATAATGGGCAATACATAAACAGATAACTGACCTACACAAGGCCATGCACTAAAATGGTAACCATTTCAGCTGAAATCAGTTCCAGGCTCCGAGATGACAGAGCCTCTTGACACCCTGCTTTGAGACAACGGGAGTTTTATAAGATTTTATTATTTAATATCATTTACTTGGCCCAAATTTTTAAAGGAAATTACAGGAAGAAATGAGTTTGGACTGCACATCTTCAAGGGTGAAACTGAAAAGAATCGGAAATTGAACAATAACATTCGGGATACACATGCAAAAGATAACTAGATAATTGAAGAACTAAATCCAACTGGTATCAATGTATCATTAACGCAACAGACAAAAAGTAGGCATCTGAAGGAAAACAGAAAAAAAATATCTTTAAGCCGCATATCAAGCAGATATTTGCATCAAAATGTCAAGCACGTAACAACTATGAAGGAGACAAACCTTTTGGCTGAGACTGAGTGCTAGGGTTTTTATTAGAGGCTGGTCCAATTCGCATGGGCCTTGTTGAACAAAGAACCCCTTGCATTTCAGTCATAGCTCTAACCTGTTCACTCTCATCTCCAAACCTAACAAAACCATAACCCTTTGTCCGTCCAGTTAGCCTATCAATTACAACTTTGGCCCCCTTAATTGAGGGATATCGTGCCCGAAATGTCTCTTGAAGAAGATAATCCGTAACATCGGCAGCCAGGTCTCCAACAAATATGGTGTGATCTGGGCTATCATCGTGACGCCTCTCACCTGCACTAAGAGTTGCCCAGTTCAATCTGAAGTTCTGCCCGCCATTTGGCATAATGGTGCCATTGTATGTTTGAAGGACTCTCTCAGCACCAGCACGACTAGTAAACTCAATAAACCCATATCCCTCCGATTGACTAGTTTGTTTGTTCCGAATGACTTTAACTGAAGCCACCTGAAGCAATCAATACTCATTCATCAGTAACCTAATATTCAGAATGACCTCTTTTACTCACCAGCACACTTTCAAATATTAGCAATATAACAATCCACCTAAATCAATCAAATTCTCCTAGATTATGCAATTAGCAAAATCTCAGATTCATAAAACAAGAGATAGACAACAGAGAACACAAATCTGCATCAGAAAAGATCTCAAAATTTACATCTTCAAAAAGAAAAGAGAACATTATGAATCTCCTTTCTCGTCCACATAACTGAACAGTAATTCGATTTCGATATACTCTAATAAATCTAAAATCATGCGATAGTAATCTACGAAAGATTAAAAGTAAAGAGAGAGAATACCTCGCCGGTGTGTGCCAAACAGGTGTAGAGATAATTTTCGTCCATCCAGTACTGCAAATCACCGATCCAGAGGGTACGGACCTCATCGGCGCTGGTGGGTTGCGGAGGAGCCACCGACTGGGACGGAGGCTGGGCCGATGTGGCCCACATCTGAGGGGGCTGAGGCTGCGGCGGCATCATCATGTAGGGTTGTTGCTGTTGCTGTGCGTATTGTTGGTTCGCTTGTTGGGCCATGCCGCCGGGTCCAGCCTGCATCATCTTCTTCAATCTCGAACACACAGAAACAAAGAAAGAAGGAGAGAGAAAAAGAGAGAACAAAGAGGCAAGGAGGAATGCGAGACTGTGCTTTAAAGAAAGAGTGGTTGAGACTCAAACCCTAACCGTGAACAGTGTCCTTCTTTCTGTCTCTTGCCACGGATATTTTGTTTACTTTTTCTTATGGAACAATATCTTTTCTACACCCAAATATTGAAAATTATCAATTTTTTTTTTTATCTTTTCTGTTTTTGAGACTTATTACACACAGCCCACACCTTTCTCGGACCCTACACAACTCTCTTACACGGAGACTCGTATCCCGTAACAGATATCTTTTCATTAACCCAAATATGTCATATGTACAGCACATGCATGTTTAATGAAAATTTCAGACAAAAATACCCTTATCTTCAACCTTTGCACTGAATAAAAGCCATGAAGGCCAAGAACACCCGAAACAATGTCATTCAAAGGCCAAAAACACCAGAAACAATGACATTACAAATTTACAACAATAACATTTAAAGACCAAGAACATCGTATCAATAAGATGTCCATCATACAATACAACAGTGACATTCAAAGGCCAAGAACACCATAAACAAAAAGGTTGTTGGATTTTATTAATTGAGAATATGGCCCCAAAGCTGCAGGTGCACCTTCAGTTTCCACGCTAAAAACATATTCTTTGAATTTCAAGCACTGGCTTTCTAAATATCCCTAAGTAATTGACAACAGAGAAATTTTTTAAGTAAATATCAATTAAAAAACTTATTTGTTAGTAGATTTTCTATAGTAGTATTTTTTAATTTTTATTTTTTCACATATAAACATAGGAGAATTTGAAAGAAAGTTACCTATCTACCATTTTGCAGGTACACTTTCAAACGAAATGATAAAATGAGTATCAAGTTACAAAGGCTTAATCATAAAACAGAAAAAAAGCTCATTCCAAATCCACGAGTTGAGGACATAATGTAAATTAGAATCGTACAAACTTTGACATCCTAGCATATATTCTACAATTTCACATCAGAACTTGATGAAAAAAAATCAGGCGTTGTTATCAGCTTCAGAATCTCAGCAGCCTCCTTCAATCTTCTCTCTCTGTCTTTTCTGATAGCCAGGCTAGGAGCCCTAGGATTTCTGCATTGCCTCAACAAATAATAGAAAAGCCCAAGCTTCCCGTTAGATTTTCATCAACAAACTTGGCATTTTAAAAACTAATTCCTCTAACAAAGCAAGCAAAGTCTGACCTTTTCTCGTAAATTCCCTTCCGTGTAAGGTCCTCAACAAGACCGTGCAATCGTTTTAGCAGGGCAGGGGACTTGAATATCCTCTCAATGCCTATACGAGTTGAACATATCTTCTTCAAAAGTTCAGAAGCAACGAAGTAGCCCTCGTTTTTATTCCTGGAAGAAGTTTTAAAAGTTTTAAGAGTATAAGGACACACAAAGAATCCTATACACCAAATTTCAACTGCTAATTACAACTGAGTACTGAAACAACCTCAATAACTCCAAGACAATTATCTGTACAGAACTACGACTTTGGATCAATACTTGTAGTAGATGAGGATAGCGGGCGAGATTTCGGAGAGTTGACAAAGCATGCTTTAGAACCTCCTGATCAGGTATACTCCGGCTGATTGTTTGAATTAGCTGCAACAAGGTGTCGATAGCCCCTGCAGCCACAAGTTCTTCACAACATTTCTGAGAATGTCCTGTAGCCATGTCTGTGAAAACACAGACAAACAAAAGACAAAAAGAACGAGCATCATCACTTGACAGGAATTATCCAATAAACTGCTGCTATATAACGAAGTGAAGTGAAACAGTATCATCACTAGAACTCGTGTCTATATGTTTTTGTAATTTGTGAAAAGAATACTTGTACAACAGAGGGAGGCAAGGGAATTAGTACACTCTAATTCAGTAAATCACATGAAATGCAACGAAATGCAACTACTATCGGCTCTTTTAATGTCTTGGGCCCCCTTAATAAATTCTAAAATACCAAATTTTATTCGTGTCATACAAATTAGAATTAGAGCACATATTTGAAGAAATTAAACTGGCATGGTCTGCGAAGCCATCTTAAAAATAACAATGGTAGTAACAAAATCTAAATAAAACAACGTAAATAAACTCTCACCCAATGTTGAACAAGTATGAAGGATGTTACTAAGACTCTTCATATTAAGTAGCTCTGAAAGCGCTGCCAAGAGTCGGTTTATGAGACGCTTGCTGTCATCCACATTTCTGGCAGACTTTTGCATTCTCAAGCGCAAATCCAATAACTGTTCCTTTGGCTCTTTACGTGCAAGGTAACCTTTCCAGTAGGACTACAAAAGTTTAGAGAAAAAGAAGAAAGATTAAGGGGAAAAAAAAACCTAGTAAAAAGGAACTAAACAGAGATGAAAATTTGGCAAAAAAAATAATTACAATCATCATCAGTAACATCATAAAGAATTCCATTGGTCCATCTAGTAGTGAAATATAAGCATCATAAAAGTAAATATTAAGTGAAAGTGGAAAGTAATGTTATTTGTCACCTTCCCCCCTCCCCCCAATCTACCACATCTTTGTACGTGAACAACCAGAAAAAACAAAAATACAAAATAACTACAGTGTAGTATAAAACACTATACTTGGATGACAATAATACGATGTTTCTGAACAGTTGCCTTTCGCCTGGCTATCCACCCACGAGTACAAGACTGAATAACAATGGCAGACTTTGTCATCAATTTCTGTAACAAGAGACCCTTCCACCATCGTTGCAATTTCACAACTGAAAGCAAAAATAGTTCCAGTTGAAAACTACGACAGCCAAAAGGTCTTGAAATGTAGTCAGCAGGAACGACTTCACTTAGGTTAGAAGCACCACCTAAATCCGGATAAAAAGAGATAATAGTATATACAGTAAATGTATAACCACAACTAAATCATGCATGTACGAGCCTAATGAGATTATGCATAAAACACTCGTAAGATATGAATATCTACCTAAATTCCGATTTCGAATTAAATGCCCCCTAATATAGCGTTGAATCACCAATGCAGCATCTTCCTGGCAAATGGCAGTTGAGAGGCTTTAGTAACATATAAGGACAAAAAAAAAACTGAAAACAAATGAAAATTGGGCAGTAGTTACAAGAAGTAGCAGCATTATAAAATTCATAATGGTTTAATAATTTATTTTTTTGAAAAAAAAAAAAAGAAGATTTAGCACGTATTTGGTTCACTGTTTGTAGAACCAAACTGTAGTTCAGACAAAAGCTTGAACCTCATAAGCTTGTACCAATGCAGCATTGTTTTTAGGGACCAAAGATAGTATATATTCTATAAAATATCATATATGCTTCTGCTCAAATTTCCCCAGAAATTACAATATCTTTAATTCAATAATATCATTTGACTCCAAATAACCTGAGCATGTGCACAGTAACAACAAACAAAATACACAGGTGCTACAGCATAGCATATCATGATAACAACTAGAATATCATACTTGGATAACAACATGGTGTCTGAAAACAGTAGCCTTTCGCCTAGCTATCCACCCACGTGTACATGACTGAATAATGATGGCTGATTTATTCTTTAGTTTAAGCAACAAGAGACCCTTCCACCACCGTTGCAATTTCACAACCGAAAACAAGAATAGTTCCAGTTGAAAACTACGAAAGCCAAATGGTCTTGAAATGCAACTAATAGGAGTAACTGTGTGTGACTTGGAACCTACATCACCAAAACATGAGATAATGTGAAACCACAACTAAAGCAAGAAAAGTTAGCTTTGGTAAACATTAAATAATAACCTAATAGCTGATTCCGAGTTAAATGCCCCCTTATAAAGCGTTGAATCTCCAAAGCGGCATCTTTCTGGCAATTGAGGGCCTTCTGGCACTTCAAGCTTTGAATGGCACACTGGATCTTTACTACAGCATCTCTTCGGAACAAGAAGTCCCGCTTCACTAGCCAACCACGGCAATGCCTCTGGGATCATTAAAGCAAAGTAGCAAGTTACATAATATTCTATTCATAAAACTTTCAAATAAATGCAAGGAATTTTTCAAAAATTAAAAAAAAATCACGCTAAAATATGAATTAGTAATTTCTACAAAAGAAACATAACATTGAGGACAATTCAACAAAAGGTTGAAGATGCACTCTGCATTGTATAAGTAACATCTGTACACAAGAATGTTATGAAAAGAAGTAACATTTCATCAACTCATTAATTTCTTCATGCCAAACTGGAAAGTCATGCAAAATAAATGAAGATAAATATGATTATGAAAAGCAAGACACTGTCTTACTTGAATTTCAACAATGTGATTTCTACGCGCACAAGCATCCTTTCGTGCAAACCAGCACCGTAAGAAAGATTGAATGACAACAGCTGCCTTAAACTCAATTTTGAAGTGCTTAAAAGCAATTACACATCTCCGCATTCGAAAGTATGATTGAATTTTTATGATAGCTTGAATCTGATTCAAAAAACTTTTTCTCAACAACCACGTACGGAAATTTCGTTGAATTTTAGTTGCAAACAGGTGATTCATACGCACACAAGCATTCTTTCGTGCAAACCATCCCCGTAAGTAAGATTGAATGGCAACAGCTGCCTTATACTCAATTTTGAAGTGCTGAAAAGCATTTACACTTCTCCACATTCGAAAATAAGATTGAATTTTGATGACAGCTTGAATCTGATTTAAAAAACTTTTTCTCAACAACCACCTTCGGAAATTTTGTTGAATTTTAGTTGCAAACAGGTGTTGCTTCTGAGTAGACTTGCAGCATATGAACTTTTTCCATGCAAGCTGAATGATAATTGCTGCATTTGTTTGAAGATCAAAAGTGACTTTCTGTTGGGAATAATTTAAAGCTTTCTCTTTCTGATCTAGCTGATGAATATATCTAGATCGTGCCAGCCAACCATGGACAAATTTCTGAACAGTAATAGCAGCTGCCACCATATCTGAAATCATAAGATCAGGACTTGTACTACATTCTTGCTGATGCCTCCGATAGAGCCAACTCCTAACTGCTTGCTGGATAAGCTGTGCTGACCTCTTCAACTTCAAAAAAGAATGTCTATGAATGAAAAGCATGGCATATCTCTTATATGTTTCTGATTGCTTCAATATTTCTGCTTGATTGAATAAGCAAGACATGCCGATAAGTAATGAAACATAAAACCGACAAATGTTTGAGACAAAGTGATAAACTGCATACCACATGAAGAGTCACAGACTTGAACAGTAGATAATATCATGCAGACTGACCCTTGCTTCACTTTTAGCCAAGCTCTGAAACCAGTTTGCAAAAGGGTAACAGCATTTACCATCTTCAGAAACTTGCGCCGTGCAACCAATCCTCTGAAATGCAGTTGTATTGTTATTGCAGCATTTTCTGAAAATGTGAAGTACCAATTGTTAACAAGAAAACAAATACCATCGACAGCACAAGTTTTGCATGCAATCACAGCAGATTAATAAGATGTAATATAGAGTCGAAAACAATCATGCCACTCGCTTTTACTAAGCAGTGGCCGGAAGAAAGAAAAAGGTCAAAGACTGTATTTTCCATGTTAAAAACACAGAAGTCTAAATCCTGTTTGAATTCTATTGCAAATATGTTCATTATCATTGCAAATACCCACCCAATTCCATTGTAAATAAATACAAATTAGGATTGATGGGAGTTAAGCTAAGCACTGCTTCTTATTTTCACTTTTGAGTGTTTCAGGGATAATAATCAAGAAAGAAGCAATCAATTAGATAAAGTCTTATTAGTTACCTCTTCTAATGTTGGTGCTGCATTCAGTGGTAGTGGATCGCTGCAAATTAGAAACAGCAGGTTTGTTGATACAGTTTCTTTCAGCCATATCTTGCCACCAAGCTTGGATGGCCTTGAATTTACTTGCAGCATCTATGTTAATAATAACAAGATTTTGATATGATTTTCATGAAATGAAGAAAGAAAACTAATTGTTTATTGAATAAGACCATACCATTTTTATAATTAATCTGGGATGTTTTGTTTTGGGACACTAATATAATCACATCAAAAATATATTGCCACAGAACATGTGGCAGACTGTTGTCTACTCAGCCAACTATCATGCAATGAAATAACTGCAAATGAGCTAGCATTAATTCCTGGACAAAACCTATATAAAAGGAGATCATATATTTTAAAGATAAAGCCCAACTGATCCTACTACTGTTTTAAATCAAGAAGAATCATTCTCACATTTATTCATGATACTAGAGTCATAGAAATCCAACTAATACAACTATCATCACAATAAGATCTTAATAAGTAGTTTTATGTTGGAAACAGAATCATTTGATAAAGATATCAGCCTTTATAAATGCAAAATTCATTCCAAATATCAAAATCAAATTAATTAATATATACATAGAAGTAGAACAATAAGCACAAACAAATGACATGCATAAATAATTAAAGTTCACATCACTAGAGGCAACAAACCTTCATTTCCATGCACATCGGAAGCATCAGGCTTTTGTATTGATTCAGAATTTGAAAGGCACTGCAGCATCCTCAAATGTCTATGGTTTGGACTTTGGAAGTCATAACCCAAGAGCTTATGGAAATTTAAGTGATCCTGAAAAGGAAGAAAAGAAAGGGAGATACAAATCAACACAAATGCCAGAGTACAACAGCAACAGGATGTGACCATAATATTTATTCTGTTTACCAAATTTTTCTTAACAAATAATTGGTTTGCTAGGAAAACCAACAAAATCACCACACTTCGATCACTGCAAGCACCATTATATTGAAGTAGCTCACTAACTTGAAGCACCTGAAGAAAAATATACCGAAATTCCATTATACTGCCATGGTATCAAGTGAGATAAAGCACATTTATAATTCTTCTTTTTTGCTTTCGGTTACACACAAGTTCAACCATCTTAATTGGGATTTTTGACACAATTTGAATGTTCTACAGTTAGCTTCACTATTGATAGAGTGCTGGACCAGAATTTGGAGAATGTATGTTTGTAAGATGAAGAAAACAAGTGAGGGAGAGAATTAGGAGAATGCTGAGTTAGCATGATGGATAGGGGTGCAGGACAGGAATACAGGTTATGCATTTTTGCTTTGTTTTATAGAGAGAAAAACACTTTTCTCTTAGGAGTTGAGGCTCTGGTTCAGGTTATAAAGAGTTCAGGCTCCATTTCTGGTTCTTAAAAAAAATCACATACCAGTATGTGTTCCTTGTATTCTATCAACTACAAGTCTACAACTATACTATAAGAGTTCATATTGAAAAGTTGAGATGAATTCATACGTGAGTTCACATACCAGTATTTTTTGCAAGTATTAATGCATTGTATACACTATACACTATTGACTATAGGCATATTAAGCATATTTCACATGCATGCATAACTAGGAAAATGACCATTATTATCCTTAACTAGCCCAAAGTTTGATACTTCCCACACCCAATTTATAATCAAATTTTAGCACATATTCTTGTGCAGCTTGTGCTTTGTCCAGGTTTAATCCTAACAGGCTTCAACTGTTCAACACGAGTGTTAGATATACAAAAAAAATGTTCTTCACAAAACGTATTATTCAAAAAAATTAATTAGTCTGAATCACTAACAGATATTAGAGTGCATCAATGATCAGTTATAAAAAAAAGTATATTTTTTTATTCACAGTTTTCAATTTAAAGAGATGTGACCATGTGCCGACAACAATTTCAGCATGCATGCAAGTAGATATTTACACAAATTAGGGTATTTACCTCTGGGAAGTTCCCCAGTAACCTTGTCAACTTTTGGGATAATATAAAATTATATAGTGCATCTGAATATTCATTCACCGACATAATTGATGCCTTGCCACTTTTCTTATTAACTTCCTGTAAATTAATGAAAAATAAAGCTTATGAACAAGATGTTATCATCAGCAGTCATCAGGAAGCTAAAGAAGTTAAAGACCTTCAATGAACTGGAATTATGAAGTTCTTTCTGGAAGTAATAATCAAGTAAGCACCAGATGGCTTTGCCATCAACAAGGGAATGAAAATTGACAATTGCAAAATCATAATTGTTACAAACTACCTGCAAAATAGGAAGAGCAAGATTAAATATTTTCTAATTGTCACAAATTGCACAATAATAATTGTCACAAATTGCCAACAACAAGGATAATTGTAACAACCATAAGGATTTTTTTTCTTAATTAAATACCAAGATCGCGCAAATTACAGATGCACCATCTGAAGCTCAAGCAAGAAAATAAAACTAAAATCCTGAAACAAAGTGTAGCAGATCGACCACTATCAAAGAACAACCAGTTATGGAACTGTGTCTGTATGCAGCTAAACAAAACAATTGCATTTATCTAACTACCCACCAACACAGCATTATTTAGACACATCACACACGTTAATTAGTCTGAATCTAATAATGCAATAAGGACTAAATCCCTGATTGCTATCTAGTAATAAGAGAATAAAATATAATCTGACAACGAATGACCAAATCAATACAAGCATTGAGATGAATTTGAAAGAAATATTATGTTCAACAATACTAATTAACCTCATCCAAAAGCAAAAACAAGAACGTCTAGGAAAATTACTGTTATGAAAGTACTCTAAGATGTACCTGAATCCAATTCAAAAGCAATTCCATAGAACTAGAATTCGTACTGTTTATGAGATCCTGTAAAAAACCACAACTCAAGTATATCAGAAGTTGTGAGCTTAAAGAAGAAAAGAAAGTGTCGATATTCTTTCATGGATCTAGCTACTCTAAAGTGAACAACTCACTTTATTAGGTAAAGTGGGTATCGCAATCATATACGAGAAGATGAATGGTCAATACTACATGCACTTGCATAACAAGTCATGGATATGTTGTAATATCAACAATTGATTTTCTCATCAACGATTCAGATTACTTACTTTACCCCTGCTCAATTTAGAGGAGCCAATTCTTTTATAATTTATAACTAAATCAAACTACAAAGCTCATCTAACATGGAGCATACCGTGCCAAACCCTCGAATTTTCGAAATTTCCCCAACTAAACTTGTTTTATCAACCAAAAGAGGTAGCTGCAGGTTCAGTGGCATCAAAACTTTCATTGCAGTCTAGGTTATAAGTTAATAGTGATCAAAACCTAAGGCAAGTGTAGAAACTTAAAAAATAAGGTAAAACAGAGCCACCACCTGCAAATGAACAAACATATTCCACAGCAAGGAAAGTGTAAGTTCTTTGTCTCCATTAACAATATCATCTGCCACAATCATGATGCCATCTTCATCAAGTAATGATCCACCAGCATGCCTAATATATTGTAGGACAAGACCACAGTTTGCCAATTTTTTCTTTGGAGTATCAGAGGGAACTACAATTTTCTGTCCACACAATGATGATGCATCACAATTCTTAATTAATCGGATTATCTAGACAAAAGTGTCAAATATGCTAGTTTCATTTCCAGCATATGAAAATGTATACAACCTACCATGAGGATCGAAGAATTGTGCTGCAAGAGCTGAATTGCTCTACACAATTTCAATCCATCTTGGAGATCTACAAATAAATCTTTGACCCTAAAATCATACTCAACAATAGGTTCCTACAAAATCACAAATCAGTCAAATAAAACATACCTTGAACTTAATACAGTGAGCTGCCCAAGACACTTCTACTATTGTTATATAATGCATAAGACAGCCAAAAGTGAGTTGCCCACATCCATGTGCAAGCTCGCACTTACTCACACTTGCAGAAAACCTCACTCAAATAACGAGCATAGCATATGGAAGGAATAACTGACCTGTTGATGAGATAATTTGTAACCTAAAATCACTAAATGTGTTAGAAGATTGCCTTCTCCGTGCATTACATCAGACGACAGAAATTCTAATTTCCAACCAAAAAAAAGAGAGAGAAAAGTCAAACTACAATGTAGAAGCTGCTGTTACAAAAATATTAACACAAAATAGGACTAAAGCATGAAAGAAGACCCACCATGAATCAGCTGACTACTTGATTTAATCCAGGATTCTGGTTTGAATAACAAAGGGGAACCCCCATCCAACCCATCAATACCGTACTCCAGTGGGAGGTAACTCTGGCATTTAGCTTTATCCAGGACAAGCACAAGTAACAAAATTCTCTTCAAAATCACATTCCCCAAATTCTTATAGTAACCCAACCGATAAACACCTTCAATCATCTTATTATAAGCATAGGCTTTAGCTAAATTCTCATGTGAAAAAAATAGCTTGTTAATGACCATTTTCAAGAACACAACATCTTGATCAGAATCAGCATCACCATTCAACACCAAGGATTCACCACCAAAAAGTATATGCAATCCAATTCGCAGCCAAATTGGATTATAACACATGAGAATTCTCGTGGCCTTTTCCTTCAAGCCTACATCAGTTACAATAGGGCAATGCGCCTTCATATTCAGCCTTCCTTCGTCAATTGTCTAAGAAAGGAAATAGACAAATAGTTGAATAACTAAGGACCAAAATGGAAACAAATTTGATGTGAAGCCAATGGCAATTAATGGAAGAGAAACGAACCTTGGTGACGCGATTAATTTGTTGGAAGATCTCTTTACAAACTGTGAGGCTGAGATAAACTCTCATTCGCTGCTTCAAATCGTCGAAACTGCATACATCCTTGAGAGAATCTCTGAGTTGCGAAAACGAGGAATCATGAACCTCCTCCGCAGTGGCCGCATTTTCCTTAGTGGACCAGGTCTTCCTCTGGCGCTTGGGAGTTCGCCAGGTGGAATCGACGCCGACGACGGAGGTTCCCGGGGGGCCGTCTCGCTTGCCATTGGTGGCGGGAGCGGGGGCTGCATTGGAGAATGAGAGGTGGCAGCCGCAGGAGGTAGGGTTTTGGAGGAGGAAGTTGAGCCAGACGGAGAGGGACTTGGCGAGGGATTTGAGGGAGTGTTCTCTCTTGATTTGGGCCTTGCGGGAGGACTGGGACTGCTCCAATTGGAAGGCCTTGAGCTTCTTGGCGGCGGCGGCGGATGATTTGTTGGGACGGCGGTGGAAGGAGGAGGAGGAGGAAGAGGTGCTGTGTTTGGAGGCGGTGAAGAATTGGGTGGCGGGAGATTTGGCGGAGGTGAGAGAGAAAGGGGGGCGTCTGGGGGTGGTGAAGTTGGAAATGTCTTTGAGAAGCGACGAAGAATCGGGGTAGGGAGAGGGAGGTTCGTTGCAACCCATTTCTCTGTATGTTGGTCGGAAACTGGGAAGTGAGTGAAACAAAGAAGTCGACGATTCTGTTCACACAGTATTTTGAATTTCGAATTTCATATCTTGTGACCGTTGCTTTTTGCTTTCGCATCTAAAGCACGTCTACTGTATTTTTAAACTTTGTACTATACTATTATCAGCCTATTCTGTACACATTACACCAAAATAAAAATGACACCAAGTTAAGAAAGTGTTTGATTTAAAGGGTAAGAATAGAAGAATTTTTTTAAAATTAAAGTAAAGTGTAAAAATATGTATCCTATAAAAAAGTATAAAATTTATTTCCTATATTATTTTTCTTTTTAAAACTAAACATGTCATTCTCACTGTTAGATTATGTCATTAAGCTTGATTTAAGCAATATATTCTATTTTTATTCTTTTAAAACACACTTTTTTTTTTACAATAACACACTTAAACATATATATCGTTTACATTGTCATGAAATATTTTGTATTAAATATTTTAAATGTATAATAATTTTTAACTGGTATAAAAAAATTACATCGTCAATACATAAAAATTAAACTCAATTCATAAATTAAATGTTATGTCATCAAGCTTTTTCATTAAAAGAATTCATATTGAAATTAAGGATAATATTTTAAGAGAAAAAGGTATATAACAAAAGAAAAATCTACACAACAACAAACAAAATTGGAATAAGGATAATATTTTAAGAAGTATACTTGCACTGTCATTTAATCATAATCTTAATAGCACATTATAATTAGACAATAATATAAAAATATTTTATATGACCATTAAACTCATTATTTTAAAGGTTAACTCACTACCTTTTTTAGTCTTGGAAGTATATAACAGTTTCACTTTACTCTCTAAATTAAAGAATTTTTATTTTTTAGAAGAAAAACTAAAAGTGCATTCCATCTTTCACATTAGTTCTTGGATGATGTTTGTCTCCTAACATTGTTAAGAACGTTGATATGACACAGTAAGTGTTACTAGTGTTTTAATTGTCCCACCACTTGTTCACGTCATCAAGAATTAAAATGAAATATTTAAGTTTTTATTTCTCTTCTCTCTCTATTCCTGTATTTCATTCTGCCATCTCTCTTTCTCTCTTTATTTCTATCTTTCACTCAAACACTAGGCTCTAGGATCTTTTAAAATTTCAAATTTTTAGCACCAAAGGTGAGTTTGGTTGTTTGGAATGAAATGAAAGATAAGAGAATTGAGAAAGAAAAAAATTAAATTAAAGTAGTATAGTAAAGTGTGAAATCCACACAAAATTTTAAAAATTTCTTCTCATTGTTTCCCAATTTGTACATGACCAAACCAAGGATAAGGGAAGAAGGATGAGAAAGAAAGAAACGATAAAGAAATGAGAGAAAGGAAGAATGGAAGAAGGAGAAAAGTTGTTATTTTTAACTATAGAAAATCCAAGTTCTGGGAAGAATGGAACAGAAACGAGTGAAAGAGGTAGAGAAGATATAAGAATGCAAGAAACAAAAAAGGAAAGTAACAATGGAAGAGAGAAGAAAAAATTAAATTAAATATTTTAACAAATTTATAATTAGATAATAGTGTAAAAAAAATTATATTGTCACTACATTTTAATTTTAAAAAATAAAGTAATTTAAATTTAAAAACTTTTCCTTTTTTCCCTTACCCCTAAAAAAGCACATCATTTTAGTTTTTAGTTTTGTTGCATAAAATCAAGAACTCAAAAGATTCCAAGTTACACCCCATAATATAATTCAAGAGACAATGTTCATTTTGTTCAAATTGAACTATTTCTGACTAATAAACAAATCCAGAATATTTAGGAGACAATCAACTTTGTATGACGTTGAAGTAGATGCGTCATTGACAAGCTTGTGCCTGAAACACTACAGCATCCAAACTGCAGAGAATAACTCAAGTTCTTGAGACTTGTCATTGCATGTATACCGTACAAAACCTGAATCCAAATTTTCCTTCCCAGGTAGCAACTGCTGAGTATCACACACATAGGAACTGCTGCCATGAGACTTTTATCTGGATCCTTTTTCTTTATCTGTTTTTCCTGATGAGCTTAAAAGTATCTATCTAACCAAGAACCATTGAAATAATAAACAATGGGCAGGTAAATTAATAAATTAGGATCCAATATGAACAGCAGTTAACGGATGGGATGATATTGGGCTGATATTCTCTTTGGGGGCAATTTGCGCAGGATGTAGAGGACTAAAGCTGAAGGTAGGACCTCAACCAGCTGTATTTTGAAAAGCGAAAAGTAAATTCCAAATGCTAAGAAAGTGACAAGTCAAAAAACAAAAAGGAATACTTAAGCGTCATACCATGAAATAAATCAAGTCCAAAATAGGATGATCCAAAACATCTAGAGATGCATCTGAATCAAATGCAGACAGAAAACCCTGCATGCACATCAAATTGTGATTAAGAAAGAAGGTATTCTGCTTGAAGAATATTACCATAAAAACCATTATTTAACTCTACAGCTTTAGTTCTCACATCAAAGACTTAAAATCTCTGCCTTCCTTTTTCCCTAAAACTAGTCTCCACATAGGACATACTTTGCATTTGATCACTCTTATCATGCTAACCACTAAAGAGTTTTATGTACTCTTTCAATTTCCATCATTCCATCTACTCCCTCTTACTCCTTTTCAAACTAAAATTGTTTATGAGCATGTCTAACAGTATTGCACTCGAAACCCACATTATAAGATTCTCATATCCAACTAATTAATGTCATATTTGAAGTCTTGTGAGCAAATTTATTTCCATTTTACTCGTACACATCTCCAAAGTCCACACATAACTCACATTTTCAATTGTTACTGTCAAAATAAAAAATTACATTTCCATGAATTATACAACAAAAGGTATTTAGTATAAGTGTACGGGAAAAAAACTAAACAACATAAGTACACATATCCAACTAATTAATGTCATATTTGAAGTCTTGTGAGCAAATTTATTTCCATTTTACTCCCACACATCTCCAAAGTCCACTCATAACTCACATTTTCAATTGTTACTGTCAAAATAAAAAATTACATTTCCATGAATTATACAACAAAAGGTATTTAGTATAAGTGTACGGAAAAATCTAAACAACATAAGTACACAGTAAACCCTTATATTTAAATGTATTAAGAAACCCAAATATGACACACATAGAATATATCAAATGTCTACTGCTGCACTAAAGCAGAGGGGAGAAGACTATCATATTAACTGAGTAACACCACATGATAATGTGCAGAAGACAAGCAGATAAGGATGAAATTCTACATGACATATTTACATAGACAAGCTTATGAAAATGTTTAATTGAACGTTAAAAAGACATATTTGAAGTTACCATAATGCATCTTATCAGAAAACACGTGAAACAGATGGTTGTGACAGATCCAACCTGCAATACCCAGCCTGTGTTACATAAATACAAGCAATATTGATATAAGCAATTGTTTTTCAATTTCATTTTGTTATAGTTTTGGAATGTAACAGAAGAAAGCCAGAAGGGGTTCTTCTCAGTTCACAAAATGATGAAAACTAATTCTAATTCAAAGGGTACACACAGAACTTGACCTTATTGTTTAAAATGGGTACTATTATAGACCATCGACTACAGAAATGTAATATATATGAATAAAGATGCCTACACCTAAAATTGAAAGTATGTTGATTTTTTGTGATTTAAAAATAGGAAAAGCAATCTAGTTAAAACTGATTACATCTGTAGCACAAATAATTGCATGAAAATACAATGCACAACTGATTCCTTTCCAGCATTTGCTTGAAGTTTTGGCAGTAGAGCACAATTTGAATTTTATAAGGGAAAAGCTAGGCACGAGATAGAAAAATCAATAAAGGAGGTACAAGAGTTCCCACGATTCATCCTTTAAATATGACCATGATTCCATGAATGAAGGGAACAAAGGAACTCTTCATGACATGGGAAAGTTTAGACAATGATCTCCTTATACAAAGCCAACACCCTGTGCATCCAAACACCAACAGAACATTTAATAGCTATGTTTCCTTACTGATTTTTAGCTGTTGCAAGTTTGAGAAAATCCTTTTCTCCTATAAAAGTAATAAGTCAAATAACTAACTTATGCAAACATTCTCCCATGCCCATCACCAAAACCTTTGTATCTTGTGTGTATGTTTGGACTTTGGAGGATCTATGTATTAAAAGAATAGAAATGAAGAGACAGCAGAAGTGGACAAACAATTGCTACTGAAATACTGGTACATGGCTCAAATTGGCAATATACTAAAATATCCTGGGGAACCTGAATACATTATGAATAATGCCCTTTTTCAGAAAAGGAAGGGAGGGGAGTAAACTGTGTCTCAATGAGATTTTCAGTAGTGTAGTGACACAACAGTACAAAGACATCCTAAAAATACTATCAAATTGACACACTTAGAAGAAAATGCTCATACCTCATTGAGTTTCTTCCTTCTTCCTTTAGATTCAATTGGGAAGCGCCTCAGCATGAAAAATAATCTAGAAACATTTAAAGTGTTCCACAGGTAAATAAAAAAGGTTACCCATAACAACCATGAATTACAATGAAACAGAGACCTCAGAGGTATTATTTCATAGACAAAATGCAGAAGCCTTACCTTCCTCCATATATCAAGAAGCCTAGTGCAGCCATAAAAGACACAACTGAAGAAAAAAGGGGGAGGGGGGGACATTGTTAAAAAATGTCTATGCATATAGCAATGTATTATTCTAAGGTGGAAAAACTCATTCTGGAGTTCACAAGTCAGTGTGAAACATATTAACAGAATCAACCTTTGATTATAAAGCTAACCTGCAATAAATGACTCTCCAATGAACTCCACAACACTGTTGTCATTTATCCAGAGGTATATCCAAATACAAACCTAAATCCAAAGCGACACTTCAGTATTATGATTATTGACATCAACTATCAAAGAAAGTGTTCTTGTTTGTTTTGAAACATTTATGCTTTGCGCAACAAGCATCTTGCATAAACTAGACATAGTAATCCATAACTAATGCACAAAAATGATTGTCCTTCTAAAAGTCAATAATTTCCAAATCAAATAAGTTAAGGTTGAACATTTGGTTAACAATCAACACATACAAGTCTCCTGAAAATTCATATGCAATGATATTTCTAGAAATCAAAGCTCTCAACCCAAAACGGTTGTTCTTTTTTCCCATACTAGTGACCACTACTGTTATGTTTCAACAAAGTGGGTGGAGTTGGGCGTCTAAATGTTGATGCCATAGCAGGTTATAAAATGAGAATCTGCAGCATGATGGTGTCTGCCCAACATCATGTGACAATAAAAACCAAAATAAAGAGCACTTTTCCATGAAAAAAATACAGAATATGCAGGAAGAAAAAACAGTGAAGCGCAACCATATTACAGTTGCAGGGAAGATGTCATTATGCTTTAATCGAGTGTATTAGAAATGACTGATGAGAACTAAGAAAATACCATCATACCATAATAGTGCAGACCAGAAAATAAGATAGATACCTGGATAAGATACAGGGCAGCATTTACTGAAATATAGACTATCTTGAGCTTATCAGTTGGTAAACCCCTTGCCTGTTCAGTCATTGGAATAAAATTAGAATTTCCCTCTTTACAAAAGAATTTCTATGATCATGCGAAGACAGATAATTCTTTTATTATTGTAATTACTTTTTGTTTATTTACTGTGAGGTGGTTCTATTTCGTTCAATAAAATAATATCAAAAGAATAAAGAGAAGTGACTTGCCTGGTGATAAATTTCTGCCCAGAAAAGGACAAGAAGTGTATATGTTGAGAAAAAAAGTAGTCCTGGCAGATCTAATAGCACCGAAATCAACACCTAATCAAACAAGAAGCCACACTATGTCATTGTGAGCATACCAACCTTACAATCATTAGGCAAATACAACACAACACAGGTGCAAAACTAACTAACCTTAGGATGCAAAAGAAAAACTAGCTTGTGCAATCCAAACACCACAGCACGAACTGCAATATAAAAAATAAAAAAAAATAAATCGCCGAATCAAACACACAGAGATCCTGAAAGAGGAAGAATTGAGAGCAAACCTCCGTTGACAATGAAGTTCATGAGATGAAAAATTTTCTGCGTAGTCCAGCCATACTCAGGTACTCTAACTTCAATTCTGACCAATTGAATCTACAGTGCAGAATAGAGTAAAAAAGACAAAAAAGAGTGAGTAGTTAAAGAAGGAGGAGATGTATGTACCAAAGCGATGGAAGAGACGAGAGCATAAGCAGCGCATAGGAAGTAGAAAACAGCGTCCATGCTGAGTCTGAAGGGTGAGTGTGAGAAGAGAGAGATAATAGCTAGTTTACCAGACAGTCCACAACAGAATGTGTCTGTGGCCCACTTTTACTTTGCAGCATCAACTTTCGCGCGCTCTAACTCTCAACTAAGCTTCTTCAACCTCACTCGCACACCACACCGCCCCTAATTATTTTTTTATTCATTGCAAGTGGATCACTAGGCTAAAAAATTATTAAGTCGCCCTAAATTTTTTAAAAAACTTATTAGTTTAAGTTATGTAAAAATAAAATATTTTTTTTTGTGATTCTTAGTAATAGTTCTATTAAACAATAATTTCATTTGATTAATAGATTTATACATCTAATTTAATTACAAACAAATTAAATAATTTATCACTATTATATTTTTTTAAAATGAATTAAACGATTTATTGTAACTAAAAACTTTTTTTCAAAAATTATAATTTTTTCTTAATTCTTAGTCAGTTTTCTAGTTTCTGATGAGATAAGGAAAAAAATTAAGCAATAGTGAAATTTTGGTATTTTTTAAATATGTTTAAAGAGATAAAGAAAAAAAAATAATCAAAGGAACATCTAACAAAATTATCATTAAGAATCATCATAAATATATTTTATTTTTATAAAAATCAAATTAATACAAAATCTTTATGAGAATCAAATTAATATTTTTCAAATGAAATCTAACATATTTTATCCTTATCATTATCATAAGTGCCAAATTGAATTATATAAATTCTCCTTTTACTTACAAAATATTTATATTGAAAATATAAATAATAGTATTAATATGACTAACTAATGAGTAATCATTAAAAAGGTTGACTTGAGAATTAAAAAGATTTTAATAAGATTGTAGTCAATGTTTTTAATCAATACAGGATATTATTAAAAAAATAATTTATTTTTTAAAATTTTCTTGAGAATACTTAATAGTAGTATTTGTTTTTATTATTTTATTTGATTTTTTTTCATGTGTATTTGATACCTTTTTCAGTCAATTTTTAAATTTAAATTTTGTGTGTAGAGAACTTACGATAAAATAACTAACCCCATCTCACTACCGAAAATGGTTTTCGCTCAAAAAAAATTCCTTTTCATAGATATGTATAATTTAAAAAGAATAATTTCTTTTTATAACTTAAAAAGGGTATTGATAAAGAATTAAAGAGATAACGATATGACATAAGATCTTGGCGTATTGCGACGTTGATGAAGCTTTTTTTTTTTAACACAAGTGAAGCGACGACAAATGGGGAAGTAGGAGCCGAAAGAACTTTAGTTGTTAAAATTAACCGCACCAAGTGATGTCTAAATATGTCTTTGTACACAAGTGAATCGGGTTATTTTATTAAAATAGATAGATACTTTTTATTGACTTTTATAAGATTTTAATAAAGTAGTTGTATTTTTTAAGTAAATATTTTCACATAATTTTTCATTTCCTTGATTAATGAATTTATTTTTACTATATTAAATAAAAACGTTAATTAATCCCCTTAGACTATTATTATTTTATTAATGTTTTCATATTTTTCTACCAAATTATTTAATATTATTCTTTTAGAAAATTAAGAAAATATTATTTATTCACAACTATATTTCAAATTTTTAACAGTAATTCCTTAATTAAAGAATACAACTCAATATTTCTGTTGAAATAATTTGTATAATGAATAATTTTTCAAAAATGTATGTGTTACCTTAAATGACATAATTTAAAATCAACTTTACTACATTAAATAAAAGTTTCACATAACTAGCAAGTTTCTATACATAGTTTTTTTATATGAATTAAATTTTGTCTTTATACAAAGAGAATACCACATTTGCTCACAATAGATTTGTGGTTCATTGATTGTTTATAATAAATAAATTTTACTATACAGATTTGTCAATAAGGATCCGTGGCGCAATGGTAGCGCGTCTGACTCCAGATCAGAAGGTTGCGTGTTCGATTCACGTCGGGTTCAAATCCTGTGAGGGTCCTAACTTGCTTTTGGTATTTTTGGTCTTTGTTCCGCGTACACTTTTTTTTTTAATTCATGAAACACGTACACATATGCTAGCTCATTTTATTTGTGGCACGTTGATTCATGTTTCATGGGAAGATTATCAAGTGTCTCGCTATATTATATCATCATAAGGCATTGAAAAATAATGCATAATATAATAATTATTGCCTCTAGTATTGAGTTATAATGTTAACCTGTTTTCAACATAGGTACACTTATACAAATAATGCTTTGGTAGTATATTTATAAAAACTCTGATGTTCAAATCTCAATTCACCATTTATAAGAAGATAAGTATGTAAAAATTTGAGAGCATACTCAAGTTCTATGGGGCATTGAGATGAAAGAGAGAGATAGAATGAAAAGAAAAGTAATAAATAAGATAGAAGATTTAATGAAAGGTATTCTAAAAAATGGTATAATGAAAGGAGAAAAGAGACATGAAATGGTAAGGCACGCTATCTTGTGCTTTGGGTAGATATAAAAATTGGTTTGATCCATTTAAGACATTTAAGACTTGGTATGTGAAGTTCGCATTTTAGATTAATTGAATAAGACTAGATCATGAAATAAATGGATTTTTTTTAAGATTTTGTATTTTATTCACAAAATTTCCCCGATAAACAAGTCCAAATAATAATTTTAAAAAAAATAAAAAGTGAAAAATGTACAAGATTAGAAGAAAAAAAGTTTATTTTATTTTTAAGCTAAAATCTATCACACTAAAATATACAACATTTTAAACACAACAAATTAAAAATAACAACCTAAATTAATGATCAAAATCCTAACATAATAAATTAACAATACTTGCACATTTGACTTAAGTGAGTTAAATCGGTAGTCTGCAAGTTCACTGATAAAGCTCACTAGGTCAGTAGGCTTGATGGGTCGAACTTAGAAACTCGATATAACTATGTGAGTTTAAAAAAAGTCTATTATTCCCAAGGTATGTAGGCTTAACAAACCAATCCACCAATTTAGGTCCATATATCCATCCCTTTATGCTTTCGCCTTCATGATTTTTTTATTAGGGGTAAATAAGCCAAGGTACTTAATTATTTCTCAACAAAAATTAGTCATGGGCAAGATTAGTAGATTCTTTGCATGAATGTCATTGGTATAAAAAATATCATAAAAAATTAAAATCACATATTTTTACTTATCCATTAGTATTGAAACATTTAATTAAATAATAAATTGATAAAGTTAGAAATTAATTCAGCTAAACATGTCAAACTCAAGCTTTAATTCTTTTAAAACAAGTTAAACTCAAACTTTTGATTGGGCTTATTTGAATAGATGAGTTAAACTAGAGTCATCTATTTTTTATTTTTTTTACAAGACAAGCTTAAATTTCTAGAGTTCAACTTTTAGACTCATTTACACCCCTATTTTTAGGGTTTGTTAAAATATCCCATTTACCATTTTCTCTCGAGTGAACTCCAATTTCAAAGCTTTTCAAAATGAAATTCAAGCTTTGACTGAAATCAGGCACCACAATTTTTTTTTTTTAATAAAAAGTTTAGTTTTTTAGTGTAAAGGTTGAAGATTTTTTGTAAACAATTTTCATTAAAACTCATGTGATATGTGTGTGATTCGGTTCTATACATAAATTAAATGTCATTAATGAGTAAGGGGAAGATAATGTAACGTTTAGTAAATAATTAGGAGAATATTTGTAGGTTTTAAAAATAGAAAAAAATATGTGTAATTTTTTCAAATTTTTGAGAGAAATCTATATCATTTACTCATATAAACATTGCATAAAAATATATATTGAATATAACAATATCTTTTACAAATAATTAATATAAGTTTATTCATTAAGAAAGCTGCCTAGCATGCATTAGGCTGTGTTTGATAAGAAGAAGAAAAAATAGAGGGAGAGAAAGTAGATAAGTCAGAAAAGAAAAGAAGAGAAATAAAATAGAGGGAGAGAAAGTAGATAAGTCAGAAAAGAAAAGAAGAGAAATAAAATAGAAATAGAATGTAGATTGTTTGGTAGTAAAGAAATAGATTGAAATGAAGAATAAATATTTAAATTAAGGTGGTTTGTTAAATAAGTAAAAAAGAGACGAAAAAAAATAGATTATTACTCAAAATACCATTTTGTCCTTATATATGATAAAAAAACACATATAGAAAGGGCACGTAAGTAAAACAGTGTAATTTCGTCTCTAATCTTGACACAACAGAAAGGAAGTCCAAACCAAGCACGGTTGCTGTGCAGTGGCAAACACACAAGATTAGAGAACTTAGGAGTGTGGGGGCCACAAGATTCGCGGGACTTCTATAATGAACTACCGTGTTGGTCAATGTTATTTACTAATCATAGCTCAAGACAGTTTTACCACTCATTGTATTCAATGCTTGTCCTGACCACAGGCAAAGTGGATGATCACTTAAGAGAGATAAGTTATATAGGTGTTATGCGACAAAATATTTCTAAGATCAATAATATTTCAATAATAAAGACGTAATTTTTTTGTTTTTCACAAGGTAAATTTTTTTTCAAGATCAGTCCTTCTCATATCTAAAAATTAATAATATTTTTTTCAAATATTAATTTGTTTTTTTAATCAATATTCTTATTTTTTTTTATTGATTCAGAACTCTTAATTTGTTTACGTTATAAATTAATTCATATATATATATATATATATATGAATTAATTTAGATTTTTACTTTATTGCACTATCTTTCATGAAATGACCCATAAATCTTTACATATTAAAATTCTATATCACTGACATATTTTTTTCTTTCTTTTTCACCTCTTCATTTATTGGTATATTTTTATTGCTTTACAACTAAAAATAGATTTTTGTTCTTTCATGCTTCACAGTATTTCAGTTGCTATAATATATCTTTTTTTTTATTAATTCTTTATATCTAAATAATCCAAAAACGCGTTGGTCCTGACTGTACTAGTATGTCTTATGTTCTATGGAGTAACTTCCAGGAACAATAAATTTCTGAAGTTTTATAACTCATCTCAATGAGTAACAATAAATTCAGACAATCATAGAACTATCTCAAAACAACAAATTATCAGGTAACTGAACAGGAAGGAAACTAGTTTGGGCAATCAATTTACCAGTGATCATTTAAAATTTGAATGACCACATAATGTTTTCTCTTGTTAATGAAGGAAAATCTGCTAGAAGTATTTTCATAAATCTATTCCGTCAGGAACATGAGAGGAGCAAAATAAGTCCCTCACAACTTCAACCTTTTTCAGGTGGCCTGCTAACATATGAAGCTTTTTTAGTAAGCTGATGGATGGTGATGAGAGTCCACAATCGTTGCCTTCAGAAACAAGAGATCATTATCATCTCAACGAGAAAAGTGACCTCCAGAGAAGAAGACCTCGGCGTGGTAATTCTTCAGATAAAGAGAACAACCTCCAAGAACAAAATGTGGTCCAAAACCCTTTACACCCTCAATATATAGATCCAAAACAAGAAACAGAACTCCATTGCAAGACAGTGTTGTTTTGGCTAGCTGCATACCTTATGAGTTGAAAATGACAATAAACTGATGATTAATGTTTTCCTTTATACAATTCTCCTACAAACTATAGTATTATTTCTAACGTAATGAGACCAGAAAGGAATTTATGTACTGGATTGCGCCCCCCCCCCAAAAAAAAAAATTTTATAATAACATTACTATGTATAATATCTTGAATGTAAACAAAATGATATTTAAATGTCATTAATCACTTTCTTATTTTTGTGAAAATATTCTCTTTTATAGTTTTTATTAAAAAATAATGACAGTATTTTATCTATTTTAAAAAATATTTCTTTCTTTCTTTTTTATAAATTTCATTACGAAAATAATTACATTCTTCGTTTGAAGTTGCTTGTCAAGTTTGGTAACGTACGACTTTATCGAAGCTTTTCAAATTGTTAGAATAGGTAGCGCTGTAGCAATTTATGTTCAGGTTATAATTTGGGTTGTGTGACTTGATCAAATAAATTCAAATGGCATGAAAGAGAAAGACACGTTTCATACGTTCCTCTAACATAGAATTGCAGGAAAAATAATCTAACATTTGTCAGCCACTACTTGAAAACATTTGAAACATTAATGCTTATGTTAGAAGGCAAAGTTTGAAAACAAAGACTGTGCAATCTAGCCATAATTTACTGTGCAATAAGTCCTTGCTCATGCCGATCCCTGATCCCTCTGCATCTCAATGGAAACTTAACTAGACCGAGTTTGATACTACAGCCAGTCTCCTAAAATATTGTGCTCCATATGCTGCAGTAGATGCTACAGTTGTTGAAGCCACTAAATAGCTGCAGCAGAAAATGGTTCAAGTTCACATCTGGGAAGACTTGCTAGAAGGGAAATAAAAAATTCACGCAAGATTACCTCAAATAAGTAACATATAATTGAGTTTCCTGGGTTCCAAACTCTGGTTGAAGAAGAGCTGCAGCAACTAGTGCTAATTGGAACACTGTATTCACCTGTTCAAATTTGTATTCCTTCTCAAAAAGTATGATAGATGAAGGGAAACTACTAACAGGTTCTAAATCAGAATAATCTACTTCTCTAATCTATGACTAGATACGCTTTTCGTTTTCCTTTTTAAATGCATTTTAGTGAACGGAGTCTTGCAGAGTTAGGGACTAAAGTAAAGGTTTTGTAAAGTCAGAAATTAAAGTGACTAATGCTTAAAAAATCTTGTGGATTATCCAGGGGTTGGGGGGTTATTTGTTTTTGTATGTGTGCAAGAGGGGTAGGGAATGTAATTTGAGACCACACGGGCTGAAGGTTTTGTCCTGTAGCTGATGATAGACAATATTCTAATTCCTCTAATTACTTTAATGGATATGCTTACACTAATCAATCATGTTAAAAGAAATCAACTCCAACATTTCGTTTAGTTGAAGGAACAGTTTGGACTCATTGCACATGTTAAGAAATCAAAGTCCACTATTCTTAAATGTTCTATCTATGCACATATGAATCTTATCCCTAAACATCCATCATGGAGAGCAACACGACAAGCATGTGATGCAAGTAGTACACATAAGCGAGTCTGCAACACGACAGCATCATGCATTGTATGATAAACTCATAACACCCATCAAGCTTACCTTGCTTAGAAAGAGTGGTTCAACCTTTTGGCGGCAGGTCCCATCAAGGTTAAAAAAATCAAACCAGCTTTCCCACTGAGAGAAACACACAACATCAAGGGTTTCATCTTGATCACTACACAATTTTTCAAGCAAAATGGAAAACTTGAGAATCAGATTGTTCATACCTTCCAACCCAAGCTATTTGCTCTTAGAAATACTGCGCCACCAACGAGGAAGACGTCCCGGAACACAACAAGACTAACAAGTCCAGCTTCAAAATGAAAAACCAAAATGAATAGTTTTACACAACATAGATGGAGTACAAAGTAATATCAGTGTTCTCAAAACATAAATGCCGAATAATGCAACAATATTTGAAAGCAACACATCCTTTCAGCCACTGAAATCACTAAGCTATTTAAGCCCCAAGTAACATATAATTAAATGAAAATTGCATCTGATTGCCAGCTTCACATTGAAACATCTTATGTAAAAAATCTACACATGTTGCCATTCAAAGAGAAAGAGATGTGTGCACATCCTTGTCTTAAATTTGTAACTATGGCCAAGGTTTTAAATTACAATCACATGGCTATGGCCTAATACTATGATAAACCGAGGATGTGATTCTCATTTTTCTTTTAATCTTAATAAAAATGATAAATGCTTAAGCCAATTACTGTTTAAAAAAAACCCACACAACCACAAATATACAGAAAACAGAAGCAGCAAGCAGAAGGACTTACGATGCAGTAGATCTCTATGCACCATAGCAAGAGCAACGCAACCAATAAGGACCTGCATTAAGGAACGAAGATGAAACAAAAAAGCAAATGCAAGGGGAGATGAGAGTGGAGAATACCTTGTCAGCAAGGGGATCAAGGTAGGAACCCACTACGGAATCGATCTTCATCTTCCTAGCCACGTATCCATCCAGCTATAGCAAGAAAACGACAAACAAACGTTTAGCATGTGATTGTTAATGTTGAGTTTCAGCATAGATAGCAATAAACATTCGATTTTCATACTCACCCAATCGGTGGCACCGGAGAGAGCCAGCCCTACCATTGCAGAAGTATAAAACTCGTTGGAGATCATCCTGAGTAAAATTCAAAATTCAAAATTAAATAAAGCAGCACAATATTTAAGAAAATGGGAAGAAAAGATGAAGGTACCATGCGAGGAGAGGACCGGAAAGTAATCGGGTGAAGGAAATGAAGTTGGGGAGATTGACGAAGCTGTGGAAAATCGAGGGTTTGTTGGAATGGGAGGGAACCGGATCAGGGAACTGGAGAGGGGCTGTGGAGCGAAGCAAATTGAAGGCGTTTCCGTGCGAATAGAGAGGGGTGGCGGACTGAGAGAGTTTCCATGGAGGCCGAGCGAGGAAGAGAGGGCCTGGGCCTGGGCCTGGGCCTGGGGACCGGAAGAGGCGGTTGTTATGGTGAGGCGCGCACCATGGGAATGCGGTTGCGGTTGAGGTTGAGGTGAAAAAGGTTCGGGCTTTTGTTTTGGTTTGGGTGTTGTCGACGAGTATTTGTTTTAGGAACTTGCGGAACAGAACCATTATTGAAACATTTTTCGACACAGATTGGGCATGTTAAGTTTTGGGGTTTTAGATGGAAGATGGCGGTGACGCTACGTGCGTTTTCCTCGTCTTGCTGTTCGACCTGACCTCACACTTTCTTCGCCGTTGAATTTCATTCGCCTACTCTATAAGTTTAGTTTAGCCATCATCATTCTATAAGGTCTTGCTTCCTGCACCTTCAAATTATTTCTTGCACCCCTTTCAAAATGATTTTTTTTTTTTTACCTTTGTCGATTCATCGGCTCTCATATTACAACACTTCACTCAACATTCTTGTTCGTCAGAAACCAACACTTGACTACTCTCAAGATGATTGATTGTTCCCATAAACCAACACGTAACTTTTCAACATGCTTTGTTCTCACTCACATGCTTTATAAGAAACTTCCTAGAAGGTCATTCATCCCATAACTATTCCAAGTCAAGCATGCTTAACTGTGAAATTTTTAAGTGATAAATCATCAAAAAGTAGATACGTCTTGTTGGTATAAGTATTATCAATTAATTCTTTTTAGTTATCATTAACTGTACAGTCTCATACCTGTATAGTTTTTGAATCTCTCTCATTCTAATGTGATTCGTTCCGGATATTACAATAAGCCTTATTGACCCTAAGATAATTGTACAATACATCGGTTGCAATAGTTATTTTATAGTTACTTAGCAAGTATACTAATATGTTTGGGCACAGAGAAATCGTGGTGGTAACCAAAAAATAATAGTCAAACGGATTTTTTTTTACCAACATGGGTTCAAAATTAAAATTAATTATCATAACGGGTTGGTCAACAAAGTATTTATCAAAATGAATGATTTTTGTCACATAAGAATTTTGAAGGGGTCACCCTGAGTAACACTTTATGCTTTTTGTTTTTCTTATAACAAAAGACGTCACTTTGGTCTGTTTCATCTTGTCATTATTTAACATGGATAATGATTAGATCTATACACATATTTTCACTCAAAAATACTTGTTTTAGATTATATAAAAGAAAAATAGAACACTGCTTATTTCATTAAGAAACACTTTTTTTAAAAAAAAAGTTTAAATAAATTCACCCACATTTTGTTTTCATTTTAATGTATTTTGTTAATCTTTATTTCAATTTTTAGATAAGATTATGAAATATAAGTAAAAAAAATGAAAGAATATATTATAATTACAAAGTTTACAATAAAATATAATTATATAGTGAAAAGTTAAATAATAATTAAATCACTATTACAATTGAAATTATAATTTTCCTATATTTTATGTCAACTAGACATATACTTAATAGAGTGAAAATCTAATTATTAAACATGTATTTAGCGTGATAAGATGACGTTTTCTATTGAAAGACAAACAAAAAATACAAATTACTCATGATGACATCTCCTACATTCCAACGTGACAAAAATAATTCATTTCCATAAATACTTTGTTAACCAACTATGATAATTAATTTTTATTTTTAAGCAATTTTGATAGAAAAGCTGGTTTCTTTTCACACTGAAAACAATAATTTTGTATCATCGCATCACCAATCTAAACATGATATTACTTTTTTTTTTTATCCATTTCGATAAAATAATCCAAGTTTCTCAATTAAATGGTTTGAAAGGAGAAGATACTTCACAATCTTAGTTGAATGTAGAATTGTCAAAATTGATCCGACTTAACATGTCTTAACGTGTCAAACTGGTGATTGGGCTAGGTCGGACTAAGATAATTAATTTGAGACCCAAAAATTGGCCCGGTTGGATAAGTTAGGTGAGCCGGTCAAATACTAGTTAAGACATGTAAAAGAGAGAGGGGAAAACGGGACAATTAACTGTCATTTAAACCGCTCTAGTTGAATGTTCCACAACTTCTCAAATGCCGAATCTGAAGGCGTATATCTATGGTATTCTTGATCAGGTAGTCCACAACTCCACATCTTCTAAGCATCTATACGCTTGAAAATGTTTAATATACTTTACAACTTTTAAAAAGAAGTGATCAGAAAAAAATAGTACTTGTTATTTATAAAAGATTTACATTCATATCATGTAAAAGACTATAATAGATAAAAGAGAGCTCGAATTGTAGCTTACTGGATCTGAGATCTTATCTCGTTTCATTCAATCAGTCCCTGAGAGTTAATAAAATATTTTTACAATAAGTAGCATGATATTTTAAAATAATAAAAAAAAGCTTCGGATCAAGCATAATTTGTAAAAAAAATGCATGTTGTCAATTGCAGGTAGAAAAGCACGGAGAGATACTAAAATATGGAGGTGCAAACAATAATGTTAGATTGAAGTATTCACACATCAAGAACTTGCCGGTGGCTGCTGCAACTGATACTTAGAATCTTGATTGCCTTGACTTGAGGCAACAGGGTTGTCTACAAAGGATATTAAAAAACCATTAATTTCAAAGGCGTTATTCTTCTTTGAGCATAACACACTGTTGAGCTAACCAGTAAATAATACGCAGAAGATTTCAATCCAAAGCTCTCTGATTCTGGACTTGCTAAGACGGTCCAACAGGAGCCAAGACCATATCTCAACAAGGGTGACTCAGATTCACTCAGGTTTAAATTACACACAATGAATATTCATCTGTTTGTTTTACTTTTTTTTTTTTTATTCAAAAAACTTTAGGTGAGTTGGGTCCCGGAGGCTCTCAACATAGCTAAGACAGACCTCAAGACTCAATGAACGCTTACATCTGTTTGTTTTATTTTTATCTGCACTTTGTGTTTCTATTTTATTTCACCACAAGAACCTTATGTCCAAGTCCAAAATTATTAATGTAGACATGTAGGTACAATTACAAATATGTTGATAAATAAGAACTCTTGTGCTTGAACCTTTTGTTCAGAAATACAAAAGGGTCACAGATCTATATGTTGGCATCCATATACTATTTGGTCCTTAATCTTCTTGGCTGCACCATATTTCCTTCCACCAATGAGCTGCATTGGGTCAAATCTGCTTAAGCAAGCGATAGAACACAGAATTTACATCAGAGCTGAAAGCAACAAAAGGCAGGACAGCACAATTACCAAAGGCATCAGAAATACTGAGAACTTGAAATCAACATGAACCCCAAAATAAAAAATAAAATAAAACTGTCCAATGTGGCATCACAAGGTGAAAAATAACATGAACATTTTGCAAGTCTTTGGTCACTCAAGATACAAGTTCAGACTAATTCAAGAAACTGTGTTCAATCAGAGCTGAAAGTTGTTGATATCATCCTTGAGGATCCTGTAGCTGTAACCAGGAACCCTGTTCCACTTATTGCTTTCTACCACTTCAGCAACCGAACACATTTTTGGGAGAAACACATTGTTATCTCTTCGCTTCCTCCTCTTCCCTGTCATTAGCAAGACCCAGAAACTTGACCTGGAAGTGGAATAGCCTCTTCCAGAAACAATGTTCACAAAGTGTGGCTGAGGCCTCTGTGAGTTCCCCAACTCAAACATGGAGAAGTATTCAATTTCCTTCTTTACAAGAGATCCAATTGTGCCCCTTGTGCCAATAGCAACTGGAGTAGGAGCAGCCATTCTATCTAGATGTATGGTTTTGATGGAAATGGCAGTGACACTGCTTTTATATTTCATTAAATCTACTGTTAAAATGGATTCATGAAGGAGGCTTCTAGATGAAGATAGCCGTGGTCATCATCCTAAATTTAATTTTAAATTTGGAGCATCTCCTTTAGTAGATGATAGATAATAACATGCTTTATGAAAAGCATGAACTTCCATGATTGAAACTTTATAAAGTGAACAAGAACATCATATTATTGCAATGTCTGCAATAAAATCTCGCTTGTTTTCCCGGCATCACGCTTTATCCTTTTGACTTCTTAGACTATATAATAGCTTGCTTGTAATGCACACTATAGTCAGTATGTAAAACTATATTATTATCTATTGATCATATATAGTACGTATGAAATGGATTTCTGTAATCTTGCTATATTGACAAATTTAAAATTTATACAGATTCAAACTCAATGGTTCACTTTTTTAGTTTTATAGCTGTTAGAGTGTTAGTCAAAAGTTACTCTCCAATCTCCACCTTTTATGCCTAGGCTAAAGGAAAGAAAGAAAGAAAGAGGTTGATCTTTCATTGTCTTGCTTGTGTGCCTTTTGGGTACGGGGGTCCTTGTAACTTGCTGATGATTCCTCTGTTGGATGATTCTTTTTTCACGTTAAATTATAGTCTGATTTTCATCCCTTTTATCGTTGAGTAACAAGATACGATTATGTTTAAAAGAAAACAAATTTTTTAATAAATCTCACAACCAATTATGGGAGGTATTTATTTAATAAAAATCGTAATTTTTTTCTCTTTAATTGGATTGTATTTTATTATTTAATAATCGGAGTAAATACAAATTAATTTCAATCTATTCTTAAATTTATATTTTTTTAACGGCTATTCTTAAATTTATCTAAGGTTATGTTTAGTAAAATTAACTTAAAGTTAATCGGAAGCTAGAAGCTAAGTGTTCGATAGTTGAAGTTGTTGAAAAGTATAAAATAAAATAAAAAAATCATAATTTATTTAAAGTGATAATTAGGAAATTGAATAAATATATTAAGAATAAAAATAAAAAAATATATAAAAAATTAGAAGTTAATATTTCAAAAAATGTTACTTCAAATAAAATTTTAAAAAATACTAAAAGTTATAAAAAAACTTATTTATCAAATAAATTTTTCAGTTAATAAAAAAACTAAAAATTAATTAAAATATCTTATTCAACGTCACCTAAAAATGAACAAATGCATTGTTTTGGCCTTTTGGGAAAGAAGACTTTGGGCGCATTCCTTCACCCAGAGATTGAAATAACATAATCAGCTGGAAATGCAATAGGATACTCACATTGCAGCAAGGAAATTCAATAGCATGTGGGGCAAAGAGTGCCAACACAGTAAATCAAAATTAAAGACATCATAATGAAAATTATATCCAGTATCTGTGTCTCTATTAATTACTATTATATTCCACAATTAACCATTATTTATCGCTTGATAAACTCATAAACCCCGTTTGTATGTATCCATATTTTCTTGTTTTTTTCCCTTGATTTCAGCATTACATTTTGAAAGGAAGAACCAGTTTTAAAAATCAGTGGGTCTGGGTATTGGATTACTGGATCAATAGACGAATCGGTGGTTATTAATTAATCCCTATGATCCCGTCTGTAATAAAAAATATATTTTTTTATATCTGTGTTAAAAATATTTAAGGATAACATTATAAATTAATATAATTCCATAACAGATAATTAAATACCAAAATGTTAAAAAAAACATCATTGTCCAAGTTCAAACAAATAACAAAAATTACAAACATAAATAAATAACTAAATAAGTTCAAGTTCAACATATATTCTTAAAAAGTTTAACTTTTTTCTATGGCCAGAGGGCAGAAACTAAGTCATTGTCATTTTTCCTCTAATATTAGGCCTTGAATTTTAAGTAGATGTTTCTTGGGATGTTGGTGTTTCACTAGATGCCATCTAAGATACAAATTAAACACTTAATAATTAACCTAAATTAGGACTGCTAATCTGCTATTAGATATGTATACAACTAATGAACCTACAAAATAAATTCACACCATATGTATATGACTAATAAACCTACAAAAATTGAAACAAATCAATATCAAAGCACCAAATAGGCAAATACCAATGCACTGAATGTAGTCTACCGGTCACAGGAATCAATACCGAAGTATCACACTAACATTGCAATCTAACCAATCAATACAAATTTGAAACAAAGCAATACATAATTACATAGATTACTAATTAAGAAATTACTAAGAGTAGAATAGCATCACACGGTCATTCATACCTTGTTCTAGAATGGAGAGGTAAAGGGTGAGGGTGATTGGTGACGTTCAGTGCGAGTGAAGGTGAGGCCGACCTCGACGGCATTGTGCAAGGATGACCTGACGCCACAACGGTAGCAGCGGGGAAGACTCATTGAGACAAAGGTAGAAGGTGAGGTCGTGAGGGTGACCTTGACGGCGTTATGCAAGGACAACTTGATGTTGGTGTGGCATGACGATGCAACGGGGGCAAAGGTAGAATGGGAGGTTGTGAGGGCGACCTTGACAGTGTAGCACGATAATGTAGTGGTGGTGTAGACTTGTTGGACTTGGAGAGACCGAGGCGTCGTGAGACTATGAAAGGAAGGAGACTCAGGAGAGGTCAAGACTTGAGAGGGTTTCTAAATGACTTGAAACGACACCGTTTCAAGCTGCAAGGAGGAATAAAAGGATAAGTAACTCAGTCTGGGTCAACGGATCATTAGTTTGATTGCAAATCCGATCGGATTACTCTATATTGAAAAGCACAACTAATCGAATGTATGACTCGACCCGATTCAACCACCTGGTCATGGCCCAGACCAGTCAAATTGATCCGAGTTTTAAAACGCGGGGAAAAACAATCAACATGAGAACGTTTTACAAAATTTAGTTTGTTACTTACAAATTATTTACTGCAAATAAAGGATTAGCAAGAACGGCTACAAACTTATCTATTGATAAACAGTGAATCAAGGATTAAGAAATTTAATCTTAATAAATAATGTTGCTCTGTAAAATCAAATGTTGAAAACTTTCATGGATTAAAAAATTTTAATCCATAATTTTGGACTATGGGTACTAAAACGGATTAAAAATGTGCAAATACTATAAAAAGCAAACAAAATTTTTTACTTAAGTTTTATCATTAGGAAAGAAATAATTTTAAAGTAAATGTATCCCTAATGTAAAATAAGAATATATTTATTTTTAAATTAATTCATTTTTTACTTTAAAGATTCATTTTAAAGATTATCATGTTTCTTTATAGTTGGCTCGTTGCAACCAAAATTGTTTTTGTTGAAACATTGATTCTTAATCTTAACGTGTAATATTACCCTAGCCTAGCTTTAAAGTACAAAGACAGCTACAATCGTGAAGGTTTTAAAAAAAAGTTGTATAAATTCGTGTGGGCAAGGTATTATAATCTACATATGAAAAAATATACATCGGAAAGTAAATTATTTTTTAAATCTGAGTCTTAAAATAACCTGATTCGTCAAAAAAAAAAAAAAGTATGGCAATCTACGACTATAATACAGATACTCCGAAGCCCTAATCCTCCGAATGTCATCACAGTAGGAACAACTGAACAAGTACAAGGAACAAAATAAAATAGTAAGGAACATCGGAAACAACTATAAATGCACATCTTTATAAGCCTCAAAATTGGTTATCGACCGTATAATTTTATAAGAACATGTTCTCTCACACAGACTCATCTTTCCCCCCCTCTCATCCTTTATTTTCGTGTTTTTTTATTGTGAAAGATTAAGTGAACAAAATTATTGTACGCCGGGGAGATGGCACACATACCTCATTCTTCGATATGAGGCAAGAGCATGTTGCAAAGCAACATTGATACTAGCACCTTCCCTGAATAATGAATCATATAATTGACAAACAAAATGTGACAGTTCCTCTTCATCATCGTCCCAAAAAGAAAAAGTGTGGTCCACATTTCTCTCAGCGTCACTATCTTCCCAGTCGCTTACTGGACTGGCGGGTATATTCTCATCATCTGCTTCATCTTCCCCAATTTCAAACTTCCCATTTTCCATCACATTCAACTCTATGTAACCATCAACAGTGGTCGACAGAGACTCTGGAGGTTCACTTGAAGAACAAACAATAGCTTTGGCACCAGAGTCCAGAAAGGCCTTGATAAGAGCATGAGTAGGTCCATATGTCCCTGTGCATATTATGATCCTGTCTCTCCAAGCTCCAACCTAGGTTATTCAAGATACCGATAAAAGGAGAAAACAAGAAATGAGTCAGAACTTGTAACATGAGTTCATACAATGAATTGTAATACTGTATGTGCTGCCCATGCATACAATGAAGGAAAATGAAGGTGGAGTAATAAAGGCCCGGTCTGTTATTGCTGCATGATGCAGCAGCATGGTGGGGAATAGTGGTGAGGGACGGGAACAATGATCTGCTTATATATGTAGGATGTGCATATACAGAGGGGGATAATATGCATTACATGGATTGATGGATAGTTTTTTATACTTCATGTATGATTTACAGGTTGGTAAGATGTGTCGCAGGGTGTTTTGGTATTGCTCTGCCAATCATTTTGTTACAATTTCTCAGTTATAGATGCTGGGTACGAAACTTGTAACATGAGTTCATCATGGTTTGGTAGTTTGTTTTGTGGCACATCATGGTTTGGTAGTATTAGTTTTTGGCTTTAAAAAAAAATAAAAAAGAAATGAGTCATAACATTTCAACAAATATGACAGGATTTGACTAGAAATTTCTTTCCCCTATACTTGGTACACCAGGAAAATAGTGTCGTACTGGAGAACAGAGATGTCTTACAACAACATATCATCCACCTTTTTCCATAAACCCCCCCTCCTTTCTCCCTCCCTCCAACCAAACACTATATAGTCTATATATCTTACATTGAAACCATCCACAAGGAAAGCATGGCTCTGATTTATATTCGGAACCAATAAGAAACTGATTATATTGGGATTTAACTACTTTAGTGTAGTCTAGAGACAGACAACAAAGGGTAAAGTGCGGATTATAAATAATAACCTTAACTTCATAGTGTATTACACATGTCTATGTATTTTATATTTTTATTACAATTACAATATCAACCATTGACTTTTTAATCAAGTTTTTATATCTCCATAATTTACCTCCATAAAAAATATTCACTTTAAAGAAGTCAAATCCATAATTGTGATCTTGCCACTCTTATTCAAAATTTCAAACCAAAAGGGCATTATTTTCTAGATATGTAATAAAAGCTAAGTTTATCCCTTCTTTGACAAATAAAAACAGGCACCCTAACTGTCAAAATAATGGATGTAGATGATCTTTAAATTTTACAGTGCCCGCATATATAGTTCCGATGCTTAAAATCAGTCAAAGCCACTGTCACGGTAAAAGTTTAATCCAAATAGTGGGATTGCACAAAATTCTTTTTAAGAAAAAAAATGAAATGGACTCTAGCTCTGTCCCCAATGCATTATTCTCCTATACAAGGCATCATCCCTTTACACAGCCAGATTAAAGAATCCCTAAAGGAGGAAAGTAACAGAGACAAATGAAGCCATATAAAAATGGACCTAGAGCAATATAAGGTGATGATCATTCTTATGATATAACCTCCAACTTTTTTAAGAGTATAAAAGTGACTCATTTATAATAAACTGATCAACACCCAATCATCATTCTATATCTTAAATCTCCAGATCAGATGATGATAGTGAACATTGGGTAACAGCAAATAAGAAAGATCTTAATAGTTTGAGTGAAGCTCCATAAAAGTACATCCATAGCAACAATAATAAAATCAAAGTGGGAGCAAAGCACATACCATCCATCGTACATCCTCAGGGGATAAGTGCATAGAAGGGACAGTCCTACGAAACATATATGAAGCAATTTCTTGATCATCTTCCATAACCTACATAAAAGATATCCAAACTCAAGTTTCTAAAAGATATATTAAGTTGATTTCAAAAATTTATAAAGAAGCACAAGGGGGAGATGATATACAAGGGTTTGACGGCCTAGATAACGGTGGACAATGCCTCCAATTTGGAAATAAGGTTTAAAGGCAACTAAATCAGAAATAGTAGAAATATTGGCCAGGAGAGATGCGCCCCTTCTGCGATGGCTCCTCATTGTTGACAACAAACTGAATTTAACATTTTGCAGAAATTTCTCAGCGAGTTCTCCAGGTTCAGCCACAACAAATACATCATTGTGCCAACTAAATAAAAGGACAATAGCATCAGGCTTCCATCCACACGGACAAAAATAACTATTGGCAATGAATAGGAGTTCATGAAACATTGTAGCAAATACCTCACAATTAAGCCATCCGAGTCATTTTGAAGAGCCAAATGTATAACACCCACTTGCGGTGAATTCTGCAATTTCTCATGCAATGATTTCACGGGAAAAGAGAGCTGTCTAAGTCCTCGAGGAGACATTGGAGGTGATGCAATTGTTTTCCCTAATTGACCATCTAAACTTAAAGGTGGGACCAGATCAATTCGTCCAATCCTCTGACCAAGATCAGGACTAAACATGCGGGGACTCGAAGGGAAGCTTCCTGTAAACAGAGGTGATTGAAATGGAGTTGGGAATGTTGTTGATGGCACTGTTTTTACAATCCCAGACAAACCCTGCATTAGGGATAAACGTATGCCATTACGAGCACAAAATGACTCAAGTTCCCGGGCATGGTGGATCACTCTTCCAGAATCTGGATTATGTGAAGCTTCAACAAGTAGTACATTACGCCTCCACCCTAAGGTGGGGCCATCAGCACCTGATAAAAGAGAACAAAAGAATCTTAACATTTAAGGGGATAAATGAAAGTGAAATTTTACAGTGCAGACAACATATAATCCACAATACCCTCAAGTGATTCCTTTGTCTTGGGTAATTTAGATCTCAGATTTTCTGACCACTTCTCCTCATGCTGGAAAGGAAGAAGCAATCTATCACACACATTTTCAAATGCGTGATGATTCTTTTGTATATATTCTTCAATCGCAGATTCCAACTTTAGCCAGATAGTCGGATCTGTCTCATCAAGTTCCATATCACAGCGTTCATCAACTGTGAGGAAAGACACAAAGAACACTTGTTCAGAATTAAAGTTCTTTCCATGAATAGCTAGCTACTCTAGAAGTACACTTCTTTATCAAACAGGGAAAATAAATGAAGTTAAATTGAAAGCAAATAGGAAATTACTGAAAATTCATACGAATAGAATTAGAAGGCAAAGAAAGATTCTTCCATTCCCAAACTCACAAACATAAACATGACATTGATAGGATGGGTTCTAGGCCCAAAATTAAATGGTCTAAGGACTATATATGGTGGAGTTAAATATGTATTTTATAAGTTATAGTTTTTATTTTACTCATGTTAAAATAATGATGTTGATAACCAAGTGATTGGACACAAGTGGTTAATGTGTTAAAATTAAGATTGAATCGTTCGGATAGTACCCAAGTTCGATCCTTAGCGGAAACAATTCTTGGCCGGGCTTTACTTACCTCTCAGTCAAACTCCAAATTAGTCAAGATCTCTTTCTCTTGATGAACCGAAGGGTTAAGACCCAAAAATAAATATGATGTTGACACTTGGATAATTATTATCCATTGATTGACATTACTTAGGGCTATATAAATGTATTCATCTTTACCTATTAGCACCAATGAATGAAAAGTTTGAGTTGTTATATTTTATCTTTTTTATAGCTTTCTCTTTAGCCTTTAATGGTGTTTTCTTAGGAGTAGTGGTAGTGTTAGCTATCAACCCTCTATCAAATACCTGGATTGAAACGAAAATATTGTATCTCAGGAAGCATGGGTAGCAATGTACTTAAAGCTTCCTCCACCCGATCAACAGAGCATGAACTCTCAATCAACACCTGCCCCGTATCCAGATACCGCCAACCTCCTTTTCGTACCTACAAACGTATAAACACACAATAATAAAAAGAAAAGTAACTTCAGAACTTCAATAGTCAATGACACGTCTCTTAAAATCAAAATTATTAATCACATTTGTTAGAATATATGGAAATATCATAAAATATCTTATAATAATTTAGATTAACCTCTAGGATTAGTTTCCCTATTTCGGTATTTCCTCATTACCTCTTAAGATTAATTACTACATTTCCTTATCATGATTTGTTTTCCAAATTAGTTAGGATTATGATCAGTACAAGGGTTAGTACTTTAAGTTTTATAAACACATCAATACATTGTAAAACATCTCAGTTAATATCAATATAGTATTTCATTCTCTTATATCTCTTTACCTTCTTCTATACCTAAAGTCCTATAATTTCAACAACATTCTTTTTAATTTTCATGTTTACAGACCTATGAAACAAGTGTTACAATGAATAACTATCAAAGCCCTTGATCTTCTTTTTTGAACACAGAATATTATTAGAGAACTAAAACAGAGAAGATTACTTACCCTGGTTCGAACAGAACCACATCCTACTGAAACCAGACAGTCAATTTTTGTATCTGGCCACAGAAGTTGTGCTTCTCTTATGGCAAAAATTGTAGGATTGTTAGCCACTATCGCACCATCTTGCCAGCGGTTGACATCTTAAGGCATGTTGCAGGATGAAAATAAATACACATAAATAACAATACAGAAATGGAAATAACTAAAACTAAAATACAGCCTAATTGATGCAAACAACAGCAGAGTAATCAGTACCATCTGAGAAATCATCAAGATAATAAGGAGCAGCAGATGATGCTCTGATAGCCTTCCATACTTGATGCTTACAGCTTCCAATGAAAGCACTACGCTTATAGCCAACCTGTTCACCTATAGGTGAAGCTAATACATTGATCCCAGAGCCATCTGATGTTGCAACAAGAGCCACCTCAGGTGTTCCAGCAGGGTACTGCATTATAGATAGTAACGACAAAGAGTGACAGAGAATTAAATATTATAAAGAAAAAATACATTAACAATCATGAATAAATGTAATTTAATAGCCATTATTTACAAATACCAATAAACAGTATTAGCTTCGAACCTGATAATTGCGAAATACAAATGGTTGTGCAGGCATCATGCTCACCAAGGTTGATACAACAAAAACTTTGGGCACATTTTTCACAGCAGAATCTATCATTAGATCTCCATCTTCATCAGCACACATTTCCTTCAATAGCCTTTCAAACTGTTCTGCACTATGCTGCAAGACAATAAGTCATAATACTCCATTTAGGGCAGAGAAAATTCAAACACCCAAAATAGCTAAATAGCTCAGAGAAAAGAATGCAATAATGCATCATGCACTCTATCTTACATATGTGAATAAAATTGCACAACATAAACATTGATATTGTGAAGCATCCTATTTCCATTTAGATATTCTAAAACACATGCTTCATATATATATATATATATATATATATATATATATATATATATATATATAGGGAAGCAGAAAAAAATGTCAACACACCGACATAAAGGAAAGAAATACATACTTTTGATCCATGAACAACAACCCTAAAACTCTGTGATGAACTTTTATAAAGTTGATCTAATTTTTCTCTCCAAGTAGCAGCTTCGTTGTCCTTGGGAACAGGATCAGCAAAAACAAGCTTCCCTGATTCCGAGTGTTTGATCAGTTTATGTAGAATTGTAGGACAAATAAACAGATTGATAAAAATAACTAAATGACATGCCATTCTTAAGTGACATCCTTACCAAGATTTTTGTATATATCTTCACATTCTTCCAAAGTCATTAACTTAATCCCAAGTGCAACAGCTAGCATTCCTCCTGTTGATGTGCCGCATATTAAATCAAACAACTCATGTATTCGTTTTCCAGTTCCTTTTTCAATTTCCTTTAGCATTTGTACAGTTGCTAGACCTTTCATTCCTCCTCCATCCATTGAGAGTATGCGAAGTCCTTGCTTACCCACTTGTCTTCCTTTTATTGCACGCCTCAGGTTTTCATTTTCTCCTACAAAAGTAAAAATGAATAACCCCATTAAGTAATCAGGATAAAACATCCCGACAAACATAGATGAATTTTATATCCGAACACAAACCAAGAATTGCCAAAGCACGAGCTGCAGCTTTATACACACGTGGCTCAGTTGCAACAGCTAGACGTAAGAGAAGTTCTCGTAAGCTTTCAGAAGAAACAAGTATGCGACGATTTTCCAGACTGAAGGCCAAATTCCCAACAGCTAACAGAGCTAGCCTTTGTACCTATAGAAGGATAAACCTAAAATTCAAAGGACTGCAATATAAGGAACCAATTTAGTCACTATCTATGAAGAAACTAACTTGCCTCTGGATCTTTATGGGCACATAAGTTTTTCAATGATTTTAAAATATCCTTGGTCAACATCTTCTCAGCCACAGTATCAGATGTGAAAGCCAACTGGACCACAACTTGCAATACAGATATTACCTCTTCCAGACCTGCAGATTTTAGAACTGTTCCAATTGGTTGCATGATGTCTGCTTTCATCAGATGCAATGCTACGGAATCATCAGAGGCAAGGGATGAAAGAGCAGAGCAGGCTTGTTCAACCTGTAAAATATTAAGGACAATCACAACCACCAAATAGCAGAAGAACTAAAAAATTGCGATATCTAGACCCATAGAACATACCACATGACAGTTGTCACTACTTATCATGCTTATAAGCTGTCGCACTGCATTCTCGTCTTTACCTACAAACACTCTATTTCCTTGGTCTTGCATTATCTTTCCTAGTGCAGATGCTAGTAAAGGGTGATGACAAGAAGAAAATCGGAATATAAGAGAGAAGACGGCACTGAGTTTATGCCTAGATGCACCGAAATAAGAACTGTTTTCCATCTGCAATGACCAGAAAAAGCATGTGATATGTTTCGAAAGAATAATGTCAGCAAGGTAGTCTAGCTAGTTTACAAAGTGCTACCTCTATTTGCACATTCACTGATCTCAAATTTTCATCTGCCACGATCCTAATATTTGCAAGAGAAAGGTGTCGAAGTTTGTGGAGGGGCAAAATTTCAGGAAGAAACTCAAGAGGATTTCCAAATAGCCTAAGAACCCGTAATTCAGCCATAGCCCTGCCATATGTGGTAACAATAAGACCAGAGGAATATGTGGAGTCTAGTTTATACAAAATCATCTAAACCAAAAACCTGAAGTCAAGAAGTGGCCTAACAAGCTTGTTATGTTCCAATGACAACTCCACCAACTGCATACACTGTCTCAGTTCCGCTGCTCAAAAAATAAAAACTATTAGATACAAGGGCTATTTTACAAAAAAAAAAAAAAAAAAAAAAACACTGATCTTAATACCTCGGTTACTTAAGGAAATATCACAACAGTAAATAATACAGGGATGAACATTGGATTTGCTCCCCAAATCCACAAGGTTAATCAAGTGCGTTGGTGCAGTAAGTGGGGCTAGGACTTCCCATAGCCAATGCAATCATGCTTTCTAAGTTTGTGTTAAGTTGGAAGCTGCATGTAATCTAACATTACTCACTAATGTCCAGTATACTTATTTAGAGGATATAAAACTATTTCCACCACTGCTAGGTACACTAGAAAAAAATAGTACCACTATCCTCGAATGGTAGTAGGTCAGACAACAAAAAGCTTACCAGGCACCGAGACAAGCATATTGTTGTCAATCCTGAGCACTTTTAAGCTTCTTAGCTCACCAAGCTCAGGTGGCAAAACAGTTAGCCTGTTGTTATCTAGATAGAGTTTCTCAAGGTGTGGCAATTGTGTAAGCTCTACTGGTAATACCTGTACACAGTCATAATGTGTTTAAAACATCTCAATCCAACTCAATAGTATTTGATTTCCACTCCACCAAAATTACAAAATCCAACGCACTTCCTGAGCACCAGGGAGGGAAAAAAAGCAAGGCAAGCAAACATAATAATACAGTTTAAGTGTATGTTTGGATACCAATCAGAAAGTTCAAAAGTACTTTTATTCTCAAAGCAACGAGTACTTCCTACTTCATCTGGTCCCTTGAAATTCAGGAACATGCATTGATATTTTCAAAAGGAAATTTCCAACTTTTATCCAAAATTTTTCATATGTTACTGTAGAATATAGCAGAGAACAAACAAAATCACTAACTCCCTCCTTCAATTTCAGAAACTACTTGGCAGCAGATTTACAAAACTCACTTGGCAGCAGTTATAACTATATACCATGAAACGCAAAATAGCAAAGGTACCACAAGAGTGACAGTTCCATCAAAGAGTAAGCAACACTCACCGACAAGCCACAGCCGCAGAGGCTGAGCGCAGCAAGACTAGTCCAGTGGTGGCCGGAACCGGCAACGGCATCTCCAACGTTTGGCGGCATCGAGGACGGCAAATCGGAGCGCAACAAGCGTATCAAAATACCAGTGCCGTCGCTCTGCTGACCGGAGGCAACGGCCTTGGCCATTGTGACCGCCCTGAGAGGCTCCCTTCGCTTAACAACCTTCATTCCCAAGTCCACCACGCTTTCATCATCGTCCCTCGGCCTCAACTCAACCACGACCGTGTCCTGCGGCATCGGCAACGCCACCATCAGCTGGGACTGAAGCTTCAACGCCACCTGATCCTCGTCGTCCGACGCCGACCAATCCAATTCAATGCGAAACCCGAGGTCCTGATCCTGCGAGAGGATTGAGGAAATAGAACCCGACGAAGACGACGAGGACGAAGAAGAAGAGGAAGAGCGGGAGGAGGTTGAAGTGCGGGCGAGATTCTCCGGCGGATCGTCGATGCCATAGCTGAGAGTGAGGTGGAAGATCTCCGAAGGTCTCTTCCAACCCAATCCCCAAGACATTGTGGATTTGCGATCTAAATTTCAAGATTCAGTAACGTGCTCACGTTAAACTCTTGAGAATTGACCTCTACATTACGGTGCCGCATTCGATCCGAATCGGATCGTACGGTTCAATGCTGAATGCTGATTGATGGGTTCAACAAATCTCGGAACACAGAACACGCATGTAATGTAATCACACACACAGGACGAGCCGAAGCTGTGTTACCCGTCAACCTACAAATATACATATCCCATAAAATTCAGATTCAGTGTCCTTTCTTCCTTTTTTTTCTAAAAAAAAAAAGAAGGTAGTTTAGGAAAATAATAAATGATGTAATTATTAATGTATATGCGTTTCATAAATGACAAGTTTGAAAAATAGAGATTGAATTATTGAATGAAGGCTATTGTATTTTAATTTTGGCTTGTTTTGTATTTTTTTTAGTGCATTTAAAGGAAGGAAGAAACCATGACCGGCTATACCGCGAAGTGCAAACAATGGTGGAAAACTACTAGAAAAGAGCCTAACTGGTTTGATTTATTTGTTTCAATTTATTTCAATGCCATAGGACACAAAGGGGAAATGAAGATAAGAGTGCACAGAAATGCATTATTTTGCAGTGAGGCGGTGAGAAAAGTCTTATTTGGATTTTTTACATTTAATCTAATTTTTCCAAACTTTTTTTTAAAATTTGATTTGATTTGAAAAAAAATATTAGTAATAATCAAAAGTTGATCCAATTAGGAAAAGTCGAATTCATATTCAGCAGAAATGTAGGTTGAAATTTCTGACGTGAGAACCTTATTATTCGACAAATATTTTTCTAAGAATACATCGGACCTTGATTCAAGTTATAACAAAAAATATAAGCAGTGATTTAGGTCATCATTATCTTATCCAATAAAAAATGTTCCTTACTGCCTTATGTTGGGCTTGGATTCCCAATTTAAAAATAAATAAATTTATCGTTGGCTTTTTTAGAGTTTAATTTTAATGAAACGTTATTATAAAAATTCACATTATCATTAAATAACATATTGTTATATTAATTAATGAATTTAAACATATTATTAATGCATTGAGTTATTCCTTTGATAACTTTTTTTTAATTGAACTATTTTAAGCGTCACAAATAAATATAAATTCGAAACTGCTACTCGTAGTAGTTTTCCGAACAAGTTCAACACGACATATTTCCACTGCTGTGCAAGCCATGACTTTGACCATACTTATGTATTCTTCCGCTAATAAAGGATTGAAGGGAAAATATTAGCCGTCTGATTAGGAATTAATCACATCTCTATCGGTCAGAGTTTGTTGGTATCCATTATTACATAGTTAAACCTAAAACGTTACTAACAGTTTGATTTTTACAGTTTACTAATTTTTATTAAATATCCAGATAAAAATGTATTAATAATATTAAATTAAAATGTTACAATTTTTCACAACAATTCTCCACTTCTACTTTCCAAATTAATTACAGTAAAGATAGTTTATACTTATCCTAGTACTGAATACATTATAATTTTTATTTTAAACCATAGGAAAGCATAAAAAGATTATAGATAGTATAATTTTGTAACTCCCAATAAAAATATTTCTACTTTAATTGCATCTTTTTGCTAAAAGAATTTTAATTCTTCACATTGTAACTTGTAAGCACGAACTTACTATACACTTTACAGAATTAAATGCAAATTTAATTGTCATAAATATAAATAACTCCAAAGATGCCGTGATTTAAAAGGGTTATTGGTCAACTGAGCCTAAGGGTGAAAATTCATTGGACAAACTGACAAAGGATCGTAGTCAATTTGTTACCTTTCATATATTTATCAACTTAACAGGCACGGTCGATTACTGCCTAGGCTGTTGCCTACTTAATTGGGAAGTTGGATTGAAGCCTCCAGGAAAGTATTTTTGTTTATTGAATGGCATAATGGACTAGTTCATAGCCGCCCATGCCAAATGGTCAAATATAAAATTAGATCACAGAAGTCATTTGATCAATGTATACCTAATGACTTGACCGTATCCATTTTCATCAACTGAATTGAACCCTTCTCGAAGAATCACGTGAATGACTGATTTAGAACAAAATTTGATCAACTTATATACTTGTCAACTCATTCTCTAATATAACAGGAACAACCATAAGTTGTGTCCATCAAGTACCCGGTAAAACATAGAAGTTAATCGATTCAAATACTTACTACCATGATGAAACTCTACCTACAATTACAGATTCTTTGCTGCTGAATTAAAAGTTTTTCTTAAATCCTCCTTTACTACATTGTCTGCAAACATAAACTCGATAGCATTCTTTGATAGCTCAAACAGTTCCTTCTGTCCAAGGCCTAGATAATAGCCAAACCAACAAGCAGTCAGAAAAGTTTAGCCATTACTTTGAATGAATTCCACTGGCTGCAAGAGAAAAGTGAAACCTACCAAATGAAGAAGAAGCAATTTTGTATTCGTTGGAGAGACTCGTAGAAAATACACCGGAGTCATCGGTGCACAGCACTAAAGGATGTTTTGCATTATATAAATCAACTGCATCAACAAAAAGCATGATGTTAAGAGAGGCTGCCTAAAGCTGATTTCCTGATCAAAGCCAATAATATGCAATGGAATGACTTCAGAAAGGATCAGCTTCTCTTGGAAAATAAAAAGGGGCACTTTTTTCTGGATCCACAAGGCTCATTTAGGAAAGCTAGCTACAAGAGGGGAAAAAAAGAAGCTGAAAGCAACATCTATTCTATCTTGTATTTCTGTTTCAGAACCGAAACTTATACTACCCCAGAATTTCTCTCCTTTATAAACAAAAAGTAAAAAATAATTGTCTTTCAAAGAAGAACAAAAGCTAATCAAAATCTAAAATCACTTTCAAGCCTATAAAATCTCCTGTAAAGTTGAACAAACAGTAAAGTTCTTTTATTATCCTATTTTTGGATCATCAACTTCAAAAAATAAACAAAAGAACCTACCAAAATGATGTGCATCTATTGTTGGAACAGACAATGTCCTGAGGTTTGACGTCAAACAGATTTCAACCTGAAAATGATGAAGATGATATATAAGTCAGCTGTTCATAAATCAGGAAGAGACAATATGACATGAAGCATTCAAACTTGGCAACAGTCAGAACTCAGAATCCCACAAGGGATGATCAGTGAAAGCAAAAAATTACGGGCTCCAATAATTCCAGATCAATCAACTTTAAATTTGACAGAAATTTCCTGAAAGAGTATAACCTTTTAATTGATTGGTTACCAACAAAAGACATCTGCTTGTAACCACACAAATCATGATACACTACCAGTATTTTGCTTTATCATTAATATGACAAAAGTAAAGGTCTAACAAAGTCTAACCGGAATGTTAGAGGACTTCAGCCTTCTCCAGTGTTCCTCCTCAAAGAAACAAGCATGTCCAATCCTATGAGGAAGAAACTCAAGCATATTGTGTATCTCATTTGAATTTGATACCTAAACCCACAAAATCAGAAAAGCAAACCTGCCAGAGAAAGACCGAGTGTAAAAGGTACAAGAAAAGATTAACACACCTCTCCACAGTGAAGAGTTACATAAAGACCTTGTTCTCGAGCGAATTTCAATGCTGGCAAATATGTAATCCTGCAAAAGATAAAATTGGGCTTAAGCATCAATTCTTAAAATTTAAAATAAGTCACTACTCCAGAGTCCAAGATTAAGCTCATATACCATTCACCAACAGCTGGATTCCCAGAGAGGTCAATTCCAACAACCCCAAAATGCCTCATTTCCAATGCAAGCATGACCTGCAGCAAAGAAGTAAAGTGTTCGAAGGCAATAACAAACAGACTTAACTTTTCCCAAAATCCTTTTGCATTAGTAGCTTACAGTTTCCATTGCCGCTTCTGTTGTCTCCCTACGGTCAATGCTAAATAGAAGCCTAACAAAGATTTTTTTTCTAGTGTTTCCATTACATTTCTCACTTGCGTCCGAGAGTAATGGACTTGAAAGATTTCTAGGTTCCTCGCTGTAAGGAATGAAAGCCACATCTACTGAACGGACAGCTCTTAAACCTTCCAGTACAGCTTCCATGTAAGAGCGTTTGCTCATTCCTAGGGAATCATTTTTCTACACATAATTAAGAAAACACTTTTCTTCATCAAGTCAACGGAAAAAAGCACACACAAAATAACCAACTGAGCTCCACATATTACCTTTGGTGTAGTCCTCAGCTCCAGATACACAACATTCTCAAATGCAAAATCTTCAACAACCTGCTAGTAGAAGTTGCTTGCATAAATGCAAAGGCAATAAATTTGTAATAACAAAATGCAAATGGTAGGCACAGGGCAAGAAGACAATAACATACTTCTTTGGTAATTCTCGTAATACTTGAGTGATCAGTAGTAACAACGTGGATTAAGTCAAACAACTTGAATACCTCACTTAATGAACGATCATCTGTATTTACATAGCCATAATCAGATTTAAGCTTTAAAACACAAATATGGGAAAAAAATTGAATTTCAGGAACAGTTCCATAAGTTCAAAATTTTTGAATTGCAGGTTCTATCCCTTTAGTGTTATTCATTGTCATATTCTTTTTCCCCTTTTTATTGACATGAATTTCCTGCCCTTTTTTACAAACAAAATCGAGCAGGGCAACAAAACACAAACTCGAGCGTCAAAATGAAATCTAAACTTTATATCAAGTAAAACAACGATAATTAAAGAGTGCCCGTTGAAAGAGTAAAAGGAACGTACTTTTAAGGATAACATGTTCGACTTGGGAGAAATCTATGACACCTTTGTCACCCAAAGCTCTAGCGAGTTCTCTGAGCAAGAAAAATGCAAAATTTCAGAATGTCGGAGTTAATACGAATTGGTTAAAATAAAAAGGAAAGAACTTACAGAAGTGTAGAGTCTCTAATGGATCCATTGAGGTGAGCATGCAGTTCTATCTTTGGCATTGACACCCACCAGTCCATTTCTCCTTACTGGGTCGGAGACTCTGTTTTTCAGCCCCAACTTTGTTCAGAATGCCCCCTCACTCACTCAGCACCAGTACACGTTAATTGAAGTCTATCTTATACCTACATGTTAGTATTTTTTTTTTCTTTTAATAAATCTTCAATTTCATCTCTCAATATTATTTTTTTCTTTTATATAGTCCTTAAATAAAAAAATTATATAAATAATTTTAAAAGTGTTAAATATTCATTAAATTAGTTTACAAATTGATATATTTTACTACCGTTTAAAGACTAGTTTAAAAGAATTTTTTTTCAATATTTAATAGGATTTCTAATGCGTGAGACTACTTATATATACTTTAAGAATTATTTAAGAGAGCTGTAATAAAAAAAGAATTATTTAATAGATAATAATACTTTAACGATGAAATTTATGATGCTTTCTTCCTCTTTATTTATATAGATTGAAATTTATTTACCAGAGACAATTTTATTTAAATTAGATAAAACTATGATCGGTAAAATTCTCATTTTCAAATAAAAAATGTATTATTTAAAATACTTTTTTTGTTTAAGGATAATTTTAAAATTTTGAAAAATAGAAGTGAATATTTTAAAGTACATTTTAATGTTGAAACAATAATGGAAAGACACTTTTCACTTTTGGCATAGATGAATTGAATTCCTCCAACCAATGTCTTCCTTTTTTTACTTTCTACATATATTAATTAATGCATCATTTATTTAAGTTTTAGGAAGAGATAAGTGAGAAAGAAGTCTGTGAGAGAATTATTTTTTTTTTTGAGAAAAGTGTGGTGAGATTCACACGCAAAAACAAAAATCTATCCTTGTTTGTTTAACAAAAGATTGTGAGGCCTATTTAAATAATAGAATGACACATTTAACCTTATGTTTTGTATTGTGTAAATGTTATTATGAACACGTGTGTCTTTATAATATACACTCACTCATCTTTCTCTTCTACTTCTTTTATACTTCTCTCAATCTCAATAACTTAAAATTCTATCCATTTTTTTAGTCATTCTCTCTTCTCATCTGCTTCTTTCTACTATACTTTTCTCTTCTTAAAATATTTGATCATCCAAACAAAGCATGAGTGAGTTTTTTATTGCACATTATTTGTTTTTACTTTTGTACAACTTAAGCAACTTTCCTCTTTAATTTGGCAACATTATTTTTTCTTCTTCTAAATAATAAACAGGTCTCACAAATAAACTCACATCTTCATATTTTATCAATGTTAATATTTTATTAGTTGCTTTTTTATTATTGTAATATAATTAGGGCAGAAAAATGAACATCCGTACTTATGTATATATGCGTCGGTACTTGATATACAAAATGTGTTTCATTTTCATAAATTGTTAGTATATAAAAAAAGTTTAATGACATTGTAAAATATTTTACGCCATCATTCAATCATAATTTATTACTAATATAACTTTTAAAATAATTATTATAAAAGTTAATAAATTTACCATATATGATTAAATAACTGTATATAATTATTTATTTACACTATCAGTCTATCATTCCTTTTCTTGTATAAAAACAAGTTTAATGCATATATCTAATTATAAATAAGCGTTCAAATTATTTTAAAATAATTATTTTAAAATTTAATAAATTTAATTTATCATATATAATTAATTGTAATTGTAATTGAATAATTATATAAAACTTTTTACCGTACATAATTTTTTCTTCTCTAAAAATAAATAAAAGTTCTCAGCATACAGACAATTAACTTAAGATTTTATTTTGATTTAAATAAATTCCAAATAAATTTCATAAGATCAAACTTTGCACGAAAAACAAATAATAATAATAATAGTAGTCTCCCTTTGCACCATTATAGCATGAAGTCAACGAGTGCTAGCTAACTTGTTGCTAGTGTACGGACCGACGTACGTATTACACATGAACAATTTGCTGGGCAAATTGAAGACGGTCCTTACAAACAATTGAGTGTAATTCACTTCAGAGTTGAGAGTCACAGTAGTAGCAACTAGCAAATAATAATTTCACCTGCAGCTACTACCCAACTACCATTCCAATATCATACTCTTTGTATGTTTGTGGGCTGTTTCATCATGTGCTCTTCTTTAGTGGTGATACTATTAATATTTATTTACTCTTCCATCTATACCCAGATTGAAGCCTCACCTCCTTTAATTTGGTACCCCAACCTAACATCTCTACATTACATAGCTAAGGATCCATAAGTTGAGTATCAGGCTAGTTAAAATGGCATTCTAGTTCTAGTCTAAAAAAGAAAGTATTCATAAAATTAAATTAAACCACTTCACAATTAAGCTATATAAATTTGTGTTGCCAAAAATAAGCAAAAAATAAAAACGGGGTCACGCTTTTTTCCATTAGGTAGAGGGTCAATTATATGAAATTATGTCACAATATTCTGTCATTAATCATGTCTATATACAAATTATAAACATCTAAATCCTTCCTAAGTATTATCTTAATTTACTATATATAGTTTTTCTCAAATCTTTTTCGCCACCTTTAAACATTTGAGCTACTCTTTTTATTATCTACTTTTAGTTGGTTTTTATTACAAGGTTTCTATAATGCTTATGCTATGTACATGCCTAAACTACCCGGCCAGGACAAATGTATACCACTTTTTCCACAATTTCCCCCTCTAATATAGCCTTTTTTTAATCATATCTTATATACTATATATGTTGATATGTCAAACACAACCTCTTATCTCATATTGCAATAGATATAAATACGAAAATTTTTGTCTTCAAAATCGAAGACGAATTAAATATCCCTACTACCTCGTATTTTCATGAACTCACATGCAATAATGCAAACATAAAAAAATTGATATCTCACTACCTTCGTCCGTTCATTTTTATCTGTTTTTTTTTTAAGATTGTTTTGTAGAAATCGATAAATGTAATAAATTTTATGGATTCTAATAAAATAATTATAAAAAAATTTATTTCACACATTTTTTTACTCTACATTAAATACATGTGTAAATTAATTAAAAAAAAAGAAGCATAATTCATAAAATGAATAATAAATGTGATATTAAATTTTATAAATAAAAATAAATAGAAATAGAAATTGTTTGAAAATCCGACAATTAAAAAGAAGAAAAAAAGGAGTAAGTATATAGATACCACCTTCACTAATATAGACCGGACGAGACGCACATTGGAAGGAGTTCCGCTCCATTACAATAAAATTGTGCAATATCTTATGCGATAAACGAAGGTTGGAATTCGATGGCAACAAACTGCAATCAGCAATCTTCCAAAAAAGCCTTGTGCTCATATGTTATTTTAGAAGCAGATATATTCCTTAGTTTGCAGAGAAGGAGCACTATAAGTATAAGTTAAATGGATCGTGGCACAATAAGTGGCTTGAGAGGGTTGTTCATGACAACAGTGAAAGCGAAGGTCTCAGTCGGGTCGGGTGGAGAGTTGGGATTGGGCAGCCAGTGGAAAGCATGCACCATCTTAGCCAGCAGCATATTTATATGCAAAATCCCCATTGTCCACGCTGGGCAAATCCTCCTCCCAACACCGAACGGCATCATCCTCACCCCTTTCGTCCCCGTCACGTCCACGTCAACCCCATCCCCACTCATAAACCTCTCGGGTCGGAACTCATTCGGATCCTCCCACATACTCGGATCCTCCGTCAACCACGCCGTGTAAAACTCCACGCTCGCCTCCTTCGGCACCGTATACCCTCCCAGCTTCGTCTCCTCCGTGGCGGCGTGCGACAGCACGAAGTGGCTCGGCGGATGTCTCCGGAAAGTCTCCTTGACGACGGCGCTCAGGTAAGGCATCTTCTCCACGTGACTCTCCGTAACCACACCATCCTTCCCCACGCACCCCACAATCTCCCTGTACAGCCTCTCTTGAATCTCTTGATCCATAACCAAATGAAGCAGCGCCCACTCCAGCGCGGTGGCGCTTGTGTCCGTGCCGGCGCTGATAATCTCCGACACTAGCGTCACGAGCTCCTCCTCCCCCAAGCGTCCTCGTCCAGGCACCTCCAAACCAAACAAGGAGTCCACGTAAGCAGCACCAACAGGACTCGCCATGTCACTGTTATTTCCCTCCACGTAAGCCTTTCTGCTCCTTATCAACGGCGCCAACAGCTCCACCTGCCTCCTCCTTAACTCCTCAGCTTCCTTCACCTGACGGCGGAACAACGGAGTGAAAACCGGTAAGAAATCTGGAAGCTTGGGAAGCGTGATGAGCATGACATCTTTCAAAATGCTCTCTATGCTTTTGATTCTTTTCTCCTCGATCTTGGCGCCGAAGCAGATGCAGATGAGGATGCTGCAGATGGTGAGCCTGCAGTTGCTCATAACTTGAACAAACCCTTGCTCGCGGGCCTCTTGTTGGATCCTTCTCATGTGGGCCTCCATGGCCCATTTTCGTATCCAGCTGCACTGTTTTATCCTCAGAGGGGTGATCATCTCGGTCACGAAGTTCTTCCTTAGGGTGCGCCAGAGAGGGCCGTACTCGGCGGAGTTGATGGCGCACTTCCCCACGCTGAAGATCAGCCGGATGGGGGAGTCTTTGGGCCTGCTCGCGAATAATGGGCCTCGCTGGATCAGCGCCTCGTGGATGAGCTCCGCGCTGCTCACGATTATCAACGTGCGCTGACCCATCTGCATGGTGAAGATTGGGCCGTATTTTTTATGTAAATCGCGGATCACGTAAATGAAATGACGGCGCTGCAGGATCACTTGGAAGAGGTTCCCGACTATGGGCCATCCGGGCGGGCCTGGAGGGAGGTTCTTCGGGCCTCCGCCGGTGGTGGACCATCGGCGCCACCACCAGCGGAGGAAGAGCAAGCACAGGCCCAGTAGAATAACGTCTGTTACCTGCATTGTTAGTAGTGAAGGGTGTGAGGGAAGAGTGGTGCATCTGAAGAGATTATTATATTATATAAGACGAAAAAGGTGGCACACAGACATACATAGGACACCATGTGTGAATGAGTTTGGTCTAGGATGGTTAAGAGTATTGAATAATTTGGGCAGACGTAATTACTGCCAGTACGGTGTATTCTGGATCATGACAGGTATTCAACGACAAGCAGTGAATTTCATGAGGGGCCACCTTTCCTTTTTCTTTTTTTTTTTTTTTAAATTTCTAAACTAATATTGTAATCTTGGTCTCATAGTAAACCGTCACTCTTCCCATTCCAACAAGTTGATTTTTTACAACATTAAATCATATGCCACCAAACGATGTTCAGTGGTCTTTGTTTTATATTGACCACAGCAGAGGTTTTTTTTTTTTAATTTTGTTTTTCTACATAGAACAGACCACATTTAAAGTATTAAATTGATCTAACTAACCTGACGCGTTCCAGTTGTAAATATACGTGCATAAAATGGATAAAAACTTATCACTATTTCATGTGAAGTTGTTATATAATGATAGGATTTCTGTGCTTATTTTTTAAAAAAACTATATATATTATATAGGTGAAATATTATGAAAGTGAAAAAAGATAAATCTTTTTTTCAAAGCATAAGATGTATAAAAAGATTCTGTAAAAAAAAATTACAAAAAGATAGATATTTTCTTGTAAGAACTATGCATCACTGCTTTTGTGTGAAGTGTAGCTCTTCAATAAAATTTCTTTTGCATATAAAAAAATGTATAAAAAATATATTGAAAAATTCATTTCTCTTTCTCAATACATTCTTTTTAATATAATTATACTGTGTGGTATTTAATATATTTTATGTAAATCATATTAAATAGAAAAGAAAACTCTCCTGATTTAAAGACTTCAGTCTTACATAAATTTAATTTAATAATGAAATATATATTATCAGCTTCCATCACACAAAAATTACAAGTGGGGAACATTTATGACTTTTTTTTTACCATGGTGGCAGTGATGGAAAGGTGGTAGTTGAGCTATTGGATAGAACTGCAGAGCTGCAATCAATAGCAAAATTCATGGATTTGCAATTGGACAATGGACTGACCTTCTACCGCTACACCTACTGGATTTTTCATGTTCTTCGGCCTGGGGAATTTGTACCCTAAATATAATTTATAGAACAATTATATTTAAATATCTATATTAATACTTTTTTTTTCTTTAGTAGCACATTTAATCATCATTGCTAGATATTTAATAAGTTACTTATTTTAAAAGATATACACAAATATTACATTGTTTAAAATTAAATTTCATTACTTATATAAGAAAGAGTTGCTTATGATTAAAAAAAATATTATCTTCCTCAACATAAATAATTGAACTAAAGTTTTAACTGAAACAAAAAATAAGTATAAATAAAAAGGTTAAAAAATGTTTTTAATATTTTAAAATTGAAAATATATTTTTAGTTCCTCAAATTTGTAAAGTATTTTTTTAATCTCTCTTGTCTTAAAAAAAACATCATAAATAATACATTTAAATTGTAAAAAATAATGAAAAAATATTTTACGAATTTAAGAGACAACAAATTTAAGCCAATAAAAAAAATATAAAAGTGTGGGTCATTTAGAAGTTGCTTAAAATTAAGTTGATGGAATAAATTTATATGAGTTGATTAAATATGATGTGATATTATTGGGTGTAAATAATAGAAGATAAAAAATTTAAAATAAATTACTTAAATTATAGATATCAGAGATGTTGTTAGGTGCATGTTTGAGTATAATTTTCCTAATTTATTCCGACTTCACATGTACTAGTAGTAGGCACACTTAGGCATTGTATTCGGTATTCCGTTCTTGAAGATTTTTTTTAGTAAAAAAAATGAATTTATTTAACATATGTTGATACTTTTATTTAATTATAAATTACTATGTATTTAAAATATTTTTTAATTTGTTTACAATAAAAAAATAATTGTACTACAATTTTTCAAAATAAAACTCTAAAATATATGCTTGTGTTTGTGCCCACATTTGTTCATTAATAGATTATAATTGCTAAAGCATAACATAACATACTCTTAACAGGGTATGCAAGCAAACAAGAGCTACAACACAACAACGTTGGCTGTTCGCACAGTTTCGGCATATAGATGGGTCTTCAACCCGTAATTTATATTAACCATTATTTTTTTTTCGTTACATATTAATCATTAATTCGTTAAATCCAAATAAACACATTCGAATTCTATGTTTATCTTGTACATTGCATTGGTCAAAAATATATTTCGATATAATCCAAATAGTAAGAGTGCAACAAAAATACGATGAAATAACAAGTTAGTCTTGTTCTTCAAGGGTTATTATCACATTTTTTGATATATTATTTTTAACACATTATTTTATTGGTTAAAATTTGTCAAAAAATACAAAAAAATAACGAGAGTTGTTAAATATAAGATGAGAATCATCAAGATTTATTATTTTTAATAAATTTTAACCAATAATAAGAAATGTATTAAAAGAAAACGTGTCAATAAATATATTGCTAAAATTTCTTTTTATGGAAATTATGTTTGATATTGATTTACAGTTTCATACTATTTTGTGAAAAAAAAATTCTGGACAAAATCTATTTTTAGTCTCTCAAGTTTCAACTGTTTTGTTTTAAGTCTCTCAATCAAAATTTGATCAATTCTAATTTGCAAATTATTTTTCGGTTTGATTTTTTTTAATTCCATCGTTAAGTTTTTCTTTTAACCGATGATGTGATGCGTTTTTTGTATGGGAGGTGTGTGCGAGTGAAAAATGAAGGCTTTTTCTTTTACGTCAAAAACTGGAGTTCATTAGAATTGAAAGCATTTACTTATACATCCGCTAAAAGGAGCTGAGCAGTCTGATGTGGTGCTTCCTCAATGGCTCAATCCAGTAATTGTCCGGGAAACTAAAGGCTAGACTGGCTAAAGCATCTGCCACTCTATTGTCAGATCTTTTTACAAAGGAGATTCTAAAAAGAGAAAAACAATCAGAGATAATTTCCTCAAATCAGAGTGAAAAATGGACTTGCTTTTTTTGTCTTTGGACTTGCGTTGGTTTTGGGTCATTCTTTTTAGTATTTCATAGGTTGCACTTTTTCTTAATGGTACCTTGCTCTCAATAAGTATGAAACTTTCATGAATTTATTTTTAGCTTTAGTGGATCCAGAATTTCTTCATGGATAGCCCTCTAATGAAAAATCTTACGAACACAGTGTTGGAGTTATCATGTGGGAACTTGTGACCATGCAACAAACATGATGTGGATTTGGCTTTGGCCAGATAAAGTGGACATGATTTACATATATATATATATATGCTCTAAATATTAATCAGGCATACTTAATATGTTTATTTATACAGTAGTAAGGACCATTTGAAAGAATTTGTTAATTTAGAAAGGACACATAATGTAAAGGTTTACATAATACATGCGAACTCGCATGTTTCGAACGACTGATCATCACGAAAATCCTGAACTGTTGAAACCTTGTCTGAAACATAGTGCTATCATAAAACAAATCGACTAGAATCTAAAACACACACACTCACATGTTAATGCCTTTTCCGGCCATTTTCTTCACCGCGACTCCGTTAGACCACGACCTCGTGATGAAGAACGGTGGTGAGCCAGCGAGAAGGACCAAGCCACGATGAATGCGTCGACGGAAAATTAAAATATAATGAAGTTATATTTTATTTTTGGTGATGCAGGGTATTTGAAGAATAAGTTATAAGGTGGTGTGAGTGTGACATCTATGCCACCATTTACTCAGAAGTCAGAAGCAGACGAGAAGAGCCATCATGTTCATAGTATTAGTAGGCTTCATCTTCATCAATATTCCCTAATCAGTAGGGATTAGGGAAACATAGTCACGTCAACTACTTGGTGATTATATGTCACAGACAAGTTACTTCCTCCCCCATTGAGTCGTTCGATACGGATTACATGTTTCTCCGGGGTTTTGGATATGATCCATCAACAGATGACTACTTGGTGATTCAAGCGTACTGCGATGATAATGATGATGATACAGTTCGTGCAGAGATTTTCTCACTCAGAGCAAATGCGTGGAAAGAAATTGAGACAAACATTTTGTCTTATACGAACACCGATAAATTTTTCTGAAGGCAAAAACGGATTGTTTTTTGAACGGTGCTCTTCATTGGTTGGCTCATCGTTTGCCTTTGGTTTAAAAGAAAGGATTTTTGTAGAGATACTTACGCCAGTTAATTTTGAGTATGACTTAGATCAACTTAGTGTTTTGGTGGCACTTGGAGAATTGTTAGGTGCCTGTCGAACCATTCACTAGAAATATGGGTGATGGAAGAGTAAAAGTGCAGTCATCTTGGGCTAAGACTATTGTTGTGTCTCTTGATGACGTTCCTATTGGATACTTCCACCCAATTTGCTCTAAAAAAGTGGTGATATTGTTGGACATGACGACAAAAGTGGATTGACAAAATGCAATGACAAGAGACAGATGGGGGAGCATCAATCCTATTTTAATGCTGATTACGGGCCCGTCTTTATAGAGAGTCTCTACTATCACTCCCTTATGACAGTGAGCAAGCTGTGTAAAAGATTATTCACAACAGCCAACAAGAAAAATTAGGTTGTGAAATATTTTATGGTACCTTTACTATTTTTTTATACTCATCTTATATTATAATTTATGAATTGTACTTGTGTATTAAAGCATGAAAAGTAATAAGCAGAACGGTGAAATTGATATTTTCCATTTTTGTTCTGTTTTATGATTATTCCAACATGACGATATTACCGATTTATTGCTTGAATTTATATCCTTCTTAATAGTGAATTTATTGCATTGCTAGCATGGTAAGTATGTAGCTGGATTTTAAATTGGGGCAATCAGTTGAATTCTGATGACACTATTGATATAAACTGAATAGATCTTTATCATTAAAGGTGTGAAGTCAGTATTACCATTAATTTAGTTTAGGTTACATGACATTTTGTGAAGTCAGTATTATCAATCTGGGCTTCCATGCCAAATTATAGCTGCTTAGGGAAAGCACATTATGTGGGTTCTAAAATCTAAATCTTGCATTAATAATGGCACTCATAGGGAGGTTATGCATTGGTCTCTAGCCTAGTTATCGAAATTGTAGCATTTGACACAGAGAGGTCCATCTTTTACAAGAATGGGTTATTAACATGTTACAACAGCTTAAAATTCTTAATAGGCTTTTGATTCAACATTATATCTTGCATTTTAACAAGTTGGTGTGGTGTCTACAAAGCTTTGTTATGTTGTAGTTGTGTGTTTATCTCAGAATGCACACCATTTGCTTGAAGTAGTAATGTAATTGTGAACAAATGATCGTTGTTTCTTTGCATCTCTTCCTTGATTCTTTCCTCTTCTTCCACTGTTGGTTAAGGCAGAGGAGGAACAAAATACACCCTAAATAAAAACTTTTCATTTTAGGCTTAAATGTAATTTGAATATCTCCATTTTGCTCAAATTGCAATTTTTGTCTAATCTTCAATTTTTCTTGTTTTAAAATAGGGGGACCAAAATTACGAATTTGACAAAATAGGGGGACCAAAAGTTATTTCAGCATTCTTTAGCTCAATAATATGAGTAGTAGTGCCTTTGGTTTTAACTTTAAAAGTTGCTAATGCTAATGATCTTTGTGTAAACAGAGTTTTGTGTTTGTTGTTTTGTTGCCGGCCCAAGTTTGTATCTTCGGAGTACGCATGTAGCAATTTTCTGTATTCTGTCAGAATCACTGAGTAAGCCGGTTCTATACTATTCTCTCAGTTTCTCCAAAAACAAATAGAATTACAATGATTACTATTATAATGCAACGATTTACTTTTTTTCCAACTATAGTTATACTAAAGTTTTATCCGCTTTCCTGTTTGGGTGACTCGAATGGTGCAAGATGCCACAACAATTTCAGCTTTTGACTTGCCTTTGGCATGAGTAATTATAGCCTGTGTCTTGGTATTTAGTAACTTCATTAATTTGTAAGTTGATGAGTATATGGAGAAGGAAATGAGAAAATTTTGACTTGAAAGCAAGACACTCTGAGCATTTAACACATTTTCATCTAGTGTATGCTTTGAAATTATTTGCAAATAAGTGAAAAAAATTTCTTTTTGTGGGAAGCATACTGTTATGAAAATTAGTGTAAGAAATTAGAATTGGCAGACTTTCTGATACAATTTGTTATTGCACTTTCAAAGGTTGTGGAAGTTTTAATAGTTGCTAATAATAAAGTCGCAGTAAGTGTAGTCATGATGGTGCTCCAGCATTTAGTTGAATCAAATTGTAATCAGATGCTAGATGAACATAATAGATAACAATATGGTGATTTGGGCATGAAGAATGAGCTCGATTGCTCAAAGTGTTGTCATGAATCAATAAGTTTGAAAACAAAAATATAGGATCTCCTCTCCTAGTATTGATTAAAGACAGAAGTACCCACAATATATCATAAATTATTAGAATTGTAGCTGATAAGGTTCTACATTAGGGTTATAAGCTTTTTTGCGTCAAGTGTGTTGTACGAGTTTTTCATGCCCTGTCATGCTCGTGCCTAATAAAAAGGTTTTCTTGTACTGAACAAGGAGTTGCTTGTACCAACTTGCTGACAATCTTGGAGTTCTTTTCAGCGTCGCATAATCCACATGATGGAATCCATATCTTACCGTATATCCATATATCCACTCAAACGAGTCGATTAAGGTCCAGGCAAAGTATCCCCTCACATCTGCTCCTTTCCTGGAACCAAGAGTGGGTTGGGGAGAAATACAAATATATTTTATTCTCATATGTTTGATTAGTCTCAAAGTAAACAGACATGATGGTGTTCCAGCAATTGGTTAAATAAAATTATAGTAAGATGCTATATGAATATAATAGATAACAATATAGTGATAATTGGAATCCTTGGGATTGGTTTTATACATTTCCTATCCTGTTTTATATTCTTACCTTATTGCTGCTAACAGAGCCTCTATGTGATCCACCATGTACTTTATTCTTTTAAAATCATTGAGATGTTCTTCCGAAGTGAAATTTGGATCAACTTCTTCGGCATATCCTATAAAATTTTTTGCATTATCATCAATGAACAGAATGTGTGTAAAAAAAAAAAGAAGTTTAATATGTGTTGCTTACCATTTTCAGTTAGGAAAATTGGAGTGTTATTGTATCTATCTCTCACATATGTTACAGTCTTTTCCATGCCATCTGGGTAAATATTAAACCAACTAAATGGAGTCTGCAAAAAATTAGAAGCTTCAGAATTGGTTAAGCATGGCAGAAAAGGTGATCGATCATCTTTGTAATGAGTTTGAGGGCACGTACAGGTTCACCGATTGGGACACCATTCTTTTCTCCACTTTTCTTGTATGAACCCTCTGTTCTGGAGATCCCGGGTCCTGGTTTACAAGCGGAGTACATGCAATCTTGGACATAGAAAGCCGTGTAGTAATTGACGCCAATGAAATCCAATCCTCTCTTGAGTTTCTCTTTTTCGTAGCTGGAAAATTTGGGCAAGAGGCTTCCAAGAACGTTCTCCATCTCTGTAGGGTACTTTCCGAATATGATTGGGTCCAAGAACCTGCATTATAATAAAGTGTTACTCTGGGGGAGTTGAGTGAACAATAGAAAATGCTATTATTAAGGGAGAACTAGTATTAACTATACCAATTGAAGTTGAATGCTCTTGCTCTTTCGCTAGCCAATTTGTCAGCTGTTGAATTGCTCATTGGTTCAAACCATTCATGTTGAAGGACTATACCAATACTTCCTTTTTGCTCAGTCTATTGTTTCATCCACAACGTACAAATTTTATTAAAAAATTGAAATTGATCAAATAATTGGATTTTCAAAAAAGTTTTCATCCACATTACCTGGTATTTGGTTCTATAGATATCAACTGCAGCTGCATGTGACAGGATAACATTATGAGCTGCTACAAAGGGCTCCTTTTCTGAGTCTCCTTCACTGCATTTAGCCATTGCTAATTGGCCAGAGCAACGGCATGGAGGATATAAACCAGAACGGTAACCAAGTGACACTAGGAAATTCGGCTCATTGAATGTGACCCAGTACTTAACTCTGTCACCAAAGGTTTTAAAACATAGGTCCGCATAAAAAGCAAAATCTTCCCTGCTCATTAAAAACATGAAATTTAGGAGCTCGTATGATCAATGTGGTATTGAAACCTCTTCATGTAAACTAGAAAACTGGTTGCTTACTGTAACTGGGGACTTAGCCAACTCCCGTATCTGTCTTCAAGCTCTTGGGGAATGTCATAGTGACTAAGAGTTACAAAGGGTTGGATCCCTGTTGAGAAAAGAAGATCCATGTCCAATAAATTTTTATTCTCAAAGAAAAAGAGTAATGTTTGTTACATGGGTTTTCCCTCACTAATCTCAGTGTTAATTAACCAATTCTCAAACTTACTACTTAATTATATATTTTGCTTGCTGGTGAGCTGTGCAAGGAAAATTCTCTGGGTAACAATCATATCTCTAATGAAAATAAAAAAAAATTGAGAGTTACCTTTGAGTAGTAGAACATCAATTAGTCTGTTATAGAACTCGATACCAGCATGGTTGGGCTCTCCGAATCTACCCTCTGTTCAAAATCATATATACCAAGAATCTGTTACAATCTTAGTTGGAATGTTTATTTCACTTTTAATAATGCATAGGATAGGAGCATACTTGGTAGAATTCTTGCCCATGACAGGGATAGCCGGTAGCTGTTTACTCCCAAAGTTTCCATTAAATCTATATCCTCCTGTGTCAAAATCCACATTGAAATTATGAAAATTATAATTGCTTTTGCATTTTACGCTGAATTCAAATGCAATAGGCTATCGCGTTAGGTCCACATGATGTAAATTTGAAGGAGAAGGAGAAATGTGTTAATTGCGAGTATCTAGAGATTATTATTCAATTTGGATAGTTGTAAATTAGAACACATAAAATGAAACTCTCGTTCTTCTCAAACTCCTAAAAAGTCATTATTGGTATTGCCCTTTTTTTATTTTGAGAAAATTATCTATGATAAGGTATTTATTGTTTAGAAAATTTCGATTTAACTAAAGATTTTACTACCTTTAGAAATGCAAAGACCCTTTAAAATGTTTTATGCTATTAAGATTTCTTTTTTGGTGTACATATGTTATTAAGACTTGATATTTATTATTTTGAAATTATTAGTAAATTTAAATAAAATGCACTGATGTGATGTCATCCAGTTATAGTTTATGTATAATAAAATTATTGGCTTTCATAATAATTATTTTAATTTTTTTAGATAAAGTGATTTTAAATTAATTAATATTATAAAAAAAATATTATTAACAGAGAATGAAATTAAACTCATTACTAAATTGAAATGCCAGTGATCAAGCATTTTGAATTTCCTGCTTAAACCCGACGGTTCATAGTTCTCTACATAGTTTTACATCGTTAGTACCTAGTTACTTAGTAGTAATTTTTTTTTTCAATTTTTTTATCTGTATATTTGTTGTGAACAAGTTCATAAAATCAGTTACATATATTTTTTTTTCCCGGAAAAAATAAGATAAGGAAATTTGGCCTAAATTAAATATCAAGAAAGCCTCAAACTCATAAACAGAAGATTACATGTAAGATATATATAAGTCATATAACCCATCTTAAAAAGACCCTTTGGCGAGCGACTTCGCATTTTTTGATTTTTTTTTTCTGGTGTAAGCGACTTTGCATATTATAACGACGCACGTGGAACGCAAGGATTGTGTCGTTTTGTAAAAAATTAATATTTTAAAATGATTTTGATCTTGACCAGTGGAGAGTGGACAATTATAAAAGAATAATGATTTTTAGTAATTTCATTAATTTTAAACATTCCATGGAAAATTATTTGGTGATCTATACCAGTAGCAGTATCATGCTCTCAATTAATCAGTGTTATCAAAATTTATTTACTAGTATAAAAGTTGCTGAAATTATATAAAAAAATATTTATCCCTTATTTCTTTTACAGTGTGTTAATTGCAAAAATTAAAAAGTGTTAATTGCATTTTTAATGCAAAAATTATTTTATTGAAAATTGTAAAATTTTAATTATGTAAAATCAGCAACCCATTTTTAATACCGTTTATATGATACAGAAAATGTTAAATAATTTTCTGTCCTCTTAATACGGAGGTAATGCAAAAAAGTAAAGTGTGAAAAAGAAAAGTTGTGAATTATATACTCTATAAAGGAATATTGGGTACCAAAAATAAGCTCAATCATAGGCTGATACTATACCAGGTAGCGATGATAATGATCAATCGCGATATCCCCATTGCTTCCATCCATTATTACACTTCTACCTGCGAATAGTCATTGATTAAGAAAGAATCCATTTTATTGAACAAAGGATGAGCTGATAAAAGAAAATACGAAAGTGAATTAATAAATAATATTAACACCTGGTCCGTGAGTGTAGTTATCCCAGTTGCTCAGTCCTTTGCCGTCACTCTTGTAAGCTCCTTCATACTGTAAATTAATCATGAATGATTGATATTTCGTAGTAATTTATATAAAAGTCATGTTTAAAGTGTATAGAATCTTATTGGGTGCTGTTAATGTAAGTGGGAGTGAGTGTTTGTACTCATGAAAATGAAGAGAAGGTGAACCTGGTAAGAGGAAGAAGCAATGCCAAAGAGGAAATCGCTGGGCAAGAAAGATAGATCCAACCCATTTGAGAGTACTGCTGTAGCTGCGACTGCCAACAATATTACCACAAATGCACTGGAAGACAGCTCCATTGCTGTTACGCTTCTAGTTCTCGATACACTAAAACTATGGACTAATACATCAATATATAGTTTTTTTTTCTTCGTTTAACAAGGAGTTATATCAAGTTTTTTCCTTTCCCCACAGCTTGAGTCATCTTAGGATAAATAAGATAAAGTAATATCTTTAGATTCCAATTACAACTAATTTTATGTCAATCGAAAAACAAACCTAAATCTTAATTAAAGAACTCAACTGTCAATTACTTGTTAAACAACTTTTGAGTTTTGATATATTATAATATATAATTTTAAACCCGTGTAAAGCGTGCAGAAAAGCGTTTGTACTAATTTTATCATTTTAGAGAGGAAGCAGCGTTATCACCTTCACTACAAGTACGGCAAAATCATCAAATTGAATCCCTTTTACAAATTAATTATAAAAATGGATCTGTTTTATTTTTATTTATCAAGGGGTATGTTATTTCTAACCGGTATAAAGCGCTTCAACATGTTTCAACTGAGCTCACTTCAACATTTTTGTGTGAAAATGAAATGGAGGGAAAGGGATTTTATAGGAAAGAGGGACATGCATGGGCCCACCACTAGTGAACGCGTCTGACAGACTACCACTAGTGGACGCGCCTGGGGCCCCACCACTACTGGTAGTGTCTGGCAGGCCACCACTAGTGGTCGTGCCTGACAGACCACCACTTCCACCCCTGTCTCATCGTCCTGTCAAGTCACGCCACGTGTCGCGTTATGGTGGAACGCGCCCTCAGGTAAGCGCTTTGTAATAAAATAACAGACCCCCTTGATAAATAAAAATGAAGCAGACCCATTTTGATAATTAATTTGTAAAAGGGACCAAATTTGGTGATTTTGCCCTACAAGTAGAGCTACTCGATGGACGGCAACGTCTCAATGATGGGCTAATATACAATATATAGTTTTAATAAACCCGTGCACAACGTGCACAAAAATGTTTATGCTAACTGTTTATTTTATCAATAAATAATTACTTTTATTTTTGAATATATAATTTATTGATAAATATATTTTTAAAAGATAAAAATATAACATTTAATCTCTAAAAATGTGAAAAGTACAATAAATATATTTGATCGTTAACTTTCATTCATTATCGTTAATGTTTGTTATCGTTAATAAAATAACCTATCTGATACAAATGATGAATTTATCACTAACATGGTCATTTTGGACAAAAACGTTAGTAAAATATCATTTTTGAACGTAAATGTCAGTCATTTTTTGTTTGACGAAAATGTCAGTATTTTATAATACAAGAAAATATTATATTACAAATATGTTTATATGTTAACAATTAGATATGACTACATTGATTATCATTTCAATGACAAATTCGTCCATATGTATTACGTAAACTATTCTATTAACGGTATTAAACAAAAGTTAATAATCAGATATATTTATCGTACTTTTTATATTTTTGAGAACTAAATTTTGTATTTTTATTTTTTAAGGATACATTTATTAATGAATTACACATTCATTTTTGATAACTATTTAGACTTATTTTATTTGAATTGAATTAATGAATAGATCTAGATGAACCCATTATTGAATCAATATATTTTAAAGCATAACTATGTTTGTTAAATCCCAACTTCATAAATTTAAGAATATTTTAATGAGTAATTTAATAAAAATTCAATGAAGAAGGAAATAAATTCAGAATTCCTTTTGATACTTTTGAATTTTTAAAAACATAAATAAATCAACTAAAAATTCATATACTTATTTGAATTTTGAATTTTTCTTATTTTCAGATACTCGTGTTAGTATTATACTTTCTTAATGACAAAAATAGTGATTTACTTCATATGTATCGAGTCGACTGTCACATCTAATCACATATTCTTTTTTTAAAATTATTTTAAAATAATTATTTTAAAAATTAATAAATTTATTATACATAATAAGATAATAAAATGTGATTTGATGATCATGTTAAACTTTTTATATTTTCATAATATAATCCTGTCTAATTACTTCTTTATTATTATTATTATTAATTTAAGTGGTCCCATACATGTTGAAAAAATATTTTTGTTTCATTTTTCCATTTCTTGAATTTTCACTCTATCATGCCTGCGATTTTTTTTTTTTCTGTTAGTCCCATTCTTGCAATTCTTTCTATTGTGAATAAATTATAATTAAAAAATAATTTTTTCTGCAACTCAATCAGTAATTCCTCTTTATTCTCAAATGTTATAAATAAATTGTTTGCTTAAAATTTAAAATATTTAAGAATAATTTAAAAGCCAATTTACTGTACAATGCTTATTTTCAATAATTCTAAAAAAAAATATCTCTACAATATAAACTATTTAAAATTTAAATATTACTCTAATACGATTGATAAAAAACATAAGAAAACATAAAAAGATCGTTATCATATGTAAACTGTAACACACTACTACCGTAAGATTAAAATTAACTAACGTATACACAGGGAATATTCCATTTTAATATAAGTTACTGAACATGAGACAGGTAAATTGAATTTTAATATTTTTTTAAAAGAAATGATCAATATTTAAAAATAATTTTATATCATAATATATATTGTTTATTATAAATTTACAATATAATTTATATAACATTTTAATCATAATTAGTATAATTTATACACTAAAAAATGCTAAGAACGATTGAAAGGACTTAGTTGTCGTTAACAATCTTGTTCAAGTCCGAAAAGTGGTGGATCAAATATAAAGATTCAAAAGAGAAAGCATATGGTATTTCATTGCAAATTAATCCAAGTTATTCATTCTAGGCTCTGGACTTACTAAGGTTCTGAGTTGGGTAGTTGGCTTGTTCCAGATTCCCTTTTCTCTGCCATGTTCGGGCACAATGCTATCAGTTAGTTTATAGTTTTCAATGAAATGCTCGTACCAAATTGCTGATAATTTTGGAGTTCTCTTCAGCGTGGAAAAATCTACGTGGTGAAGTCCAAATCTCACTGAAAACCCATATAGCCACTCAAAGTTGTCGAGCAAAGACCAGGCAAAGTAACCTCTCACATCTGCTCCTTCCCTGATCACATGACCAACACAGAAATCCTCAGCTATTCTCAAGGGTTAAAAAATAACAAGAATGGGATGATTTATCTGTTCTTTTTGTCTAAAAATATTTGTCTAGTGTTATACTTATATGGGAGGAAATATTTCTAGTGATTTATAGAGTTTGTACCTTATTGCAGCCATTAGATTATCTAAGTGACCAGACATGAACTCTATTCTCTTAAAATCATTAAGATATTCTTCCTCGGTAAGATCTGGATCATACAAATTGCCATATCCTGCAAAAGTTTGGGTAGTCAGAAACGCTCATAGACTCGATAAAAGATTTGAACGTGCTCTGCGTACCATTTTCGGTAATGAACATTGGAGTGTTATTATATCTGTCTTTTAGATACATAAGAATACTCTTCATGCCTAGTGGGTAAACACTGAGCCAATCAAACGGAGTCTACATAACAATATAAGTTTTAGAACCTGCTTGGTTATGCAAAGATTAAAGTGTGAGGATCATTAGAAAAGGTAGAAATAGTTACAAGCTCTCCGATTGTAGTTCGTTGATATAAACCCTCTGTTGTGGAAACTCCTGGCCCAGATTCACACACTGATGATATGCAGTCTCGTACATAATAACTTGCATAGTGATTTATGCCAATGAAATCCAGTCCTTGCCTCAGTTTTGCTTTGTCATTACTGGAAAATTTAGGTAAGGTGGTTCCTAGAATCATCTCCATCTCTTTTGGGTACTTACCAAATAAGATTGGATCCAAGATCCTGCATTATTACAGTGGAATATTTGTTTCTATCTGATAGAATCAAATGTCATACCAGCTTTGCATGGGAATTGAATTAGCTGTGATTAGTGAACAATATTACAGATATTAGAGATTGATTTAGTTTTTTATTTTTTTATTTATTTATAGAGATTGATTTAGTTGGTTATAGTTAGTTAAGTAATTAGATAGATGGTTAGTGGTTAGTTGGACACTTGGACTCTCGTATATAAAGCTAGATGGATTCTCAATTTTTTTTCCTTGTTTTATCAATGATAATATTTCTGATTTTGAGTTTGATGGGGAATGGAACTGAGCAAGAAAAAATGAGAGAGAAATCTGTATTTCTGGAAAATATCATCTGAGAAAATCCGGGAAAATTTGATAGAAACTTAGAAAGTGAAGAAATGAAATAGAAGGTGAGAGAAAACGAGTTCCCTCAATTCAGAAGGAATAGATGTTCAAGTCATGTTGAATGTCAAGGCTTTTCTTTTTTTATATCAGTAAATGTCAAGGCTCTAATACCATGTTGACTTGAGAAACATGATAAAGCCCAAGAAGAGAGGATTTCTGAGAATTTGAGAGAAAATCAGAACTTCTATTATTAATAAAATGAGGAAGAAAACACAATTGAGAATCCACCTACTTTTACATACAAGAGTCCAACTAACTAACTACTAACTATAACCTACGAAATCAATCTATCTATCTCTAATTTCTGTAATTAATCAACGATGAAAGCTTACCAATTAATGCTGAATGATTGTGCTCTTTCAGTAGCCAATTTATCTGCTGTGGAATTGCTCAACGGCTCAAATGAGTCACAGTGTAGGACAATGCCGATTTCCCCCCCCTGCTCAGTCTGGATATGGCATAAATAATAAAGCAAGTTTATAATGTTTTGGATGAGTGATCCATACAACTTTCCACTTTGATTTGTATAACCAGCATCGTAGGCTTAAATGGTTATTCAACAGATTTGAATCCCTATCAATAATGCTGGAATTTTTTTATAGGGGTTAGTGAAATCTTCTAATCAAATTACCTGGTATTTGTTTCTATAAAGATCAACTGCAGCTGCATGTGATAGGATCATATTATGGGCTGCCACAAAGGGCTCTTTCTCTGAATCTCCCTCACTGCAATTCCCAAATTTGCTGGAGCAGCGCAATGGTGGGAATATACCTAAACGGTACGCAAGTGGGACTAGATAATTTGGCTCATTGAAGGTTACCCAGTACTTTACTCTGTCACCGAAGGATTTAAAACAGATATCTGCAAATAATTGAAAATCTTCCCTACAAATATCAAAATAGTTTTAGTACCATTGTCTCGTTTTTCAATTCAAAGCCAAAATCTCCTAGAAAAACAAATGCCAATCAGGATGTTAGCTATCTAGTACATGAGGAACTATGGCAATTGTATTGAAATCTAAGCAAAATGAATCCGAGAAGTAGTTGCTTACTGTGATTGGGGACTAAGCCAACCTCCGTATCTGTCCTCAAGTTCTTGAGGGATGTCAAAGTGGAATAATGTTACAAATGGTTGGATCCCTGCGAGTTGCACAGTTGAGAACAAATGCAGGTAAAAGAAATTGAAATTGTGTCTCGCAAGTCGTAGCACAGGAAAATTGAAATGATGGAATCAAACCTTTGAGTAGCAATGCTTCTATAAGTCTGTTATAGTAGTTGATACCCGCCAAGTTTACTTCTCCAAATCTTCCTTCTGTTCACAATCATTGGAAATTCTGCTTGTAAATTGACTACAGTGTACATGTACTGAGTATCTTCTAAGCCGATATATCAGTCAGATTTTGTTAATTCTAGAAGCTTACTTGGTAGAATTCTTGCCCATGATATTGAAAACCGGTAGCTATTGACTTTTATAGCTTCCATTAGATCAATATCCTCCTGTTTTTATTACAAATTGAAATTGAGAACATCAATTGAAATTTGCTCTAGCGCTCAAATAAATATAGAATCCAATGCACATTTTATCTTTTGGTGTGTGAAAAAATTAAACCGGTAAGAAAATATTAATCATGCAATATATTTTGATATATGTCATGTGTTGGAATTTGCAATTTTATAAATCTCTTTCTAAAGTATGGAGCATTTTAATCTGAAAATTTTTGTGCAAAAAATGTCACAGTACATATAAATTTTTATGCATAACTAAACACGATTTACAAATATGATCCACAAAACTGAACTTTATTATGTATACCAGATACCGGTGGTATTGATCAACAGCAACATCACCGTTGCTTTCGTCAGATATACTACCTGCAATATATGGACTTAGGAAAGTTGGAGCTTGAACAGAAAAAATGTAAAACTAAAAGAAAATCACAATTAGAATACAAAAACTGGTTTGTGAGGTGTTGATCTGATCACCTGGTTTGTGAGTGAAGACATCCCAGTTGCTTATCCCTTTGCCATCACTCAAATAAGCTCCTTCATACTATGATTGGAACACAAATTAAGACTTCAGTTAAGTTCTTACAGCTGCTCCGAAATGAGGGAATAGTGATTGGTGAACACAAAAGAAACAGAGATAAGCATGGGCATGAAGATGATGGGAAATTAAACCTGGTACGAAGAAGAAGAAGTGCCAAAGAGAAAAGGGGGAGATTGATGTAATCCCTGTGACTGTGAGATTGGTGTGAGAGAGCATATGAATATGAAGAGGAACAAGAGTATCTCCATAACTGACATGTACAAAGCCCCCATTGCATTCTCCTGCTTCTCTTCTCTTCTCAATGTCAACAATGGAGTGTTCTTCTCCATATGCTAACAGAGTGTGATATGGCCCAGACAACTTGCTAAGCCAAAATGGATGGAGAAAGGGGCCAAACCAACAACTCCCACCCACCACTAAAATAATTTTTTTAAACCATTATTTCTAAAAAAATTTATAAAGTAATTTTAGTTTAGTTTTTAAGTGGTTATACTTACATTAATGATAATTCATAAAGTAATTTTAATATTTTTTTAATTTTTTAGGGTGAACTCGTGTTAATTGCTTATTGTTAATATAATACGTTTTTTTGCTTATTATGATATAAGTATCAAATATCTAATGAATTTATCAATAACTATTCTGAATATAAAAAAATTAACGACCATTTTTAGTAAAATTTATCTTTTCATGTTTAGATTTTTAACTATATGGGAACACACTTCTATTCATATTGTTTTTTTAAAAAAAATCATAAAAATTGAATATAGATACAATTTTTTTAGAATAACTCATATTCTGCCGAACTAAATCCTTCTGATCCAAATTAAAATAACATTAGTCGTCTATATTATAATTTAAAACTGAATTAAAGTAATATCAATAATACTAATAGCTAGTTGAATACCACAAGTATTATTACTATCTATTATAATATTATTGGATAATATGATTAGTTTATGGAGCTAATCCTGCATATCAAGAAAATTAATGAAGGGACGTTGCCATTATGATTTTTTTTATTACCTTTACAAAAGTTAATGATAGGGCCCGGGGATTTTCACTTATTCCCTTTATAACCTTTCCAGAATAACCGAACGCATTGAAATGATACAGGTTTTTTTTTTTTCTTTTTTTGGTAGCCCTCCTATTCATGACGAAAAAAAATCTTAATTAATATGGAATTCGACGTTTCTTAATTAAAAAAAATATTAATTAATAAATAAAATATTATCAAAGAGTTTTTACTAATTGATCATCGTTTCTTAATTTTTTTTATTCCTTAATTTTTATTTTCATCACCACGGAGACTAAAAATAAGGATAAAAAAATTTTAAAAACTAAAACCAATACAAAAAAAATTGGGAACAACAAATATAAATTTTAAATTGAAAAATTAACCCTTTTATTTTTGTAACGTTTTGAAGAAAATTGTTTTATTTTTAAATGAATTTTTTGGGAATAAATCAGGAATAAGATTTTTTTTAAAAATAAGTTACATTTTAATTTTATAATTTTAAACTTCTTTAACTTCTTTTTATTTTTCTTCCACTTAAGTACTAACCTCTATTGAAATTTGAATTACAGTAAAAGTATTAAATTCTGTTAAATTGAAATATTAAATTCCATTTCAATCCAAATTTAGAGATGTTTCTAGTGACCAAAAAATGCTAAATTAGGAGCACTATGGTATTTTTCTAATTTCATCTTGGCCTCATTCAATCAACAATTCGACATATATCTAAAGCATTATTGGTGTTTGATAGTATTTCATGAATGCGAGTTTCTACTCTACGAGATTGTGAAATTAGTCGAGAAACCTTTCATATACTCCCAGGCCCAGCCTTAACCTCAGCATTTGACAGTTATGTCGTAGCATTCTTATTTACTGCAATATATTCTTCGCAACCTCGGATTATAGGAAAGAAACAAAAAGCTCATCTATTCTACACTGAAAACCAGATCAAATGGTGATTAGAAATGCTATGACTTTGGCCTCAAAGGAAGCAGCTTCTAGTCTTGCTGACCACATTATGCATGTACTTTCTCAGTAACATCAATTGTGATCACTCATCAGTGACACCAGCTGGAGCTCCAGTCATGAGTTACTTGGTGTTAGATAACAGATTCTAAACTACACCTGACTGTTTAGCCTGCTCAAAAAATCAACAGAAATCTATAATGTTATCCTAATTGAGAAGTAGACAGTTTTATTTATGAGGAGCATAGTATAAATAAACATATGAGAAGAGCTACGAACACACTATTTACGACACTCCTTCAATACACTATTATTAATAAGTTAAAATTTATTGAAAGAAAATTAATATTGAAAATAATTAAATATGATATGGAACCCAATAAATTTTGTCATTTTCAAAAAAATTCAAACAATAAGAGAGAAAGTGTTCAAAAAGAGTGTGTATTGGTAGCATTTCTCATAAACATAAACAATAATAATCTGGTGATTCTGGTCATTCATCCAATCACATGTTAGACATTGAATAATGGAAATACCCACTTGCAAAGCAGCAATAGTAGTAGAAGTTTGTGTTCACTCACTCATGAAATTCAAATTTTCCTCATAAAGTTAATAATAAAAAACACGAGAACATATAAGTTTTCTTCGGATGAAGGACAAATAAGGTCTCCTGCTCACCCTATTATTGACTTTGCAAGAATAGATTAAATGCTATAACTTTCACTTATAATAGGTTAAAGAATCGTGATTGCCATTTTCCCTTGTTGAGAGATATGAAAATTTCTCAATCACTTCAATTTGTTTCAAACAGACAGATAATATACAGTATAAGTAAACAAAAATAGAAGAAACGACATTGTACCTGTGAACAGAGGAAGCTACCAAGAATTGCAATGGCGGCTCCAAGAGCATTGATGGGCTGAATTGGTGTGTAGAAGATAAGGATAGAAGAGACAATTACCGAATTCTCTTCATTGTGTTCCCTATGCTGAATGTTAAGGGAGAAATCTGATCAAGAGACATGTAAGAGACTTGATTGTACAAGTGGTAGAAGACACTCTGGGCAGCTACCCACCTGTAAAAATTAAAAACCAGTAGTTAATTAATTTTAAACATTTGATGAAGAAAAGTGATTGGTTTTAACTTGGCAGGCAATCAAAACAGGAGAACAATTTGGGTCCATAGAACATTACAAAGCAATCATAAATTTAAGGCAAAAGAAAGACATTCAAGGGCTGTGAACCAAATTTGCTAATATCAATATAATAAAATGTACGACGGATCCATTAGCAATTCTTTAGGACATAGTCAATTATTTGACTTGTTAGAAGTAAATCACCTTGCTCATCACACATTAATGACATTGTAGAATGAATGGCTTATTTCTTATTAAAGAATGTTTCTCATTCTAGAAAGCGGTTTCCAATTGCCAGTTCTGAGACTAGTGTGCGCCTAGTGTGTGTTTTCTTAAATATTTATTTATGTTCTACATAAATCCAACTATGCATACATACATACATGCTGAAATTTGTAGATTACTATACTTACCAAACAAAATTGGGACCAATTTCAGACAAGGCTGTTTGCCAGCCTGCAGCCCACATCTTTGGGCCCTCCACAGCAATGGCAAAAGGCGTGAGAATCAATAGAGACAATATAGGAAGACAAGCATAGTAATTCATTCCACTAACAGACATCCCTTTCATTCCCTTCTTTGAGAATATATTCCGAAGGACAAAGGCCAAATTGGAAATCATAGCCCCCACAAACCCTGAAACATGTGAAGAGGTTTCTTAAAGCATCGAACTCTCACAAGGATTTGATGAACTAAACTAATTACAATTTCAACATCCTATCAATCCTATCCACTAGAATAAAACATAGTCACTATTTGTCAGCATCTAAATTTCAACCATGCAATCACTTAAATCATTAAATAGGTTTACCGATCATATTGAAATTGAGCTCCGTCACAGCAGCAAGCGCACAACCTCCTATAATTGGCACCAGTGAAAGGTAAACTTGCACAGGGAATGCTTCCCCTAGCAAGAACCTTGATACCAGGACACTAAATGCAGGTTCTGCACTCTTGATGATGTGGGTAAATGAAACTGCAACTTTGGACATACTCACCGTAGCTGCAACATGCCCAATTGTATGTAACACCGCGACCTGCACTCCCAAAGTTTCAAATTCCCCATTGAGTACTAATTGACATTAATGCTTGACGATTATGATTTCTTTTACCCCCTAATCTCTTTACTATTTTGCCTAATGTAATGCAAATCCAAGACTATGGTCCTGTTTAGACAATTTTTTCCCACAAGAGAACAAGATAAATTGAATCGAGTTATTTTCACAAGTTAAAATCAAATTATGCACCTCAACTTTTGAAGAAGTTTGAAGAAAGAGCTTCTATAAAAATTATATGTACAAAGTTAATTCTATAGCCTTCTTATAAAAGTTTATCTAGACATAATATAATGATTAGTTGTGGAAAGCAATGAAAATGAAAAATGAAATTTTGCTTACAGGAAAGAGGGCCTTCCAGAACTCGAAATCAAGTTTTGGGAGCTCAGCAACCTTGTTGGCCCATGAGATTAACATGATGAGAGAGCCAGCAGCAAGGGACAAAGTGGAAGTAAGCCATGGGTAAGGAAAGGCATTGAGAACCTTCTTGTTGTATATGTTGAAGGCCACATTCAAAGCCCACCAGGTAGCAAAATACAAACCAATTTTGATCCTCTGAGTCGCTTCTATCCCTGCTTGTTCATCAATGTTAAGCTCAAGTGGCTGTGACCTATCTGCTTCATAGGCCCGGCACTCTGGAACCCTCCTTCTTCTGAGTTTTGGTGACAATGCAAAGTTTTCAGTGGATGAAATGTAAGGAGGTTGGAGGGAAGAGAGGGTGGTTTGTTGAACATTGTGGATAGAAGGTAACGTGCAGAGTTGAGGCCTTGGAACATGACTAGAGGAAGCAGGGATGTCAGAGGCAATGGTGTGTACTTCACTAAGGACATCATATTCATGATGCTATAGGCTTGGCTTGGGTGCGTGTGTAAAACAAGAAGAGGTGAATTTGAAGGTGAGAAGAGAAGGGAAGAATAATAAAGAATGTGTGTTGATAAGATTTATGTGTTGTGTTAGTGTTAATGTGCTGGCTTGTTGGAGGTTAAAGTGAGACAATGTGGAGTACAACGAGTGTAGCGAGGAAGGGAAATGAAGATGAAGCAGTGGCGAGGGAAAAGAGGTTGGTTACCTTGGAGTTGGAAGATATGGTAAGAGAAAGAAAAGGGAAGGAGCGAGCGAGCGAGTTTATATATATAAATGATTTAGTTCAACAAAAATTACTTCTTGGCGTTAATTTATATTATTGATGCTAGATTGTTTACAAAATAATAGTAGATAAAGACTGCTAGCATGAAACTAGCTTTGGATTGTTCTGTAGAATCAGAGCCATATTTTTATATTAAAAAACCAAAAAAAAAATAGTTAAGGAGTGAGAATAGTGAAAAGGAATGTGAGAATAACAACGGCCAGATGTCTGATGTTGAGAATTAGATTGGTCTAATTCTCAACAAGTTAAAACAATGGATCCTGGACTACTACTGGGTATGGGTTTTTCGGGCTCTAGATTCCAGGGATCCAACATTGTTTGGGTCAATGTTCGTCGTCATGACAATTACTATTCTTATTTATTTAGGAATCAATTAATTTAGGATTTTTTTAAGTTCCCAAGAAAATGCTTTTAAAGAAAAATAAAACAATCTAAAAGATGAAAATTAACTCTAGATCCTTAACCACTTTGACAACTCACATTAAAAGCATGTAAAATGTTCTTTGAACAATAAAATGAGACAATAAAAAATTTTGTGATGTATTTTTAAGATGTATGTGTAAAAAATAATGAATAAAGATTTTTTTTTATGTACCATTATCAATAATGAATAAAGTCATGAAGATAATTGTATATAACATCAGTTTTTTTATTTTAAAAAAGTAATGCAATCGTTACTTTCCACACAAATACTAGCAAAACTTTTTTCTGTGGGACTTGATTCATTTTGCAATCAATTATGACTATGTTCCCTCAAAAATTAATATTTTTTTTCGATGAAACAAGACTCCTGTGTCATGCTTTGAAATGATTAGTGATAAACTGAATCGAATGATGAAGCACCCGTGGCCGGTATTATGAGATATAATGATCAGTTGGCGCTTCTATAAAGTATCCAATTCACTAAATATGCAGTCACGGGTTGGCATAAAAGGTAGGGTTCACAAGCCAATCTTTCCAATTTGATTGCTTTAACATGTGAATTCCTCAATACTTTAAAAAACCAAAAAGGGAAAACAAAATCAAATCATTGGGGTAATAATTTCTATGATCAGATCCTTAATTTTGCATGAACTACAAGAGGCAGATGGAAAGCAATTTTTGGCACTGAAAACCAAATTTGAAGTTGGAAACTTGTGTGGACAGAACTAGAGCACAAGGAATCATTCCACAGTTAACAGGTATATATCTACATCCCAGGGCTAAACCCATGGAACATTAGTTAATTGGGCATGCCAAACAAATTCCAAGGACTAAAATGTCATTTGACACGTGTACTTATTTTGTAATAATAATAAATAATAACAAACACAAACCGAATTGGTGGATACAGTTGAATTTGGATAACGTGGCTCACTCCTCCAAAATACCCGGATATGCATGTAAGCAAATCTGTACATAGTACATACACTACACATAGGTCGTTGCTTCTGCTTCTTGTGTAGGACATTAAAACACACACAAGTACATAAATTCCGATTTTCTCCCTGGAAAAATGGCAGCCTCTGCCGGCGGCCAGATAACTCTCTCGTCAACCGTCCAGTTACATGGAGTGACTTGTAATAGGAATTGGAAGCTTGTGAAGTTCTGTAATGGGGAAGTCATGGGACGTAAGCTTTTGTTAAAAAATGGTGGTGGCAGCACTAAGGATTTTAAGCGCCAACAACAACATATATGCATGTCTCTCACCGCTGATGTGTCCACTGAATCTAAGGTTTACCTTTGCTTCTTCTCTTCTTCGTGGCTAAATTATTATTATTTAAACTAATCTTTATATAACACATAATTGAGTTTTATTATATTTTTTTGACTAATTGAGACTACCAATACATGATAGTCTTCCCAGTATCTAATAATTTCTTAGCCATCCTTGTACAAACGAACACTCAGTCAAGAAAGAAAACATCAAAGTTGAAGCATGTCAATAAAGGTAGGAGAGATAGAAGAATTTTAGTGCAATAGGTTGAATGTCACAATAAATTTTCTTGCCAAGGATTTCTTGTTAAATAGATAGCAGGTCTCTGCCCCATGCCCATGTTTTTTTTTTTTTGCTTGTTTTGACCATGCGTTCATAATGTATGGTTGTCAGAAACAAAGTATTTGTTAAATTGAAAGTTGTTCAATATATCGTGACCCATACATACTTTAATGGTATGGTGGTCTACTTGGTCCACCACATCACCAACCTTAGCATATGTAACGGGGCTCATTTTTTTGCCCCTTTGATTTATATGGAAATGAAACCAATAACCTTTATAAATTTAATCGTAGTACTCCCGCATAACTCTTGATTGCGATGCATAGAAGTGTAGTGATCCTCTCAAAAAAAAGTGTAGTGATATTTAAACTATGTACAAATTTTGTAACAAGTGTTCATGTGATTCCATATGAACTTGACAAAAAAAAAAAATAAAGGTTGTGCAAAAAAAATATTAATGCAGCCATGTGGGTTTATGCATAATTTGTGAGAGTTAGTGTATGCAACGTTTTCCACCTGATGAATGGGAATATGGGGTAGTGCAGTTGAGAGACCTAGATATGGAAAGAAGGAACCCAAGGACAGTGTTGGCAGTTATACTAGGTGGAGGAGCTGGAACCCGTCTCTTCCCTCTTACTAAGCGACGAGCCAAACCTGCTGTAAGTTTCTTTTCCTTTTATTTTACCATTCTCTTGATTATTCTTTCAATTATAAACATAATGGTGCCTATAACTTGGTTACCCTCTAAAATTTACTTTTTAATACCTTGGGCAATAAGGAAATGAAAAATGTGTCTAGTGGGAAACCATATCATGATCCATGCTATATATAGTGCACTTCAACTACATAAAGTTATATCCTGTTACATATATGAATTTAGCCATATGGGCTTTCCTATGGTAGGTTCCTATTGGAGGAGCTTACAGGCTCATTGATGTGCCAATGAGTAACTGCATCAACAGTGGTATCAACAAGGTGTATATCCTCACCCAGTTTAACTCTGCCTCACTCAACAGGCACATTGCACGCGCTTACAACTCTGGTAATGGAGTCACCTTTGGAGATGGCTATGTAGAGGTATCTCCCATCATGTCCCATCTTTTTACTTGTTTGCATTTTAAGTCAGCTTATTTGTGTATGGCTTATAAACAATTATGAGTGAAGTTCTTAATAATCTTCATCAAATAAGCCGACCAAAAAAAAATCTTCAGAACATAGACTAGTATGTAGTAAACAAAGAACTATACTCCTCTAGGTTATAAAAGAGTGCATGTTCTATTTCAGGTTCTTGCAGCAACCCAAACTCCAGGGGAGGCAGGTAAAAAGTGGTTTCAAGGTACTGCTGATGCTGTGAGGCAGTTCCACTGGCTCTTTGAGGTATTAAGTTACAGTGATTGAAGTTACTAGAAAATGTATATATAGGATCTCTCTTTTATGATCTAGGTTATGTTATTTTACTTCTGGGAAGTGGAGATTGGAGATAGGTCAGCGATGAGGAAAAACACTTTCCTGTCATCTATTGAGCCTATGACAAATTATTAAGTTTTCTTTTTCAGATTACCAAAGTTCAAATTCATTTGATTACTCAAACTTCCCAGGCTTTGCTTGGTTAAATCTTGGATTTGCCCCGACCCCACTCCAGAGTCGTTTTGGTTCACAATTTAATTAAAGTGCTGACATGTGACACATACAAATCAATCAAGGAACATTTAAATGTATTTCTTTTTCTAGGGGAAGAGGTTACAATGCGGATGGCTAGTTTTCTAATTTGATAGTAGTCAAATAATGAGTTTCCACAACTCTGCTAAAAGGGTTGAAAATATTGAGAAATATACAAACATACAAAATTACACCAAATGATTTTCTCGGGACATTATGTTCGTGCAGAAGTTTTCATAATACGCTGATTTGTTAGCCAATTTACACTGAATATTGAAACTTCCATTTTTAATAACATGGTTTAACTTATAGACTATTGTTATGCTTTATTTTCCTTTTGCTATTTCTTTCCTCATCATAAAAAAGGCCAAGAAGAATCTAAATGCTAGTTGGGTGTTAAATGCGATAATGTAGAATATGCTTCTATGTTGTAGGATCCAAGAAGTAAGGATATTGAGGATGTCTTGATTCTTTCCGGGGATCACCTCTACCGAATGGACTATATGGACTTTGTTCAAGTAAGGCACTGTGCCATCCAATCAAACAATTCTCCCCCCTTTCAATTCAGTTGATGCATTCAAATTGTTGACTCTCAGATGTTTTGACTCCTTTTCATATCCAGAATCATCGGGAGAGTGGTGCAGATATCACTCTTTCTTGTCTTCCAATGGATGACAGGTAGGTTGCTTGCCACGCATTGTAACTTCTTAATTATTTCAACAACACAAAAAATGATGTAAATACCCATATGCTTCGATATGCATCATCATCAACATGTACAGCTTGAAATCACCATGGCTTATTTTATCTTTCTTGTACCTGACTAGTATACAAACATACCCTGTTGTGCACTTGAGAGGTCTTTTGTGTTTTCTAATATAATGAATGAGACATTCAAATCAATCAATATATGCAAGCTAAATCTGAATTAGAATTTAGAAACTAGCACTTTTTATAAAGCTTTGTTACGATAAAGCCCACGACTGAATTAGAGTTTTAATAATATTTAATTATTTGTCATATATTACTTTTTAAAACTCTATTGTGCAATCATGATAGCCGTGCCTCTGATTTTGGTCTAATGAAGATAGACAATAAAGGAAGGGTCCTTTCGTTTAGTGAAAAACCCAAAGGAGAAGAGCTGAAAGCAATGGTAAGCATCATGTTTATTATACTGCTAAAAAAGTTTCCAGAATTATATTCACTGCTAATACTGCTTTATATTTAGCAAGTAGATACAACCGTTTTGGGCCTTTCAAAGGACGAGGCTCAAAAGAAACCATACATTGCTTCCATGGGAGTGTACGTCTTCAAGAAGGAGATACTTCTTAATCTATTGAGGTACTGATTATTATATAGCAAAATCTTAGGCTTTTTCCTTTGGTTCACTTCATCCATTAATATATTTTATATAAATACAGAAATATGCACTGAGATTACATTGATATTGCAAAGCTTGTTTGTTAAGTGCTACAAATTAATTTAATTTAGATGGCGCTTTCCAACGGCTAATGACTTTGGATCAGAGGTTATTCCTGCCTCAGCCAGAGAATTTTACATGAAGGTATGACTGGAAAAGATCATTACAAAGGAATCTTTTTGCATATGATTTACCCACGGTGTGACAATTTGTATGCAGGCTTATCTATTCAATGATTACTGGGAAGACATAGGTACTATCAGATCATTCTTTGAGGCAAATCTTGCCCTCACTGAGCATGTGAGTGTCAAATCACCTTGTTGAGCTTCGATGATTTGAATGTGTTGAGTTCATTAGTAATTAGTGGAAGGTTGTGCTAGAGGTAAACATAAGAAATGAATTGAACTTAAAAGTTCAAAAACTTACTGAACTACAAACTTGTTTCATTTCATTCTTTTCATTTAGTTTCAAAGAACTACTTTCCTTGTTCAATGATTGAGAGAGAAAATCTTATTTTTCTAAAGAAAAAGCTGACTTCTGTAATTTTTTCAGCCACCCAGGTTTAGCTTTTATGATGCAGCCAAACCAATGTATACATCACGGAGAAACTTACCACCATCAAAGATTGACAATAGCAAGGTCAGTCCTTCAAACTTGCTCCTGTGAAAAACTTTGTTAAGTAATTCACACTAGAAGTACCAAAGCCTTATTACTTGGGGAAGGATGAACTTAATTTGTTAGGTGTACAACCATAACCATTTATTTAGTATTATACTATTACATGCCTATATTATCATCATATGCTGAACGCAGTACCTAATAATGTTGAGGAATTCAGAGGTTGATGTTCTACAATTTAATTGTCTTTCCTGCTGTATCCCCATCCCACACTAGACAACCAGCTCTTTTCTACTTTCAAATCTCAAACTACAACATTGTTATTTGTCTCTTTTTTTTGTCTGCAGATTGTTGATTCAATTATATCACATGGAAGCTTCTTGAATAATTCCTTCATAGAGCACAGTGTTGTTGGAATCAGATCCAGAATAAACTCAAATATTCACTTAAAGGTTTGGTGAACCAATTCCACCATACAACCATGTATATTTGATGGAGATTACTATTATTTTTAGTTCCTAAACTTTTTAGGACTTCTGTTTTTAGTAATTAACTTTTTTTTGACTGATCAATATCTCTTAACATTTTTTTCAATCTTTTTTTTAATTCCTTAACTTTTTTTGTCATTGCTTTTACTTAATAAGGATCAAAAGGACAAAAAAAATAAAGGGACTAAAACCAGTCAAAAAAAGTTCAGGAGCTAAAAAACATAAGTTTTAAAAAATTTATGGAGTAAAAAGATAATAAACACTATCAAATAATTATAGAAGATGATAATGCATATTGTTGTCAACATTGCCATTATAATGCCATACATACCTGATTTGTTGTGCACTGTAGCAAATCTCAAATTTGTAGTTTAAACATTTAATAGTTTTTCTTCAGTGGAAATATAATAATATTCTTGGTGGAACATAAATTTGGTACGTTTCTTACGTGTGCCCTCATCTAGTTCTATAACTTCTAGCGCATTACACTTATATGCAGGATACAGTGATGCTTGGTGCTGATTATTATGAAACCGATGCAGAAGTGGCAGCACTCTTAGCTGAAGGAAGAGTTCCAATTGGAATAGGAGAAAATACAAAAATCAAGTATGAATTGCAATTCTCACTCTCCTAATCACTACTTTATCTCACTTTGCTCACTTCTCACATTTCTGCAGGGACTGTATTATTGACAAAAACGCTAGAATCGGAAAGAATGTTGTAATAGCAAACTCAGAGGTATGTTTTTAAAACTATTCTATAGCATTACAAAAAGAACTATGTGATACACCTACCTTGGGCTGAAAATGAGTCGGTTGAGCGGAGCTCGATTCTACTCGATTCGTTAATATTTAGTTGAGCTCTAATTTGAAATGAATTTTTTTTAGGCTCTTGTTCAACTCGATTCAAGTTCACGAAGATCAATTCAACTCATTAGCTCAAATCACATGAATCAAAAGTCAAAATTTTTAAATTCTAAGCATTTCAAATTTTAAATATATTAATAGATTTTAGATAAAATGAAGGTATAAATTTTTTAAAAAGACAAAAAATATAATTACAACCAAAGTCTATAAAAATAACTATCTCAAAATATATAAAATAATAGAAAACTCAATCAATTATATATATATATAACTTATTCATGATTCAAACGAGTCAAATTATATGCAGGTCAAATTTGACTCATTTATTTAACAGGTTCATTTTTTAGCTCAAATTCAATGATCTTATTATCGAATCGAGTTTCAAATTGTTTTGGAGTTAATTCGATTAATTGTGACTCCTACACCTATCTATTGATACCCAACTTTATTTAGAGTTATGAGACTCCTAAATTTTTTTCTCAATTAATCAGTAAATCACTGTATAACAACTAAGCCTCACTTATATTGTACCTTACAGCCCCAACAATAATAAGTGAGGCAATTATTTTCCTTTTACTGGGATGTCATAAAAATTCAGTAATACTTATAAAAGAAAATTCAAAGTGTTAGCAAAAAAAAAAAAAAAAAATAAATTATATAGACACCACAAGTGTGGCAATGATTTTTATATGATGAAACAAGTACTAAATCTGTTTTTTTTTAATTAATTACAGGGTATACAAGAGGCTGATAGATCTTCGGAAGGGTTTTACATCCGTTCTGGGGTTACCATTGTATTGAAAAACTCAGTAATTGAAGATGGATTCATCATATAATAAATTCACCCGTGATTTGTTTGCCCCGTTTTGCCATGAGCGGATGGGAATGTTTTGACCTTCATGAATTATGTTTTTTTTAGTAAAAAAAGGCATTAAATGTCAATGTGTTGCCGAAATGGATAGAGATAAGTTCACATATGATACATATCATATTCCAAATCAATTACATTTTTTATACAGTAAGTGTTAAACATATACACCTTTTTTATTTAAACTTGAACGTCTCACACTATCTGAAATCTGAACCAAAAGGAAGGAAGGAATGAGCTTTCAGGTTCTAAATTCAAGTCTCGGTAACTTTAAAGGATTAAACTTCAAGGACCCTTAATATGAGTCAAACTGTATAAAGCCCATATGTCTCAGTTCGACTATCCGCATTATACATTTAAAATTAGTAAAAACAGAAAAAAGAAAGTTTTTTTAAACGACAAGTTTGTCCTTAATTACAACTTTTCCGTGTTTCCCCCAATGGCTAACAATATACGAAGAGATGAGGACATACCAGAGAATGATGAAGTGGTCTCTTGTTCGAATGCTACCACCGCAACGTCAGAGTAAAGAAAATAGAAGTGAGTCTCATTCCTACAATTTCTTCCATTGCCTACAAACAACAAACGACCAAACAAAGGAAGATTTTGTTTTCCCATTCTTTTCGGTCTTAGCAAAATCACTCTTCCATAAATCACATTCCAAAGTGTAATGTCCTAGTTTCTTTCTTTATTTTTATATACATAACATAACTCTTAATTTAAAAATAAACCTTTGGTCCTCCTTTCTCCTTCCCTCCAAAATCTCACTTCCAAACATATCCTAAAAATACTTTTAACAATTATCTTTTCTAAAAGTTCAATTCTCTCCTTAAGAGTGAGGCTGGAATTCCACGCCCAATCCATCTTGGTATACTCCGGAATTTTTGCTTTTCTTTAGAAGCTTGTTGATATTTTAATATTATATCGGTGTCAACATGATGAAGATCATCCAGAATATAAAACAATTTTAAAGATGAGGTAACTATGAAAATAGAGTCAGTCGGAGGCACATTATATTATAGTCGATCAGATTAAAATATGTGAATGTTTAGCCAAGGTTTATGGAACAAGCTCTTCACAGTTAAACATCAACTCATTTTCATATCTCTGCAGAACAAATCGCTCATCTGGAACTATAATGCTGGTAACAGTACAATTGATGTCAGAAAAGGGTTTTCTACAAGTTCGCCCTGCTCGATGAAGATAATCTATGGCAGTCCTTGGTAGATCAAAATTGTAAATGTGAGACATTTCTGGAAGGTCAAATCCCCTAGCAGCTATATCTGTTGCCACAAGAAGATAGCCACCTCCTTTTCTAACCTCCTGAATCAAAGAGACAGCAAAATGTTACCACCCATTTCCCCCTTAATCTTAACTTGCCATTTACTCACAATCAATGCTACAGACTAGTCTCCAAAGTCCAAACAAGCATACTTCTGCCATACGATAGTGTACTGGCTTAAGAATTTTGATCAGAAGGTTTAATTCCACAACAATAGCAGTCAAATTAAGAATTAAAAATCTAGCACATTTTAGGCAAAGGACTGGGGTAACTCTTCCACTAAATTTTTCCCACTGGTGATCAATGTCATAATCATCAGCCATTACTCATCATAAATTCTTCCCACTGGTGATCAAGGCAGTGATTTCAAGGTTGAAGAGTGGTACAAACACATTCTAACACCGTTTTCAACCCTCTTTTCTATTAGTTGACATTCATGAGGGTCCCAGAGGTTTGGGAATGGGAACCACCAAATGGAGAGAATGAGAGACACATATTAGTAGGACTCACATGAATTTCATTAAATAGGAAAGGAGAATGTGTTGCTAGTATTTCATGCCAAGGTTTTATTAAAATATTGACTGTGTTATCTAGACCAATATACTTGCTGGTTCCCAGTTAATCCAGTATGACCAACCAGTACAATTTGGTTATCAGAACAAGAGTTTGACTGGTTAATCAAAACTTATTTCGAACCTAGCTACGAGTTAGACTGAAGGATGACAGTTATAATGAATTTAGATGCAGAAACAGTGATCATAATGCACGGAGGACTGATAATTAGGGGGTCACCAAAGAAACCTCCTAATATCAATCCACTGAATGGCACTTACCAACAGGGAAGCTGCTCGTGAATTGAAATTCATTTTGTCTTCAAGGAGGAGGATATCTAAATCACCTTGGTATGATGTCTTCAAAAAATCAATCAGAAGGGATGTTGATGGAGCCTTTCCAGCCTTTTTTGACTTCTCAGACTGCAAAACAGAATATGTAATATTAGATGATATATAACATTTCACATACATTGACTGAGTCAAACAGACATTAAATCCAGATATATGGGCTAATCATTTGAAGGGCACCGACTGCCAAGTAATGATCAATACAAACAACCAAGTCCTATGAATATGGATTTTAAGCAGTGTTTCAGGAAAATGATCATAAAAAAATAAGGATTTATATCCTCTAAAATGCAAGCAATAACCTGTCATGAGAAAATATAGTCTTACTAAATCTATAGTCTGTTATCCATGTGCATGTATTTTGTCAATAATTAAGCAAAATTTCAATCAATGATCATCAGCAATGCAATTACTCTCTAAAGTGCACCTTGTAATTTAGAGGATCTTGATCCAAGAAACTATTCAACAGCTCAAGCACTAATGACAATCACAAATACTTGAGTATAGATTTCAAATGGTTATGCAGGCAAAAGTGATAAAATAGAAATAACTAATCCAACAGTACCAGCACAAAATAGCAATACAACATAGGAAAGATTCATCGTGTTAAGTATGCATTGGATAATAGTTATGCAAGACCAGACAGAATTATTTTATCAGTGAATGTTAATTATGCACTTTATAACTGCTTCTCATGTCTGGGACTAATGCTCTGAAAAATTGTAAAGGAAAGTAAGTCATGCACTAATGTAAAATGTTTAAACTTTAAAGTTAATTCCATCCACTCCCAGGGCATGATCTACTGATTGCATTATCCAATTGATGCAAAACGATTATTGCATAACTAATTGAAGGAGGAGAAGCAAGTTCTATGCATACCTGCTCAGCAACAAATATAATGCCAGACTCAGGTGCATCAGATTGTATCAAGGATAACAGGGTATGTAATTTTCTTTTGGTATCACATATCTGATGATTGAAATAGCATTAAAAAAAATTAGCTAATACCAAAGATATGTCTTTAATAAACAAGTGACTTCCAAAACGATGCAATTGAAGTTTAAACAATTCTATATACATCTTCCCAAGGTCTAAGAGTGGCAGGCAAACAAAGCATTAAAAGAGAAAGACATCAATTTTGACATGGTAGAAAATTAGAAATACACAAGGTTTCTTCAATAATCAATATTCCTTACTACAAATCTATGATATAGGCGAGATGGCATAGGCTCCACTGCACTGACATGAATATGTACCACGTCTCTCTGGAAAACAAATAAAGAAGTCAGACAGAAAGTTTAAGGTACCTCAAAGACAAACATATAATCAGATCAGCATACCTTTGTCCATTTCTGCTGCACAGAATCATGAATAAATCGGTTGTGCTGTGGTATAGATGCACTGGCAAAGACTGTCTGACGGTTATTGCAAGATGAATATGAAGTCAAAATCTTTCGAAGAGAACTCACTTGCTTTGAAGAATTGAAAATGCAGTCAACCTAAACAGATAATAATATAAAAAAAAATAAGAAATAAATATTTATGAAGTTGCTGAGGGGCAAAAAGAAAAATAGAAGCTGGCAGGGCTTATATAATTCCAGGTCTTGTAATTTTCATATTTCACAATTTGTAATTCCCTAAAGGTGTGAATGCTGTTTTCCACTTGTGAAAATGTGGAAACAAAAATAATGAAATCTAATATTCTAAAAAAAACACTTTTAAACTAACTATAATATATTTCGCTTGCCAGAGCCCTGAACCACATAACTTTTTCAAAGCAATTATAGCTGGATGGTGGTTCAGTCATACGTTTTGACTTTTAAAACACACGGAGATGACGAAAACAAGACAACTCTGGAAATTTGCTTTCACATTTTACTGAAAAATGCATAAAGACTAACTGATTTAAATTTTAAAGATTAAAACATTTACCTCATCAACAATCAGCACCCGCACAGTTTCAAGTGAAAAAAAATGTCTTTCAAGCATTTGGCATAAACTCCCAACTGTTGCAACCACTATTGTTGGAGGCTCTGCCTGAAATTTGAGAAAGCAAAATGAGCAGGAAAAGGGTCTTCTCTATACAACTTAAAGATGCCAGTGACTAGTTCAAGAGAATATAAAAATCAATGAAATGTCATTATCATGTCATATATGTAATAGGTTTGGGATGCATTTGGGAAAACAGCTTAATGAAGAATTTATTCAATAAGCTTTTATCAGACGAGAGTTTATTCATAAACTAAAGCTTACTGAAATAGACTAAAAAGAGCTTATTTTGACAAGCTTTTCCGTGAAGCTTATTAAAATAGATTAAACAGAGCTTATAGGAAAGTCATAAGCAACGTCCATAAGATCAAATAAACACTTCCGTTATTACAAATTTATATTATTCAAAGCATAAAATAGTCTACGTTACAATATATAAGAATTAAGGACTACATCAAACCAAATCCCTACAAAGGTCTAAAGTATAAAAAAATACAAACAAAACACAAGAAATTAATCATTGGTGCCTAATCTGTGATGCCCATCACCCCCATCCACTAACCATTTGTACTATAAACATATAGAGAATGTGATCTATTTCACAAACTTTAGTATGTTTCAGAGTTTATTTGTTGGGCCAAACAGGCGAGTCAATAGAAGATTTAAAATATCCATAAGAGCATAGGTTCTCGTTCTGGCCAATTGGCCACATCTACAAGATTAGATAACAACTACTCTCGTTAAATAACTGTTTCTTAAAAATCACAACTGCTTAACAAATTCAATTAACTTTCAGCTGTTGAATAATTTTTAGTAGTCATATACCAAAATTTCAGAACCCAAAAATTAATTGGCATCTGAGTATCTACAATTCAAAGTTTTATGCATACATAAATATTTGTGGCTGCCAAAAAATAGAATATAAGAAAGTAAGAAATTAGAGTATGAATGAATTGCATCAACAGTAGATAATTAGATATTGTAAAGAAGGGTAAATAAAACTTAATCAGACTAGTAGAAAAATATGAGAATCAAGAAGAAAATTCATTATCTCTCAAATAATTCCATAAAGATTAAAAGAAAGGATATCCTGTAGTGTTAAGTAGAATTCAAAAATTGCAGCGAGCAACCATGTGTCAGTCACCAAATGTATTTGGTTAAAAAAACAATACAGTAAAACTCATTGAAGAAACAAGACGAAAGGGTTCTACCTTTAACCAAGTCTTGTGTCTTTTCAGTGTTCCTCCATCTAGCAGAGCCATGATGGAACATGACTTCTGCTCCCCATCAACTCCAGTTGGCTTTGCAGCCAATGTCCTAGCAACCTTGGTGACCTTGTCATCAAATTATTTTGGCACTCAGTAGTTACCCTTTGCAAGGAATTACCCTAACAAGTTGCACTAACGATAATCAACATGCTACTGCCTACTATGACATCATACATAATAACTCATAAACATTCTTACTTGCATGCCAAGTTCCCGGGTGGGTACCAGAACTAGGGCTTGCACGGAAGATTTTGCAGCATTGATGATGGAATGGATCAAAAGCAGGTATGTGAGTGTCTTCCCAGAACCTGTCTAAATAAGAAATAAGAACTTGAAGTAAATAAAAAATAAAACAAACACAAAGGTGCAAAATAAAAATAACCTGAGCATGAAGTATGCAGTCAAGCCCGGAAAAAAGGTAAGGCAGTGCTTCCCTCTGGATATCTGTAGGCATTACATAACCAATCTCTTCCATCCTGAAAGAAACATATTTATCAAATTCTGAGCACAAAGCAATGCAGCTTAGGAGAGAAAAAAGAGGAGTGAGAGGTTTTGGATTTGCCTTTGCAGTATATGTTCGGGAACATGCGATTGGCATAATTCTCTGAGAGTGGGAGTGGTGACCTCTGAAGGGGCTATAGGAGAAGTATTTAGAATGGCCTGTGGAGTTCCGAGCTTGAGGTTAGTGGTGGAGGAGGAAAAGTGTTTGAGAAAATGGTTGTATGAACGAAGGATGTAACAGTTAGTAGGAGCTAACTTTTCAGATGAAAGAACGCGCAAAGTAGCAAGAGGCGACAACAGTGAGAGTGTGTTGCTCTCCATGTCTTGTTGATGATGATGAGCGCCCCTATCCCAAACTACCAATATTAGGACAGTTGATCCCAAAAATATCAAAATGGGCTGGGCTGCTCTTATTTTTGCGTGGGCCTCCGGCCTGCAACGAGTCGCTTCCAGTAAAGACCCACCTGACTTGGTCCCCTTTGAAATTAGTTTATTTTTTAGTGAAGGTTTTTTCTTTGATTCACATTAGTATTTATAAGCTTTGCTGATGATGAATCTTATTGGAAAACCTAATTGGTCCACCTTTTGTGGAGGCTTCTCTCTTATTATATATTTTTTTATCTACAAGACTTAAATCGATATTTTTTTAAAGAAAATTGATTTTAATATCACTCAGATTAATGACTTGTTAATTAAAGTAGGTTAAATAACTTTTAAATGAGTTAAAAATTATATATTCAGGAAAAATCGTTGATAGAAACTTCAAATGTGAGCTCATTTGATCTTCAGGGATAGTCTGAGGATGACTTTGGTTCAATCTTGGACGGTGGTTCGTGCATTTGATTTTCAACAATGGAATGGTGGAAGTTGCTTAGACAAACCAGGTCCATTCCCTTTGTTTTTTTTATTATTTAAAAGTGTGAAGTAGGTTGATAACACGTGTTTTTAATATTATAATTATTTTTAAATGAATTAATTTAAGACAAAATTTAATTTACATTATTAATAACATGTTTTTTTTATTTTCTCACATTTAAATTAAATGAAAATTTCTTATTATTTTATTTCAAAACAACTACCCAAGTCTCGATCGGCATGCACCCTTCTTATCTGTAGATTGATTTGGTCAATCCAAACAAAATACATGTCTCTGAGTTGGTTCTTATTTTTTGCCGTTCACGCATATCATTTTAGTCAATCGTATTTATGGTTGCCATGTTACAACTACTTAGAAATAATTTTTCAATTGTGATGCGAAAATCAATAATTTCGTACCTTAGTCCAACGTGCAATAAACATTATTTCAATAAAGATCAAATGCAAAAAATCCATGTGACAATTTATCTAATCTTTTTAGTGTGAAACTTGATCTTCTTCAACCTCCTCTACCTCGATACTCATCACTCTTTTCCTTGTTTTCAACAAGATTGATTTCGAAATCGTTGAGCAAACATTTATTTTTCTCTTTTATTTCCTTTTCATTTAGTAGTCTGCATGTAACAATGCCCATGTTTAATTTTCCTTCTTGTGAAGAGTTACAAATTTATCATTTTTTGTAAGTGAGAAGTTAGGATACTCTAATTTTTACTCTCAGTAACTCAACATATGTTATTTTCAAAATGATTATACTTCACCAAAAAAACTTTTTTAAAATACCAAATCTCTTAAAATTAATTACTTGAAATTGTAATTCAAATAACCCTTTAATGTATTAAAAACAAATTTTAGGATATGTAAAAACTTCAAGAGAAATTAACATTTTAAATTTTGCCATATGAAAATTAAAAAATATATATTTAATTTTGTTTTTAAAGTTAATTTTCTTGTTGAAAAAAAAACACATCTCTTTACGAATAATGATGAAAGAATACCATAAAATAAAAAAAAAGGTAACACAACAATAAGATTAAAAGAAAATATAAAAAATTTAATTGGATCTCATATATACACAACAACTTATCTATTTAAAATGATTTAGACTCCTATATACTCTCATCTTTACATCTATCATCATTTCTATATTCATAATCCTACACAAATTTAATAAATTTTCTTGTTGAAAAAAAAACATCTCTTTACGAACAATGATGAAAAAATACCATAAAATTAAAAAAAAAAGTTAACACGCAATAGGATTAAAAGAAAATATAAAAAATTTAATTGGATCTCCTTTGTACACAACAACTTATCTATTTAAAGTGATTTAGACTCTCCTATATACTCTCATCTTTACATTTATAATCATTTTTATATTCATAATCCTACACATATTTGATAAATTCTCCCAACACTTTCTTATTATTTTAATAAAAATATTAATTATATCAATTATTCACGTCAATATCCAATGGGTATAACTGGTATTAAATAGAATAAATCTTAAAAAAGAATAAGAAACTTTGTGACTAAGTTCTCACTAATAATTAATTTCATACTTGATTTAGACAATTAAATAATTAGTCTCGTAATTAACTCAAATAATCAAAATTTATGAAAATATCATAAATATGAGTAAGTTAAGACCCTAATTAAAATGCTATCAAATAATAATAATAATAATAAGTTATCACCGTCAATGTAAAAAGACAACACACAATTATTATAAAGGTTAATCGATTAGATTCCATGAAAATCAAACCGTCTGAATGGGAACTTTCCTACGTTCTCATTTTGTGCCTTTCTCTTCTTTTCACATTTATTGTCTTTGACCTTTTTACACACTCTGACACTCTCTAGCTCGCTCTCTCTACTTTTCCACGCTTCTTTTCCTTATTTTCTTCTCTTCTGTTCTCCGCTACTTATGGCGAATTTCACCTCTTCTTCTCCCTTACCTCTAACTCTAACTATGTCACACATTTCAACTCCGTCATCTTCTGCGGCTTTCGACGACAGTTCCGAGGATGCCTGCAGCATATGTCTAGAGCCATTCAGCACCCATGACCCTGCCACCGTATGATCCACCGCAACTTTTTTTTTCCTCACTCATTACATCAAATTGTTCTATTGTCACTTTGTGCATCTGGGTTTGTCCGAAAGTTACAAACTTGCATGAATGATCCCGTTCCCTGGGCTTATTGGTTCTGCATTTTTTTAATTTTCATCAGATGGAACTGAGTCATAGGTTTGCTTCGTGCGATTTTTTTTTGGGGGGTTTTAAACATGATCTGGTTTTAGGTTTGTGTGTCTGATGGGTTACTAATCTGTAGGTTTAAAAGATTGGTATGGTTGGGAATTTCATATATATTTACTTTACTTAACATTTTATATAGTGGGTCCTTTTTCTTTAATAAAATGTGTGTTTTTATTTTATTTTACTCTTTTGAGATTCATATGTGATATGTGGATCTGTTTTGCCATGCCATGGTGCTTATTAACCCAGCATAAGGAATGATAAATGTTGAAGAAACAAGAAATGAATTTACAAACAATGTGCATATTTGCAGTGTGTTATTTTATCTCATTCTTGCACCAATTAGTTTAACTTCCTGATCTAGTTGGGAGTTTGAGGATTAAGTTTGTTGTTTAAACCTGTGATTGAGTGTTTAACCTTTTTAAATCTAGGAGATGCCTTTTGTTTTCATGTGTTGAACTTCGTAAGCACTCATCCCATGTCTAAGTCTGTAGAATGCCAAAAGGAAGTTTTTGTAGTCTTTAGGTAGTAGTATAAACATCTGAAGATAAACATTGACATGTTTCTTTTTCAACTCCAGATTACCAGTTGCAAACATGAATATCATCTGCACTGTATTCTTGAATGGTAAGCCTAATCCCTCAATAGGTGGTTTGTTTGATCTTTTAACTTTAGTTTTTTGAAGCCTTGGAAAGTGATGTGAATTGTTTGCTTTCATCTAAAAATTTCTTTTTCTCCCCTTAAGGTCGCAGAGAAGCAAAGAATGCCCAATATGTTGGCAGTTACTTATCTTGAAAGACCCTGCCAGGTATTTATTTTTTGTTGGAAATCTCCATTCTTCTTTCTCCTCACACCTTTTGATAGTCTCCTTGTATTTTAACTTTTAATCAACCGCCCATCTTTTTGTAGCCAAGAGCTTCTAAATGCAGTGGAAGCTGAAAAACGCTTAAGTTCAAGAACTGTATATTCACATGCATTCACTGATTCTCGTAGTCCCCTTCATCGGCTTAACAATGACCAAGTGAGTGATATACCTAGGAATTGAAAGTGTTGTTCTGTTTTGTTTTGTTAATATTTATTTGTAGAGTTTATGTTGATGTGAATGTCATTTCATTGATTTTTGAGGAAAATATATGATCACTGTTTGATGTGAGGCAAATTATTTTGTCGCAGGATGATTCTGATTTTGATGAACAACTTACGCAGCACCTAGTTTCTGCTGCAAGTAGAGCTCGTTATATCTGCAGAGGGGAAAGGCAGAGATCCCCTGGAGCAGGTCCTTCAGAGGTTCTTGTTTTTAACTCTTCTATGCATGCGTCAGGGATGCAATCAACACTTACAACTTCACCATCTTCTGGTGTGCCTTCAACATCTGCTTTTTCCTCTGTTGGCATGGTTACAACAAATACTTCTTCTGAGAGTGACATGCCTTGCAAACCCAGGTATTAAGGAGTGCATTCATTTGTTTACCAGGAAGCTTTTGCTGTCCCTAACCAGTAATCCCATTCACTCACTGATTTCTCATTGTCTTCCTTTGCACGTTCAGAGTTATTTATAGCCAGCCATCACCGGAGAATGCAAGGAGACTAAACACTTCTGAGATATTCTCCTTCCCTGAGTCCTTCAAATCCAAACTTTCTGCTGCTTCAGCCAGGTAAACGTGTTTGTGCATATGGATTCTTGCATGCTCTGGTTAGATGTTCAGAATCCCCTTGGTGCTAATATGTATGTATATGAAATATTGTAACAGATGTAAGGAATCAATTTCAAAAAATACTCGTGGTCTTAAAGAGAAGTTGATTGCACGTAATGCCTCAGTGAAAGAGCTGAGTAAAGGTGTTCAGCGTGAGATGAATGCAGGCATTGCTGGTGTTGCAAGGATGGTTGAACGCCTTGATCTCACCTCGAAACGGTCCTCGTCTCCTCTCATTCCTGTAAAAGGGAAGTCTGTCCAAGAGAATGGTGTTGAGCAGTTTCCTAATAAAGAGGAGAGTGGAGTTTTGGTTGCTGATGTTACATCTAATGCTGCCTCACTCGATTCTAGCTTGGTTGCTGTTGGAGTAGAAATTCCTCCTTCATGTGTTCAGGTTTACTTCATACATTTAATCCTTGAAATTTAACTGATTATATGCCATGTTTTTGGCACAGTCCATTATCATGTACACAAGATAAACAGTAAAAGTATAAAAACAATTCTTAGATAGGAAGAAGGGAGGGGTACCATAGAAATGAAACGAAGAGAAGTTGGGGGTTAATTTTGAAATCTTAAATGATTTTTTTGTTTAAAAGAGGCTAATATTTTTTCATGTGATGCTTTCTTCAGAGTGGACATGATGCTGTGATGACTTAGCTCGGATGGTGTTGTCTCACTAATTAAGGAAGAGGCCTGCAATGCAAGAGACGACTTGATAATAACCAACGTGGCTGTTGGTATGCGTCCTGCATTTGGTCAAATAAGTTGTAGAAATTCTAAGTAGTTTACTGAGCCAGCCTTTCTTCTTCTGCTTTGTTCTTTACATGTTTGTCGCTATACATTTTAATGATATAATATAGATGCTCTCTGTTTTCATTTGATTCCAGACGGCCCGTTTTATGTAAACTTTTAAAATTATTTAATATTAAAACGTAAGATTGTGTATTGAATTTAATTTGAAAGACTGAAAATGAACGTGTTAAGGACATCTCCGGTGGCCAACAGATACCTACTTTTAGTATCTTAGTATATTAAATTAATTTGTGTCTGAAAAATTAATTTTTATTCTTAAGAAACTCATACTAAGACTTAAGAATCCTACCATGTCATCTAAGACTTAAGAAACCTACTATGTCCAACAACAAAAGAAAAGAACCATTTTTTATTCTAAGAAATTCCATTGGAGATGGCCAAAATGACTCAAGTTAGACATGACGAGTTAAACTTGGTTTGACTTAAGTCGACGAGTTGATAAAATTCGTTAGGCTTTAAACTCGATGTAAATTTTATATGAATTTTTTTTTCAAATTTGAACTCAGCTTGTTATGCTGAAACAGGAAAGAATTATATGAATTCAATAAAATAAAATAAATATTATTTAATTTTAAGTGAAACGACAGAATAAGTCTCGATCTAAATTTGAATTGGTGTAGATATGTTGTTTCTCGACATATTGTTGTTTCAATTGATTGGTTTAGTGCCCTTTATGATGTAAGTAAATGTAATGGCTTCTTCAGAAGACTAAGAATATGAGCAGTTACTTAGCAGATTGTCTCTGTCGGTTGTGAGAAGACAAATGAAGATAAATAACTCACGTAAAGGTTTATTCATCTCAAGGCATATATGCTACAAACACAATGTATTTCAACGTAAAATATGCATCCGAACGTAACACTGCTTATTCAGGAGGGGTAAGCTAGAAAAACCAGTTCAATAGGAAATAGGTGAAGGCACACTATAGCTTAAGCGTTGACGACCATCCCACCTGCAAGCAAGTCCAAAAATGTGTAAGCAAAGTTGAACAGAGTTGTTAATGTAAAAGGCATAAAGAGGAATACCATTTGGATGGAGGACTTGGCCAGTAAAGTAGGAAGAGTCCTGACAAGTTGCCAAGAACAAATAACATGGTGCAATCTCACAAGGCTGAGCCACGCGGTTCATTGGCACCTCACACCCCAAGTTCTGAATCATCTCAGCAGGCTTTGAAGCTGGTTGTATTGGCGTCCAAACTGGGCCAGGTGCCACACCATTCACCCTAATTCCCCTACTCGCTAGCTGCTGAGAAAGACCTCTGGTGAAGGCCACAATTGCTCCCTTGGTAGCAGTGTAGTCCAACGCTTCTGGATTCCCATTGTATGCATTAACTGAAGTAGAGTTTATGATGCAGCTCCCTTCTTTCATGTGCTTCAGAGCATGCCTGCACTCATTTGTGTCAGGATATGTAATATGTTTCACTCTAGTCTAATTAATGTAAAAAATAAAAATAAAAAATTGTTATCTTGGATGTACTTGACCAAAAAGAACTGAGAAAAGATGTTGGTTCCGAAGACTCTCTCAAGCTGCTGTTGTGTGATTTCCTCAACAGAGTTTGTCAAATGCTGCTCAGCTGCATTGTTGACCAGAACATCAAGGCGGCCATATTCTTTGACAACAAGGTCAATGACCTGTTTGCAGTTCTCATCAAAGCCAATATCCGCTGCTATTGCCAATGGATTGTCTGCACCACTTGTCTTAGCTTCAAGCAGCATCTTCAGAGTATCATCTTTATCCCTGTCCTCATGGCCCTTTACGTATGTAAAGGCCACGGTTGCACCCTCTTTTGCGAAACACAGGCAAACCGCTCTGCCAATTCCTGAGTCACCTCCTGTCACCAACGCCACCTTTCCCTGTATAACCTCACATGCATTACAAAGACTTGCACTAATAGTAACCATCATAATAATGTGTTTGCTAAAATATACCTGGAGTTTATTGGCGGCCTTGTGATCAGGATTTGTGGCTTGTGGGAGTGGATTCATTACATGTTCTTTTCCTGGCTGAGTTTTCTGGCTCTGTGCTGGGAACTTAGACTCCTTATTGCTTGCCATTTTTGCAGAATTAGATTGTCAAGGAAACTTTTCGATCGGTGCTACAATTGTATATGGTATGAGGATATATATATATATATATATATATATACACGTTTTGAGTTGGAATATATTTACGTGCTGTTGTGATGAGTGGACGTGTACTTTTGTAGGGATGAGTAATGTCTCCAAGGAAAGGAATGGCTGCCAAGTCAAATGTGATGGCATGCCACGTAAAAGAGGGTCTGCCAACGTTTCAAACTCACGGGACCAAGCGGTGGAATTCAGAAGCTTGTGTGATTGATAGTCATCACCATCATATGTGTGTGTGATAGAGATCACGATCAAAGGTGAGAACTTGTACACTATTATATGATGGTTCGTGGGGGGTGGAATAAAACTGCCTACCTAAACGAAAAGAAAATTCATAAAAGTAAATGAAAGAATGTCTGAACAAAAATGGAAAGAAAACTGATTCGTTATTCAGTCTAATTAAGAATTTGAGTATACATGCATGATTAAGGTTCTTCTGACTTATCAATTAAATAATAATCAGTCATTGCTCCAAGTTTTTGAAACTTGATTATTAGCTTAAATAGTAACTAGCTGGCAAGCTGGGCATGTATCTATTCAGCTTTTATTTATAAATATTCGCCCATCTCTATACTGGCCAGGCCATGTCCTCCATCCAAATGGTATGGTATGTTCTTCTTGAGGATTGCTTGCTCAATTGCACAGAATTCATTATATGGACGATTTCATGTCTAATAATTTGCTTTATTTTTTATGAGACTAAAAACTTTCTTCTATACTTCAACATTTACATTTTGCAATTAATTTGGCTAACTTAAGATTAACTTACTTCACCTAAGCATTATTATTTAATAACCACTTACAAGTCACGTGAAGTAAACTAGTCTAACATCGAAGACAAACCAAATTAACTGCAGAAATTTATATAATAAAAAAAATAAATTAGATTAATTCCAAATATCTTACAAAAAAATAATAAATTAATATTTTTAAATAATAAATTAAAAGATTAATAAAAAATACTGTTAGAAAATTAAAATTAGATTTATTCCAACTTTAAATAGATTAGAGAAAGCCGTCAATAAAAAAAAAAAAAAAAAGATTAGCGAAAGGATAATGTAATGAAGCTCAATAAACAGCAGCAAATAAATCATAACGCCGAGAGTGGGGCATGAATAGAATAATTGATTGACACTTGATGACTAAAGGCAAATTGCCATGGCCCAAAACTTACGTATGCAATTGCAATCATTTACACCGCTTTACCGGTGATGAGATCAATCAAGTATACAATACATGCAGGAAGCATGCAAGGTAGAAGAGATGAGAATACAATACTAACAAAGATTAAAATTAATTAAAATGGTTTTAATTATTTATTTATATATATAACTAAGATTAATTTCTTATTTTTTTATTAGATATATTGTATATATAAAATTTAAATAGATGGTCAAGATTAAAATTAATTAATTGAATTTTAGTTTTATCTCATTGGATGCCTTTTCTTTTCTTCTTTTTTTACTATGAAAAAAAGATATATTCACTTTTGATTTACGCTTTTAGTCGTTTCAATTTCAATCCTTTTTAAGTTACTTTATTCTTCTCTCTCACATTTATTTTCTCTTTTATTTACAATTTATTCTCATGATAAATTTTCGAGATTGATAAATTTAACCAGAGTTACTTATGATTAAAGGGTTTTACACACGTTATTAGCCGTATATTCAGGAATAAATTTCTAATACAAAACCAAAAAGTTGAACAGCTTTAAGAAGAATGACCCACCAAGATTCGAGTAACTTCACTTATATTTGTTCATATAGTGACTCTATTATTTCACGTCAAAAGCTTCTGTTTTTGTATAAAGTGCTTTTGATCGATATGTTTTAACGCTCGAGTGACTATAGTATTTTATCTCAGCAAAAATTCAATAAATATGTTCTCTGGGTCATCAAATTGCCAATATCTTTAAGGCAACTGGCGCAGCTTATCTATATATGTCAAGAACAAGGTTGACAAATGTAATTAAATCCAAAAAATGTAAGGACTAAGGAAACAGTGAACAAACATAAATATCTAGTCATAAGCATAACGTATTATGTTTCTGAGTTATTGCCATGTTAGCAAACACATTGGTTTTGACACACACACACACACACAGCGAAACATAAAGAAAATTCGAAAGAAATAGTATAGAAAACTAAGATAATTTCATCAAACCAGATAACAATAAATCACGCTTGTGCTTGTGCACACGGTGAAGGGTTACAAGACCTTGACTAAACCTTGCTATAAAGACTAGCAAGTATATATGGCAATTCCGAAAACTATTTCACAAGATAGGGGTTATCCCCCACTTAATTATGTACATTAATTTGTCCACTTCATTAGTCAACGCATATTGACCTATACATCAATCCTTCAAACTATATAACCACACATTATTGCCTAAAGACTAAAGAATTAGACCCGTAAGTAATTAAACTTGGCAAAGTAATTAATCAATAGAACTTATGCAGTTTAATTTGTGGGAAAATATATATATCCTCAACCATTTTTGGGTTTGAAAGAACTTGTTATAGGAACTTGAGAAACCGTTTTTGTATCTTGAGTCTGCTTTTGATACTTAGCGTTTGAGCTTGATCTTCCTTTCCTGTGCTTCCTTCTAGGCTGTGTAGATTGGGGGATAAACACCCCTGTCCCTTTGCTTTGTCTTATCAAAGCCTGCTCGTAGAGGAAACCAGACTGTGGAGGAGGATAGATTGATCCAGGAAAAGTCTGAAAATTAGATAAAATGACCATGGACATGCATAATGAGTAAAACCTCTGTTAAAAATGCTATATGTAATTGTAATAAGAAAAAATTAAGTCCATGTTTCCATAAAAGTTACACAGTTAACTTTTAATTTCTCCAAAGTATATAAGTTATACACTTAAGTTAAGAGAGAATCTTAATTCGTGTTTATTTTTTATTTTCTTCTTTTATAAATATTTATCGAGAAATTCATCTAAACAGAACCTAAATAAAAAGAAAGATGCATGTGTGGTGTGTTTGAGGAGATTCAAGTGGAAGTAGTGAAAAACCTGAAGAGAATCAGGAGGACAAGTAGGAAGGGGGTCTTCATCTTCATCCATAATTAGTTGAGAAATTTGCTTGCTCAAGTCTGCAAAAAATAGGTCATCTTCCAGTTCCACAGCAACCTCCATAAGCATGAAACCAGTTAAATTAAGTATCAAGAGTTGAACTTTGATGTGTCTTTTATTCTGTTGTCCCAAAAGTAAGGGGGTTTAATAGAGGGGGAAAAGGGCAAGCATGAAATGTAAAGGGATGGGCATGTGGGTTGGTGGGGTCATGGGCACAGACACAGTTGGCCAATCTGGCTAAGGCCCACTAGAATCATGCAAGTGTATTGCGATTTTATCCGGTTGATCTTAAAGGAGATGAGGAACAGCAGGAAACAACTATTGTCCAGATATCTAATCCAAGATTTGTAGATTCATGATATATACTTGGTTGTGAATGGTCCACCCTCATATCCTATAAAGTTATATTATGTTATGGCTCATCATATTCATAGCTCAGTAAACAATCAATTTTTGCCCCCCAATGGTTCTTATCCCTTTTGTATGCTTGTAGCGGTTGCTCTTGGTTAAGATTGAACCACCGAGACAGATCCTGCATGTAACCGTCAGTGGATCTTCATCTCAAACAACTTGCAATTGGACCCAAATAGTATCAAAAGTGTATTTGCTACCCTTTTTTTTTTCGAGTAATAGTTGGACAAGGATAATGTGTATGATTAATCGATTATACTACTATAAGGGTCACCGTCGCAAGTCGCAACTTAAGCAGAGATATAATATAGAGGACAAGGCAGGTCAATTTGTTCAGACAGTTGCCCTTGATCAAACCTTGAAAAAAATACTAGTAATAGTCTGTGTGACACTCTCTTTCTAACATTATAATTGGTTCAAATTTATTGAACATCATAAGTAAAAGATCGGTGAGTCTTACAATTTCTATAATCTGGATGCTACTTAATCTATCTCATTTTTCGCCCAACTACCCCTGACCAAAGGAAATGTGCTTCCTGATTATGTGGAAGAAGCACTACTATTCTTTGGTCCATGTGAGGGTTGTTTTCATAATAGGCAATAGCCATAGTGTGTGTTTTTCTTTTTCCCCTATTCATAGTTTTAAATTACGTCTAAAGTTGCGTTGCAATTATAGAAATTATGAATAAATTAAAAAAAAAAAAAGCATTTGTAATTGTTGTTGCTGTATTATATTTAACTTTGTTAAACAGGTTTTTGATAATTTTAAACTTTTAACTAAATCCATGTAGTTTTAAATTTTTCATAATTGGTATTAATGACACGACAGTTTTTAAGCGACAATCATTTTTTATTTATTCTTAATACTCCTCTGTTCTTTTGGACTTCATCACACAAGTACAAGTGTGTAAGTGAAACCATGGAAGATTCGGCTATTCAACTAAGGTTTTCCCCCTTTTCCAGTTAATGAGATTCAATTTTTCGATGAACCTGCACCAATTGCGGAGTGACAAGACAAACCACCGTTTATAAAATTGCCGCTATATTTATGACTTAGCAAAAATTTCACGACGAATTGTGCTAGATAAAGGTCCTATTCGTATTTTATTATGATGGATAGATAAACCAGGTTACATTGACAAGGCTTTGAAGAGAAAATTAGTTGTTCAAGCACTTTTTGGGAAGGTCTTCTCTATCCGTCTGAGCTGCTAGAGTTTTGTTCAAGGAAATTTTCAGTTTTAATGATACCTTGGAGATTTAGAGCATTGAGAAGGTCACGAATCATTAAGTGAAACAGGTATCAAGTGTTACAGTTTTGCTCGTCTATGAATAACTTTGACAGGTAGAAACTGTAAAACCTTACCTGACCAATATTGGAAACAAGCTATGATATCTAACATAAACTATGCATATAGAGCCGAAAAAATTCTAGCAGCAAAACATGTTTGGATGTGGTAAGTTATGCTCCTCCAGCTGTATCCATATCTGTAACCCCGTCAACTCCCTTGAAAACAACACGTAATTTTCTCAAACAGGAAAACTTTTGGTCGTTCTTGATTGTTGTACCATTCACATGCACAACATCCTTGGGCAATTTACCCATGAGATTAAAAAGAGATAGATTCAGGTTTGATCGAGTCATTTCTTCCAATACAGGGGGAGCTTGCATGTACAGATTCTTTCCTCGATGTGTAATACTAGCTTTTGATAATCGCAACTTAGGATGTTCTTCCAGAAGATCCATGAACTGTTAACCACAATTTGATTCGAAAACACATCAGAAAGGAATATGCTAAAGATGCATCAAGATATGATTTGCTTAAAAACACAAATAACACAGATCAGTTCACTCATTGAAATACACACACACACATATATATATATATATATCATAAACACACTAGCTCTATACAGCACTAATTTCACTGATCTGAAGTCAAGACGCAAAACATTTAATAGGTGACAAAAAGATTATTGCACCTTTCCTAATGAATGTGCATTTCATGAAATAAACAAGCCAGGTCCTGCTGATAAAAAAAAAAGGCTAGGACCTGCCAGTAAAAGGAAGGACTCTTCACACAGTGAATTCCAAAGATTAATGCTTCCTATTACATATTCGACATTCTAACAATTTCTTGTACAGCCACCAATAAGGGAAAACGAGGAAAAGGAGGGTGGGAACAGGGATTGAAATAAACTAACAATGAAACCTTCTAGAATTGACACAGAAATTTTAATCTCCCCAAAATATCATTGTAAATTCTCCACAAGAGCACAAAATTAATGATAAGTTTTTAAAATGCAATATAATGGCTGTAGACTATAAAACCAAATGAAGACTAGTGAGAGCTGAAGAGACTTGTATGCAATAGGAATCCATGGCCATTTTCAAGGTCAGTATGGCTTTAAAGTATAAACTATAAAGAGCTAGCAACCAAAACAACTTAAAAATACAATTCCAATATTCTTTAATCTTTATCAAGGAGTATTTGGACCCTCTAAAGACAGAAGGAATTGACATTTTCTGCATAGCTGATCAGAAACTGATATATATAATTATATACATAAAAAAAAAGAACTTGAGGAGTTAATAATTGAAAAATAACCTTTTGCAATGTGATTGAAGGGTCTAGTTCAATTCGTATACCAGGACCACACACAAGACAGTCCTTGTCCCTTTCAAATTCTGCAACTTCAGTATGGAGGCCTTCTGATCCATTATACCTACAGGTATTAACCAATCAATAATATTTATACCAAAAGGCAAATAATAATAAGATAAAGGCCATACGTTAAATAGTTCGACAAAGTTTTGCTGCACTCTGTTGCAATCTTTAATGTTTCTAGTGCACATGCTGCTGATATAATTGCATTTGTTGAAGCTATAGCTGGTATGATGTTCTTCACGACACCCTATTAAAACAATTAATTTTTAGTGAAAAAGGAATAAATGAAAATACAGTTGACCCTCACAAGGGAAAACACAATAAATGAGATAAACATCAAACAATTCATAGGAATTCATCATTTAGAGAAAACCAAAGAACAAAGCTATACACGCCACACAAAAACTATGAATTTTGCTACGGATTAACTATCATCCCAAATCATCTACATACCTGGGTAAGAGAATAAGTAACCCCAGGAATGCCAAAAAGCTCAGCCCTCTTGACAGCCTGTAAAACATAAATAGTTAAACTTGTAACTGATCAATGGGCTAAAAATGTAGATTACACTGTCTAGAAATAGAAACTCACAATGAAATAGTGGTTACCTCGTCATAGACCCATTTCATATGCTCAGGGTTATCTGGATCAAAAGCCACTCCGCCATGAACCTGTACAATAAATTTTGGTTGAAATAATGGACATTATAAAAAATAACAGAAAGAATGAACGAAGATTTACCTCATTCCACTTAATCAAGTGGGCGTATTCAATACAGTGAGCAGCAGTTCTAGGGGTTTCAGCCAGGGTACACAAAGGAAACTTCACTTGAGGTGGAAAAAGCCAGATAGTACACTCAAAGCATGGTGTAATCCCTGGCATGATAACCCTAGCATGGCCCTTGAAACCTTCAGTCCCACCATCCACCATAGGTTTGATTGTCTCTTCTTGTGGATTATCATCAGAATCGTACTCTAGATTTATCAGTAAAAGGAAAAGAAACTGAAAATTAGCATAAGCAGTCTGCACCAAATCTTTGGGACTGAATGTAGAGATGGAAATTCTACATAATAGGGGTCATATAGTGCTAAAAACACCAATGCAGGACAACAATTCAAGTAATGAAACAAGCATGCGGGATATATAAAACCAAGGTTTTAAAAAACAGTCCACGACCGCATTTACGGCCGCAACATAAAGGTTTTTGTGGTGTCTGAGATTGCAATGCAACTGCAATTGTGGCCTCATCAGCTGCATTTAAGCACAATTTCCTATAACATTGCAATGAAACCACGACCGCAATTTCAAATCATAAAAGGCAAATAACAAGGAGAGTAAGTAAAAGGGTTAGTAAAGAAAACAGACCTAGAAAACTGCAGGCAACAGTATTGATATAACTGCGGGCCTCAATGGAATCAAGACCAAGGGCAATAATGTTAAAATTGTTGTAAAATTCAATTTCCTTGTCCTCGATCCTGCAAAAGTGCGGCACGATTTCCACACCACTAATTCTCTCCATGACACGCTTGGCAGCTACCTCGGCTTTGGGTTTGCCAACATCTTCAAGTCTACAAGCAAAGCAAGTTAACAACAACAAAAGCAGTAGATGATGTTGTAAAAAAGAAATGTATGAAGTTAACCTGAACAAGAATTGGCGGTTGAGATTGGTAACTTCTATGCGATCCATGTCAATGACCTCAAGGTTTCGGAAACCAGAGAGGGCTAAATCCTTCAACAATTCGCAACCCAAGCCACCAGCCCCAACCACCAACACTTTGGCGAAGGCCTGAAGGTCATCTCGCAACTGCGACAGAGAAAAGGTATAGAGAGAGAGAGAGAGAGAGTAGGAATAGGAATAGATGAAGGAGTAGGTACCTCAGGGCCAGGTTCGAACCTAGGACCGACGAGATTGCCAGGGCGGAGAAGGAGCTTGTCGAGGTCTCTTGATCGGCTTGAGGTATCCGCCATTGGATTTGGAGCTAAAGATGCTTCCCTTCCCTCGCAGTCGCTGCCTTCACCAGCCACTCGCGCCTCAGATTTTCTGTTTACTCTCTACTCTCTATTGCCGCAGCTTTTTCCTTTTCTTTTTCTTCTTTTAGCTTTAATTTTAAGCTAGCTTTAATTGTATTGGATGCCTAGGCCATGCCTTTTATTTATTTCGATCAAATTACTTTTAAAATTGATGGAAATAAGTGTTTGATTTAAAAGTTGACATTCGTGATTCTAATAAAACAAATTATAAAATTTCGTGATTACAATTGTTGGTTTCTTTACTTCTTTTTTTAACCAGGTTTCTAAAATATGGATACTTATTTTATCTTTTATTTTTTAAAGGTGTTTTATTTTATTCTTTAAAGTGTGAAAATGCATTTTAAACCACCAAGATAGATATATTTAAGAGTTTATTTTTATGAACTAATAATATAAAAAAAATTTCAATATCAATATGTTAGAAGTCATGATAGGTTCTCTTTGTAACAATTAATAAACTGATCATATATAAATAACATTAAAATTATTAAATAAATATAAATAATTGATAATTATTTTATTAATTAAAACTGCCATTAAGAGTGATGGTGTGTGTATAAAAAAATGACTATTTAACGATGAATAAGAGTAAAGTAACTGTGCAGTAGAAAAAAAGAGTAAAGTAACTAACCTCGATCATTAATAAAATAATCAATAATTAATATTGATTTATCATACATATATACATAATAATGTTAATCGTTAATGCTTTTATTTTGTCAAAAAAAAATGTTAATGTTTTTATCAATCATTAAAACTACTTTATTCCATAAACTCAGTTGCTCTTTTGGAGAAAACGATTTAAGTGTGTATTAATAACATTCTATTATAATTTTTTATTTTAAATTTCTTAATCAATGATTTAAGATAATAGATAGTATTCAGTTTTAAAATTTAGTTAAAAGTTGAAAAATATCAAAAATTGGAAAATTGAGATATGAAACAAAAATGTGAGAAATTTATAAATTTAGAAGCGTGTGATAAAACTAATTAATAACTATTCAATGTATATATAAAAAAAATAATGTTAAATTTTTTTATGTACAGTAATTGCAATATTAATAAAATGTATATAGAAATTTAAATTCATTACTATTATATAAAGTATATTTCATGTAAAAAAATAAAAATGGATATAATTCATTGAAATGAAGAAAATCAAATAGGAAAAGATGAAAAAATATATACTATCAATATAAATTTTTTTTGCGTATTTTACATTGCCAATCAATAAGAAATTACTGTTTGTAATTTAATACCAGTGTGTTATTTTCAGTACATAATTCGAGGTAAAAGATTGTGAATTTCTTAAAATTAACATCAATAAAATTAGAAGAAAAATTCGGTAACTCTTAATGTATAAGTCATGCTCTATTTCTCTTAGCTTATCAAATCAGAAATTTTTTTAGCCAACAACTTTTTCAATATATATATATATAACTCCTTAATCAAGTATTATTAATAACTTGTTCTTAGTCAAATAAATTAATTAATTAACTTACAAACTGCTTCATTCTCTTTCTGAATAGACACATAATCAGAGTTAGTGTGCATAAGATTCACGAAACAAAAAAAAAAAGTTAGTGCAAAATTTTATATATCAAACAACTATATTAACATATGCAATGTGAGCGGGAATGGTCAAGAGGCACTGGGAGCTCCGAATATTATATACTAAATAAATAAAAAGTATCTTTAAAAATTCACCGAGAACAAAATTGAACTTAGCATTTTCCTTAAATAATCTTTGATTTTGCATAAAAAATGTGTTCATAGTACCTTACAAAAGAATTTGATGATACAATTGTTCCTTCCCTCATCTAGTCACAAGATAACCAAAAGTGAGAAACTAATGGTTTCTGCTGCCAGCAGGTTTATATTTGAAAACTGAAATCCATGTTATTGTCCCCAGAACGTTTTCTTAAGACACATAATTCTCAGTCACTGGTGATTGGCAGCAACAAAATCTGATACTTTAGTCCCTGGCTGCAGATCTCCTATGTAAAATGTATCCTGTTGTTTCTGTGTAACACTTTTCCAGGAAAGATTTGGCATATTCTTGCGCAGAATTAAACAATTTCTCAGCAAATCATACTGATGCGTGTTACAAGTTCCCTCTGTGAGCAGTTTCATGTTTAAGCAACAGTGCATAAAGCAGCTCATTCCACGTATCAGGTACACCAGGTAGACACCAATGGCTGCAATCTTGGCGATGATGATGCACATGGCCCGCACTACGACCGAGATAATAGATAGATGAATGCCCATCTTTTCTCTGAGCGGTCATCTGGGTTACATTTAACACCATGAACTTGTTTGTTTCAGAAATATTTGTGTGTGCAGCAGATAAGATAGCATTGGCTATTTTTAATTGTGACCAGTTGTCATTAGGCACCAATGAAGATCCAAGCTCCGGTAGTGTTTCCAAATGACAGTTTCCACCGTTTTTCCAATCCCCGCCTCTGAAACATATCTCGCCAATTTAGTTTCTAAAGGCATGCAAGCTTGTGGAATAATTTGTAGTATTGAACAAGATACTTGCGAAATATAATTATGGACAATGCCAATGTAGTGGTGCTTCATTGTAAAGTCATATAATTAAAGTGCAGGGAACTCATCATTTGAACTGTCAAACCAACCTGAAGTGCACCGGGGCTAAAGTACGAAAGAAAACCCGCGTCTTGATAGGATTCACCGTGTCTTGTATCCAGTTCAACACTGTTTGAATGGACTGTTTGTATGCATCTTCTACCTGCATTTCCAACTTAACATCCATCCCTTCTTGGAAATAACAACCCCTGAAAAAATATTAAAAAAATTATATTCCTTTTTCCTGGCCAAAAATCACAGATAAATGGCACATACTGTTTAAGAGTGATGCAACCAATACTATAGTTAGGCATCACTGAAATACTATAGTTAAGAAAGCACACGGTTAGTTTTAATGCCATGATTTGGTCTAATTCAAATCTGACAAAATATACACTTTATATCTTACAACAATCAATATCAGCAGAAAATCAAATCAGAGACGTCTTGGGGATCCTAATCCAACCAACAGAACTTTGAATTCAGCTCAAAGGAAAGGGTAAGCTTAACTCTTGAAAAACAATAGCACAAACTCTCGAAGAAAGGACGGACAGGAAAAAGGGAGAGCAAACACAATACAGGAAAAAAAAATCCTCCTATAACCATAAGTTTAAAACTACCATTTTCCCAAAATCAATTAATCATCATCCTAATTTCAATTCCCTTTGTCACCATTCTGCAACTGTCTAATTACCACTAAGAGATTATAGATCTGAATTACCACTAGGAAGAGCTGACGCCCGATGCAACTCAAATTTAAATATCATCCTGTTTGAACTTTTTTTCTATTTGTTTTTTCACATTTTCAAGCTAACCTAGTGACAGGAAATGTTTAAGCAATAAAAATATGGGGAGGATTGAAATACCCTCTTATTGTTTTCTCATAATTCCACCAGTGCCCTGTGTTAAGAACCAGGATATCTGCATCTCTCCACTTCTTAGAGTTCCAATCCATTGTATCCACTTTCAAAGTTGTCCTAATATTTTCAGGAGCTCCAGTAGGAGGCCGGCTCTGCAATACAAGAAATGGAGCTCTATAGTATTCCACTGTACAGTTAAAATCCTTGAATTTGAACACCAAGAACCCCTTGTGCTTTGTAATTGGGCTTCCATTCACTTCGTAGATTGATTCCTTGTTAGGAACTCCAGAAGAGAGCATGCATAAGAGTGATTCCCATTGGTTTCTCCCAATTGAGTCCCCAGCAAACACTATGCGTTTGTTTCGCAGTTTTTCCAACATCAATGTTGCGTTGAATCTGTTTTTATTTGGGACAAACCAAAGGTGTAAGTTTACTTCATTTACTTTATATTTAAACAGAAAAAAAACAAAGTTATATAGTCTCAAAACACTGCAATGTAGGCTACTGAGTATAAATGAAATTGTTGAAATTCACCAACATTACAAACATACATATCACAAATACAAGCCGGCAGCATTAAGAAAAAGAATTTAATGAGGATGGATTGACATTCTAAAGGTTTTTTACATTGTCATCCAATTATAGATAGTCATATATGATATATATGGTTAGATAGTTGACACGGTTACATAGTCATCCAGTCATAGTTTATATATGATAAGATTTTTGGCTTTGTAATAAAATGAATTAATACTGTTTTAATACTAACAATGTATACAAATTAAACTCTTAAGTAAAATTAAACACAACATGTATAAAGGGCACATAAGGAATGTAGTTTAAGACTACAACTAAAGGCCAAGGGTTCCAGCTACCATGCAAAAGAGAAGCGATCAAGACTAACAAATAAAACGAGGGTTATGGTTTACCTCCAAAAGAAGGAAAAGACAAACCAAAAATATGTTGAAAAATGAAAATGTTGTGGAAAATAAAAGGCAATATCAAGTACAACAGGAATCGAACATTTCAACATGCTTTTCAATATAGACATCCATGAAAGACTCAAGTTTCTGCGTGGAAATTGCGTACAAAAAAAGAGCTGCATGTCCCAATAGCTGAAAGTTACAAAGGGGAGATAATGAGACATCGGATAGCCAATTGCAACCAAATGTTCCGTCGCTGTCATTCTGTCAAGATGCCGGATTAAACGAGTATTTTTTTTTTTTATCTTTTATCATTCCAATTTTCCAAATACTAAAAATTAAGCATGAACATTCTTTGCCGGCAGCGTGATAACCAATGGTTTTGTTCCTTAAAAATTCAACGGAAATTATTAGGCCAGCATTTGAATTTACCATCTCCATCCACATTTTCTCAGAAACTAAACGATCACTGAAGAAAAACATTAACAACATAATAAACTTGGAAAGTATTAAATGAAACCATGGAAAAACAAACATGAAACATCAAACGTGTACCTGGGCAAGTTGCAACCTTTAGGCTGCCACCTCCACTTGGTGTAAAACAAATCACGTCGTCCATTCTCAGAACACCGAAAACCTTCATCCAAAAACCTGCAATCTTTTGATTGGTACAAAGGGTAACTCTCATCCCAAATCCATTCCCCATCAAACAAATCACACCCACCACCCTTTTCTCCAAGAAACTCAACTCTGGGTGGCGCAGTAGACCCTTCTATCCGCAACCAAGCAAACCTCTGTGGTTGCTCAAAGAACCCAACTCTTGAAGCAAGGTATCCGTTATCCGAATAGAAGAAGCAGCAAATCACAAAGACAGTTACAACAACAAACCCAAGAACACCCAGAGACGGCTCAAACAACCTTAATCGCTTAGCCTTCCTAATAGCTTCAAAAACTGACATTGATTCCGCTTCATGCTGTGATGATGAGCTCTTAGGAGAAGACATTAAAAAATTCAAAATTTTAGATTCTGAGTGTGGCTTTAACGGTCGCAGTGGTGGACACTTATAACGAGACGAGACCGAGAGAAAAACGGGAACTTAAAAGCGCATAGCAGAAGAAGGGTGGCATGCAAGCAAGATAGCATTCATGCCACGCACCACAATTCCAATTAAACAGAAGAAGCATGTTTTGTTAACTTTGCTTGGTAGGTCAGTTTGGTGTAAATACCATCAATGAGGAACAGCCTAAAGAAAAGGATGGGTGTAGAGGAAGCAAAGGAGCATTCATTCAATTTATTTTCTACACTACAAAGTGAAATTTGGTGACGTATTGATTGATTAACACAATCAGGGTCTGCTCTGCTGCTTCTAGCAACTGAGGACTCCTAAAAAATCTCAACTAGTTCAACCCACTATCGAAATTAAAAGGAAAATGCGGTAACGGTAGAGAGGACACGGTCCCACGTTCGTTTGAACTTTCAAAGAGAGAGTACAAAAATTGGCGTCCGTCATATTGAATCGTGAACACACGCGCGAAAAAAGGTCTAACGTGGCTTCGTTTTAACGGATGTAAGCAGATTATTTTAGATCAATTTTAAAATATATGCTATCAACAAGTTTTTAGGTTAAAATTATTGATTTCCTTTATAGTTGTGTTTATTTGAGATTTTAGTCTTTATATAAAACGGATGTAAGCAGATTATTTTAGATCAATTTTAAAGAAAAGAAATTATCTAATTAAATTGTTTTATTTTTTTAATTTATTATTGAATTGATTTAGTTTAAAATTTAAATTTGTAATAATTTAAAACTATTTAAATTAAATTATTTTTTTCTAGTCTTACTTTTTTTTCTTTATAAAAATTATTAAATAAATGGTAAAATATATGATAAAAATAGTTTAAAAGATTAAATATCTCATCTATAAGTTATTATATAGCTAATAATAGTATAGTTTTTCAAATACTATATATTGTTAAAATAAATCTACACAAATTAGTAATTATATCTATACCTTTGGAAACTATTGTAAACAAATATCGTGCAATCAATCAAATATAACGCAAAAAGTTATGACTACAAAGATGACATTTTAGCCTTAATTTCTACATGATAAACCCCCTCAACATAGGCCAATTACACGTGCGCTGCTCTCTTCACTGGTTCATGTGTATGGGAAGCCAATAGAAAAACAGACTTCCTTGCTAATCTCGATCATAGGACTAATTTTGCAGTGACTATTATTGATACTTTTTCCCCTCCTCTGCGCTTGATTATGGCAGAAGAGGCTAGGGGTGTTGTTTTCAAGCGCTTTGTAGCGCCTTAGGTTTTCTGTAGTTATCCCCAAATATCGAAAAAAAGTATGCTTAGTCGAAAGTCACATCTAGCATCTACATCATGTAGTCGTGTGCATCAACATGGTGCAACATTGGGGATAACTACAGGTGAATGTAGTCGTGTGCATCAACATGGTGCAACATCAATCTCCATAGCTTCCCTACTATAGGTGAATGTAGGAAAGATGACACATTATTTAGTGTGAGGATCATCTCCATAGAAGGTGGAAGGCGGAAGAAGTTGGTGTGCTTGTGTTATCGCTCAACAAAAGCAAGCAAGATGTTCTTGTCTACAATGCAATAACATGCATGTATAAGAGGCAATATGGTCATGCTAATGTTAGGGTAATATCTTGCTCCCATGGCTAACCACCTTCAACTCCAAGCGATTAATCCTTCCCATAAGTATGGGGGCAATATGGTCTACGTAGGAATATAATTCCTCTTAATGCAAAAATACACAATGACACAAACTCCGCCTTAGGGGTGTGAAGAGAAAACAGATGGTTTGAATAGTCTTTCCACTCAAAATTCCATAGGCCCAATTAATTAATAATCTAAATAATGAGCTCAGTCATAACCATAGTCATCGAAGCGAAGCCAGATGAAATGTAAAACGGTGGGATTGAGCCTCGAATCTTCAAAAGTTGGAGTTGCAGGTAATGGTATTATTAAGTCTGCGTCAATTTCAAAACCTTTTATCTCGCTTCAGTCAAACTATGTGTTTCTGAAACATTGCTGGTAAGAAATTGAATTGGTTAGTCGAAGAAATTAGCAATATCGACTTGCTTACTATTACTCGTTTGCGTGTGGCATCAAGAAGGAATTAACATCGCAATTCAGTGCTTATGAGATGAACATTTTTAAATTAATCTCTCAACTCATCCGAATATCTAAGAGATAGTCCTGCTTGTGCTGTGGATAGGGATTGGTGTTTGCTCAAGTTAATGAGAGATGGCATGAATTCCCGTATATTGCTGGACGCTGCAAAAAGTTGCATATTGGCTTCTTCTCCTGTTTTCAGAAGGCAACAATTCTTGATAAGGTGTGTGGGAGGCTCCACTGATCAAAGAGACATGCAAGCCCTAAGGTCTCTTGAGGTTGACTCTCAGAGTATTATTCGAGCAATTACTCCTGCCCTTGATCCTACCAGACATAAAGGCCAGGCAGGTATAACATATGATCCTTTCTTTTATTTTTGGGCTCAAGATAAAGAAGAAACGTCTAATGTTTCCTTCACTTATGTTTTAAATCAGGAAATATAGCTGTTATTGGAGGTTGCCGTGAATACACAGGTGCTCCATATTTTTCTGCAATTTCGGCCTTAAAAATTGTTAGTACCTGCACAACTTTCATATTTAGCCTTTTCCCTTTCATACTGAATTCTCTACATGAAACCACGAAAGAAAGAAAAAAAAAACTGTTTTGTCAATTCAGATTATCCTATTATTATTGTTCACTTTCAAAAACAAAATTATCCTATTATTTTCCCACCCGTGCAGGGTGCAGATCTGTCCCATGTTTTTTGTACAACAGATGCTGCTCCTGTCATCAAAAGCTACAGTCCTGAGTTGATTGTGCACCCTGTTTTGGAAGAATCTTATAATGTTGGGTATAACTTCAAGTCTTCTAGTTAATCTTCATCTATTGGTATGAACATTTCAAACCAAGTCGATGTTTTTTAGTGAGAGACTAATTTCAGGGAGGAACACAAGAGTTCCATAGCAAGCAAGGTTCTTGCTGAAGTTGATAAATGGTTGGAAAGATTTGACTGTCTTGTTGTTGGCCCAGGCCTTGGCAGAGACCCATTTCTTCTAGTATGCTTTCTCCTTAATGCTTCACCGAGTACCATTTTTGTTATTGTTACACTCATGGATATATTTTGCATATCTTTACTGTATTGTGCTTACTCAAGGATTATGAATTTTATCTTAAATCCTTAACTTTTCTTTCTAAATTTAACAGAGGCATATGCATTGAGTCTCTTCATTATATTTTTTCTGACCATACGAGATTTGACCTTAGGTTGGGGGATTAGCTATTAAAATATAGTTTACACCATCCCTCATATGTGCAGCATGTTAATATGTTGGATGGTAAACCACACCCATTCTTTTTTCATTAAGCATGTATCTAATCTATTCATGTAATGTTAAATTCAACCATGAATTATTCTATAGAAAAAACTATGGGATAGTGATGACTAGAAGACTGTCTTATAAGGAAACTAGCTATTGGAGAAGAACCCAAGATTTTTGTTGTCACAAATTTGAAAGTTCATTTGGCTTAAAATGTGATAAAACATAATTCTTGAAACTCATTTCTAATTTGCAATGTAATTCTTATAATAGGGGTTTTCTCCTTCACTTGTGGTACAGACAATTCGTTTTTCTCATTTCAGTTCTATGACATTGTTTTGTATGCTTTTGTGACTTTCTTTCTGCCAATGTTCACCATCTTTAATTCTAATATTTGCACTATATTGTCAGGACTGTGTGAGTGAAATCATGAGACATGCAAGACAGTCAAATATCCCAATAGTTATAGATGGGGTATGTATATAGAATTTTAGACATCTGGCACAAGGTCTGATTAACATGTGCATATTCTTTAACTTTTTCACTCTTGTTCTGATAAAATTTTGGGCCTTGTTTCAGGATGGACTTTTTCTTGTTACAAATAATCTTGAACTTGTTAGTGGCTATGCCTTAGCTGTTTTAACACCAAATGTCAATGAATATAAGCGTCTTGTTCAGAAAGTACTAAGTTCTGAAGTAAATGACATAGATGCTCCTCAACAACTACTATCTCTTGCCAAACAGTAAGTTCCCCATTTCAACTTACCAGTTTTTTTGTCAATGCTTTCAAGCAATTGATCTTTGTGTATTCTGAAGTTTATGAAATGTGTATCTAGATAGTCAGTTTGAGCATGCAAATTTGGCACCTCCACACCTGTACTAGAGAAGTAAACAAGTATCTGTTGCTTGTCTCCATTCTGTGTTTTGAAATTTCCTTGCTCAACTCTCAAGGTGCTGTGTCAAAGCATATTATAATCAGATTATGTAAAAACAAATGATAATCCTTTTGATGTTTTTCGAAAAGAAAATTAGCATCTTTTAGCAATAAAAGAAATTAGATAATGGCATAATACTAAGTAATTTGCTTTTATCCCAAACGCTTACTTATTTCTCATTATTATATGCGTTCAATGCTCCATTTTCATGACAATTTTGGACTGTTAATGGGCAGGATTGGTGGTGTTACTATCCTAAGGAAAGGAAATTCTGATCTCATAAGCGATGGTGACACAGGCAGGTCTTTCACAAATTTAAGTCTTGTTTGTTCCTTTTTGTTTGGGGGAGGGGGGGGGGGGGGAATAGGGGGTGTCAAGATGAACTTAGTTTCTTGTTCATCCTTCTTTTGCCTGAAGAATACTATATTGCAATTGCAATAAAGAACTCTCATTCCAAATTTGTCTATTTTGGTTTACATGTCGGGTGTCTCCTACAGCTAAATTGATTAGGCCTTTAGGTTTTGGAACAAACAGAAATGTTCTACTAAGCATGACCAAAAATCTAGTGATGGTACAATAGACTTCAGTATATATATTATACCAGTATAAAGAATATTATAATAGAGATTGCAAATGTTAGGAAATCATTTGATTGTGGTCATATTATCATTTATGCAGTCAAATCAGTGAGCGTCTATGGTTCTCCTAGACGTTGTGGTGGCCAAGGTGATATCCTTTCTGGAAGGCAAGTCTTTTTTTTTTTTTTGAGTGTGTGTGGGTCTGAAATTTCCTGCCAGCATATTTTATGCTACATGTTTAGAGGGTTCCTCTCTTTGTGAGATGGAATTTTCTTTATTTTCAATCATTTATTTATGTGTTGCATAGTTCACTGATGTACTTTCAAGTAGAATATTGATTTTGTCTTTAAATGAATAAATTCTATGATCATCTTTTGGCTGGACTCAACTAGGAGCCTGTTTGGATACAAGGCTAGAAGCTCTTTTAAGAGCTTCTCTACTGAAAAAAGCTCTATATTTTTAGTAGAAAAGATCTCAAAAGCACTTGTGACTTGTATCCAAACAGGCTCATGATCTAATACTTAAAAATACTTTAGGAAGGAAATTGTGATAGTAATGCTGTTAATGCATACTGCAGTTTTCAACTATCCTTTGCTCTGAGATAAATTGATATTAGAATAAAGCAACTCAATTACTGATTGGCAGAAAATAGAAAGTGTACAAGTACTTGTGCTGCTGGGTAATGTTTGTATTTATGGGGAGCAAATGAAATTACATTGCTATCAATCATTATTTGCGTTTTTCAAAAGTAAGATGGAATAAAATGAAACATAGTAGAATCCTTTTCGTCCCACACCCCACTACTACCACAAAATTTGGGGATTATGGAACCCACTTACATTTTAGTTAATAGAATATAATTAAATTATAAATTTGTCCTTAATAGCAATGAGTGAGTTTCAATGTTTAGTGTATTAAAGGTAAGGGTAATATGGGAACAAAAGTTTATAATTCTCACTATTCAGTTCTTTTCTACTATAATTATGTTTCTAACAAGAGACTGAAGAGAGTACTTCACTGCATTCCTCGTTGGATATCCAGACAAGGGTGTGAGATCTTTAATCCATTTCTTCCCATTCTACTCCATTATATACCTTTTCTTCTCCGAGTCATTGACCATTAATTTATTCAGTTGAAACTTGAAACATGAAATGTTTTTAAGTATAAACTAATAAAGTACCCCAGTGCTAGAGGCTCCTCGCTTTGTGAAAGTATGGGGAGGATAATTTTACGCAGTCTTCCTCTTGCATATGCAAAGAGATTATTTCTCTATTTGAGTCCAAGACCAATTGGTCACTAAGCGCAACATGAAATGTTCTTAAGTATGCTTATCTTAATTGGTGCAGTGTAGCTGTCTTCTTGTCATGGGCACGTCAACATATTTTGGCTGCTGATTCAAATTCGAATATCAGGTTCCGAGTCACAACTTTCCACATTCAACGATAAATATTTTTCTGTTCTGTGCTCAATTATGCAGGCCCATATTTAAATACCGTTTATGTTCTTATATCCATAATTATATTTTTGTTTCAGATTTAAAAATCCAACAGTTTTGGGATGCATAGCCGGGTCCGCTATATTGAGGAAGGCTGCATCACTTGCTTTCTCGAATAAGAAAAGATCCACAGTCACTGGTGACATTATTGAATGTTTGGGCAAAAGGTAGCGTATTCTGGAATTAAATTATTTGCATGATTGTGACCGAGTTATTTTTAAGCTTTTGCATTCTTTGTTGCAGTTTGGAAGACATTTCTCCTGCAAGTTAATTCCATTTGAGCCTTTGGTCTACAGATAGGCAACCAAATCTACATATCCTACGAGAATCTTTTTTTTTTTTGGCTGTTTTCCTTCTTTATTGAGTTTTCTCCTTTCTTGTGTTCATTTCTCCCCGTTTGGTCTGCATAGTCTACTTTGAATATGTAAAGTGTGTTTGTTGTGCCATGACAGACTCTCTATTAAAGATTTAAAGTATTAGTGTGCGGAACAGAGTTTATCCGAAAATAGCCTCAGTTAAAATTTTTCGTTGAAGCTGCATAATGCATCAAGTTATTTAATACCAATACATTGGTAATTTGGTATGTTTTTTTTTAATAATATAAAAGTAAAGTGTCCATGATTTTCTATAATTTTGGTACACTATTTTTGTAACACAAGTAAATTTGCCAAAGGAGAAGATGGGAGAGAGAAGTGTGCGACTACGAGGAGAAAATAGAAAATTAACTTATGGTATTTTTGTCAAGATTTTTTTTTAAAACCGAATGTTTTACCCTGTTCTCTTCGGAACTAAAATATACCATTCTATTTGTCTCGTTTTTTGTTTTGTTCCATTTTTAAAAATCACAGAATGTAACTTTAATATCACGCTTTGTCGCATTCTCAACTGCCTGCCAAACCTACATAATTTTCATGTTATACAGACATGACGAATCTCTTCACGTGTAAGATGATAGCGAAAGTGAAGGATAGGTAAGTCCAATTTGGATAAACTTAAGAAATTGGGAGACCAAATATAAATTCCTTCATAATTTAAAAAAAAGATAAAGATGTACTGATGTAGTATAAGTTTATTTTAATTTGCAAAAGAAAATTAATTAATTTTACTTGTTTTGTTATGTATATTTTATGGAAACTGAGATTTGGTGTGAATCTCAAAGAAGTGGTTGAGAGAGTTCCTCATGACTCATGACGAAGTTCATTATTTTGTGCGTTCTATGGAATTGATTTTTATCAGCCTAATTGTCTGTTGATTTGAAAATTTTAATACAGAGTGAGGGTAGAGAATCCAAAACCAGATTTTATTAGATTGAAAAGCGTAACTGTACATTGATAGAAACAGTAAATCCTTTATCTGATGAACAGAGTTACCCCCCTACAATCCCCATTCCAGTGATGACTCCCCGTGCCAATTCAATTACATTGCCCCTCATGCATACCTTTTACAGTCTCCACTAATCATCATATAGCATCTCACCAGCAGAAAGGAAAGTCTACTGTCTGGCTGCGACAACTGGCCCTTCCACCTGATATATCATCTCACCAATTTGAAAATCAGTAAAAGTAATTGGAAGTGGAGAGCTGAATACACAAGATTATGCATGCAAGAAATACTGGAAACCAAGTGGTATGAAAATTAAACAGAAATTAATTAGATTAAAAGACAATAGAAGCGCTTCCTACATGTAAATAAAGGACATTAAGTGAGCACGAGGATGATTCCCTGAGATTATTACCCAAATGGAATTTAATTACAATCTTGGTGGCATCCTATATGACTCTAGTTTTAAAGATATTCTATAGGACAACTACCATTTGGTTCAGTGAAATTTCGTTCAAATGAGTTCTAAGGTTAACTTTAAAAGACTTTGAGAATTTATGAACCGTGACATCACAAGATGGGAATCCTAGGTTACATTTTGTCACCTTGAAAGTGGCTCCCCAGATTTCCTCCTCATTAGCAGGAACTGCAGTAATCTTATTTTTAGGATTCTCATAGCACATCAATCCTCCAACAGCTGTAGAGTAGAAACATCCTGTCCAATTAGAGAGCAAAAATGTCAACAATGATTTAGGTGAAAAAGAAACAAAACTGAGACAATTAATGTCATTGTAAAATCTTATTCTGCCCTACATAACCTGCAGCACATATTATGTAATATAATAAACACATTAACATAATAGAAGTTAACCCACCTTGAGGGAAAGAAGCAAGTGACTTGCCACAAGCACCATTAAGCAATTCTGCATCATCAGCAAATGCTACGTAGCCATCAGCAGTTATTCCCCAATACAGAGGTACCTTACCATATTGATCCTGTCAAGAACAATACATGCAAAAAATGAGAAATAAATGAAAGCTTATATGGTGGTGGATCATGACATTTGGTAGGTAGGATTATGATTACTTACAGATGCCACAAAGAGGGTAGAAGTAGATTTGTCAAAAACTATAAAAGCAAAGCTCCCACTGAGATGGCCAACAACATGATTAGCAGGGTAGGGTGCTCGGTCACGCAAAGCTTTGTAAGCCTCAATGACCAACAATACTTCATTGACTGACTTGGCCAGTCCATATTGTTGTCTCAAGTTTCCCAAATTGTCAAGGGCTCCCTCAAACAAGCAGAACACCTCATCCTTGACAGCAAAGGATCTGCCATTATACACTCAATATTTAGATAACAAGGTAAGTCAGGTGAAATTAATAAGGTTGCACACTGCATTCTAGCTAATAAGGACATCACAGATCTTAATTACTACTATGTCAGACATCCATGGTTACTCTACCACTAAGTACAACCGCTGCGTCAGATAAAGCCTGTCTCATGGTAAGTTAATAACTATCTTCTCATGTTTTCATTACAATGTTTAAAAAAACTAAACCATATGTTAAATTGGTGAGACTGCATTGACATAGTTTAAGGACAAAATCTTCAATCAAAATTAAAGTTTCATTTGATAATTTCGTATAAATGTGTAGATTACTGAGATAAATATCTAATCTTGATTAGAAAACTATATAAAAACATTGTTTTGTTCAACTCGAAATCACTTACTAAGCTAAAATAATCCTTCTAGTTAAGCTGAAACCATCCTAAATTAATTTATCCAGGCGCTAAAACATTGTTCTGTGTACTCACCCAAAGGAAATAACCTGTTAGTTAAAGTACGTTGGGCCATAATCTCGGGCCCAAAGGACACTAGATCCACTGGGCTCGTCTGAATTGCCCGATGTAATATCGGATCACAAAAATCATTAGATCAATTGACCAATAATTATTAGACCCGACTTTCATTGGGTCAAATAAGAACCATTTAAACTAGAGGATTCTCTCGACGATAGAAACCAAAAACTTCAGAAAGGCTCATTGAGTCAGGTTCACTGGATCGAAAACTATCCGTAAACTATAGTTAAATTCCATTCATTGTCAAACAACTCACTCAATGCATGATCAGAAATGGTTTGAATAATTTTTAAAAATTCACTCTAAAAATGAGTTGATCTAAATAAACTCTCAATTAAATCTTAAGTGGCCTTTATTTTCTATATACTGTACTTTTATTTAATTATAAGATATTATCTTATTGTTATATTTTTTTTATCAGGAGATGTTATAAAAAAAATTGTAAAAATCAAATTTTGTTATTTTCATTCTTTTTAAAAATTAAAAATCCATACGATGTTTTCTGTCAATTCTGAATAAAAACAAAACATAGATCCGAAAAAATCACTTGAGTGTGAATTTTGTAACGCAGGCGAACTAAATCACTAGATTTATATATTTCTTAAAATTATTTTAATATAAATCAACATAAATTCAATATTATAAAACTTTTTCAAAAAACGTTAAAGAAGTTAACCTGAGCTAAGTGCCTGACTCAAATCAGCCTAATCACCACCAGGATTAAATAGATACTTTCCGAATATTAGTTCCTACTTCGTACGTTGGATTTTGTTTCCTTAAAAAAATGATTTCGCTCTTTTTAGTGAGAATAATAAATTATTTTTACATATTTTACTTATTGATACAAAAATGACTAGTATTGTCATAGTATATATATATATATATATATATATATATATATATATATATATATATATATATATATATATATATATATATATTTTATTGGTTATATTTTAGCTTTATCAATTTACATTACTTATACTATTACTTTCTAAAAATAAAAATAAAGTGGAGAACATTACACTCTTGGTCATGAAGGATCTGCACCATCATTTATGCCATATGGTCCCTTTGTAAAATTAGCCACATAACATAAGGAGACCCCTTCCTCCCTAAGAATATTCCTATACGTCACGACTCACGACAACCAGAACCAGCCACACTGATTGGGAACCATCATCAACCGTACGATCCGATTTGTTGAATCTCAACCATCACACGTTCACGGTAATTCCATTTTCCCTTATTCTCCGTACCACAATTTTTCTTAATTTATATTTTTTTTTCTTATATATGATTTTCGCGTAATTGCTTTTTTGTCTTTTAATTTTTTTTATTAATATCTCAAATTTTCAAAAGTTTACTTTTATTTATTTTTAATTTAATCTTATAAAAAATGATTTTTATTGATTTTAAACTGTCAAAATATTTATCTCATGATATGGTTTAATGAGATTTTCTTAAGTATTTTGACGGTTTTAAAGAATAAAAAATAAAAACATTAATATTGTGAAGATCTTTTTATTTGACTATTTTAATTTGTCACAAATTATTTTAAAAAAATAAATTAAAAAATATTTTTGACGGAAAAAAAATCATGATAAATTATGATACTATTAACGAAAAGTATAAGAAAAAACTAAAAATATTTTTTCAAAATTTAAGATATTAATAAAAACTTATTTTATTTTGAAAGACTAAAAAAATAATTATACAAATTTAAAGGAATAAAAATATATTTAAATTTTGTTTTCTTCTAAAATTTCTAATAATATTTTTTTTACTTATTTAAGTTCAGTGATTAGCAAGCACTGAAGCACGAAAAAATTTCACCTACTCCAGAGAGAAAGAAGGATGATAACGTGTAACATAACGACGTCGTAAGGGTGTAATGGTATCATGTTGATGTCAATTAGTTTACCTGGGCTGAAACGGCGACTCGTTGTGGTGGGTATAAGCGAGCTGGACATGCTCTCCGACCTCCACCGACACGGCGGAGGGGTTCTTCTCCTCGAACCGCTTCCGCAGCGCCGCCGCCGTCATCTTCGGCGACGGAGTACGGCTGCCGGCGGCCACGAGCTCGTCCGGCGGCGACACTATGGAGCTGCTGAACACACCCAACATTTTGACGCTAATTTCTTTATTTTCCTTTTATACGCATTCACGATAATCTTCTCAAGGAATGGGATACAAAGCGGAGCCAGGATTGCATTTTATAGAGGGATGTAACCAGGGCAATTTAGTCATTTCAATCGTAATCTAATGATAATAATTCTTCAGAATTCTGGAATTTAGACAGGTTACACGTGGGATCACATCGGGCGATTAATGGAATCGGACAACGTCAATCGAGTGGACCCCACCAGCTTCATTCATTCACTTTTTTTAATCACATGTTTCATAAGATACCAAGACAACTTACCCTCCTTTACCCTACTTACTCCGCTCTTGAATATCATTATTATTACTATAAGCAAATTTTAATTATTTATGTTTTTTTAGTAATATTTTCTTTAAAATATCTTTGATTTAATAAGATTAGAGATATTCTTTATATTTGAAATTTGATATTAAATTTTAATAAATAATAATTTTAAAAAATATGGTTATTTTTAATTAAAATAACATAATACAATAAAGTTAACCAATTTTTTTAATAAATATGAAATATATTTTTTTATAATTGAAGATTCCTTTAAGCTTCCACATTATCTTGTCATTGCTCCATTGCTTACCTTCACGCCACCACTAACCAACCTCTGCAACAACCATGCGACCATTATTCTCCTTCAAACTTCTATATTCAAGTTTAAGTTTCCCACCTTTAAGATCCATGTGCATTCAGGCCTCCACCTCCAAGTTTCAAACTTTCACATTCTTTTTCAAAAGCTTTAAACTTCCAACTTTAAGCACCGCATTTAAGCTTCAAGCCTTATGAAAGTTATTTTTAGATGCTGACAACGATATTTTTAGATGGCCTAAATATAAAACATATTTATAATAATTTTATTATTTTTGTCTTTGGAGACAAAACTACTATTTGTGATATATTAAAAAATAAATTACATTACAATCATTCAAAATCAAATTATAATATCAAAAGTAATATATTAAAAATAAATTATCCAATGAAAAATAAGAATAATATTAAACAATAAAAATTATTCTTCATAATATATTAAAAACTATAAATAAACTATAAAAGTGAATTATGTGTAATTGCCTTATTTATATAAAATAATAAAATATTAGTTAATTGAATTATGCACTTAAAAATAATCTAATTATTTTAATTTAAAATATTTTAATACTTTAATTATGTTATTTAATATTGATTTCCGCCCTTGGTGGTTTCAGTTATATAATCTAAATACTAATTATGCCAATTCAAGCGAACATAATCTATTATTTTCTTACTTGTTTTTAGTTAACTTGAACATGTGAAGATAAACTTTGTTTATTTTCTTAAGGGAGCTCGTGCAATTGAGTCATCTATGTTTTTTTTTTAATAAATTCTAACAACACTCTCTTTATCAATTTTTTTCAATAATGTATGTTTGATTGGTTAGAATTTATTGATAATGATTAGTAATTTTGGTGAATTTCATATCTAAATCAAAAGAGAAAATTATTAAATAATAAATGAATTTAACCTAAATTGATATTTTTAATAAATTTTAGTTAATCACATATCAAGTGTTGAAAAAAAAAGGTATTAGAAAGAATATCATTAATATTTCTTTAATTTTTTCAAAAACATAATACTGGCTTTCACGAGATTAGTTAAAAAAAAAAAGTTATGGTTACTTTCCCCAGTTTATGAGATCAAGTTAAAATTCTTTGTCTGATGATCAGTAAATAAGTCAATTAAGAAACTAAATTGATCCTCTATTTTTGTTTGTGCAAATTTGTTCTCATTTTTACTAGACTATCTTTAAATTAAAATTCATCGCTTACAATACAAGAATTGTATTTAATGTAACGTATAGGATTTTGTTAACGTATGTATCTTTGTTTTTTTTTTAATAATGCATTAATAAGATATAATTAGATAATATTTTAAAATACACAATAACCTAATTCGTTAATACACTTATAGTAAAAATAAGAGTGTATATTTTAATAAATGCTTGTGAGATTTGTTATCACACACACTTTTTTTTAATAGGACAAGTTATAATAAAAAAAATATCTTAAAATACATCAATAATTAAGTTTGTCAACACACTGTACTAAAAAAACTTCCTTATTCACATTAGCCGTAAGAAAATATTGGATGAATAAGTATAAGATTGGATGGAATTAATATTTAGTTATTTACCTCACCTCCTCAACTGAGATGATTGAAAATAACATTTCCATGAAAAAGAAGTTAATATTTAATTATAAGGTTGATTAAGTGCTCCTTTAGTTTAATATCAATTCTCCAAACCATAATATATGTTTTAACGTAAAATTTATAATTGAAATTAATTTTTATTTATATATCTTTGAATCACGCTTAATATTTTAAAATTAATTATTCCAAAAATTTAAATGAAAAGAGAGAACCATCTCATAGCATGCTTGTGTGTGGTAAAGAAAAGATGGTGAAGTCTCGTGGTGGGAACGTGCGCATTGTCAATGATGTAGTTGAGTAATCGTGGAAAAGGAACGAGTCTTGGGTCCTGTTAAAATTAAGTAAGTCGAATAAAAAACTAAGAAAGTTTATTCTCTTTGGATAAACACACCTCATTTTATAATATTCTAATCGAAGAATTCTTCTTCTTCACTTCTAGTGAAGGAGACGCCCACGGTTTCTCAGATGCCCCACAGATTAAAGGTTACGGAATTGAATTGTTGAGAATTTTATTTAGCGTGTGTTATGCTTTACATATAATGCATTTTAGTCGTGAATTCTTCTTTACATTTTAATCTTTTTAATGAAATAGTCATCACGTTAGGGGGGGAACGTATCTATATCTCACATCAACTTTTTTAATCTTTATATAAACTTTATAAATTATTTTATACAGTTTACTGATATGGTACTATATTTAATCTTTATTTCATGACTTTTTTATTTTAAACTTTATAAAAAAAATCAAAATTCATCAAACAAATAAAGTAAAACTTACTATTTATTTGTTGAATTGTTGAACCATAATATCCCACTAATGATTAATGACTAGCAAAAAAAAACGTTATCAGAATATTCATGTATGATAAAAATTAGCTAGTATCACTATATTAGTAAAAAATGAAAGACAGAGATAAAGAATCATTCTTATAAAATTAATGTTACAATAATTTGATCTCTCATCTTTAATTTATTAATTAGTATAGGTTTGGACTTAAGAATTGTTTTTTAATCAGCAAATAAATATTAATATGTGGACACAAAGGGTACTTCGACTAATTAAGTGAATAGGTAAAAGTAATTAATATACTAAAGTTAATATTGAATCATTAATACTTGAGTTTAATTTTTAATGAAAATAATTTTTATTGAAACTTTACTTATTCCTTTTTGAGAAGAAGTTACAAAGCATTTTTACTTATTCCTTTTTACTAATGAATAAGAGAGAAGAAGTTACAAAACATTATCCGGCCGCTTAGGACTTGAATTTTGATTTGAGTGTGTTTATAATGGGTTGAACTCACACTTGATGTTGAAATAAGGAATCTTGATCTTGTTTGAAAATTATCTTTAACACACATATATATAAAAGCTTATAAAATTCCTTTTTTATTGCCTAAAAATAAAAACTCAAATAAAGAATAAAGATCTTAAATATATTTTTAGTCCATATAAAATTAGCAAATTTTAATTTAATTCTTATAAAAAAATTCTTTAATTTTCATCCCTAAAATCGAAAATTTGTTTTTGATTTCAACTATTATGTGACACTTATTAATAACTTATGTATTTAGATGAAGGTTAAGTAACCATCTTAAGTAAAACCCACTATGGCCGGTGTCAATGGTACAATGTTGACACCAAATACCTTAAAAGAATTATAAATAAAAATAGTAATTTTAAATTTTGGAGGGATTAAAACCAAAGAAAAATATTATATAGGGACAAAAATTAAAATTTGATTAATTTATAGGGACTAAAATCAATAATTTTAAATTTTAAAGAGATGAAAAATAAATAATTTTTTTATAGGAATCAAAATCAAAATATGTTAATTTTAGATGATTTAAAAACATATTCAAACCAAAATAAAAATCATAATCAAATTTTAGAAAATGAAACAGATGACATATTCCATATTCTAATATTCTAAAATTCATTTATTTAAGAAAAAAATGAACAAAACTTTAAAGTAGGCGGCTTAAAATTTCCTTAGAAATAATAATAAAAAATCCCATAAATTATCAAAGATATACTTTAAAATTTATGTATAAAAATTGTTATAAATTTTATTTTTGATCCGTAGTAATTGAAGAAAATGTTAGACCCATGATATCACAATATAATATTAATTATTTAATACTCAAATAATAAAATTGTTAATATAAATACATATCCAATAGAAATAGGACAATCATTTTAAAACATCTGATATAAATACGTGTATCATATCAATACCACAATAAATATTTTCTTGTGTCTGGAATTCCTATTGGTGTACATTTCACGTTGGATCTTTACCAATAGACAATAGTTATTGTGACGATGATTTCAAAGGAATGAAGAGTCGAACAAACACGCCGTGGTGGGCTACAATTACGCAAAGCAACTATAAATAACCAAACAAA